>NC_044323.1:85020410-85645410 GCF_007399415.2 Gopherus evgoodei
AAGAGGAGGACGAGATGGCAGAGACCACACAGCACTCCATTCTCCCCAACAGCCAGGAGCTTTTTCTCACCCAGACAGAATTACCCTCCCAGCCCTCCCAAGCCACTAGCCCAGACAATGAAGCCATGGAAGCGACCTCTGGTGAGTGTACTTTTTTAAATATAAAACATAGTTTAAAAGCAAGCATTTTTTAATGATTGATTTGCCATGAGGGCTTGCATGCATTAGCTGGCATTAAAGTTACTGGAAAAGTCTGTTAACATGTCTGGGGATGGAGCGGAAATCCTCCAGGGACATCTCTATGAAGCACTCCTGTAGGTACCCCAAAAGCCTTTTCAGAAGGTTTCTGGGCAGGGCAGCCTTATTCCGTCCACCATGGTATGAAACTTTACCACGCCATGCCTGGAGCACGTAATCGGGTATCATTGCATGACAAAGCCTAGCTGCGTATGGTCCCGGGGATTGCTGGCATTCAAGAAGCATAATTTCTTTTTCTCTGTCTGTAATCCTCAGGAGAGTGATATTGTTCATGGTCACCTGGTAAAAATTAATGTATTTTATTAAGGGGACAGAGATGACCATTCCTACGGTAATGCTTTCCTGCGGCTTACAAGAAATCCTTCCCTTGCAGTTAGCCATGCGGGGGGAAGGGAAAAAGCAGCCCATTCCTACGGGGAGGTGTCTGTAATGGCGCTGACCTTTTTAGCATTTGGGCAGCAGGAATTTTCGCTGCTAATTGTCAAGGGAGGGTGGAGAAGGGGGAGGGGGTAAGGTTTCAGTGACCTGCCATTACAGCAGACCTGCAGAGTGGGGGGGAAAACCATTCACAATTTTCCTCTAGTGCTTAACCTTTCTGATGGCATAAGAAAAGAAGCAAAAGATGTGCTTTTTAGCAGTTTGGCTGCCCAGCATGACTTTTACCTGCTAATAGCCACGGGTGGGGCGAAAGGAGGAGGTTGTACGGTTAACTGCCATTAGATGTATGCCTTACCATGTCCGCCTGCAAGCTGATTTGTAATCCCCGGACCTGCGTCTGTGTTGATCTGTCACACCACATCCGCAAGCACTAAATACTAAAAGAATCCAAAGGCGACCTTGTAGTGAAGTGACATGTGCTACATACGGTGAATAGTGTAGTTCACTGTGAAAGAGTATAACCATTGTTCTGTGAAATGTATCTCTTATGATCCTTCTATCACTCTTTTCCCCCACTCATGCAGCTGCATATTTTTCAAGCCTCCCTACTCCAGTCCGAAGGATAGGTCAGATAAGGAGGCTGAGGAAGAAGAGAACACGGGAGGAGATGTTCACAGAAATAATGGCAGTAACCCGCAGTGAAAGAGCTCATCTGGGGGAGTGGAAAGACGTGGTAGCAAAGTACAGGAAAGCTGCCAGTGAACGTGAGGACAGGAGGGACGCTCGAGATGAGATGTGGCGGCAGGAAGATCAGCGGTGGCGGAATGGAACGCTGGAGCTGCTGCGCGATCAAACTCACATTCTCCAAAGTCTGGTGGAAGAGCTGCGGGGTCACAGAGTGCCACTCCAGCCCATGTTTAACCTCCCTCAGTACTCACCATGTCCCATATCTTCCACACCCAGACGTGTAAGAACGTGTGGGAGAAGGCTTTCTGGACCTGCCCACTCCACCCCCGTGGACAGTCCAACCAAAAGGCTGTTATTACATTGAAATGTCCTTAATGGCCTTTTTCTTCCCTCCTATACTCCTCCCAAACCACTCCCAGGGTACCTTTTTATTTCTCTTACTCTTCTTATAATGACATGCTATTCAAAGCAAGTGGGAGGGTGGATTGGTTACAGGGAATGACTTTATTTCCATAAGCAAGCTGTTAGGGAAGGGTGGAGGGTAGCTTGCTTGCAGCAGGAGTCAATAGAAGGGGGGGGAGGTTCATGAAGGGGAAAGAAACACAGCAGTCACTGGCCCATGATGAAACTCGTTTTCAAGGCTTCTCTGATGCACACCGCTTCCTGGTGTGATCTTCTAATTGCCCTGGTGTCTGGCTGCGCGTAATCAGCGGCCAGGTGATTTGCCTCAGCCTCCCACCCCGCCATAAAGGTCTCACCCTTACTCTCACAGAGATTGTGGAGCACACAGCAAGCAGCAATGACAAAGGGGACATTGGTTTGGCTGAGGTCTGAGCGAGTAAGTAAACTTCTCCAGCGACCTTTGAGACGCCCAAATGCACATTCTACCACCATTCTGCACTTGCTCAACCTGTAGTTAAACAACTCCTGACCACTGTCCAGGCTGCCTGTGTATGGCTTCATGAGCCATGGCATCAAGGGGTAGGCTGGGTCCCCCAGGATAACTACAGGCATTTCAACATCCCCAACTGTAATTTTCTGGTCTGGGAAGTAAGTCCCTTGCTGCAGCCGTTTAAACAGAGTAGTGCTTCTGAAGACACGAGCGTCATGAACCCTTCCTGGCCATCCCACGTGGATGTTGGTGAAACGTCCCTTGTGATCCACCAGTGCTTGCAGCACCATTGAAAAGTACCCCTTGCGGTTTATGTACTGGGTGCCCTGGTGCTCCAGTGCCAAGATAGGGATATGGGTTCCATCTATGGCCCCCCCACAGTTAGGGAATCCCATTGCAGCAAAGCCATCCACTATGACCTGCACATTTCCCAGAGTCACAACCTTTCGTAGCAGCAGCTTAATGATTGCTTTGGCTACTTGCAACACAGCAGCTCCCACAGTAGATTTGCCCACTCCAAATTGATTCCCGACTGACCGGTAGCTGTCTGGCGTTGCAAGCTTCCAGAGGGCTATTGCCACTCGCTTCTCCACTGTGAGGGCTGCTCTCATCCTGGTATTATGGCGTTTAGGACAGGGGAAAGCAAGTCACAAAGTTCAAAGAAAGTGCTCTTACACATGCGAAAGTTCTGCAGCCACTGTGAATCGTCCCACACCTGCAAAACTATGCGGTCCCACCAGTCTGTGCTTGTTTCCCGGGCCCAAAATCGGCAAGCAATGGGTAGAACCTCCCCCATTACCATCAGGAGCTCCAAAGCGCGGGGGCCCGCGGTTTCGGAGAAATCAGTCTCCAGGTCCTCATCACTCTCGTCGCTGTGCTGCAGCCTCCTCTCCTGCGTTTGCTGTTCATGGTTCAGCATAGACAGCACGAGAATGTGTGAACTGTTTACAACGTCCACGATCAAGGTACTGATCAGACCAGGGTCCATGCTTGCTGTAAAATGGCGTTTGCTCATTTCACCCAGTAAAAAACACGCGAAATGGCTGTCTGCTGCTTTCAGGAAGGGAAGGGGTGAGGCTGTACCCAGAACCACCCGCGACAGTGATTTTTGCCCCATCAGGCACTGAGGTAATAACCCATAATTCAAAGGGTCAGGGAACACTGCAGGAACTATGGGATAGGTACCCACAGTGCAACGCTCCGGAAATCGATGGACGCCTGGGACCATGGATGCACACCACCGACGTAATGTGCCCTAGTGTGGACGCGTAAAATCGATTTTATAAACCCTGTTTTACTAATATCGATTTTAATCTGTAGTGTGGACGTGGCTTATGTTGCCCTGCCAATCTGTCTCAAACCTCACATGGAAGGACAACCACTACTAGAGGTTAGAAGTTAGGTCAGTTTCCTGCCCATTCAGTCCTTGGCCTAATGTCATTATCTGATTACATTATTTATTATGTGTGTGCTAAATATAACAGATATTAATGTACAACATGATAGCAAGGGGAAAATAACCTTTTGGAGTTCTTTGGACGTATTCATTTGATTCTTTTACTAATGATGTAGCTACTGAAATAAAACAAACCTGATATTTGCTATTTGTTAACCTTCTAAAGGAGCCTGTATTTTGCTAGTCTTATTCATGCAAATATATCTATATATCTATCTCTCTCTATATATATATAGATATCTCCTATTGGCCCCAAAATACATGCGTAACTACGGTGTGCAGGATTTGACCATCTGTCTGAAGACAGAACACCAATGTTTAGGTATAAACTTTTTAAATTATTTCATAGAAGTGTGTGTGTGTGTGTGTGTGTGTGTGTGTGTGTGTGTGTGTGTGTGTGTGTGTGTGTGTGTGTGTGTTGTGACAGACCCAAACCAGTAGGAGTCTGGTCCTATTGTTATCCAGGAGGTGGGCGGGCAAAGTCTACCCACTTCTAAAGGACCTCCCCCAGCCTAAGGGGAGGATCCACAGGTCTGTGACACCAACTAATTCCGTGGGACAACTAATGAAAAAACAGGATCGGGAGTGAGGTCACACGGCTAAATGAAGGGAACCTGATGGGGACACCAAGCAGAGAACCCTGGACAATGCCCACTGCTCCTTGAAGGCATCAAGGGAGCCAGCGGACACCGCCCAGAGGAACTCTGCCCGGATGCGTGAACGGACGGAGGAGCAGAAATAGGCCCCACAGTCACAGGAAATCCTGTCAGCCAACCTCCTCTCCCTGGTTTTGTAGATGGCTAGTTTGACCAGGGCCAAGAGGAGGTTAACAAGGAGATCCTACAACTTGGTGGGGCCACAGATGGGGAGTGCGTAGATAAACAGGTGAGGGGAAAAGTGCAACCAAAAACGCAACATAAGATTCAAGAGCCCGGAACAAGGGCTGCAATCTGGCGCACTCTAAATAAATGTGCGCCAGGGTCTCTTTCATGCCACAAAAAGGGCAGGTGTTGAGGACAGGGGTAAACCGTGCCAAGTACACGCCCGTGCTCATGGCCCCGTGAAGGAGCCACCAACTGACATCCCCGGCGGGCCTCGGGACCAGGGCAAAGTATAAGCTGGCCCACCGGGGCCTCTCACCCTCAAGAGGTGGCAGGAGGTCCTGCCATTTGGTATTGGGGCGGGACGCAAGGGTGAGGTAGTGGAGAGTGTGGAGCATGAGCATGTACAGATGTTTCCTTGGCATGGCCTGGAACAGAACCGGCTGCAGATCGTGCAGCTGGCACGCAGTGAAAGGGTGAGGGGGCCGATTGGATCCACGGGGCGGGGGCCCGATAAAAAGGTCCACGGGGCCTGGGGTGGAGGGTGGGTGTGGCGTGCCCTCTCACAGGATCCAGTCGAGGTAGGCCCGAGCAGCAGGCAGTAAAGCGGCCTTCACATCCTGAAGTATGCACCGGGGAGTACGAGGTCTGGAGAGCCCCATGTGCTGAGCGAGCATCAGGGGATCCAGCCAGTCTCCCCGGTCGTAGTTCAGGAGGTCTCTGACCCTGGTCACTCTTGCCAAGACCAGCCTCTGGCACACCGGGGGGGACTCCGCTACCTGCACATAAAGCTGGGGGTTGTGTAGCAGGGGATCTGCGAGGAGATCGGCCCCCACGGTGGCCGCCACGGACCTGGTCATTGAAAAGAGCTTCCAGGTCCAGAGGAGGTCTTGGTAGAAGATCGGCAGCCCGGAGAGTCTCGCGGAATACCTCTCGGATGGAGGTAAAAGAGCTGCCGGTCGTATCAGAGCCCTCAGAAGTGGCGGAGGAAGGCGTGTGCCAATATGCTCCACGCTGGACTACCTGCACCATACAGGAGCCTCTGCAGGGCCTGGCAGCGGAAGACATGGACCTGAGTGTGTAGGCACTTCAGGCCCTGCCCCGCCTCCTCCAGGGGAAGGTGGAGGACCCTGCAGAGACCCAGTGCATCCCTGGCACAAAGAACTCCAGAATCATTGTCCGGAGTTTGGCCAGAAAACCCGGCCAGGACCAGGGTGTTGAGCCGGTACCAGAGCATGGACAGGACTAGCTGATTGAGCACCAGCGCCCTTCCTCGAAGGGAGAGGCACTGGAGTAGTCCCGTCCATTTCCGAAGCCGCTCCGTCACCCTGCCCTCTAAACAGTGTCAGTACTCTGGTGGAGACGGATGCATGGCAGAAAGGTAAACGCCGAGATAGAGCAGCGGCCCCACGCTCCATCAGATGGTCTGAAGTACGGGTGGGAGGGAGCTCGCCTGCCACCCATCCCCGACTGCCAAGCCAGAGCTCTTGACCCAGTTGACCCGGGCGGAGAAGGCCGCCAAGTAGATGGCCTGGCAAGCCTCCACCCACACCAAGTCGCCCGGGTCCTGGACCACGAGGAGCACATCGTCGGCATACGCCGACAGGACCAGCCGCAGCTCCGGCTCCCAAAGCACCAACCCCGTCAGCCTCCGAACGCCTTCTCCTGATCCAGGGACAAGAGGGCGAATGACAGACCATCCCTACACCCTAATTCCAGAAGGTCCTGGACTAGATACAGGTTATCAAAGATCGTGCGGCCCGGGACAGTGTAGGTCTGGTCTGGGTGGATCACGTCCGCCAGCACCGATCCTAGCCGCATCAAGATGGCCTTTGCAACGATTTTGTAGTCCGTGCTGAGGAGCGAGATGGGACGCCAATTCCGTACGTCGCGGAGTTCCCTCCCTTCGGCAATAAGGTGAGCACGGCTCACCTGCACGAGAGAGGGAGGACCCCGCCCTGCAAAGACTCGGCCCAGACAGTGACCAGGTCTGGGCCGAGGACGTCCCAGAACACGCGGTAGAACTCCACGGTCAGCCCGTCCGTGCCTGGAGATTTATTGGTGGGCATGCGACGGAGGGCTTCCGAGAACTCGGCCAGAGTGAGAGGCAGCTCTAGCTGGTCCCGGCTGCCCGTGCTGACCATCGGGAGTTCGTCCCAGAGCACTCTGCAAGCATTAGGATCAGTTGGATCAGGGGAGAAAAGAGTCGTGTAGAAGACCCTGTCCTCTCGCACATCTCTGCTGGATCCATGAGGGGGGTGCCATCCTCCGCCAGGAGGCAGGTGACATGCTTCTTGGCCCCACTCCTTTTCTCCAGGGTGTAAAAGAAGCGGGAGCCGCAATCCATCTCCCAAAGGAGGCAGATGCGGGACTGAACAAAGGCACCCCGGGCCCGATGGACTTCGAGGGCCCGGAGCTCTTCCTGCTTCTCCCGGCATGCTCTGCAGAGGGATGGATCCTCAGGGCTGGCGGCCAGACGCCTCTCCAGCTCCAAGACCTCCCGTTCCAACTGCCCTATTGCCGCATCCCTCCGTCGGCTGGCGCCCCGGGTGTAATCACGGCAGAAGAGCCGGGCGCGCACCTTCCCCAGGTCCCACCACTGCCGCGCTGAGGGAAAGGCATGCCTCTGCTCTTGCCAGGCCAGCCAGAGCTCCTGGAAGGATGCCACGAAGCCCGCATCCTCCAGAAAACTATTATTAAAGTGCCAATAGGCCGTCATGGTGGCAAGGTGGTGAGCTGAAAAGGGGGCCGGTTGAATGCTGGAGGAGTGGAAGGTGTGTGAAAGGTGGAAATGCAACAGGTAAATACGGTCCAGCCGGGAGTGGCACGACCGATGGGCCTCCACCCGGACGAAGGTGAACGTCGAGATGTCGTCCGGGTGGTGGTCGCGCCAGACGTCCACCAGGGAGTGGCAATCAACGATCTCCCAGAGGATGTCCGTGGCGGCTGGGCACTGCTTGGTCCCCGAGCGGTCTCGTTCCTCTAGGGTGTTGTTAAAGTCCCCGCCTAGGACCAGGCACTCACGAGGATCCAGGGAGCCGAGGAAGGCGGACGCCTGCTGATAAAAACGCAACCTCTCCAGGCCTGATGTCGGGGCGTAAACATTGACAAGATTAACCACAAGCCCCTCCATATGAACCTGGAGGTGCAGCAGGCGGCCCGGCACAGCCTCAGCGACCCCCAGCACCTCAGGCCGTAGGTCGGGGGAGAACAGGGTCGCCACTCCAGCCCTGCGGACTGAGAGGTGGCTAAAGTAGACCCTGTCCCCTCACTCCAGCTGCCAGCTAGCTTCAGCGGCTGGATCCGTATGGGTCTCCTGCAGGAAAACCACAGAGTACCCCTCCCCCCCGAAGGGAGGAGAGCACCTGGCTCCTGCGGAGACCCATCCTACAGCCCCGGGTGTTTAATGTGGCAAAGATGATTGGTGCTATGAGGAGGACTAGGGGGGATCCTCGCCAGCAGTTATGCCCGCGGCCTCCGTCGGGCCGCGCAGCAATCCGTGACCTACCCCGTAGGTGAGTAAAGAGTTGCGGAAGAGGTGGACCCGCTGGTAGGCCGCAGTGGCCTGCTTCTTGGTCCTCTTACCCTCCCCCATGAGGGCTCTTGCGGCCCGGAGGACCTGATGGAATCCCCCCACCGCTAGAGCGCAGCTGGACTTTGTTACGGGAGCCACGGACGTCCTCAAGAACTCCCGCAGCTCCTTCTTCAGCCATGGGGGGCAGGGTCACTGATCTATGACTGTCCCCCAGTGAGGCCCCTGTCACAGCCCCGTGGCCCACCGAGGCGGGCAGGCAGGGGGCAGACCCCCGATGTGGCGTCCGATGGGCTGACACCACATGTCCTGCCCCACTCCCCGGTTCAACAGGGGCGGTGTAAGGAAAACAGCAGTCCCTGATGGGTCGGGATGGGGAAAAACAATGAAAGCTGCTCCCTGAGGGGTATCCGCAGGGGCGGCACTGGCAGCACGGGAGGTGGAGGCGACAAGGACAGGGCTGGCATCAGGAATAGGGCAGGGGACAGGAGTAGGGCGGGGAAGGGAACCGAGAGTGGGGTAGAAGTAGGATCCTGAGCCTCAATAGTCGGGCCGCTAGAAGGCAGCCCCTCCTGGTTAGGCTCAGAGATCTGGGGAGTGGGAAGGAGACCCCCAACGATGCCGGGCTCAGCCACTATGGTTTGGGCAGTAGCCCCGGCATCAGGAGATGGATGGTCATCACCCTGCCCGGGAAGGAGGTTGGGTGCTCCAAAACCAAGAGGGACACCCTCTGGGAACTGGGTCCCGGCAGCGGGGCACCAGCCGTCGCCTCAATGGGCTCAGCGGCCGTCAGCAGGGTGCCGCCTTCAGCCAGGCGCCGCCTTCAGCCGGGCTGATGGAAGATTCCAGGGGACCCTCAGAGGCGGGAGCAGAAGCAGCGGTCAGGGGAAGGGAACACGGGGACAGGGGGACCGGGGTGAAGTCGCCCAGATTGGGGCCCGCTGGCAGAGGTTCATCCCCTCTCTGCGTGACTGGGGCCTCAGATGGAAACGGGGTGAGAGGGGCTCCCTCGGGGGCTACCATAGGAAGGGACCCCGGAGGAGGGGTGGTGTCACTTTCCGGCGCTGGCACGGCATCCCCAGCTGGTACCACACAACGGAAGTCGTCAGGGGCCAAGGCAGAAGGCTTGTTATCGGTGCTCCCCTTCCTGCTCTTCTGGGAGGGGTCTCCGAATCCGAAGGATGTAACAGGGCTCGAGCCTTCCATTTGCCCCGCTTCCGCTGCACTAAGGACCAGCCCTCCATGGCATCATCTGGGGGCTGGCTAACAGAGGTCGGGTCAGGGGGCAAGGGCGATGGCTCAGGAACTTGGGAAGGCAATGGTGGGGTAACAGGAATGAGGGAGGTGTCTCCCTGGGGCAAGCCCTCTCCCACGCCCGGTAGTATCTCCGCGCACCCTCCTCCACAGCGGTGGACCGAGAAGGAGGAGGGGCAGCTTCAGGTGCCAGGTGGCCAAGGTCATCGGCGATGACAGGGTCAGCGCCTTGCTGGAGTTTGGGGGTCTCGGACGCTCCTCCGTGCCAGGCCAACGGGAAGTCCCTCCGGACGTGCCACATTGCCCCGCAGAGGTAGCACCGGGCCTCCCCCGTCGAGTAATGCACCCGGTAGTGGGCTCCCTGATAGGGGATCAGAAAGGACCCCTCGAGTGCCTCTCCGCCATGCACCATCGGCGGCAGTTGAAGCTGCACTTGCTGGCGGAACGAGAGGACGTGACGGAGGGCAGGGTCCTTGCATCCCAATGGGAGAAGGCTGATGACGGAGATAGGGCGCCCCATGACAGAAAGGGCGGGCAGCAGGGTGGCATTGGGCAGGAACGGAGGGACGGAGGTCAGGACCAAGCGGATCCCCAGGTCTTCCAAGGCTCCAGGGGGATGAACACGCCCCCTGCCGCCAGGCCCATCTCTACCGCCTCCTGGGCAGCGGCCTCCGATGCCAGGAAGAAAACTACCCTCCCGTACAATTTGGAGGCTGCCACGATGGCCATGGGTCCCACCACCCTCGCCAACGCCCGCACGTAGGTCTCCACATGGGACGAGGTGGGCACCAGGAGGCAATGGACGCCGTGCTTCCTGGTCAAGGTGGGGAAGGGCCCCCGGCTGCTATAGATGGTAGCGGAAGTGGCAGTCGGAGGAGCAGCGGCAGGCGGGGGGGCTGCCGTCACCTGAGCGTACGCCTTGGGGGTTGGGGGAGGGACACCCACAGAGCTGGTGGAGGGAGCAGTGGGGAGGATGCTGGGGCCGGTAGCAGGGCTGTGGCAGTGGGGGCAGTCTCTGCCATGGAGGGCCTGGCCTTTTTAGCAGGGCCCTTACCCTTCTTCCCACCCCGACCTTTCCCACCGGCTGGGGGGGCTCCACCCGAATCGGAAGGGGTGAGGGACGTGGCAGCAGCGGAGGTCTCCCCGGTACTCGCTGCCACCGGTGCCTCAGCGGGGGCAGTGGCAGGTGGGCCGGCAGCAGCGATCGAGGTAGAGGCCTGGGGAATGGACATGAGGTTAGGTGGAGGAGGGGTGGTGGGAGCATCACGAGGGGTCTCCCCCGCCGCGTCCCCCGCCATAACGAGAGTGGGGAGGGAGACAGTGAGGGGAGGGCAGGGGAGGGAGAGGAGGCGACCACCCCTCCCTGCTAGGCTGCAGGCGGGGGAGGAGGGTGCCAAAAAGGGAAGGCTAAAGGGGTGTGGGGAGCAACCAAGGATCTAGGAGCGGGAGGGTGTCAGGTCACCGATTCAGAGGGGATTCCGGCTCCTCCAGTTGCACTAGGGGATATGGGGGGCAACAGGTGGGGCGGACAAATGTGGCAAAGGAAAGGGGGTCAGTCCAGAGGGTGGGGGAAGGTGGTGTGCCCACAGGCACTTGTGCAAAAGTCAATGCTTGGCTGCCGCTGCAGGCCCAAAATGATGGAAGCAGGCGTGGTGAGCCAGGTGAGCAGTTCAGTCCCAGAGGCAGGAGTCCGAAGCAGAAGGAAACAGCCAGCCGGGGTGGTGGAGGGGCAACAATGGTGGTGGGGGCAAAGGGGAACACGGATGGACCGGGGGCAGGCTCCACGCCACACCCCCAGTGTCCCAACAGACGCAGTCCAAACCCCCACTACAAGAGCACAGTTTGAAAAAGACTCAGTCCAGTAAAGCCCCCTCCAGATCGGTCCTCACGTGGTCTTCCAGCAGCGGGTGGTCCTCTTCTCCTCCTCCTTCTCCTCGGGGCTCCAACAGCTCCCCAGCAATAGCCACAGCAGTCCTAGCAGCTCCAGGTGGTGGTGGTCTGGTGTCCAGGCAGGAGGGACCCCGCTCAGATGGTGTCCTCAGCAACAAGAGCTGGGGTCCCTCACTCCCCTTCTTCCCTGGGAAGCAGGCCAGCAGCCTCCCTCCCACCCCTCCGGGGCTGTAGGTGGAGCAACAGCAGCAGTTGAGGGTGAGGGGAGGGTGAGGGGATCAGCAGCCAGCCAACTAGAGGGTAGCAGAAAAGGGGGGAAGTGGGGATGGAAGTGGGGGTGTCTGGCCCAGCCAAGGGAGCAGCAGGAACAGCAGCAGCAGCGGCAAGGGCTCAGTGCTCAGCAGGAACAGCAGCAGCAGCCCTCTCCCACCTTCCCTCTACAGCAGAGGAATAGAAGGGAGATCTACTGGCCACTGAAGAAGCAGGCTTCTGTTCCCTGAGTGACCAGAGCAGGGGCTGCACTAGAGTAATCAGGAACCTGCTAGAACTAATTCAGGCAGACAAGCTGATTAGAATACCTGCAGCCAATCAAGGCAGGCTAATCAGGGCACCTGAGTTTCAAAAGGAGGTCATTCCAGTCAGGGAGGGGAGTCAGAGGAGAGGAAGTGTGTGTGTGTGCTGCTAGAGGACTAAGGAGTATAAATGTTATTGGACACCAGGAGGAAGATCCTGTGGTGAGGATAAAAGGTGTTTGGAGGAGGCCATGGGGAAGTAGACCAGGGAGTTGCAGCTGTCATGCAGCTGTTACAGGAGGTACTATAGGTGAGCGTGGGTTCCCCCCAAACCTTCCAACTCCTGATCAGACACAGGAGGAGCTGACCCAGACTGTGGGGAAGATCACTGAGGTGAGCAAATCTGCTAATAAGTGCAGGCCCCACCAAGGTAGAGGAGGAACTTTGTCACAGTAAATATATATGTCTTCTAAAGGACTAGTTTCTCAGCCTGGAACTTTTTAAAAATGCATTAGAAAGTATTAAATTTTATATCTGCATGAGATTGTAATTAAATGGTATCCTGTACATATTTTTTATTTTAAAATCTTTAAGTCCTTAACAAACATTCTGTTAAATGATTAAAATCTTTTTGTGCCAAAGGAGAGCAGGCATGTCAGTCTGGGGGTGGGTAAAAACAAGATCAGTGAAAAATTCCTTCCTGACCCCTGCCTCCAAAAGAGGAGCTTCCTACTCCTTTAAAATGCTAAATTGAGGATCATCCATCAGACCTGCAGAACTGAGGTGTTACTTATTTAGTGTCTTGTTAAGCTTTTGAGTATTCCAGATCAGGATACTGACAGTAGTAGTTCACACATATAGCTACATGCAAATATACAGTGCTTAAGTGATATATAAGGTATTATTACTAGTAGTAATAATGATGATATATTAAGGGTGTCCCATTGGTAAAGGGCCCTGACTTGTCTCTGGGCAATGCAAAGAGTCATATCGCATCTGGAGGAAACAAGAAAGTAGGCTTCGCTGTGTCCTAACACATGCATATTGTTTTATTGTCAAGGCATTTTATCTTCAGCACACATCTGTTAGGGCAGCGGTTCTCAACCAGTGTTACATGTACACTGGGGAGTATGCAGAGGTCTTCCAGGAGGTACACCAACTCATCTAGATATTTCCCTAGTTTTACAACAGGCTACATAAAAAGCACTAGCAAAGTCAGTACAAACTAAACTTCTATACATAAAATGACTTGTTTATACTGCTCTATATACTATACACTGAAAAGTAAGTACAATATTTATATTCCAGTTGATTTTCTCATTTTTATCATATAATTATAAAATAATAAGCATTTTTTTCAGTCATACTGTGCTGTCACTTTTTTTGTATTTTTATGTCTGATTTTTGTAAGCAAGTAGTTTTTAAGTGAGGTGAAACTTGGGGGTACATAGACATAGCCTCCTGAAAGGGGTACAGTAGTCTGGGAAGGTTAAGAGCCACTGTGTTATGGCATGTCAGAACTTGTACCTTCTAGCCCTTCTCTCCCCCTTATTAGGCAGCCTTTATATATCAAAACCTTATGATTTCTCTCTTGCCAGTATAGAATCATAGAAATGGAGGGCTGGAAGGGACCTCAAGAAGTCATCAATTCCAGCCCCTTGTGCAGAGGCAGGACAAATATATCTAGATCATCCTTGACAGGTGTTTATCTCACAACCTGTTCTTAAAACCTCCCATGGACAAGACTACACAGCCTCCCTTGGAAGTCTATATATAGCATTAGTAGCAAAGACATATCTCCTTTGTCCATTGTTAGGAGAAGGTGATCTATCATGTTAAGGTCTTTCTCCATAGTGTGGAATGATCTGAATCCAGAATGAAAGGTGTCAGAAAATCTAATTGTTTCCAGATGGGACTGAAGCTGTTCAATCACCATCTTCTGAATAACCTTTCCCAAAAAGAGAGAAGGGAGTAGCCAGTAGTTGACCAAAGTTAACAAAAATAAACTTTTTAAAGAAAGGGCCACACATCTGCTTGACTCTCCATTGCCTTGCACTTTGTGTAGTCCCTTTACACCTGTGCAAAGTGGGAATAAAATCTGCTAGACCAGTGGGTGTTTTATACACCCATTTCACCACTACCTTTGCATAGTGTAAATGAATGCACAAGGTGCAAGTCAGTGGAGAATCAGTATGCCTATATGTACAGGTGGGTCCCTGACCTGAAAAGCAGCAGTAATGATCTCTAACAGCAGCAGTTACAGCAGGCCTGCACAACTCGTTAAAGCGGCGAGGGCCATATTCTTCCAAAGCAGAGGCGGCTCTATGTTTTTTGCTGCCCCAAGCATGGCAGTCAGGCGGCCTTTGGCGGCGTTTCTGCGGGATGTCCACCCTGGTCACATGGATTTGTTGGCGGTTCTGCAGGAGGTCCGCTGGTGGTGCACCTTTGGCATATCTGCCGCCGAATTACCACCGAAACTGTGGGACCAGCGGACCTCCCGCAGAAATGCTGCTGAAGGCTCCCTGATTGCCGCTCTCACAGTGACTGGCAGGCTGCCTCCTGTGGCTTGCCGGCCCAGGCATGCTCTTGCTGCACTGGTGCCTGGAGCCGCCCCTGCTCCAAAGAAAACAGCTGAAGGCTGAAAACCCCCGCCCCCCTCCAAAACACCCCCCCTAGCTCCACAGTCCCCCCGAAACACACACCCCTGCCCCAGTGCCACCTGGCCCTGTGGAAACGGCCCCCCACCCCCTCCTTCCCCAGCATCACCCTGCCAAACAATGGTATTGAACCTTGGTAATATGTTATAGAGGGCCCCCAAGGTAGTATAATTAAGATAAAAGAAAAATGTCTTTTTGCTAGAAGTAGAATAAGATCTTCCCCTCACTTTGGGCTTGGCTACACTGGAGAGTTGCAGCGCTGGTGGTGGGTTTACAGTGCTGCAACTTAGTAACTGTCCACACCTGCAAGGGACATCCAGTGCTGCAACTCCCTGGCTGCAGCACTGGCTGTACATCTGGTCTGCTTGGGGTGTAACGATTCCAGTGCTGGTGATGCAGCGCTGCTCATCAAGTGTGGCCACCAAAAGCACTGTTATTGGCCTCCAGGGTATTAGGAGGTATCCCAGAATGCCTGCTCACAACAAACCGGAAGAATGGCTAAACTCCAAGCTCCCCCGAGCTGCTTATCTAAAAAACAAACACAGCTCCTGTTTGCTGGGAGCGAGCAGGACAGGCAGGGGAATTGCTTTGGAAGGTTCACAGCTGTTTGCTTGAAGAGAGAAGTCACACGGCAGAGGGGAAGGGGGGAGTCCGTGTTGAGCAGCTGCTTATGTGGTCTGAAGGCTATTTAAGAGTGCATAATTTGCATTTAGTGAATAAAAGTGGGGTGGGGAAGGGCTACGAAACTTTTAAATTGATTGCAGGTAGGTGATGTGTAATGTTCCAGTCCTTAGAACTTGCAAGGCAGGAGCTGACAGATCTGAAAATCCACTCTCTCTCTCTCTCTCTCTCTCTCTCCCCCACGTTCCCCCTCACCCTCCTCTTTTGAAAAGCACGTTGCAGCCACTTGAACGCTGGGATAGCTGCCCACAATGCACTACTCCCAACAGCACTGCAAATGCTGCAAATGTGGCCACACTGCGGCTCTGGTAGCTGTCAATGTGGCCACACTGCAGCGCTTTCCCTCTGCAACTGTATGAAGACAGCTGTAACTCCCAGCACTGTACAACTGTAAGTGTAGCCATACTCTTTGTAGTCAGTTGCTCTGTTGAATGAATGAGGTGTGAATATGGAGGGCAGGCACCTCCAGACAGCTGCAACCCTTGGGGTTTGGCTACACTTGCAGCTGTACAGCGCTGGGAGTTACAGCAGTCTTCGTACAGCTGTGTAGGGAAAGCGCTGCAGTGTGGCCACACTGACAGCTACCTGCTCTGCAGTGTGGCCACATTTTCATCATTTGCAGTGGTGTTGGGAGTGGTGCATTATGGGCAGCTATCCCACAGAGCACCTCGTCCCATTCTGGCGCTGTGGGTTGTGGGAAGGGGGCGGAGGGGGCGGGTCATTCTGGTTCCTGTCCCAACGCCCTGTGATGCATCGCTTCACATCCCAGCAATCCCTGTGTTTCCGTCCACATTTGGCGCCATCTTTCAACGGTTTCTGTGCAGCGCGATTCTGTGTTCTGTTTCGGTCTGTGAGAAATGGAGCCCGAACTGCTAAGGTGTATGCTGATGAATCTCGCCAGCATATCACATTTGGCAGTTGAGCTACTGCTTAAGATCCAAAGTGACAGTGAGGAGTCTGACGATGATAGCAAGTCGCGTAATGCATATGACATGAAATTGCTTGTGGCATTCACAGACATGCTCAGCACTGTGAAACGCCACTTTTGGGCTCGGGAAACATGCACTGACTGGTGGGATCACATCGTCATGCAAGTTTGGGATAACGAGCAGTGGCTGCAGAACTTTCAGATGAGAAAAGCCACTTTCATGGGACTGTGTGAGGAGCTCGCCCCCACCCTGCGGCACAAGGACACGAGATTGAGAGCTGCCCTGCTGGTGGAGAAGCAGGTGGCTATTGCAGTCTGGAAGCTGGCAACTCCAGACAGCCACCGATCAGTCGGGAACCAGTTTGGAGTGGGAAAGTTGACCATTGGAATTGTGTTGATTCAAATTTGCAAGGCCATTAATCACATCCTGCTAAGAAGAACCGTGACTCTGGGGAATGTGCAGGATATTGTGGATGGCTTTGCACAAATGGGTTTCCCTAACTGTGGAGGGGCGATAGATGGGACGCATATTCCTATTATGGCACTACCCCACTTAGCATCTGAGTACGTTAATCAGAAAGGGTATTTCTCTATGGTTCTTCAGGCACTTGTGGATCACCATGGGCGTTTCATTGACATTAACGCAGGCTGGCCCGGAAAGGTACATGACGCACGCGTCTTTCGGAACACTGGCCTCTTCAGGAAGCTGCAGGCCAGGACTTTTTTCCCAAACTGGAAGATCACAGCAGGGGACGTCAAAATGCCATTGTGATGCTTGGAGACCCCGCTTACCCATTAATGTTGTGACTCATGAAACCTTGAGTCTTGACAGCAGCAAGGAACGGTTCAACTACAGGCTGAGCTGGTGCCAAATGACTGTGGAGTGTGCTTTTGGCCGTTTAAAGGGGCGCTGGTGATCTCTGTATCGGAAGCTGGACTTGGGGGAAAGCAGCATCCCCGTGGTTATATCCACGTGCTGTACCCTCCATAATATTTGTGAAGGGAAGGGTGAAAGATTCAGTCAGGCATGGACCTCTGAGGTTCAATGCCTGGAGGCTGAATTTGCACAGCCAGAGAGCAGGGCTCCTAGAGAGGCCCGGCACAGGGCTTCAAGGATCAGGGATGCCTTGAGGGAGGAATGTGAGGCTGAAAACCAACAGTAATGTTTGGTGCCTTGCACGGGAGTGAAGTGCAGTGGTTACAATGTTAGCAGAAATCTGTTTTTGCTAAGCTGATTTGCAGTGCCTGTTTCTTTCCTGGGCTAAGGTATCTTTAACTTTCTGCAATAATAAAGACTGTTTTCAAAGCTAAAAAATAATTTATTGAAGACACACAACTTTTTTGGAATCTGAAATGGCAAGGGGGTGGGGTGGGGAACTGTACAATCACAGGTTTGCGTATGTCCTGTCTGGAGTGCTGTGCAATGACTGCTGCACTTCAAAATGGCTGAAATACATGGTGATGGAGGTTGAGTGCAGAGGGTAAGGGTCGTAGTTCTCAAGGCTGGTTGATGAACGTACGGGTGTTGGAGGCAGCTGGTGGTGGTAAGAACCCGCATGCTGGGGAAGGGGATGTGGAGCTAACATAGGGGCACAAGGGAAAGAGGTTTGGGACAAGGGCAGCGGGGAGGGGGGCGCTGGCGGTAGTGCTCCACCTTCATGGCTACAAGCGCCTGGAAAGAGTCTGCTTGGCGCTCCAGGATGCTTATCAGTTGCTCCGCGCATTGCTTCCTTTGCACTGCGTTTTCCTTGTGGATCCTGCTTTCCCTCTCCCTCCACTCCTGCGCTTTTTGATTCTCTGTGAGAGATTGCTTCATCGCTTCTTGCAGCATGTCTTCTTTGCTTTTTCACGGCCTCTTCCAGAGGTTTTGTAGTCTCTCAGCCAGTGATAACACGGACAGCTGAGATCTCAAGGTTGCATCTGTAAAGGCAAAATGCAACACTTAACAGAGGCAGCATTGTTTATACCAGACCCCCCGCATTGAAGCAGGGCACATTAACAGTCTTCACAATAGCATAATTTTTCCATCCCAAAGAGAGCGCACATAACCCACGGGAGCCCCGAAATGGTGAGTAAGGGGGACTGATTGGTTCAGGGCTGTACTGGGGTTTCTGTACGTTGGGGAAAGCAAACAGCTGCAGGGGGCACCTACAGTGAACACCTGGGAAGCACGAGAGGGTCTTCTACTGCCATGCAGATTCCGCCCTGGCCCCTATACAACTTGCCTGTGTGCAGCAATGGTCCATCCACCCCTCGTGGAACAGTGGTGTGGACGCGGTAGCCTGATGGGAGGGAGGGAGGGAGGGAGTGGGGACTGAGGACTCCAGCTGTCCCACAGTCCCCTCAGTCGCCGAAAAGTATTTGCATTCTTGGCTGAGCTCCCAGTGCCTGAAGGGTCAAAAACATTGTCCCGGGTGGTTCGGGGATATGTTGTCAATTTACCCCCCTCCCCTACCATGAAAGAAAAGGGGAAAAATCGTTTCTTGACTTTTTTCAATGTCTCCATATGTCTACTGTATGCTGCTGGTAGACGCCGTGCTGTGGCGCTGAACAGCAGCATCCCCTCCCCTTCCTTTACTGATGGCAGATAGCACAAAAGGCTTGGAAACCATCCTCATCATCCCGTGAGTGCTCCTGGCTGGCCTCGGTGAGGTCGGCCAGGGGCGCCTGGGTAAAAATGGGAATGACTCCCAGTCATTCCCTTCTTTAAGCTTCTCCTGGAGAGGCAGACAGTGCAAAAGGCTTGGTAACCACCCTCATCATAGCAGCTGGAGGCTGAGCTCCTCACCCCCCACCCTTTCTTGTCTAATGAAGATTCTGTACTGCCTGGACTATCATAGCAGCAGAAGGCTGCGCTCCTCTCCCCCTCACCCTTTAATGAGTAAGGGAGATTCTGCCCTGCCTGGAATATCATAGTAGCTGGAGGCTGCCTCCTCCTCATTTTATCTCACTAAAAAGTCAGGGTTTCTTATTCCTGCATTCTTTATTACTTCATCACACAAATGGGGGGACACTGCCACGGTAGCCCAGGAAAGGTGTGGGAGGAGGGAAGCAACGGGTGGGGTTGTTGCAGGGGCAGCCCCTAGAATGGCATGCAGCTCATCATTTCTGCAGGATATCTGGGACTCTGACCTGGAGCAGCTGTGCTCTCTGGTTCTCTAGTAGACTTGCCCCATATTCTAGGCAGGACTGACTCAATTTTTAGACAAAACATAAAGAAGGGAATGACCTGGGGAGTCATTCCCCTTTTTGTCCATGCGACCCCGGCCGACCTCAGCGAAGCCAGCAGGAGCACTCATGACAGCAGCAGATGGTACAAAAGGACTGGTAACCATCATAGTCAATTTCAAAATCAGAAGACAGTGCAAAAGGACTAGTAACCGTCTCTGCTACCTTGCAAAGGCAAATGAATGCTGCTGTGTAGCACTGCAGTACCGCGTCTGTCAGCAGTATCCAGTACACATACGGTGACATTGACAAAAGGCTAAACGGGGTCCATGGTTGCCATGCTGTGGCGTCTGCCAGGGCAAACCAGGGGAAAAGGGCACTAAATGATTGTCTGCCGTTGCTTTCACGGAAGAAGGATTGAGTGACTACATTTACCCAGAATCACCCGTGACACTGTTTTAGCCCCATCATGCTTTGGGATCTCAACCCAGAATTCCAATGGGCGGGGGAGATTGCGGGAACTATGAGATAGCTATGGAATAGCTATCACAGTGCAACACTCCGGAAATCGATGCTAGCCTCGGTACATGGACGCACACTGCCGAATTAATGTGCGTAGTGTGGCACTTGACTTTATACAATCTGTTTTAAAAAACTGGTTTCTGTAAAATCAGAATAATGCCATAGTGTAGACATACCCCGGGACAAGGATCACAGTAGCTCTCCCAATAAACCTGCACAAGCCCATTGCCCACGCTCTGGATGAGACTTTTGAAGAGATTACTGAGGCCAATTACCGCAACGTGATAGACCACATCAGTGCGCTATTCTGCATCTAGGCATGCATGTATGCAGCCCTAACCCTCCCTCCTCTCCTGAAAAATTTCCATCCTGAAAATAAAAGCCACTTACTGGGAACCCGCTCCTCTGTTTTTCCTCCACCAAGTTCAGGTTGCTGCGACTGGCTACCTTCCTCCTGGCTTGAGAAGAGCTCCTGGCTGCATGCCTCCAGAAACTCAGGGGTGTCTCCCCCTACCCCAGTACCATCACTCTCACTCTCCTTCTCCTCCTTCTCCCCCTGCTCTGTAGTGTCCATTGTGGTCCTTGGAGTGGAGGTGGGGTCACCCCCAAGTATCATGTCCAGTTCTTTGTAGAAATGGCAGGTTGTGGGGGCAGCCCCGGAGTGGTAGTTTCCCTCGCGGGCTTTGCAGTAGGCACTCCGTAGCTCCTTCACTTTAATCCTACACTGCAGAGCGTCCCGGTCATGGCCCCTTTCCATCATGGCCCTTGATATCTGCCCATAGATATCGTAATTACTATGGCTGGAGTGCAGCTGGGACTGCACAGCTTCCTCCCCCCAAACACTGTTGAGGTCCAGCAACTCGCCATTGCTCCATGCTGGGGCTCATTTGCCGCGTGGAGGCATGGTCACCTGGAAAGATTCACTGATTGCACTCCACACCTGGCTGAGCAAAGAGGAAGGGGATTTTTAAAATTCCTGGGTATTTAAAGGGTGGCTCACCTGAGGCCAGGGCAGTAGAGTTCAAACTGATGAGCAGAGTGGCTGAATAGGCATTCTGGGATACCTCCGAATACCTCTGGAGGCCAATAAGAGCACTTTTGGTGGCCACACTGGCGGAGCAGCACTGCAGCAGCAGTGCTATACTCTTTGTACTCCACCTCAACGAGAGGAATAACCAGCGCTGTAGCCAGGGAGATACAGCCCTGTATGTGCCTTGCAAGTGTGGATGGTGAGTGAGTTGCAGCACTGTAAAACCACCACCAGCGCTGCAACTCTCCAGTGTAGCCAAGCCCTTGGAGAGGGGATGGGAGCCAGACCAAGGACAATCAAACTTGTTAAGTGGGTTGACTAGAGAAGAGCAGACATACCGACAACTCGGGGGTTAGAAGCAAGCACCTTCCTTTGGGAACACCCTCTTTGCAGCATTGGGACAACTCCCAGACCAGAGAAAAGCAGCAAAAAGGACCAATTTTTATGAGAGAGAAGATCAATAGAACAGGTCAGCCACCGACTCTCCGCTCACCTCCTCTGTCCACCCCAACTATAAAGCCCCCCCGCCCCTGCCTACCCAGCTCATCATCCCCCCACTCCCCAGGCTCACCTACTCACCCCCTGCCGTCCGCTCGCCTCCTCAGCCCCCTTCCCCCGCCACCACCACACCTGCACCCCGCCACTGCCCGTCCGCTCGCCTTCTCAGCCACCTGCTCACCTGCCCCCCCACTGCCCGCCTCCTCAGCCCCCCACCCCCTGGCTTGCCTACTCACCCCCCGCTGCCCACTCGCCTCCTCAGCCCCCACCCCTGGCTTGCCTACTCACCCCCTGCTGCCCCCTTTCCTCCTGAGCCCCCCACTCCCTGGCTTGCCTACTCACCCCCTGCTGCCCGCTCGCCTCCTTAGCCCCCTTTCCCCTGCCGCCAGCTCACTGCCCAGCCCACCCGCCACTGCCCGCCCGCTGACCTCCTCAGCCGCCAGCTCACCTGCCCCCCTGCCACTGTCTGCCTGCGTGCCTCCTCAGCCCCCCACAGCTTGCCTACTCATCTCTTGACACCTGCTTGGCTCCTCAGCCCCCCCTCCCCTGCCGCCGGCTCACCTGCTCCCCCACCACTGCCCACCCACTCGCCTCCTCAGCCCCCACCTGCCGCTGCTGCTGCTGCCAGCTCACCTGCCTATCTGCCACCAGCTTGCCCGCTCCCCCCACTGCCAGCTCACCTGCCTGCCCACTGCTGGCCTCTTACCTTCTGCTGCTATCCCTGTCCCCTGCCACTGGCCTCACTCCTCAGCCTGCCACTGGCCTCTTCAACACCCCGCTTACCCTCCAGCTGGCCAGGCGGCTGTTGGCTTGCCCCATCCTGCTGCTTGCCTACTCTCCCCCTGCGAGCCACACAGTGAGTCCACGTAGGCCACATGCGGCCCGTGGGCCATATGTTACGCAAGCCTGAGTTACAGAATACTGCCCTCTCATTAAATTTAACCAGCCAGGAAAGACATGAATCCATGACACAAGTGGTCAGTCTTGCCCACCAAGTAGCATCATCAGATTCTGAGAGATATCAACCTCTATGTGGAAGACAACATATATCTGAAGCAATTTGCTGGAAGCTGTTGTAGGAGCCCATAGGGTTATAAAGCTTCTGGTAGTTTTATAATGATTTAAAAATCAGTCAGTGTAATGATATGGGGAAAGATATTGCATCTAAGTAATTTAAACCAGTTAGGTTTAAATCCCCAGACTGGATAATGAAGAAATGTATGAACAACACAAAGATTAGTATAGCATGGGTAGATGGCAAATGCCTAGAAGACCTAGAATTTGCTCATGATATTATGCTATTGAATGACATCCCAAAAAAGCTACAGATACCTTGGCAAAAACAGCAGACCAAGTAGGGCTCAAAATCAGTTATGCCAAAACAAACATCCTTGAAACCCAGAAGTCAAGCAGTAACATCATGTTAGAAGGCAAAAACATCAAGAAGGTTGAAACAGTTCATTTACTTGGTCAGCACTGTCTTAGTAAATGGAGACCTAAATAAAGAAGTGACATCAAGAATAGGAAAGGCATCCACAGCATCCACTAAACTCAACAACATATGGAAATGAAAGATACGCAGTACCAAAAAAACCCACAGAATTTTCAACTGGAATGTAATCTCAGTGCTAACATATGGTAGCAAGAGCTGAAGATCTATTAAAATGTTATCTAGAAAACTAGTTGCCTTTGAAAACAAGTGCCTGTGAAAGATTCTAGTACTTGGATGGAGAGACTTGGTCACCAACGAGGAGATTTGAGAAATAGTAGTCTTTAGTAGTTAGAACAGAGGAATAGAAGCCCGGAAGAGCTGGATTCTATTCTTGACTGTGACACTGACTCTCAGTGTAACTTCATGTAATTTGTCTGGGCATCTTAATAGATAACTTAGTAATATTACATTGTTATTGTGGCAAATTTTTACTTTCTGAAGCCTCTGGTATCAGCTGATGCCAGAAACAGGATACGAGACAATATAAAAGTGTCTGGCCTTGGATGGCAAATCTTATGTAAAGGGAATTGAATTATCCAACAGACAATGCAGTATTTACATACAAGCACTGCACTGGTGGACATATGGCTCCTAAGAGATGCAGAGCCTGTGTGCCTGAGGTACTCAGAAAACACTGTAGTACTGTACAACTATTGTATGCATTGATAGTACTGTATACTGTCAGCTGAAGTTTTTTTTTTGCAGTTATATACAAGTTTCTAACTCCCAAAACCAGATGAGAGGGGTGAGGGGAGGGAAAGAGAGAATGATTTCTTTGTTTATAACATTTGAATTATTAAGCAACAGCAATGGAGACAAACATTTTTCAGCGTGTGGCACTCAGCAGCAGTCTGTTAGCCACATGGAGCTTTTTATTTTATTTATACAGAGTGTTTGCACCTCGTTAAATGAAAAGCAGGAACATGCAGAGCTACCTAAAAGTAATTCAGGGAGCTGCCAAAAATAAAATAAAAAGGCATGTACCCCAGTTTGTGGGTGGTGCGGTGAACATTGTGATATGGTTCTATGAGAATGGGTGTGATTCTTACACTTACATCATGTTGTGCAGGTCAAAGGATGTCATGTGACCGGCCAGGACCCACATATAAATCATTGCAATGCGATGTAAACTGTAAAAATCACACTTAATTCCTGGAGGACTGAGCAGACTCAGGGAGAGAAAGCAGAGGATGCCAGGCCAGTAAGCAATAATAATAATAATCAGTAATTAACACTTAAAATATAAAGATCACATGTTTTACTGAGTTCAGTTTAATATGCTGAAGAAAGTCAATGTACAAGACACTATCAGGGTTATTTTGTTTGTTTGTTATAAGATTTTTACTTTGTTTTTCTCTCAATTGTTTATAATATCCTCTTAGAAGGTTTAAAGAGAGAAAAATGATGCAGCCTTTTGAAATATGTTATTTACTCCAATTGTATCCCCTAGTTCTGTGCACCCTCTTCACATGAATTTCCTCCTCCTGTGTGGAAGTTGGGGGGTCAGCTACCTCTATTTCATTGTTTCCCCCTTCCTTAAGCCCCGCAAAGGGCTTCATTGGGTTCTGGGAATGAGCAGAGGGCAAGTCAAGGGGATGCATTGAATCCTCCCACTGCCCCTGTGTAACAGTCAGGGCAAAAAGATAATACAGTTTTGGGCAGGTCCCAGCTAGAGCTGGATGGGAATTTTCTAACAAAATGTTGTTTTGTTGGAAGATGCTGATTCATCAAAACCAAAACTTTTTGTGGCAATATATCAGTTTCTATGGGAGGGTTTCTCAGCTCCAGAATGGAATTTCTTGTCACAAGGACCGAGTGTGAGAGAGAGATCAGAATAGCCAATAACCCAGTTCTTAGGACACTCACTGAGAAACATTTTGAAAGGTCTAGGTTTCATCTTGATGCAAAATGGCAAAAAAAAAAAAAAAATAGGAAAACCAATTTTTACCCAGCTCTGGTCCAAGCCTTGTTGGGATTCTCTTTAAAGGGTATGTGCGGTGTGAGATACTTGGGTATAGTTTCTGACTGTAGTAGTCCTGTCTACGTAGCACCACTTGTGCTGCACAGACATGCGGAAGCGACTAGGAACCCAGGGCCATCATGACGTCACACCTTCCTCCCATAGAACAATTGGGGAGAAATGTTTGGGAGGAAACTCTCAAACAAAGTACTTCCAGTTTAGCTTCCTGCAGCTACAGGCTTTCTTTCAAGAGGGAGCTATGAGGTCCTCTGTTACAAATTTGGAAGCAGCATGCTCTAGTGGTTAGAAAATAGGAGTCTTGGTGCATAAAGCATGTGCAGGCCTTCTGCAATGGGATGGATTTTTGCCCTCAGTTTCTCAATCTGCAAATTAAATATACTACTAATCACCTTAGAACCTCATGGATTCTGTTGCCAGGAAGTTCATCTTATGCAGCAGAATTGTGCTCCAGAATCTCAGCTTTCATTTTTTTAAATAATATTTTTAGTCCTTTTGGCTGCATACAGAACCTTGAAAATGCAAACAGAGTATAACCAGTGCAGTGATGCTCACCCAAGTCTGCACATAGCTTGGAACAACAGCCCCAGAGCTGTGAGTTGCCCCAATCAGGGCTCTGTGGACTCTGCAATGTTCTGGTTGTGGAATCTGTCATTTTTCTACGAATTTGCAATATCTGCCGCACCAAACACCTGACATTTTGGTGCTCCTTCCCTGCTGGACCTTCCTGCAGCAGCCTCTTGCTCTCTCAGTTTTTCCATGAAGGGGAGTTAACTCAATCATAGTGCACACTCCCTGACTCTCTGTTTGACATCCTCTGCTCCTCGGCTCCTGCCAGGGTGGCTCTACCCCTTCATGAAGGGGTTTCTAAGATCACTAATGCCCTGTGGCAGACCCCTCTTCCTTGGCTCCTATCTCTAAAAGGGCCAAACACAAGTACTTAGTGCCAAACTAAGGCCATGAGTACTTATACTTCCACCCAGCCCCCAATTCCCTTGTGGTTGAGGTGGTTAACCATAAGGAGAGGCAGGGACAAACCAGGGTTACCCCCAAAAATAAAGACTCAAGGAGGATGGATCTTTTCAGACGAAAGGTTTATTCATCTTCCAGCCTTCAGCTGAGAGTGGCCAAGCACCAAGCCCTCCTTGGCCGATATGACTTCAATATGTGGCAAGCCATGGCTAAGTTCAAAGGGGCACTCACTGAGGCTTCCAAGAAGGAGTTCCACTCGATCCTGGATGAAGGCATGACCGTGCCCAGGGTGGCCCTCCAGGTGGCGTCAGATGCTGCAGACGGTGCTGCCCGCACCACGGCTTCCGCTATCTCCATGAGGCGAGCCTCTTGGCTGCTCCTCTCTGAGTTGTCTACTGAGGCTCAGCAGTCAATGCAGGACCTGCCCTTCGATGGCCTGACCCTATCTGCAGAAAAAACAGACAGCAAATTGCATGATCTCAAGGGCTTCTACACCACCCTAAAAACCCTGTGTCTCAGACAGTCCATGTGGAGTTCTTCTTCTTGTGGTCCTCAGCCTGGACCAATCTACATGGGAGGTCCACTTCCTAGATACCATGGTGCAAATAAGTGATGGTCACATTAACACCACCCTATACCGAAAACCTACCGACCGCTATGCCTACCTTCATGCCTCCAGTTTCCATCCCGGGCACATCACTGTAGACAATCCATTGTCTACAGCCAAGCACTGAGGTACAACTGCATCTGCTCTGACCCCTCAGACAGAGACCAACACCTACAAAGTCTCCACCAAGGATTCTCAAAGCTACAATACCCGCACGAGGAAATAAGGAAACAGATCAACAGAGCCAGACGTGTACCCAGAAGCCTCCTACTGCAAGACAAACCCAAGAAAGAAACCAACAGGACTCCACTGGCCATCACATACAGTCCCCAGCTAAAACCCCTCCAACGCATCATCAGAGATCTACAACCCATCCTAGACAATGATCCCACACTTTCACAGGCCTTGGGTGGCAGGCCAGTCCTCGCCCACAGACAACCTGCCAACCTGAAACATATTCTCACCAGTAACTGCACACCGCACCATAGTAACTCTAGCTCAGGAACCAATCCATGCAACAAACCTCCATGCCAACTCTGCCCACATATCTACACCAGCGACACCATCACAGGACCTAACCAGATCAGCCACACCATCACCGGTTCATTCACCTGCACGTCCACCAATGTAATATATGCCATCATATGCCAGCAATGCCCCTCTGCTATGTCCATCGGCCAAACAGGACAGTCTCTACGGAAAAGAATAAATGGACACAAATCAGATATTAGGAATGGCAATATACAAAAACCTGTAGGAGAATACTTCATCCTCCCTGGCCACACTATAGCAGACCTTAAGGTGGCCATCCTGCAGCAAAAAAACTTCAGGACCAGGCTTCAAAGAGAAACTGCTGAGCTTCAGTTCATCTGTAAATTTGACACCACCAGCTCAGGATTGAACAAAGACTGTGAATGGCTTGCCAACTACAAAACCAGTTTCTCCTCCCTTGGTTTTCACACCTCAACTGCTAGAACAGGGCCTCATCCTCCCTGATTGAACTAACCTTGTTATCTCTAGCTTGCTTGCATATATATACCTGCCCCTAGAAATTTCCACTACATGCATCTGATGAAGTGGGTATTCATCCACGAAAGCTCATGCTCCAAAAGGTCTGTTAGTCTATAAGGTGCCACAGGATTCTTTGCTGCTTTTACAGATCCAGACTAACACTGCTACCCCTCTGATACAGGATCAAGGGAGTCAGCCTTGGCAGGACCAGCCCCATAAATGAGCCAAGGGCTACAAGCACCCATAGGCACCAACTTTTCCCAGCACCGGTGGGTGCTCGGCCTGCCCACTCGCTCCCAGTCCTGTCCCGACTCCACCCCTGCCCTGCCTCCTCCCAGCTCTGTCCAGCCCCCATCCCAACCCCTTCCCCAAAGTCCCCATCCCAACTCTGCCTCCTCCCTGCCCCCATTGGATCCCTTTCCCAAATCCTGGCCCTGCCTCTTCCCCGAGCACGCCGCATTCCCCCTTCTCCCCCCTCCCTCCCAGCGCTTGCTGATGCACAACAGCTGTTTTGTGGCGGCAAGCGCTGAGACTGAGCTAGGGGGAGAAGCAGGGAAGGTGCGCTTAAGGGAGGAGGTGGAAGCAGAGGGAGCTGGGGCAGGGAGCTGCCGGTGGGTGCAGAGCACACACTAATTTTTCCCCATGGGTGCTCCAGCCCCAGAGCACCCATGGAGTCAGCACATATGCAAGTGCCACCTGCCTCCACCCTGTACCCAGTCAAGCTAAACCCATAATAAGCAGGGGGCCAAATGGTCTCATTGTGCCACAGAGTACACAGTGGGATGTGATGAGGAGGCTTGATATTTGTAAATTGTTTTGAAATCTTCTGAAGAAAAGTATTATTAATAAGAACACTATTTTCTGCTTTTATAATAAGGCCTTAAATTATGAAAACTGAAAGATTTTAAAAAATCTAATTTATTTTTACCCGTTGATTTATTTTTTGCATTTCACTCAGCCTGGGCAATGAAATTAGAGTAACAAATGTTCTTTCAGGGGTAGTGGTTTACTTTAAGGAATCCTTCACTTCTCATTAGCAAAGTTAACTCTGCCCTCTAGTGCTGCACAGAGCACTAGGAACTGGGCCTGTATTATAGCAGAATGGCAGCTGGCTATAGTTAAGATTAAGGGCATGGCTACACTTGAGAGTTATAGTGCAACAGAGCAGCCCCGGGCCCCGTAGCTCACTCCCCAGCCACACTGGCAAGGCATGTAGAGCGCTCTGACTCCATGGCTACAGCGCTGCTGGTAATCCACCTTGGCGAGTGGAATAACATTTGCCCCTGCTGGAGCGCCACGGCGAATGAGGTATTGCGTTATGCACAGTGATCAGCCTCTGGAAATGTCCCATAATCCCCTTACGTCAAGTGGCCACTCTTATCATTGTTGTGAAATCGGCTGCAGGAATGCAAAAGTGCCCTTTCAAATCTCCATTTAGGAGAAGATGGCTGCTTATACGCTCAGAGAAAAAGCAAACATTTATTGCAGGGGTCAGCAACTTTCAAAAGTGGTGTGCCGAGTCTTCATTTATTCACTCTAATTTAAGGTTTTACGTGCCAGTAATACATTTTAAGAAAATCTCTATAAGTCTATAATATATAACTAAACTATTGTTGTATGTAAAGTAATAAAGGTTTTTAAAATGTTTAAGAAGCTTCATTTAAAATTAAATTAAAATGCAGAGCCCCTGGACCGGTGGCCAGGTCCCTGGCAGCATGAGTGCCACTGAAAATCAGCCTGTGTGCTGCCTTTGGCATGCGTGCCATAGATTGCCTAACCCTGATTTATTGTTTGTTTTGAGTGAGTGAGAGAGAGGCAGGAGGGGAGGAGGGGTCTAAACTTACAAGACAGCATGTTGACACACTCTCAGCACCCCAAAAACCCACTCTCTCTCCGATTACATATACGCAACACACTCCCTGTCGCACTCCACTCCCCCCACCCCACCCCCATTTGAAAAGCACATTGCAGTCACTTGCATGCTGGGATAGCTGCCCATAATGCACTGCTCGCAATGCCGCTGAAAGTGCCACAAATGTGGCCACGCCAGTGTGCTTGAAGCTGTCAGTGTGGACAGACTGCAGTGCTTTCCCTACTGCGCTCTACGAAGGCGGGTTTAGCTCACAGTGCTCTACATCTGTAAGTGTAGCCATGCCCTAAGACTCACTTACTGTTTAAAAGATGACTGTTCTAAGTAGGATGACCAGATGCCCCTATTTTATAGGCACAGTCCCGATATTAGGGGCTTTGTTTTATATAGGCGCCTCTTAATCCCCCCACCCTGTCTGAT
The DNA here is from genome assembly GCF_007399415.2 of Gopherus evgoodei. Taxonomy (NCBI): domain Eukaryota; kingdom Metazoa; phylum Chordata; order Testudines; family Testudinidae; genus Gopherus; species Gopherus evgoodei. The sequence goes on from NC_044323.1 coordinate 85,049,925, forward strand.
TTTTCACACATGCTATCTGGTCACCCTAGTTCTAAGCGTTCTACAAACCACATGCTTTATTTGTCTTGAAATTTACTGTGTCTTATGGGATGTGGGGTAGGATTCATTGTTCAAATTTGTGGTCATTTGAATAAGTGGTTCTTGAGATACAGCTCCCTCCCTCTCCCCCCCCAAATTAGCACTTTACAAAATCACCTGGTTTATCTAACATGATTTTGTGGACACCTGGGACTCAAACTATGGATATGATTCTCTCCAAACTAATCTCTGCTTCTTGGGATTTATCTCAGTTAGGTCGTGTCTACACTCGAGAGTTTACAGTGGCACAGCTGTACTGATGAATGAAATTGTTTTTAATTACTCACTTTATTAATATAACTTCATAAGTAAAGTTTAAAGTTTTATGTAAATAAACAAACAGAACTTCATAAGTAAAGTTTTATGAATGACACAGCATTCATTCATAAAACCGGTTACCCCAAAAATGGAAGAACAACCGTTACGAGGGGTAGGTAACTGTTTTTTATACTGACAAAACTGCTAATGTAGACATAGCCTTAATACCACCACCACCCACTGCCCCTTTGGGGAAGCAATACTGAAAAAGTTATTAACCTTAGAATTTGGAATTCTAGGTTGGGTCCTGATAAACCAGGGGTTGGCAACCTTTCAGGAGTGATGTGCCGAGTCTTCATTTATTCATTCTAATTTAAGGTTTCATGTGCCAATAATACATTTCAATGTTTTTAGAAAGTCTCTTTCTATAAGTCTATAATATATAACTAAACTATTGTTGTATGTAAAGTAAATAAGGTTTTTAAAATGTTTAAGACACTTCATTTAAAATTAAATTAAAATGCAGAGCCCCCAGGACCGGTGGCCAGGACTCAGGCAGTGTGAGTGCCACTGAAAATCAGCTCGCGTGGTGCCTTTGCCACGCGTGCCATAGGTTGCCTACCCCTGTGATAAACTATTGAGCCAAAGAGATTGAAGTATGCATGTTCATCAAGACGAGGAATCTGTTAAAGGACAGGCTTTCTAGACAGGCTGTTGTCATAGTAACTGGGTGGTTCAAAATAGCATACTGTGGTCATTGAATCTGATCTACACTCACAGGCTGTGATTTTGAACCCTATCCTTGGAAGTATTCAAAGAATGTGTCGAGTGCATGTTCCTTGCTTTCTGCAGGAGATCCTTTGTAAGTTTTCCCACAAGACCAACTCTTCTAATTTCAGAGCGAGATTTTTAAAGTGTTCTAAAATAGACATGCAGATTCTGCTTTAGAAGTACTGTAAATAAATCAGTATTAGTTAAATAGAGAGAGGACTCCAGGAAGGAATTAGGATAACATAATCATGTTCCAGCTTTAATGAGAGAGCTAAGTATGCTCAAAGGAAAGCAAGTCATTTGGTCAAGGCAGGGGTTCCTGATGCCCAGCCCCAATGTGTGAGCTGCTCATAACATTTTCAGATTCTTACAACTTTTTCGGTGCAGAGCTTGAGAATATAGGGGGTTGGAGTGGAGGGATGGGTGAAGGTGCCAGAGCAGTGATGGGGATGTAAGAGTTGGGAGGTGAGGGGAATTTGGGGGCTGCAGTGAAGAGAGGGTGATAAATGAGGATGGGGAGTAGGAAACGAGATGAAGGGGCATGGAGAGGGGTGGAAATTAAGGGGAATGGGAAGGAAAAGGCAGCTAGGAGGGGGAGACATGGGTAGTAAGACGAGTGGGGGGATTGGGGCAGGGCCGGCTGTCAGTTATACATTCTTTTCTCCCATTTGAAACTTCTGCCCCCTCTATCTCCCTCCCCCCCTCCTCATCCTGCCTGGGCTGGGCTCAGGGGAAGATGTCTCCTTTCATGGCCCCCCTCTCTCAGGGCAGGGTCCAGAGGGAGGATGTATCTCACACAAAGCTGTGAGAAAGGGGAATGTGTGAACCAGCATATGGGGAGCCTCTGCCACTTTCAGAGTCTCTGAGCCCCTCTGCCTGCCATCCATGTGAGCTGGCATCTGGGTTACCCTGGCCTTCTGGGGGTCCTTGTTGCCCCATGTGTGAGACAGAATTTGGGGAGCACTGCCCCTCTGTGGGTGGTGTCTGAGCCTGTCTCCCTCCCCCCGTGAGTGTGCCATGATCAGGGAGGCACTGCTCCTCTGGAAAGTCTGAGCCTTTCTCTCTGCTCCCTCTTGCAAGGGGGGATCAGGGAGGACACTACTCCTCTATGTGTGGGATCTGAGCCTCTCTCCCTGTTTCCTCCATGAGTTAGCTGGGATATGGAAGGCCCTGCACCTTTGGGGGAATCTGAGACCCTCTCCCTGCATGCCATGTGAGCCACGTCTGGGGATCCCTTCCCCTCTGGGAAGGGTTGAGCCCCTATCACTTCCCTTCCCATGTGAGCCAGGATCTGTCCCTCTATGGGCTGCGGGACTGAGCCCTTCTCCCTGCCCCCCATGTGCGAGTAGGATAATAAATGCCCAGCGGAGGGGAAATGAGAACAGGCTCTGAGATAAATGGAGTGATTCACACCTCTCAGAGCTATTGTTTCAAGCTGTATTCACGGGGTGTTCTTACTCAGCTGGGAACAACTCCTTGAGATGACAGGGCCATTTCACACCTCTCTGAGCCTCCTGTGCTGCAGGTGGATGTGTAGAGCCCCTTCTCCAGATCAGAGGCAGGGACTCTGTATCTCTGCTTTTCTGCCCCTCCCTGCCTCTATCTAGTACAGCCCCACCAGCTTCTTCCCCATAGCCCCTCCAAGCTTCAAAGGGCATGGGAGTTACCAGGAGGAGGGTGATCCTGGTGTGTGTAGGGTGGGGCTCAGAGCAGTGGGGTTGTATGTGTTGGGGCTTGGAGCAGCGGGGATGTAGGAGCATCAGAGCAATGGACGTGATGGAGCAATGTCAGAGCAGTGCTGGGGGTGTCTTAGCAGTTGGAGGGAATATGGGGGTCAAAGCAGTGGGAGGAGAGCTGTTGGAGCAGTCAGGGAAGAGTGGGATGGAAAGCAGGGCATCAGAGGTGTGCAGAGAGGGATGTTGGGGAACCTTCATCTCCGTGCTCCCACACATATCTGTTCATGCCTTAAAAAAATGTCCCCACTGACTCCATGCTAGTCCCTGCATCCTCTCCCCAGCTCTCCCAAATCTGCTGGTCCCATGCTGATGCCTGCCTCTCCATCAGAGGAGGAGGAGGGATAACCAGGCTGGGCTGGACAGACATAGAGACGCAGGAATAGTGAAGAGGTAGGGGGCAGGGCCGGCTTTAGGAAGTGCGGGGCCCAATTCGAACACTTTCGGCGGGGCCCTGGCAGGGAGGACTTAAAAAGAAAAATGTGTAAAAAAAAGCCTTCCATTTCTTCCATGTATTATTTATTTTCCATAACTATATAAATAATAAAATTGTATATTATGTACATTGCATCATATATGCTGTTAATTGGTTATTAATGACTGCCGTTTCACATGTGTGGGTCCCCGCCACTCCCTGGGGGTGTGCACATGTGTGGGTCCCCGCTGCTTCCTGCCCCCCTCATTGAAGCAGGTGTGCAGGTTACAGGCCTGGGAACTGCAGGGCAGCAGTGGACATGGGGCTGGTTCGAGGCAGGGCAGGGGCTGACTGGAGGTAGGGTCTGGCTGCAGGCAGGGCAAGGGGTGCGAGGCTGGCTGGAGACAGGGGAGTGTGGGGCGGGCTGGCTTCAGGCAGGGCCACAGGGGGGTGCAGCAGGGGTTGGCAGGGCTGGAGACAGGAGTATGGGACTGGCTGGCTTCAGGCAGGGGGGTTCAGCAGGGGTTGGCTGGAAACAGGGCAGGGCAGGCAGTGCAGGGCTGGTGCGGGCAGGGGTGCGTGGCAGGGGTTGGCTGGAGACAGGGCAAGGGGTTTGGTAGGGGCTGGCTGTGGGCAGGGGGTGCAGAGCTGGCTGCAGGCAGCGGGGGGTGGGGCTGGTGCGGGCAGGGAGGGGGTGCAGCAGAGGCAGCTGGAGCCCCGGCCCTTTAAAAAGCCCCTAAGCCCCCTGCTATCCCAGGGCTCTGGGGGCTATTTAAAGGGCCCGGGGCTTCCCTGCTTCTACCCTGCCCTGGACCTTTTAAATAGCCGTGGGAGCCTTGGGGAATGCACGGGGGCGGCGGGGCTCCGGCGGCTATTTAAAGGACCAGGGTGGCAGAGGCAGCTGGAGCCCTGGCCCTTTAAATAGCCCCCAGAGCCCCCTGCTACCCCAGGGCTCTGGGGGCTATTTAAAGGGCCCGGAGCTCCAGCCGGGGGCATGGGGCTTGCAGCGCTCCGGCCAGAGCTCCAGGCAGGAGAGCAGGGCCACGGGGCTTGCAGCGCTCCGGCCGGAGCCATGGGACTTGTCGCGCTCCGGCCAGAGCTCCAGCCGGGGCCGCAGGGCTTGTCGCGCTCTGGCCAGAGCTCCAGCCGGGGCCACGGGGCTTGTCGCGCTCCAGCCAGAGTTCCAGCCGGGGCCACGGGGCTTGTCGCGCTCCAGCCGAAGCTCCAGCTGGGGCCACAGGGCTTGTCGCGCTCCGGCCAGAGCTCCAGCCAGGAAAGCGGGGCCGCGGGGCTTGTGGGGCTCTCGTCAGAGCTCCAGCTGAGAGAGCGGGGCTGTGGGGCAGCTGCATTCCCGCCGGTGCTTTGGTCAGGGGAGCGGGGCCGTGGAAGACCCCGGAGCAGACCACAGCCAGGGTAAGTAAAAAAATTTAAAAGGTGCCTAAAGCACGGGGCCCTCTTAGGCGCGGGGCCCGATTCCCAGGAATTGGGCGAATCTGCCTAAAGCCAGACCTGGTGGGGGGTATGGATCAGCCTTCATGTCGCACTCCCTGTCAGTACCTGCCCCGAGCCAGGGAAGCTAATGGTCCAACCAGCAGACCAAATTCAGTGATGAATCCTGGTCATGTGCCACTTGAGCTCGTTGTGTATATGCTAAGAAGAAGTGAAGGGACTAACTGTGAATTCTGTGCCTGGTCAATTTGCTCCAGAGGTAGAAGTGTGCAGGAAACTTTTCCTACCATTGGATTTCCAGGACAGTGCAATGATGACACATTGCTGCCGAGGAGATGGTTAAAATATTATAAAGTATTTTTTTCCATAAGTAAAATACTGAATTTGCAAATTAAATTGGACTTTGCACAACCTTTTAGAACATCAGCATTTTATAATTGTTGTACTAAAGAGTTGGGAAGGTTGAATCACAAAGTCATGTGTGCACCTGTGCGTGTGAGAGAGAGTTTTCCCTAGCTTTTTTATTTCCGCAACTGAGAACCTGGCCAATATGTGATTTCCAGACATGAATCTAATAGTGCATGTCACAAGCTGACATCTCTAAAATTAGATTTGTGGCTGAGACCATTTATTTGGAAAACTAATATATTTTTCCATATACTGTATGTACATGTTATGTTTCACATATTTGGGAATATGTAAAATACACTTAAAATATGACAATAAGTGATTTTTCTGAATGTTAAAAATATAACATGACAAAGTATTTTAGCTATGTATGCAATCCATTTTAGTAAATATATAATAAATAATTCATACTTTATTATAAATAGAAATTACATTATCTCTGTAGCTAAGGTACTGCTTAACCAGATATTTTACTGGAACATGTGTTTCTAAATTACTGATGAATACTTGCCGAAAGGGATACAGCCACTACTGGTGTGCTTAAAATAAGACCTACTAACTCTCTTTTGGTTTGTGGTCACATGAAAATACATCATACCATCCCTTATCTGTCTGGCCATTCTATTTCAGCCTGACTGGATATCCAGGTTAAAAAAAGGACTACATAAATTCATGGAGGATAGGTCCAGCAATGGCTATTAGTCAGGATAGGCAGGGATGCTGTCCCTAACCTCTGTTTGCCAGAAGCTGGGAATGGGCAACAGGGAATGGATCATTTGATGATTACCTGTTCTGTTCATTACTTCTGGGGCACCTGGCATTGGCCACTGTTGGAAGACAGAATACTGGGCTGGATGTACCCAGTATGGCCGTTCTTATGTTCCCATCTATGACCTGGCCAGAGGGCAGGACCTAAGGGGGACTGGGAGAGAGGAGGCGGTGCGAGCTGCCACAGGAGTGCCCCCCTCTGGGTAAGGCACTGCTGTTTGGCGGGGCAACAGTAACAGCTTGTGCCCCACCCCCAACTCTACCCATGGGCTTGGGGTTTCTATCTGCGAGGAGTGCATGGACTCAGGGCTTCAGCGCTGTGTTGCTTCCGGCTTCAGCCCGGGATGGGGGGGCGCAGGGGCTCCCCTGCCATTCCTGGCTTCCACGGGGAAGGGGCATCCAGGCTCCTGGCTTCAGCACTGCAGGGGGGCACCAGGGCTCCCAGCTTCAGCCCTGCACCGGTGCTGGCTTCAGATGGCAGGGAGGGCGCCAGGGTTCCCAGCTTCAGCCTTGTGGGGGGCACTGTGACTCAGGGGACCGAGTTTCAGCCCTGGAGTCCTGTAGCCTCCTGAAAGGGCTCGCAGACTCCAACGGGGCCACAGACTCTCATTTGAGAATCACCGGTCTACACTGCAGAATTTTGTCAATGCAAGTTATGTTGACATACAGCCACTGCTGTAATTAAATCACTGTTGCATGTCCACCCTGTGCTCCTTGTGTCGGTGGAGCCAGTGCCTGTGCAACCTATTAGGAGACCTAGGCGGTCGCCTAGGGCACTAGGATTTGTGGGGTGGCATTTTCTTCGGCAGCAACCACAGCGGCCGGATCTTCGGCCGCCCGGGTTGCTGCTGGCATTTAGGTGGAGGGAGCTGGGGCAGGAGGGTGCGGGAAGGGCCGCCTGCAGCAAGTGGCTGGGGTGGCATGCAGGGGAACTCCCTTCCTCAGCTCACCCCTGCTCAGCCTCCTCCCCAAGCACACCGTTGCTGCTTCACTTCCGCCACCTTCCAGGCTTGCGGCGCCAATTAGCTTAGGATCTCAGCGCATTTTGTCAAAAGATAATCAATCAATCCTCACAATACCCCAGTGAAGCGGGCAATTTATATCTGTTTTGTAGCTGGGCAAAATGAGGGGAAAGAGACGCAAAGAGAAGTATGGAATGTAAATGATGACCTGGGAGACTATTGGTAACACCTGTACAAGTGAAGGAGGGATGGAAACAATACTTTGAGGGTCTCTTAAATGAGGCAAATCCCTTTAGGGTGGAGTTGCCAACTTGTGATCCTAATGCGGTGCCTGAACCTAACATAAGAGGATGTGAGAAATGCAATCCAGGAAATGAAAAATGGTAAGGCCTGATGAAATTCCAGTGGACATGGTGAAAGTCTTACATGGGAGAGGTACAGTAGAACCTCAGAGTTACAAACACCAGAGTTACGAACTGACCAGTCAACCACACACCTCATTTGGAATTGGAAGTATGCAATCAGGCAGCAGCAGAGACAAATAAAACAAGCAAATACAGTACAGTACTGTGTTAAACATAAACTATTAAATATATAAATGGAAAGTTTAAAAAAAGATTTGACAAGGCAAGGAAACAGTTTCTGTGCTTGTTTCATTTAAATTAAGGTGGTTAAAAGCAGAGTTTTTCTTCTGCATAGTAAAGTTTCAAAGCTGTATTAAGTCAATGTTTAGCTGTAAACTTTTGAAAGAACAATCATAACATTTTGTTCAGAGTTACAAACATTTCAGAGTTATAAACAAGTTCCCTTCCCAAGGTCTTTGTAACTCTGAGGTTATACTGTATAAAATAATGGCCTGGTCTACACTATAAGTTTATGTTGAATTTAGCAGCGTTAAATCAAATAAACCCTGCACCCGTCCACACAGGGCTCTTAAAATCAATTTCTGTACTCCTCCCCGACGAGGGGAGTAGCGCTGACACCGGCATTGCCATTTCGCATTAGGGTTAATGTGGCCGCAATTCGATGGTATTGGCCTCCGGGAGCTATCCCACAATGCACCATTGTGACCGCTCTGGACAGCAATCTGAACTCGGATGCACTGGCCAGGTAGACAGGAAAAGCCCCACGAACTTTTGAATTTTATTTCCTGTTTGCCCAGCGTGGAGCGCTGATCAGCACAGGTGACCATGCAGTCCCAGAATCAAAAAAGAGCTCCAGCATGGACCGTACGGGAAATACTGAATCTGATCTCTGTATGGGGAGATGAATCTGTTCTATCAGAACTCTGTTCCAAAAGACGAAATGCGAATACATTTGAAAAAATCTCCAAGATCATGATGGACAGAGGCCACAACAGGGACTCAACACAGTGCTGTGTGAAATTTAGGAAGCTGAGGCAAGCATACCAGAAAGCCAAAGAATGAAATGGATGCTCACGGAGGGAGGGGCGATTGATGACTGTAGTTATCCCACAGTTCCCGCACTTTCTGAAAACCATTTGAATTCTGGGCTGAGCTCCCAATGCCTGAAGGGTCAAAAACATTATTGCGGGTGGTTCAGGGTATATGTCGTCAGCTCCTCCTCTGCCCCCCCCCACCATGAAAACAAAGGGAAAAAAATTGTTTCTCGCCTTTTTTCAATGTCACCGTATGTCTACTGGATGCTGCTGGCAGACTCAGTGCTGCAGCGCTACACAGCAGCATCCCCTTCCCTTCCCTTGCCTTACGGACAGCAGACGGTACAGTATGACTGATCGTCATTGTCATCCCGTGGGTGCTCCTGTTTGGCCTTAGTGAGGTCGACTGGGGGTGCTTGGGCAAAAATGGGAATGACTCCAGGTCATTCTCTTCTTTAAGTTTGGTCTAATGGAGATTCAGTCCTGCCTGGAATATCATGGCAGCTGGAGGCTTCTGCCTTAGGTTGCTCTCCCAGTCAGCAGCTACCAGGGCTCTCAATCAGATACTTAGACCTCTACATTTTGCTGCAAATAAAAAAATTAAGCTGCCGTTTAGAACTGTCCCCCAACATACATATCCTGGGACATTTTGTATTTTACCAGTGTCAACCAAAGGCCCACACACAAAAGGAGATTCAGTCCTGCCTGTGCTTCTATCCTAGTGCTTATCACAGATTCCCATTTTCAGCTATAGGCTGAGCAAGTGCAGAATGGTGGTTCACTCTGCTTTGCTGTAAGCCAACCGCCCTCCCCTCCCCCCCTTTAGTCTCTGCTTGCAGAGGCAATAAAGTCAGCGTTGTTTCTTATTCATGCATTCTTTATTACTTCATCACACAAATGGAGGGATAACTGCCACGGTAGCCCAGAAGGGGTGGGGGAGGAGAGAAGCAATGGGTAGGGTTGTTGCAATGGGCACTCCCTAGAATGGCATGCAGCTCATCATTTCTGCGGGATGTCTGGGGCTCTGACCTGGAGCGGCCGTTTGCCTCTCTGGTTCTTTAGTAGGCTTGCCTGATATTCTAGGCAGGACTGACTCTCTATTAGACAAAACTTAAAGAGAATGACCTGGGGAGTCATTCTGATTTTTGTCAGGTGCCCCCGACCAACCTCACCGAGGCCAGCCAGGAGCACCCATGACAGCAGCAGACGGTACAGTAGGGCTGGTAACCGTCTTTGCTAACTTGCAAAAGGCAAGGGGATGCTACTATATAGCACTGCAGTACTGCGTCTGTCAGCAGCATCCAGTACACATATGGTGACAGTGAAAAAAGGCTGAACGGGCTCCATGGTTGCCATGCTGTGGCATCTGCCCTGGCAATCCAGGGAAAAGGGCGCGAAATGATTGTCTGCTGTTGCTTTCACAGAGGGAGGATTGACTGACAACATTTACCCATAACCACTGGCAACAAATTTTTCGCCCCATCAGGCATTGGGATCTCAACCCAGAATTCCAATGGGTGAGGGAGACTGCGGGAACTATGGGATAGCTATGGGATAGCTACCCAAAGTGCAGTGCTCTGGAAGTCGACGCCAGCCTCGATACATGGACGCACACTGCCGAATTAATGTGCTTAGTGTGGTTGCGTGCCCTCGACTTTATACAATCTGTTTCCAAAAATCGGTTTATGTAAAATCGGAATAATCCCGTAGTGTAGACATTCCCAATGAGTAGAGTGGTTAAAGCCATATAATGAGACAAGAAAATTCCTGAAGACTGGTGCAAATCTATCCTGGTCCCAGTACACAAGGAGGGAAGCATCTATCAATGCAAAGAGATTGAGGGATAAAGATATTGTTGCATGGGACGAAGGTACTGGAACATATCATGGACAATAGAATTAGAAAAATGGTGTAATCCCTCCTTGAATAAGAACAATCGGTTTTAGGAAAGGATGAGGAACCATAGATGCCATGTTTGTAATAGTAAGGGATAGAGAAGTGGCTAGACTACCAACAGGATAGTTTCTAGGCTTTTATAGATGTAGAAAAAGTATACAATACGGTGGACAGAAGTCAGCAAACTGCAATATGAACTACAGTCTAGATTAGGGAGTGGTGGAAGTGTATGGAATAACATCTCAGAGGTTGTGGAAGACAAGCATATGCCACTGAACCTAAAAGCCCAACTCTATAGAACAATGGTGTACCTCACAAAGCTGTATGGTGCAGAAGCCTGAGCAATAAAGAGATGGCAGGTTCAATACCTACAGATGTTTAAGATGAGATGTCTTCATGCCATAAGAGGACTTACATGAGGACACAGGTTTCTAACTGAAAGTATTAAGATGGAAATCCAAGTCTGAGATGTGGCTGACAAATCAAGGAAGCATTACTTTGTTGGTTTGGACACATGCAGAGGAGGAATGAAGGTGACCTGGTGAAGGTAGTATGGCAGGAAAGGATAGAATAGAGATGCTGAGGAAATGATGGATGGATTGCATCAAACTAGATAGTAGGTAAGTGGATTTTAGTGCTTCCTCAGACATGCAATGATGGTGGATGCTTCCATGATGATATGACCCCAGTTGATAAGATAAGGGGAAAAAAATTAAATTTCAACATTTTCAAGAAGTAAAACTGATGGAAACTACCACAGAACATTTCAGCTAAACTAAAGTTAGATGTATTAAACTGTATTAATAGTTACAATGTAAGGAGTTAATAGAGGAGGTATCTGAGCCTCTAGCTATTATCTTTGGGAAATCATGGGAGACGGGGGAGATTCCAGAAGACTGGAAGGGGGCAAATATAGTGCCCATCTATAAAAAGGGAAATAAAAACAACCCAGGAAACTACAGACCAGTTAGTTTAACTTCTGTGCCAGGGAAGATAATGGAGCAGGTAATCAAAGAAATCATCTGCAAACTCTTGGAAGGTGGTAAGGTGATAGGGAATAGCCAGCATGGATTTGTAAAGAACAAATCGTGTCAAACTAATCTGATAGCGTTCTTTGATAGGATAACGAGCCTTGTGGATAAGGGAGAAGCGGTGGATGTGATATACCTAGACTTTAGCAAGGCATTTGATACGGTCTCGCATGATATTCTTATAGATAAACTAGGAAAGTACAGTTTAGATGGGGCTACTATAAGGTGGGTGCATAACTGGCTGGATAACCATACTCAGAGAGTAGTTGTTAATGGTTCCCAATCCTGCTGGAAAGGTATAACAAGTGGGGTTCCGCAGGGGTCTGTTTTGGGACCGGTTCTGTTCAATATCTTCATCAACGATTTAGATGTTGGCATAGAAAGTTCGCTTATTAAGTTTGCGGACGATACCAAACTGGGAGGGATTGCAACTGCTTTGGAGGACAGGGTCAAAATTCAAAATGATCTGGACAAATTGGAGAAATGGTCTGAGGTAAACAGGATGAAGTTCAATAAAGATAAATGCAAAGTGCTCCACCTAGGAAGGAACAATCAGTTTCACACATACAGAATGGGAAGAGACTGTCTAGGAAGGAATATGGCAGAAAGAGATCTAGGGGTCATAGTGGACCACAAGCTTAATATGAGTCAACAGTGTGATACTGTTGCAAAAAAAGCAAACATGATTCTGGGATGCATTAACAGGTGTGTTGTAAACAAGACACGAGAAGTCATTCTTCCGCTTTACTGTGCTCTGGTTAGGCCTCAACTGGAGTATTGTGTCCAGTTCTGGGCACCGCATTTCAAGAAAGATGTGGAGAAATTGGAGAGGGTCCAGAGAAGAGCAACAAGAATGATTAAAGGTCTTGAGAACATGACCTATGAAGGAAGGCTGAAGGAATTGGGTTTGTTTAGTTTGGAAAAGAGAAGACTGAGAGGGGACATGATAGCAGTTTTCAGCTATCTAAAAGGGTGTCATCAGGAGGAGGGAGAAAACTTATTCACCTTAGCCTCCAATGATAGAACAAGAAGCAATGGGCTTAAACTGCAGCAAGGGAGATTTAGGTTGGACATTAGGAAAAAGTTCCTAACTGTCAGGGTAGTTAAACACTGGAATAGATTGCCTAGGGAAGTTGTGGAATCTCCATCTCTGGAGATATTTAAGAGTAGGTTAGATAAATGTCTATTAGGGATGGTCTAGACAGTATTTGGTCCAGCCATGAGGGCAGGGGACTGGACTCGATGACCTCTCGAGGTCCCTTCCAGTCCTAGAGTCTATGAGAATGTAGTAATAATAATAAAAAAAGTTCACATGTGGCAACAGTATTTTATTACCTGATTTAATATTCTGCCCAGTTCAAAGTAGATTTTTATAAAGCTTACAATTTATATTATACTGAGTTATATCCACGTTTGGTTTATGTAAAAATTATAAAACATAAGGTTTTTTTGACATTTTGTAGAAGGTGTCATATCTTATATGTTTTATAATTTTTACATAAGCCAAACACATGTGGACATAACTCGGTACAATATAAATTGTAAGCTTTATAAAAATCTACTTTGAACTGAGCGGAAGATTAAATCAGGTAATAAAATACTATTGTTACTTGTGAACTTTCTTTCTTATTTCAAAGCACATGATCTTATTTCAGAAGTTGCTCATTCTTCAGATTTTGACTTAATGTCTTAAATATATCTTTAAGCCAAATATATTAAACTATTGGCATATGCAGTATGTGGTTAAATAGACACCACAAGTCTGCATTGTATGGAAAGTTGGTCTATATTGTGTACAGCAGATAGATATATGTGGCAGTGGATAAATATATGCGCTGTGTCCTTGGCTGTCACATAATTAATTTTTTTTTCAAACTTTCACCAGACTAGTTTTCTCAAAATGGTATTTTCTGGTGGTGAATATGATAGAAATTTCTACACCCATTATTTAAATGAGAAATTAAACTAAAAACACTTGAGCTGTGATCTGTCAAAACCACACAGCTAATAAAAATGTGCTTTGAAACACAATAATTAAGGTATCAAATCTATGTAAAATACACAGAAGGCAAATTCTGATTTCAGTTATGCTACTGTAAATCTCAAGTGACTCCTGACTTCTCTACTTAAAGGGACTACTCAGGTATGTAAGGAAAACCAGTTGTGTGAGTGTTTGCAAGACTAGGATCATAGTTTGTCAAGATCTACCACACAGGAAATACTTGCCAAACTATGGTGCTCCATTATATTTGAGTGAATGATTACTGTAGATGTTAAAGTATGGTAACTGATTAAATTCTTTAAATTTTTATTATAAATGCATTTCTTAAAAAACTTAATTAATGCAGAGTTAAGCTTAACTGGCAGTAGCTCAACTCTTCCAGAATGTGAAATGCACCAATACTTAAACCTCTGAAACAGTTTGACCGTAACTCTTTATTTCCTAACTCAGACTCTGAAAACCAGGAGATACAGAGTTAAAGGTAATGTCTCCCTCACTATCCCCAACAAAACCTTAACTCTGCCCCTTGGAATTGGCAGTAGGCCCAGGGCCCAAACCAAACTTGATATATCCCTAATAAAATCTGCCATTTTGTTCTGCTGTGTAATATATGATACTAAACAATCATTGCTCTTCAGATTCTCTGTCAGGAGTAAGGCCCCGCAGCTGCACCTGCTCAGTCTCCTGATGGTCTAACAAGTCAACTAAGCTCCCTGATGAACTGCTCTGCTTGATTGGATAAGGAAGCTAGCAAGCTGGTTCTTAGCCTCGCAGCAGTGATAGCTGGCTTGCTGCTCAATGCACATACTTGTGGATGCTTGTCTCACTCTAAGCCCTGCACTCAGCCTTGTTTCAGTCCTTTCCCAGTCTCACTCCTGCCTCTGAATCAGGACTGCTCTTGCTTTCTCTGACTCTGGTTGTGATCTTCAGCTCCAATTCCTAGCTCATACTTGGTCTTGACCCTTGAGTCTAGAATTTGGGCTGTGACTAGGGTTCTGAGCTTTGCCTCTAACAACTAGGTCAGACTGCCTATGTCCTGGTATCCTGACACACTCCTATTGACCCTCACTGTTACTGTATTGATTCAGCATTAGTTGCTACAAACTACCATATCTGGCACTGCCATTTTAGGAGTAACTGTAGCTAAAAGAAGCAGGGATTTTTTTCCTCCATGGCTGTGGTGTGCAGGAGGTCCAGACAGATGGTCACAATGACCTCTCCTGGATTTAAAATTTAGGAATGTATACAAAAGTTTTTTAAATATCTCTAGAGTTTTAGGGGCACTTGAACAGCTGTCATTGTCACCTCCAGAGGCTGATGTTTCACTCGGTATGTCAAGAAGATAGGCGACTAAAAGTGCTTCACCCCTTTCGAGCACTCATTTGTACATTCTCATTGTCTGCCTGAACACCACACTGCACTGGCATTTACACAATGCCTTGCACCCCCTCTATGCTTTGTTGCACTATTGCCCTGGGGAGTAGTAGCAGTCTATTGGCACACACAAAGGCTCAGCCAGGACTAATGGAAGATGATTTCCCAGAGGAAATTCCTTGGACAAGGCTGAATAACTAACTGTTAACATCTGGCAAGTCTGTGGTGATTTGTCTGGAGGAGGCAAAGAGATTGAGTATATGTGGTGCATACATACCTCATGTTCACTAAGTCTGACCTAAACTTGAACTTTATCTTAGTGAAGAGTTTTCTTTATATTATCAGTATGCACTTTTTATGCACCCCCTTCTGATGTTTAGGAAGAGTACAGTTCTGTTTTTCTCATAGGGACTCATTAGGGCAGTGCTCAAAAGTTGCGGTTAACATCCTCCCTATGGTGTTGAAGACATTACCTTAACTGTGTTTTTTCTGTTTTTCAGAAGGTTACATGGAAGAGTATGGGATACTGCCAGTCAAACTTAGCTCTGTATTAACTTTCTTGGATACTGAATTTCCCTTGTTTTTGCGGAAGTGGGATGTGATTGAGGACCATCTGTCTGCGTGAGGGATGAAGAACCATCCAGGAAACAGCTCACTGTTACTCAGCTACCAGCTCTGTCCTCTTGTCAGCCCCCTTTGGTCCTTTTAAAATTCCAGCCCAAATGTCAAAGGTCAAATTTGAAAAAAGAAAAGGGTGGTGGTACTCTTTAAAGCTCTGCCCATGTGAAATGCAAGAATGAGATGCTGCTTACGGTAAATGGTGCAGATACTCAAAATATGATTGTGTGCGCTACTTGGCTCCCCCTCATTGGGGCATCCATAAGATAATGTGGTCTGGTTGGCGCCTTCTTGTTTGCGGGAAAAAAATCTTGTTTAAGGGGGAAAAAAAGTGGCAAAATCTGCCAAACACCACCCATTTGTGGCACCAAAATGAGTAGTCACTTAGGTCATGGGTGTGGTAGTTTTGGGTATGCTCCAGTAGGTTCTCTGTTGCTGGGATCAGATTCCATGAGGGCAAGCAGTCAAGGCAGCTGCTTTGCAAAAGGCCATGTGCCCTGTGCAAGTTGAGAGAAGCTGAACCCAGGAGTAGAAAGCAGGCTGTTGTCCCTAATTCTGAAGCATTTTGTAGTAGGTTAGTGATTATTGTTAACCCTCAAACAGGGAAGCATGGGCAATGTTAATTATAAAAAGGGGAAATTGGGAGGGAAACAGGGCTGGCTCTAGGAACCAGCGTTCCCAGCATGTGCTTGGGGTGGCACTCCTCTTTTTTTTTTTTTTTTTTTGGCTTTGGTCACGGCAAAAAACCTGGAACTGGCCCTGGAGGGAAAATTCATTTCTTTTATTTTAATTGTATACTTTGAACGTTGTTTGATTTTAGCCAAACTGTTTCAGTTAAATTGTCTCAACTAGTATGTTTCACCAACTTCTCTTTAAGTATGATACTGGGGAAAGAGTCATTTATATTTTGCTACTCTCAATTTTGTATTTTCTTGTAATGGGTGTTTAAAAAAATCTGTATGCATAACTGAGTGGTTGATAATCAGTTAGCTGAGTGGCTAATGGTGATTTCAGCAGAGGAAGTGGAAGTGTATGCACAGATTCCAGCTGAAGATTCCTACAAGCAAATGGAGGGAAGATGTTGCTTTTGACTCAGCAGATTGTATAGATTTGGTGATCAAAGACTAACTGAGACTCAAGTGAGCTCAACAACAGCTTTTGAAAGAAAGAGAATGTCAGGGTTGGAAGGGACTTCAGGAGGTCATCTAGTCCAACCCCCTGCTCAAAGCAGGACCAATCCCCAGACAGATTTTTGCCCCAGATCGCTAAATGGCCCCCTCAAAGATTGAACTTATGACCCTGGGTTTAGTAAGCCAATACACCCTGTTAAGCCTGAGACTAAATCTTACAGTGACATTGTGGAAATCCTGGGGTCCCATTTTTCCCCCAAACCACTGGTAATTGCTGAAAGATATCAGTTCCACAAAAGAGACCAAAAAGAAGATGAAACGGTTGTACAATTTGTAGCAATTTTAAAAAAGCTAGCAGAACACTGTGAATTTAAAGAGATGTTAAATGATGCCCTGCGTGACAGGTTAGTGTGTGGCCTGTACAGTGAAGCTATACAGAAGCTCCTACTGACAGAGGCTCAGCTTACATTGCAGAAGGCTGTTGATATTGCTGTCTCCATGGAACTGGCTACAAGGGAGGTGCAATGCATTGGTGCATCCCCTAGGGTGCAAAAAGTGTCACAAGAACCTACCCACAAAACTGTGCAGCGTCAGAAATGTTATCGCTGTGGTAAGCCATCAGAATGCTGGTGTAAGAACCTGGTGTGTCAACACTGTGGCAAAAAGGGACATATTGATTGTGCCTGTAAACAAAAGAAAAAGATGCCTGTGGTCTGGCCAACAAAAAGAGG
Organism: Gopherus evgoodei; assembly: GCF_007399415.2. NCBI lineage: Eukaryota > Metazoa > Chordata > Testudines > Testudinidae > Gopherus > Gopherus evgoodei. Next base: position 85,066,948 of record NC_044323.1, read on the forward strand.
AACCCTGCATACCCTAGAGCACAGCCAGGATGATCAAGGTGACACCTCATCGCAAGAGGAAGTGCCACTGCATGTTTTGTCTTTGGCAGTGGGCTCACATGAATACTGGGTAACCCCATTGTTAGATGGCAAACTTATATGCATGCAACTGGACACCGGTGCAGCCGTCTCGCTGGTCTCCAAGACTGTGTATAAAGAAAAGCTACAGCATCTTCCGCTTAAGGCAACAAAAACTGTTCTGAAGACGTATACAGGAGAAGTTGTGCCCATGTTGGGCACTATCGATGTTAAGGTGGAGCTCAATGGACAGGCTGCTAAATTGCCACTGTTTGTGGTGAGAGGTAACTACCCAGCCTTAATGGGTAGGTCTTGGCTTTGGAAGATTCAGCTGAACTGAACAGCAGTGCACCGGATGACTAAAGAAGAAACCAGTCTAACCCCTATACTATGGAAACATGCTGCTGTTTTTGGAGAGGATCTGAGAAGTATGAAGGGAATCACTGTGACATTGAACATTAAACCTGACAGCCCACCAAAATATCTGAAAGCCTGAACTATGCCATATGCGATCAGGCCAAAAGTTGAAGCAGACCTGGAGTGCCTGGTCACCAATGGAGTCCTAATACCAGTTACCCATAGCCCATGGACCACTTCTATCGTTCCAATAGTGAAGAAAGATGGCTCTCTCCGGATTTGCGGTGATTTTAAAGTCACTGTCAACCCAGTGTTGTGTGCAGAGCAATACCTGCTTCCCCGCATCGATGACCTCTTTGCAGGCCTGGCTGGGGGACAAAAGTTCAGTAAATTTGATCTGAGTCAAGCATATTTACAGATGCACGTCGATGAAAACTCCCAAGAGCTGTTGACTATTGTGACTCATAAGGGGCTTTATCGATACTGTCGCCTACCCTTCGGAATAATGTCTGCTCCTTCTCTGTTCCAGAGGGCTATGGAACAGATCTTGTGTGGCTTGTCAGGAGTTCAGTGCTATCTGGATGATATCCTGGTCATTGGAAGGAATGAAGAGGATCACTTAAAGAATTTAGAGGCTACCCTACAAAGACTGGAAGAGTATGGCCTACGAGTTCGCAAAGACAAGTGTGAATTCTTCAAGTCCTCTGTTGAATATTTGGGACACATCATTGATTCTGCAGGTCTTCATAAGGCCCCTGCAAAAGTTAAAGCTATTGGGAGGCTCCCCCACCTCGAAATGTAAGCCAGCTGCACTCATTTCTAGAACTACTGAACTATTATGGAAAGTTCATCTCACAGTTAGCCACACTGCTAACTTCATGAGCTCCTTGGGCAGAACAAGGCCTGGAAGTGCACTGAAGCCTGTGATGTTGCATTTAACAAAGCTAAGGATGCATTGCTAAATTCTGAAGTTCTAACGCACTTTGATCCATCCTTACCCCTACAATTGGCCTGCGATGCCTCCCCTTATGGAGTGGGAGCAGTCATGTCACACATTATACCTTCGTGAGAAGAGAGACCTATTGCTTTTGCTTCATGCACTCTAAGCAAAGCAGAAACTAACTACGCCCAAATCGAACGTGAGGCATTAGAAATTGTTTTTGGAATTCAGACGTTTCATCAGTACCTGTTTGGGCAGAAGTTTACTCTTCTCACAGACCATCGACCTCTGACGTCAATTTTTGGACCCTACACAGGCATTCCCCCATTAGCTGCTAGTCGTATGCAACATTGCGCATTGTTACTTTCAGCACACACATATGATATCAAATATCGGAAATCCACTCTGCACGGCAATGCAGATGGCCTCTCAAGGTTGCCTTTGCCAGTCAAACATCAAGATAGTACCCAAAAGGAAATCTTCTACTTTGAATAGGTAGAGAACACACCCATCACTGCTACTCAGATAAAGAAGGCAACTTGCGTTGACCCAGTATTGTCCCAAGTTATGGACCTGGTGATGCATGGAAAATCTCGACAAACCTCTCTGGTCTCACCTGACCTTGTTACCTACATGTCCAGGAGGACAGAGTTATTGGTCCAATCTGGTTGTTTGTTGTGGGGGAGACGTGTCATTATTCCACCACCACTGAGATCACAGATGTTAGAACAGCTACATTCTGGTCATTGTGGAATAGTGCGCATGAAGGAAATTGAACGAAGCTATTTTTGGTGGCTTGGATTGGACAGTGCTATTGAAGAGAAGGCAAAAGCTCGTATGTCATGTCAGGGTGTGAGGAATGCACCCCAGTGGGCACCCCTACACCCATGGGACTGGCCTGAAACCCGTGGCAATGTATTCACATTGACTTTGCTGGCCCCCTTGGAGGAAGCATGTTCTTGGTGGCAGTAGATGCCCATTCTAAATGGCCAGAAGTCTCTATAATGCAGTCCACTACTGCAGAGAGTACTATCCAAAAACTACGGGGACTCTTTAGTCGTTTCGGTCTGCCAGAACAACTTGTGAGCGACAACGGACCGCAGTTCGTCTCTCAGGAGTTTCAAAATTTTATGAAGGCAAATGGGATACACCACATCATGTCAGCACCATATCATCCATCCCCCAATGGATTAGCTGAAAGATTTGTGCAGACAATGAAACACGCTTTGAAATCAGCAAGGGGACAAAACTCCATTCAAAAGTGTCTGGATACCTTCTTACTTTCCTACAGAAACACACCTCATGCTACGACTCAGGCATCTCCGGCTTTTCTAATGATGGGATGACAGCTGCACACATGCTTTGATCTGCTGAAACGTTCTGAACCCTGAAAAATTGTGCAACATCAGCAACAATATCAAGTCATCAGACAGGCACCCAGAGCAAAAGACCGAACCTTTAGCCCGGGACAGCCAGTTTTGGCTTGGAATTATACTTCTGGAGCAAAATAGGTCCCTGCCACAATCATCACTCAAACAAGACCTGTTTCCTACACAGTCCGGACTGCAGAGAATCTTACCTGGCAGCAACATGTAGATCAGCTGTTGCCAGGTCATGCCAGTCCTCAGGACACATCTGCAGTTGGGTGGTCTGACTTCACCTCTTCTGGTGAGACACCGAATCATGAATCACCTGTTCCTGACTGTTTTCCTCCATTACTGCCGGCGGCTGAGATACTCCTTTGCTCAGCATGAGCTGATACCACCTCCTCACCTGTTCGTGCTGCGGACTCTCAGCCCATGGTACTTTCGGGTGCAAGAACACCAGAAGTTCGCCGTAATCCACCTAGAGACAGAAGGCCTCCTCGTCGGCTGGATCTTTAGATAGGGCAAACCCATGGTTATGGGGCAAAATAATCCCCAGGGTTTAGCCGGGAATGGAGGCAGTCTACCCTCCTTCTCTAATCTAGTGTGTGTTTTATTTAGGGGAGGTGTTCTTATTGGGGGGGGGGGAGGAATATGTTGTGTATTTGGTTGTCGCGGTTTTTGTTCCTATGGCAACTGAGTTAGATTATTAGGAGATAGCCCAGCCAGCTTCGGCCGGTTAGGCGAGCTCTGTGTCTGTAAATAAATGATAGTTTTGTTAGCTGTCTGCTGTCTGGCCTCAAGTGATTTATTCCTAAACCGGCTGCCCCCAAGGATATAACACCCTAACCTAGCCCTAACCCCCTCCCACACTCCAAACTCCTTGGCCCCAGCCCGGAGCCCCCTTCTGCACCCCAACCTCCTTGCTGAAGCCCTGAGCTCTCTGCCACACCCAAACTCCCTCCCAGAGTCTGCTCCTCACACCCTCTCCTGCCCCCCAACCCATTGCCCCAGGACCGTGAAAGTGAGTGAGAGTGGGGGAGAGCAAGTAACAGAGGGAGAGGGGAATGGAGTGAATGGAGGAGGGGCCTCATAGAAGGGGCAGGGCCTTGGGGCAGAAGGCGGGGCAAGGGTGTTTGGGTTTGTGCAATTAGAAAGTTGGCAACCCTAGCTGGGTTTTTTAGGCTCTAGAAAAGGGCAATGAAGTGAACTCTAGCCCACCCAAAGGTTACACAGGCTCTTTCCATATGGACTCTGGACTAGTGCAGCAACAAACAATTTGTATTGTTAATCAGTGTAAAGGGAATTAACAAAAATCTGTCCCTAAGTGGGAATAGTGAGTTCATGTATTTCTTTTGTGGTCTTTTGTTTCTTAAAAAATGTAAAGGTCAAGATGGACCAACACCTGCTGCTATCTATTGTCTCTGGCAGACTTATCTCCCAGGGTATATCTCACTATGAAATTAGGTCGATTTAGTAGAAGTCGAATTTTTATAAATCGATTTGATACAGTCAATTGTGTGTGTCCCCACTAAGTGCATTAAGTCGGCGGTGTGCGTCAACAGTAATGAGGCTAGCGTCGACTTTTGTAGCGTTGCACTGTGGTAGCTATCCCACAGTTCCCACAGTCTCTGCTGCCCATTGGAACATTGTTGCGGGTAGTTCTGGGTACATTTCATCAGGCCCCCCTCCCTCCCTTGCTCCCTCCATTAAAGCAACAGCAAACATAATTTCTCACCATTTTTTCTGGGTTCCTGTGCAGATGACATACCACGGCAAGCATGGAACCTGCTCAGCTCACTGTCACTGTATGTCTTCAGGTGCTGCTGGTAGATGTGGTACTTCAGTGCTACACAGCAGCATCCCCTTGCCTTCCCTTGCTTTGCGGACAGCAGATGGTACAATGTAACTGCTAACTGTTGTCATCGTCCCGTGGGTGCTCCTGGTCGACCTTGGTTAGGTTTATCGGGGGTGCCTGGGCAGACATGGTTGCTCCTGGCCGGCCTCAGTGAGGTCTGTCAGGGGCGCCTGGACAAAAATGGGAATGACTCCAGGTCATTTTTTTTAAGTTTCATCTAATGGAGGTTCAATCCTGCCTGGAATATCATGCCAGCTGGAGGCTTTTGCCTCAGGCTGCTCTCCCAGTCAGCAGCACCGTGCTGGACAGTAGTAAGGAGTCCAACTATAGGCTGAGCAAATGCATAACGGTGGTAGAATGTGCCTTTGGACATTTAAAAGCTCACTGGCGCAGTTTACTGACTTGGTTAGACCTCAGCGAAACCAATATTCCCATTGTTATTACTGCTTACTGTGTGCTCCACAATATCTATGAGAGTAAGGGGGAGACGTTTATGGCAGGATGGGAGGTTGAGGCAAATCACTTGGCTGCTGGTTACATGCAGCCAGACCCCAGGGTGGTTAGAAGAGTGCAGCATCAGAGAAGCTTTGAAAACCAGTTTGATGACTGGTCAGGCTACAGTGTGAAAGTTCTGTTTGTTTCTCCTCGATTAAAACTCGCCCCCTTGGTTCACTTTACTTCCCTGTAAGCCGACTGCCCTCCCCTCCCCCCTTTGATCTCCACTTGTAGAGGCAATAAAGTCATTGTTGTTTCAAATACATGCATTCTTTATTAATTCATCACACAAATGGGATAACAGCCAAGGTAGCCCAAGAGGGGTGGCGGAGGAGGGAAGCACAGGGATTGGGTAGTTGTTGGGGCACCCCCTAGAATGGCATGCAGCTCATCAGAGAAGCAGCATGTCTGGGGCGCTGACCCGAAGCGGCTGTTTGCCTCTCTGGTGCTTTGGTAGGCTTGCCTAAGCTCCTTAAGTTTCATGCAGCACTGCTGTTATAACCTCTGTCCTTCATGCCCTTGGAGATTTTTTCAACTATTCTGGCATTTCGTCTTTTGGAACAGAGTTTGGATAGCATGGATTCATCTCCCCATACAGTGATCAGATCTAGTACCTCCTGTTCGGTCCATGCTGGAGCTCTTTTCTGATTCTGGGACTCCATGGTCACCTGTGCTGATCAGCTTGCCACACTGGCCAAACAGGAAATTAAATTCAAAACTTCTTGGGGCTTTTCCTGTCTACCTGCCCAGTGCATCGGAGTTGAGGGTGCTATCCAGAGCAGTCACAATGGAGCACTCTGGGATAGCTCCCGGAGGCCAATACTGTTGAACTGTGTCCACACTATCCCAAATTCGACCCAGCAAGGTCAATTTCAGTGCTAATCCCCTCATCGGGGAGGCGTACCAAAATCAATGTTAAGAGCCCTTTAAGTCGACAAAAATGGCTTTGTTGTGTGGATGAGTGCAGGGTTAAATTGATCAAATGCTGCTAAATTTGACCTAAACTGGTTGTGTAGACCAGGGCCCCGATTTCAGAGTTTAGGCCCTGGCAATATGCCAGCAAGAACCCCAAATGGATGTAAGTTGCAAAGGTCCTATGGGAAAGTTATCATGGGCTTTAATGCTAGTTTTATGCGCAGGGTACCCTCAGTATCCTGTCATTACTTAGCCCTTGAGCCGTTGTAAGTTGCTGAGGCCAATGAGGTAATATCTTTGGCTCAAAAGCTTCTTTCTCTTTATCTCTCACCAACAGAAGTTGGTCCAATAAACTATATTACCTCCCCCTGATCCCCACCTTTCCTCTCTTGGGGGAGACCCCTGCACTGCTTATTGGAGGGGCTCTTTCAAATCCTGAGAGCGAACACCCTTGTAGGGCAGGCACCTGGGAAGCCTGGCGAGGAACAAGGGAGTTCCCAACGGGCCCTCTGCCGTTAAACTTCTTTGGTTGAGGATTACATGGCCACAAGGCGCCAGGCTAACCGGGAGAGCGGGACACCGCCCGTGCGCTGGCCCGGGAACGCTCTCGCCTCTGGGGCACGTGCCATCCCGCAGCCGCTCATTGTGGGTAGTGGCAGAGAGGCGCAGCCACTTCGGGCCTCTAGGGGGCGCTGCTGCCACCAGAGTATTCCCCCTCAACCCCGCCAGCCGCGTCTCCTCTCCCGCCGCGCCCAACTGCCTCGAGCTCCGCCTCCCCGCGAATACGTGACCTCTGATGTGTGCACGCGACACCCCGCTCCCGCCCCATCTTCTCCCCTTTCCGTCCCTTTGGGTCACGTGAAGGGGATGAGCCGAATCAGCAGGGGTGTTCCCGGTCACGTGCCCCACTAAGCTAGCCCACTCGCTTTGGCTGCGCGCGCAGACCCTGCACCTGGCGGTGGCTGCTCTGCGCTCCTTGTCACCAGGACAACCGGCCCCGCCGCAGCTCGTTTGCCATGGTGAGTGTCGTGTCCGCGTCCCCCCGCGCGACTCGAGCGCCCTGGCTGGGGGGGGGAGGCTGAGGGGAGGGGTGCAGTGGGGGGGGAGTACGGGGGAAGGCTGAGTGGATTGGGGGAGGGGTGCGGTGCGGGGGAGAGGGGTGTTGGGTGTGGGGGGGAAAGGCTGAGGGGATTGGGAGGAGGGGTGCGGTGTGCGGGGGGGGGGAAGGCTGAGGGGATGGGGAGGAGGGAGGCGGCAGGGTGAGTGAGAAGGGGATGAGGTGAGTGAGTAGGAGGGAAGGGAATGGGGGTCCTGGAAGGGGCATGTGCGCTGTAGTATGTATCTCTGTGTTTGAGGAGGGAAGTATGTATATGATATGTGTTTCCACTGACTCCTGGAGGGGATCCTGAGCCTGAGTTGTTTCACAGTGGTTGCTTCCTGTTGAAGGGGACCAGAGCTCTGCTATGCTTTGATATACTTGGGGATATTCTTGTCTTCTGAGGCAGCAGGTTGTATAACCAGAGATCTGTACAGGTTTAATCAAATGTGGTATATGCACAGAGGTAGTCTATAATCTTGTAGTGTCCTTATACCTGTGAAAAATATAAATGATAGGAGGAGCTCTAGGAAGAAGAGAGGTGTGGATGTATCTTGTGTGTTGTTGCCTTTGATTCTGTAGAGGGCTTTCAGTTGGTGATAACCTGTGAAAGGTTTCTTTCCTTTTCCTCTACATGCAACCATTTCCATCCTTTCTTCCTTCTCTCTAACCTTGCTACTAGTTTGTACATTTTAAATGTGTATTCATTTAAAAGAAACAAAACATAAAAACCTATTGGGAAATAAAAAGGGAGATTTCCTTTGGCTGCACTACACTGTTCTACTGTGTAATCAGTTTTGTTTCTGGGAGGAAGACAGTTAATTGTGGAGGCTATCTTTATGCTAGGTTTGATCTGGAAATCTCCATTACACCACCACCAGATGGACTTCAGATGGTTGCTGACACTTTTACCACCATTTCATGTAGTACTGCTGAGAGCAATATCTGGTGTGCACCTCTTCCATTTCCCCCTCCATAAAAAGTGTCCTACACTGGTGTTTCCATTATCACTTCCAACAGAGGAGCTGCATTGATGGAGTGCTTCCAAATAAGTCTAAAATAGGCACAACTCATCTTCTAAATGTAGGGAAAACTAAGATTTTGAAAATAAAACACATTCATTTATACAATGTCAATATTGTGTAAGTAGATGCCTTCTAGCTACTGAGATTCAGATATCAGGGGGTAGCCGTGTTAGTCTGTATCCATCAAAACAACGAGGAGTCCAGTGGCACCTTGAAGACTACAGATTTATTTGGGCATAAGCTTTCATGGGTGAAAGACCCACTTCTTCAGATGCATGGAGTGAAAATTACGGATGCAGTATAATATAGTATAATAATGCCTGCATCTGTAATTATATATAGTTATATCTATGTATCTATCTATCTAGATCTATGTATCTGTCTATATATGTAGTATAATAATGCCTGCATCTGTAATTTTCATTCCATGCATCTGAAGAAATGGGTCTTTAACCCACGAAAGCTTATGCCCAAATAAATCAGTTAGTCTTTAAGGTGCCACTGCACTCCTTGTTGTTTTTGAAATTCAATTATAGACTTTCTTTGAAGACTGTCATAAGCAATTTTCCCTCTTTGCTGGTGGTAAAGGTTCTAATTAAAAGTTTTTTTGCAGTCTCATTCCAACAAACTTGCAATTTGGAAAGTAAACAGGCAATGTCGTTCACAGGTGAAATCAAGTTAATGATGCTAGATAAGCCCTCTTGTTGTTCTAATTTGAGTCCTAGTTGTTGAGCAGCCCCATACTTTTAATTTGAAGGCTAATGGAAAAGACCTGTTAATGAATGGAATATATTGTTTTTGATTTTCGAATATTCACTGTGGGAACACTTTTACATGGACCATTTTCTTTATAAAGATTATAACAAGGCTTTTGTTTCCCCACTTTCTTTCAGATCTGCATAATTTCAATAGTTTGATGTTAAATCGAATGAGCAAGAAATTATATTGACCAGTTAACACCAGGTGTTGTTGTAATGGTGAACCAATGATGTTCCCTGCAAAATAGCAAAAGGGAAGTAAATTAGGGCTACAGAGGTGCCTTTAAAGTTAGTCTGAGATAAGGTAGGGATGCTAAATGTGGAAACCTGTTTTTGTTTTTTTAAATGAGTGCCAGAGTCGGATTTCCACTGATATATAGCTGCTCTTTTATCTTAGTCTAGGAAAGCAACGCTAATTTCAGAATTATAGCAATGTTGTTTTGAATGGTAATCTTAGATCACTTAAATGGTGAATATTAGCTGTGTTTCAGGTGCTTTGTGAGCTAAAAGTCCATAACTTGGTATAACTTGTTAACTAGATGCACAGTAATTCTGTCCTTGTTCATGAGAGTTTTTGGATACAGAAAAGGAAGATGACAGAGTTGAGTGAGATGGATTTCATAATTTGTGAGTTTTTTCATAAAGATTCTTCTTAGAGCTCTTTCAGCCAATTAGCTAGCCACTCAGTTCATGTACATTCCTTACAATACATATTTCTGATAGATTCCTAATTTCATTCTCTAGCGAAATGCCACATCTGTTTTTCTAATAACCTTTTTATTTCCTAATTAAAATTAATTTCCCTGTTCTGAGAGTACATACACATTTTGTAAAACTGATTTTTCCAGTTGTCAAATGAAATGGTGATGTAACCCAGCTTTCCTGTTTTAAACTCATGCAAAGTTGGAGTTCAGTGATATTTTTAAAAATTCTCTTTTTTTTAAAGAGTGAAATATTTTATTTATAGCTTATGAAGAACAAAGCCTGCTCTCTGATCCATCGCTCAGTATTGTAAAATGCTATGAATGTGAAAGGATGTGCATATAGCATGTTTTCATGCAGCAGAAGTTGACATGATATTAGACTATTTTTGATCCTTGGGATTTGGTTATTATAGTCCCTGTGAACAGCATTCTAGTGTAGATTGCTTCTGAAACTGGATGCCATAGAAGTATTCATTTTGTACTTATAAAGTTTCTTGAATGGTCAATGGGAATATCTTCAAATATTTGAAATCCAGATTCAGGTGTACGCAAGTTTTTAATTTTAGTCTACTCAATTTATCATTATTGGTGAGAATAGAAAATCAAACAAATGGAATCTGATAACAGATGCAAGAGAGGTCCTAGAGTCATAGAACCCTTGTTTGACTACTACATGATCAAAATTGTTAATTGTAGTTTGTGTGACTTTTCAGTTTAATTGGCTGAATCCAAAAAGATTAAAAAAATTAAAAAATTACTTTTGCTAAAATCAAATCAAATACTGTAAAATGGGAAATGTTGATATTTTCTTATAATTTAAGAGAATAATATCCCATTTTAAAAGCTGAAATAGAATTGACAATTCAAAATTAAAACAGATTTGTAATTTATGATTCATTTTTGGTAGATTCGTTGTTTGTTTTATTTGGGGAAGGATAGCCCATTAAGATGTATCTTTGATTTAAAGAACTGCAAAACAGTTGTGTGTTTTTGTACATTTGGACTAAATTTTTTGCCATTAGATATGTGCCTTAAAGATATGATTTATGTTTTGTTTTGAGGGGAATATATTAGAAGAATATATGCATAGTAAGTGTGTGAGTTTATATACGCTCTCTCTCTTCTCTGCCCGAATTTTAAATCAATAACAAAATTAGTTCAGTGGCTTCCACAGTTCAGTGGCTGTGGTATCTAACCCTAAATCTGGAATAAAATGTATCATTTTATACATGGAGTTTGACTTTAACCTACAATCACCTTATTGGGACACGTGAAAGTGCTCCTATGTGGGAGACAGCTCACTTGAATAACATGCTGTTATAATTGAAATACTGAATGCTGCTCTGAGAGCTAACTTACTTCATGGGTATGGTTTCTCAGGAATCCCTTCAAAAGAAAACACAGGTTTTCATTATGTTTATTGGAGCTCTACTTACAGGGCATTTCCTGATTCTAGACAATATTGCTCCTAGCAGACTTTATGTACTTCTAGCCATTACTGGAGAGGGGCTAAAGTCAGATTCCTCCATCCTTTCTTTGGAACGCAAGGAAGGGTAAAAGCACAATCAAGACACAGATAAGGACCAACATTTACAAAGGACAGTTTTTGTATTTCCTTCTGCCTTAAACAGTAGAGTAATCCAACAGTTGCCAAGAGCCACACTTTGAATTTATATTACTTTTTGAATTTTTTGAACAATTTTTAAGGTTCAGGGTGCAACTTGTTTAATATTGTCACCCTGACTCTTCCTGTGGTTGTTGCCTCCCATCACATTGTCTACAGTACACTTGCCTTTAGGAAAAAAATGTATGGGAGTACACAAGGCTTTAAATATCACTTTCTGAATTACCGTGAAAAGGTGCTTCTTGATTTGGAAAAGTATTACCTGCCCCAGCATTTTTTTTCCTATCCTGTTTCAGCCTTAAACAACAAGTTGTTGTATTTTTTCTCTTGGATTTGATTAGTGATAAACTGGTTAACCAGTTCTGTCCTGAAAATCTAAATCACTAAGCAGCCATCAGCTGCTCTGCATAATTGCTAAACACATTCAATATTCCAGGCTTTTGTCCCTAAGGTCTGCTTTACACCTGAAAAGTAGCTTGACTCAGCAACATCAGTCAGTACTGTGAAAAGTTTGTGCACTGTGATATGTAGTTAAATGGACCTAACCCCACTATAGATGCAGCTGGATTGACTAAGGCCTTGGCTACACTGGTGGTGGCTTTACAGCGCTGCAACTTACTCACCGTCCACACTTGCAAGGCACATACAGCGCTGTATCTCCCTGGCTACAGCGCTGGTTGTACTCCACCTCTGCCTGGGGAATAACGATTGCAGCGCTGGTGATGCAGTGCTGCTCCGCCAGTGTGGCCACCAAAAGCGCTGTTATTGGCCTCCAGAGGTATTCAGAGGTATCCCAGAACGCCTGTTCAGCCACTCTGCTCATCTGTTCAAACTCTACTGCCCTGGCCTCAGGTGACCCGCCCTTTAAATGCCCCGGGAATTTTAAAAATCCCTTCCTGTTTGCTCAGCCAGGTATGGAGTGCAATCAGTGAATCTTTCCAGGTGACCATACCTCCACGCGCGAAACGAGCCCCAGCATGGAGCAATGGCGAGTTGCTGGACCTTATCAGTGTTTAGGGGGAGGAAGCTGTGCAGTCACAGCTGCGCTTCAGCCGTAGGAATTACGATACCGATGGGCAGATATCAAGGGCCCTGCTGGAAAGGGGCCATGACCGGGAAGCAGTGCAGTGCAGAATTAAAGTGTAGGAGCTGCGGAGTGCCTATTGCAAAGCCCATGAGGGAAACCACTGCTCTGGTGCTGCCCCCACGACCTGCCGTTTTTACAAAGAGCTGGACATGATACTTGGGGGTGACCCCACTGCCAATCCGAGGACCATGATGGACACTTCAGAGTAGGGGGGAGAGGTGGAGGAGGGGGAGGAGGAAACCGAGAGTGAGGGTACTGGGGTGGGGGGGAGACACCCCAGAGTCCCAGGAGGCATGCAGCCAGGAGCTCTTCTCAAGCCAGGAGGAAGGTAGCCAGTCGCAGCAGCCGGTACTTAGTGAAGGACAAGCAGAGGAGCGGGTTCCTGGTAAGCGGCTTTTATTTTCAGGATGGAAATGTTTTGGGAGAGGAGGGAGGGTTAGGGCTGCATGCATGCATGCCTAGATGTGGAATAGTCCATTGATGTGGTCTATCACGTCGCGGTAATCGGCCTCGGTAATCTCTTCAAAAGTTTCAGCCAGAGCGTGGGCAATGCGCTTGCGCAAGTTTATAGGGAGAGCCACTGTGGTCCTTGTCCCAGTCAGGCTAACGTGTCCGCGCTACTGTGCCGCGAGGGGTGGATGGACCATTGCTGCACACAGGCAAGCTGCATAGGGGTCAGGGCAGAATCCGCATTGCTGTAGAAGACCCTCCCGCTCTTCCCAGGTGACCCGCAGCAGCGAGATATCTTCCAGGATTAGCCCTGTGGAAAATGTTGGGAGAGTGTTCACTGTAGGTGCTCCCTGCAGCAGTTTGCTTTCCCCAATGCACAGAAACCCCTGCACAGCCCTGAAGCAATCAGTCCCCCTTACTCACCATTTTGGGGCTCCTGTGGGTTGTGTGTGCTCTCTTTGGTATGGGAAAATTATGCTAAAGTGAAGACTGTAAACTCCTTCATTATCTGGGAATAACTGTCTGAGATATAAACAATGCTGCCTCTGTTAACTGTTGCCTTTTTTTCCTTTCCACAAGCGACCTTGAGTTCTCAGCTGCCCGTCTTAACAGCAGCTCAAAGACTCCAAAACCTGTGGAAGAAGCCGTGAAAAAGCAAAGACGACCTGCTGCAAACAGTTATGGATTACGCTACCAGAGAGAACAAGGACTGCAGGACTGGAGGGAAATGGAAAGCAGGATCCGCCAGAGACACGCAGCAGCCAGGAAGAAAAGCACAAAGCAGCTGATAAGCATCCTGGCGCGCCAAGTGGATTCTATCCAGGCGCTTGTAGCCATGCAGGCAGAGCTCTACCGCACCGCCGCCCCCTGTCCCAAAGCTCTTTCGCTTGTGCCCCAATGTCAGCGCCAAACCCCCTTCCCCAGCATCCAGGTTCTTACCTCCACCAGCTGCCTCCAATACCTGTATGTTCACCAACCAGCCCTGAGAACTAAGACCCTTACCCTCTGCACTCAACCCCCATCACCATGCAGTATTTTCATCCTGAAGTGCAGCAGTCATTGCATAGCACTCCAGACAGGATATATTCAAACCTGTGACTGTACAGTTCCACACCACACCCCCCTGCCCTTTTAGGTTCCCAAAATTGGCCTGCTAAACCCAGGGTTGTGAGTTCAATACCTGAGGGGGCTATTTGGGGATTGGCCCTGCTTTGAGCAGGGGGTTGGACTAGATGATCTCCTGAGGTCCCTTCCAACACTAATAATCTATGATCTCTATGTTGTGTGTCTGTCAAGAAAGTTATTTTCTTTTCAATAAATGAATTCTTGGCTTTGAAAACAGTCTTTATTATTGCAGAAAGTCAAAGATACCTTAGCCCAGGAAAGAAACAGGCACTGCAAATCAGCTTAGCAAACACAGATTTCTACTAACATTGTAACCACTGCACTTCACTCCCGTGCAAGGCACCAAACATTACTGTTGGTTTTCAGCCTCACATTCCTCCCTCAAGGCATCCCTGATCCTTGAAGCCCTGTGCCGGGCCTCTCTAAGAGCCCTGCTCTCTGGCTGTGCAAATTCAGCCTCCAGGCGTTAAACCTCAGAGGTCCATGCCTGACTGAATCTTTCACCCTTCCCTTCACAAATATTATGGAGGGTACAGCACGCGGATATAACCGCAGGGATGCTGCTTTCCTCAAAGTCTAGCTTCCCATACAGAGATTGCCAGCGCCCTTTTAAACGGCCAAAAGCACACTACACAGTTATGCAGCACTGGCTCAGCCTGTAGTTGAACCGATCCTTGTTCCTGTCAAGCTTCCCTGTATACGGTTTCATGAGCCAAAGCATTAACGGGTAAGCAGGGTCTCCAAGGATCACAATGGGCATTTCAACGTCCCCTACTGTGATCATCCGGTCTGGGAAAAAAGTCCCTGCCTGCAGTTTCCTGAAGAGGCCACTGTTCCGAAAGATGCGTGCATCATGCACCTTTCCAGGCCAGCCTGTGTCAATGTCAGTGAAATGCCCACGGTGATCCACAAGCGCTGGAGAACCATGGAGAAATACCCCTTCTGATTAATGTACTGGGATGCTAGGTGGGGTGGTGCTAGAATAGGAATATGCGTCCCATCTATCGCCCCTCCACAGTTAGGGAAACCCATTTGTGCAAAGCCATCCACAATGTCCTGCACGTTCCCCAGAGTCACCGTTCTTCTTAGCAGGATGCGATTAATGACCCTGCAAACTTGCATCAAAACGACTCCAACGGTTGACTTTCCCACTCCAAACTGGTTCCCGACCGATCGTTAGCTGTCTGGAGTTGCCAGCTTCCAGATTGCAATAGCCACCTGCTTCTCCACCAGCAGGGCAGCTCTCAATCTTGTATCCTTTCGCTGCAGGGTGGGGGCGAGCTCCTCACACAGTCCCATGAAAGTGGCTTTTCTCATCTGAAAGTTCTGCAGCCACTGCTCGTCATCCCAGACTTCCATGACGATGTGATCCCACCAGTCAGTGCTTGTTTCCTGAGCCCAAAAGCAGCATTCCACAGTGCTGAGCATTTCCGTGAAAGCCACAAGCAATGTCGTGTCGTATGCGTCAGGGGACTCGCAATCATCGTCGGACTCCTCCTCACTTTGGAGCTTAAGGAATAGCTCAACTGCCAAATGTGATGTGCTGGCGAGACTCGTCAGCATACTCCTCAGCAGTTCGGGCTCCATTTCCCACAGAAATCGTGCTGCACAGAAACCATTGGGAGAGTCACAATGGCTCCAAACGTGGATGGAAAAACAGGGACTACTGGTATGTGAAGCGATGCATCATGGGGTGTTGGGACAGGAAGCAGAAGGACCCGCACCCTTCTGTCCCCTTCCCACAACGCCAAAATGGGACGAGGTGCTCTGTGGGATAGCTGCCCATAATGCACCACTCCCAACAGTGCTGCAAATGTGGCCACACTACAGAGCAGGTAACTGTCAGTGTGGCCACACTCCAGCGCTTTCCCTACACAGCTGTACGAAGACAGCTGTAATTCCCAGCGCTGCAGACCTCCAAGTGTAGCCAAGGCCTAAGAGTCTTCCGCCAACATAGCTACTGCTTCTTTGGGAGGTGGATTACCTACATTAATAGAAAACATTTTCTCTTGATGTAGAAAACATCTATGCTACAGCAGCACAGCTTCAGCACCATAGTGCTGCTGTTGTAGTGTAGAGATGGCCTTAGGCATTGTCTACACTACAGAGTTTTTTGACAAAAAGCAGCTTTTGTCACCAAAACAGTGGAGGTGTACAAACTGCAATGCCACTTTTGACGCCAAAACTCTCCTGTTTTGCCAACAAAATAAAACCACCTCGATGAGAGAGACAGAGCTTTTTGCAACAAAATTTTGTCCACAAAGTGCCAATGTAGATGCCGCGCATTGTTTTGTCACTGTAAATAGTCTCCAGGAGGTGTCCCACAATGCCCATCATGACCACTCTAGTTAGCAGTTCAAACTCTGCTGCCCTGCAGCCAGGTAAACAAGCATCCACGCCTCCCCTCCCTTAAAGGGTGGAAAGTTGTGAAATTCCATTTCCTCTTTTCTCGGCATGGAGAGCTCATGTCACATCTTCCCAGCTGGCCATGGCAGCTCCATGTGGCAAACGCTCTCCCACTTAGACCACTGCGGAGTTGTTGGATTTGCTGAGTATATGGGAAAAGAAGGCTGTCCAGTCCCAGCTCTGCTCCAACTGTAAGAACTTCAATACTTATGGGCAGATTTCTCGTGGCTTGTGTGAGAAGGGCTATGACTGAGACACGGTGCAGTGCAGAGCAAAGATAAAGATGCTGAAGCAGGCATACCAGAAGGCAAGGGAGGCAAATGGTCATTCCATTGCTGCACCCAAGAGCTACTGCTTCTACAGAGAGCTGGATACCATCCTCTGCAGTGACCCCACCTCTATCACCAAGAGCCCTGTGGACTGGTGGGACTGGAGGCAGCGGAAAGTGGACCTAACCCCAAGGATGAAGTTGTGGACAAGGAAGTGGAGTTGGAGGACGTTGTGGAGCCCGCTGCAGGGTGGTCCAGTACCACATGAGTCAGGAACTCCCTTCCAGTCCAGAGGGGTGTAGCCAGTCCCAGCATTCAGTTTCCAGAAAGCATGGTGCAGGAGCAGAGTAAGTAATCTTTTTGAGTTGATGCTGTTTGGTTACATGGCATACAGCTGTCCTTTGCTCTGAATATTATAGAAATGGGTGAAGGAAGGGGTAGAAATGTACAAGACTAGCTGTATTTCAGTGTGCTCCACATTTACCTGCTCAGCTAAGCAGTGTGGTGGAACAGTGTGTTAATGCACACAGAGATTTCACAGGAACCCTCCAGAGAGATCTCTAGGAAACTTTCCTGGAAGTACGTGGTAATCCTTTGCTGAAGGTTCCTTGGGAAAGCTGCTTTGCTTCTTCCCTCGTTTGTAGGAAACTTTCCTGTGCCACTCGGCAGTCGCTTATGCAGGGACCAAAGCAGCATACAGGTGAGCAGCATAGGGACCGGATCTGAACCCAGACGTGTGCAGCAGATGCATCCTTGCTCACCCTCAGGAGTGAGATATCGGCTTCAGTGACCCCTGCCTGTGGAAAATGGTGGCAGAATTTAAAATATTGTCCTCAGTTGCTTTAACTGATCCCCTGAAAGCATTACTAACACCCTTGCCCCATTTTGAATGCCCACCCAGGCTGAACTTGCCATGTTTAGGGTGTTCGTTGAGATGTGTGTTTGCCAAGGGACAGAGAGAAAGTGATTGCTATGTTAAAAGAGGTGTATTTCATTGTAATGATTCAGTGCTGTGAGCGAACAAACAATCATGCTTCTGTGAATTTTCTTGAGCTTCTGCAGATGTGGCCTTCAGGGAACCCCCTGCATGCTGGTGGAGCGCCTCTGCCAGATAAGGAAGCAGCCAAGATGGAGCACGGAGGACATGTTCAGAGGGATGCTCCAATTCTCCAATCAGAAAAAACAGAGCGCCATGAGAGAAATGGATAGAAAGTATAGTGAGGAGTGCATTCTAAAGGTCCATGAGCAGATGATGAAAGTGATAGAGGAGCAAACAGAGATGTTGAAGTTCCTAATCACACTCCTGGCAGAACAGATGCATGCTCGCCCCCCCTTCAGCCTCTAGAGAACTGTTTTCTATGCCCTCCCCAAACTCCTCCCATACATTCCTTGCAACTTCCCCAAACATCTCAATATCCTGTTCACTCCAGCCCTTGAGACACCTTCCAAAATGATAGCTGGATTTATGCACAGCTGTGAGAGCCCTCCACTGCTCAGCACTCCTACCTCCATTCCCACCAACCCTTTTGTGTGAGTTAATTGGTGTTTAATAAAAACAAACTCTCTGAAAGATAGCCAATCTTTATTTGTGTCCTACATGTAGTGATTGCTGCTGCTAGTAACGTATGCATGCATTCTAATAATTTTCTTACTACAAATCCCAGTCAGGAATCATCACAAGTGCTAGGCCAAATAAGATAACTGAGTTTAATGATGCATGGTAGATTGCTGTATAGAAAAACAGAGTACTAGTGCTCCTTATCAAAATGTTGCCTCAAAGCCTCCCTGATTCGAATTGCTCCTCCTTGTGCCCCTCTAATAGCCCTTGTGTTAGGCTGCTTGAAATCAGCAGCCACGTAACATGACTTGGAGCTCCACTCAGGGCAAACTTTTCACCCTTAGCCTCACAAAGATTATGGAGCCTTCAGCTATGACGATTGGAATGTTTTCCTCACTTAGATCTAACCTGCGTAAAGGCAGCACCAGCATGTTTTTAATCTGCCAAAGGCACATTCCACAGTCATTCTGCACCTACTCAGCCTGTTGTTGAAGCACTCCTTGCCACTGTCCAGGTTTCCCTGTAAGGCTTCATGAGCCATGGGAGTAAGGGGTATGCTGCGTATCCCAAGATCACTATGAGCATTTCAGCATCTCCCCACTGTAAACTTTGGTCTGGAAAAAAAGTCCCTGCTTGCAGCTTTCTGTAGAGGCCAGTGTTCCTGAAGATGTGTGCATCATGCACCTTCACAGACCACCCAACATTGATATCAGTGAAACACCCGTATTATCCACAAGCATCTGCAATACCATGGAGAAGTACCCCTTTCTATTGATGTACTCTGTCACAAAACGGTCCAGGGCCAAAATTGAACTATGCATTCCATCTATCGCCTTGCTGCAGTTACGGAATCCCATTTCCACAAAACCATCCACTGTTTCAAGCACTTTTCAGAGAGTCATGCGATTAGCAGAATGCGATTAATTGCCCTGCACTCTCGTGTTAACACAGCCCCCGCAGTTCACTTCCTGACTCCAAACTGATTCGTGACTGACTGGTAGCAGTCCGGGGTTGCTAGCTTCCACACAGTGATCTCCATGTGCTTCTCCATTGGTGTCCTTGTGCCTCAGGGCTGGGGTGAGCTCCACACACAGTTCCAGGAAGGTGGCTTTCTGCATCCAAAAGTTCTGAAGCCACAGACTGTCATTCCAGACCTGCATAGCAATGCAATCCCACTACTCAGTGCTTGTTTCCCAAGCCCAAAAGCGACGTCTGCTGTGTGCAGCTACTCCATGAATGCCAAAAGTAATCTGGTGTTGCTTCTTTCCATGACGCAAAGCAGGTCAGGCAACTCTGATTCCTGGTCAGATTGGTAGCTCATGATTAACTGCATGACCATCCATGATGTGTTAATAACAGTGACCACAACAGTAGAGAGCAGTGCAGGATCCATCCTTTCACACAGATGGTGGGCACACAGTAAACAGGGGCCATTGAAAAATGCTGCAAAAAAAGTCAGAAGACTGTGGAATGCAGGGACAGAAAATAATGCATTATGGGACATTGACTCAGCATCCATGATGTGGTGCGAGCCACTCTGCCTTCCCACAAGTCCTAGCTGCAGAAGGTGGCAAGTAGCACACTGGGATAGGTACCCACAGTGTACTGCTCTCACTGTCGATGCTAGAGCACCAAGTGTGGATGCACTCTGTCAACAGAGCTTAGCGTGAACATGCAGTAGACATAAAATTATTGCACTTTTTGATCAACATAGTATTTGTCAAAAGGACTCTAGTGTAGACAGCCTTAGAGGCTGATACTGAGGTCAGCTTCACTAAGGAAACAATCTCCTTGCATTTTATGACTTCAGTTTGCTGTGCTATGGGAAGGCTACTCAAATGTAAAGGGATATAATATTTTAGTGTGCTTGCAATTCTGAAGCTTTTCTCTATTTGTATTATGTATTTAGGGCAAGAATAACTAGGATCTTTTATTTCTACCATTCAAAGCCTTGGAATTTAGACTAAGGTCAACTATGGAGAAAGTTACATAAAAGTTATGCATCTTCTCCAGTTCTCAATTTCTTCCTTTTGTTGGAGCATTTTTGAAAGCTTGAGTCTGATCCTGCTCCCACTGAAGTCAGTCAGAATTTTTATTTAGTGATTTCTCTGTGATTATGAAAAGGTGCCTGTAAGCCGGCGGTGTCAGGGCTCATCCCTCTCAGGCGCAGCGGAGAGCCAGGGCGCCTCCTTACACACAGCAGTCCAGGTAGGCCTAACTCCTCAGCCGGCGTTGAGGGAATAAAGGGTCTGCAAACAAAGTATATCAGGCCGGGCCCTTGGGCAGGGCGGGGCAGTAAGCAGTTCAAGCTCAGGCCTTCAGCAGGCTGAGCAAACACAGTATATCAGCCCAGGCCCTTGGGCAGGGCGGGGCAGTAGCAGTTCAGGCTCAGGCCTTCAGCAGGCTGAGCAAACACAGTATATCAGCTCAGGCCCTTGGGCAGGGCGGGGCAGTAGCAGTTCAGGCTCAGGCCTTCAGCAGGCTGAGCAAACACAGTATCAGAGAAGTCTATACAGCAGGCCTCCTCAGGCCAGGGAGAGGGGGAGTCTGCCACCCTTGGGGGGGTGGCAGGGGGAACACAGGCCCTCCCAGCCCTGTGGCGGACGGTGAAGGCATAGGGCTGCATAGCCAAGTACCACCGTTGAAGTCGCATGTTGTGGTCCTTCATACGGCACAACCATTGGAGGGCGGAGTGGTCAGTGACCAAGGTGAACGGGGCCCCAAGGAGGTAGTAACGCAGGGCATCGCAGGCCCACTTCGCTGTGAGGGCTTCCTTTTCGACCACTGCATAGTTCTGCTCTCTGGGGAACAGCTTCTGGCTGATGTAGAGGACCGGATGCTCCTCCCCATCCACCTCCTGTGAGAGGAGAGCCCCGAGCCCCGCTTCTGACGTGTCGGTCTGCAGGACGAATGGTCGATGGAAGTCAGGGCTAAACAAGACCGGCTTGCTACAGAGGCTTGCCTTAAACAACTGGAAAGCCTTGTCACACTCGGAGGTCCAGCATACTTGTCGCGGACTGTCCTTGCTGAGGAGCCCAGTCAAGGGGGCGGCCATCGCCGCAAACTAGGGGATGAACCGTTGATAATATCCCACCAGCCCCAAGAACTGGTGGACTTGGCGCTTCGTGGTTGGCGGAGGACAGGCTGCGATGGCCTGAACCTTGTTCATGAGAGGTTTCACTTGCCCATTTCCAACGGTATACCCCAAGTAGGTGGTCTCCCGTCAGCCGATGCGGCACTTCTTAGGGTTGGCCGTTAACCCGGCCGCCCGCAAGGACCTTAGGCCAGCGGCGACCTTTTCTAGGTGAGTCTCCCACTGCTGACTGTAGACGACTACGTCATCTAGATAGGCTGTGGCGTAGTCGTGATGTGGTTGGAGGAGGCGGTCCAACAAGCGCTGGAACGTGGCGGGTGCCTCATGAAGGCCGAAGGGCATCCGCGTGAAGTGATACAGGCCGGTCGGAGTGGCGAACGCAGTCTTCTCCCTGGAGGCCGGTTCCAGGGGGATCTGCCAATACCCCTTGCTTAAGTCCAGGGTAGTGATATAGCGAGCCTCCCCAAACTGGGTCAGCAGCTCATCTATCCGGGGCATGGGGTAGGCGTCAAACTTGGAGATGGCGTTAATGCGCCTAAAGTCAATACAAAATCGCTGGGAGCCATCGGGCTTTGGCACCAGGACGACTGGACTACGCCACTCACTTTGTGAAGGTTCAATTACTCCCAGGTCTAGCATCGCCCGCACCTCGTCGTCAATGATCCGCCTTCGGTGATACGGCAGGGGTCTGGTCGCAGCCTGGATAACCACCCCCGGCTCCGTCTGAATCCGATGATAGACCATGGAGGTGTGTCCCGACTGGGCCATAAAAGTACGGAGGAACGCTTGAAGGAGGCAGCGGGTCTGCTCGAGCTGTTCTTCTGTTAGCGTTTCCCCAAGCTGGAGTCCCTCGGGGTCTTCATTGGGGTGTACCTGGGGCCCTAGCTTGGGTTCCAGTGGATAGGGATTGATCAACAACCCTTCTCGTTCCCGCCAGGGCTTGAGGAGGTTGACGTGGTACCGCTGGAGCTCTTTCCGCCGGTCAGGCTGACGAATTTCATATGTAATGGGGCCCACCTTTCGAACCACCTCGTAAGGGCCCTGCCATCGAGCCAGGATCTTGGACTCACTGGAGGGGAGGAGGAGTAAGACCCGGTCTCCAGGTTGGAAGTCACGGGTGCGTGCATCCCGGTTGTATGTCTGGGCCTGCGTTTCTTGGGCGGCTTTCAAGTTTGCCTGCGTCAGGGTCCCAGCCTGTTTGAGACGCTCCTGGAGCTGGATCACATATTGTAGGAGACCCTGGGCGGGTGATGGGGTTTGCTCCCAGGTTTCCCTCATCAGGTCCAAGAGGCCCTGGGGTCGGCGGCCATACAATACTTCGAAAGGCGAGAACTTGGTTGAGGACTTGGGGACCTCTCGCATCGCCAGGAGCAAGGCCAGGAGTAGCTGGTCCCACCGGCGGAGGTCCTCCAGGGGAAATTTTCGTAACATGTCTTTCAGGGTTCGATTGAACCTCTTTACCAACCCGTCAGTTTGGGGATGATATACCAATGTCCACAGCTGCTTGATCCCTAGGAGCTCGCACACCTGATCCAACAGCCGCGAGGTGAAGTTGGTCCCCTGATCCGTGAGGATCTCCCAGGGCAAGCCGACGCGAGCGAAGACCTTGACCAGTTCGCCTGCGATAGTGCGGGTGGTGATGTTACGGAGCAGGATCGGTTCGGGGAACGGGGTGGCATAGTCCAGCATCACTAGGATGTACTGGAACCCCGCAACACTCTTAGGGAGGGGCCCCACCAGATCCATGGTCACACGCTCGAAAGGGGTCTCGATTAGTGGCATCGGGACCAGCGGTGCCTTGGGCGTCCTTGCCGGAGCGGTCAACTGTCAATCTGGGCACGAGGTACAATAGTCCTTCACCTCGCGGTGTATCCCTGGCCAATAGAAGCATCCCAATATTCGGGCCAGGGTCTTTTCGGTACCCAGATGTCCGGCAGCCAGGACGTCATGGGCCGGTTTCATGACCACCCGTCGATGACATCGGGGCACGAGGAGTTGAGTTCGGGGCTCCCTGGTGTGTGGGTCCCTCTCGACCCAATACAAGCGGTCCTGCTGCAACTCAAAGTGCGGCCACTGGGCTGCTCGACCCGGATTAAGGATAGTCCCATCCACGGCAGCGAGCTGCTCATATGCCCTGCTGAGGGTGGGGTCAGCTCTTTGGTCCCAGCAGAAGTCCGTGGGGGCTGAGGGACCCCTTGCCTCCCCCGGGGAAGCATTGTCCCCATCCTTTATCTCGATGGGGTTCTCAGGGTGGGTGCTGCTCATCCTTCTCCATTTCGGGGGCCCCCCCGCTCATCTTCCTTCCCTTCTGGGGTCTCTCCTTCCAAGGCTGGTACGGGACCCATGCCGCCTCCGGTATGTTGGCGCAGGATGGCCGGAAACTCCGGCCAGTCCCGGCCCAGGATCACTGGATATGCCAGCCTGGGTGCGAGGCCTACCACCAGCCGTCGGGTCACCCCGTCTATTGTCAGTTGGGCCCAGGCGCTGGGGTAAGGCCATATGTCGCCGTGGATGCACTGCAGGTGAATTTCCCCCAGGCATGCATCTGCCTGGGGACCTAAGTGGGCGCAGATTAACGTCTGTCCGCAGCTGGAGTCGAGGGCCGCCATGGTCGGGTACCCCTCAACCACCATGGGCGCCGTAATCTTGGCGGGCTGTCGGCGACGGGCCCGAGCCTCCCCGGAGCAGACTTGGCCAAAGGTGCTCTCCGTATGGAGGCAGTCTCTCTGGAGATGTCCTGACTTGCCGCAAGCGAAACAAGGCCCTAGGTCGGTTCGTCCCGATCGGGCCGAATCCTGGGGGAGTCCCGAGCAGGGTTCCAGGGCATCTTCCGGGGAGTGGGAGTTGGGGCTTGGGGCGGCCTCGCAGGTGGGGCTGCAGCCCGAGTGGGCGTCGCCTTCTTCTCGGGGTTGGGGCGTTCCGGCCCCAATGGGGTTGTTCGGCCAGTCGGGCCCACCAGTGCTTCCGCCGCTAGGAAGTCCTCCATCAGGGTGACAGCCGTGGCCAGTGTGGCCGGTCGATGACGGAGGGCCCAGGCTCTTCCTCGCGATGGAAGGATGTGAGTGAACTGTTCGAGGATCACCTGCTCTGCCAGCTCTTCCGACGTTCGACATTCGGGCTGCAACCATCGCCGGCAGGTCTCCCGGAGCTCCTGGGCCACCATACGAGGCCGGGCCTCAGCGGGGTACGTCAGGCCCCGAACCGCTGTCGGAAAGTCTCTGGGCTTACGTCGAGGGCATCCAGGATAGCGGATTTCACCTGACTATAGTCCTGGGCAGCCTCGGCAGACAGGCCTCAATAGACTGCCTGAGCCGTTCTTGTCAGGTATGGGGCCAGGATGGAGGCCCATTGGTCAGGGTTCCACCCCGTGACGGTCGCCACCCGCTCGAAGGTGACCAGGAAGGCCTCGGGGTCATCGCCGGGGCCCATCTTGGTCAGTCGGATCGGTGGGCGGGGGCTCGGGGCCCCCATCGGTGCCTCCTGACTGGGCCCCCTCTTGGGGGGCCCGCTCCGCGGCAAGGTGCTGGAGGCTTTTTAGCTGGAACTCCTGCTGCTGCTGAACCAGGTCCTGGATCAGCTGGCGCTGTTGAGTCCCCAGCTGCTCGATGAGCTGCTGCTGCTGCTGGAGCTGGGCGGCCTGCTGCTCTTCTTGCCGCTGTGACTGAACCGCTTGCTGCCGATCCTGGTTCTCGGTCAGGAGGGCGATGAGCTGGGACATATCCATCTCGGGGGAGAGGGCTCCCTCTCCCGCAGCCCCCCGTTCACCGGCGTTAAGAGTCCACGCCCACATCCTGGACGGAACTCCCCACTTCTGGTACCACGTGTAAGCCAGTGGTGTTGGGGCTCGTCCCTCTCAGACGCGGCGGGGAGCCAGGGCGCCTCCTTACACACAGCAGTCCGGGTAGGCCTAACCCCTCAGCTGACGTTGAGGGAATAAAGAGTCTGTAAACAAAGTATATCAGCCCAGGCCCTTGGACAGGGCAGGGCAGTAGCAGTTCAGGCTCAGGCCTTCAGCAGGCTGAGCAAACACAGTATATCAGCTCAGGTCCTTGGACAGGGCGGGGCAGTAGCAGTTCAGGCTCAGGCCTTCAGCAGGCTGAGCAAACACAGTATCAGAGAAGTCTATACAGCAGGCCTCCTCAGGCCAGGGAGAGGGGGAGTCTGCCACCCTTGGGGGGGTGGCAGGGGGAACACAGGCCCTCCCACTCCACTGCGTTCCAGCCTGGGACCCTAGCACCGGCAAAGGCACGCTGCTGTCAGTGGGGATCCTGGCCGAAACACACTGACATGGGTTCAGGCTCTTCAGGAGCCAAACCAGGGTCGGCTACCCCTGGGCCACTTCAGACCTCCCCCTCTCTGGGTACCTGTCTCTCGTCAGCTTCGTCTGGGGGGTCCCGGAGCATGGGGTCCTCCGGGTACCGGTCGTAGCGAGGCTCAGGCAGCTCCTCGGGATACCGGTTGTAGGGAAGCTCAGGCCGCTCCTCGGGGTACCGGGCGCAAGGCAGGTCAGGCCGACGTTCCTGTGGGTACCAGGTATGAGGCAAGTCCGGCCAGCGTTCCTCCGGGTAGTGAGCACAGGGTAGGCTGGGCCCAGCGGGAGCTCTGGCTCCAGCGTCTGTCCTCTCCGGCAGCCGGCCTCCAACTGAGCACTTGGGCCGGGCTTTTATACTTCCTGTCCCGCCCCTTGACTTCCGGAGGGCGGGGACAGGCAGTGGTGGCTAACGAAGTCAGAAATGCAGCCTCCTTAGACACTAGACTTAATGGTGGGTGGTTATTTAAAACCAGTTTCATCAACCGGGGGGGGGGGGGTTCTGCTCTCAAAGGAGCAGCCATTTACCCAGGTCAATATATAACTCAGATCTGGCCTAATAATCATGCTGTTGCCAATCCTTTAGTATCTGATATCTAAAGGTTTATTTATAAGAAGAAAAGTGATAGTGAAAATTGGTTAAAGGACTCAAATACACACAATAATTGCAAAGTTATTGGATCAGGCTTGAAAGAGTGATGGCATAAACTGCCGGCTCAAGTCAAGTCTCTGATTGCTTCAGATGATTGGAAGGTCCTCAGTCCTTTAGTTAGAATGCTCCCATTAGTATGAGTCCGTAGTCCAGAGATCAGAGCAGGAAAGAGGCAAAATTGAGATGTTTCCAATGCCTTTTATAGCTTTTGCCATGTGGAGGGAAACTCAATGTTCCAAGCAAAACCCTCAGCATAGTTTGTGGAAAAGTACAGGCTCAAGATGGAGTTCAGTACCACATGGTCTAGTCACATGTCCTTGCATGCTTCAGTGAGTCATACCAGAGCCATTACTCATATTTTAGCTAGAATCCTCCACAGGAAAGTCCATTAGGTAGGGATAGGCTTCTTCTATGGCCCACTCTGTTTGTTGATGGGCCATTAACTTGAATACTCCATTCACAATGTGCTAGCTAGACTGTATGTAAATTACCTTGTGGGTATTACCACTGGAACAAAAACATTTGAAATGCAGGTACTGTGACGCAGTAGGGAGTGGGGTGGATTGACCTGGGAATGTCATCTGGTTTCATTGAGACAGTCTGCAGGGGGGATGGGATAGTAGGGGGTGACTTTACTTGAGGGACGATACCTGAGTCTGTATGCTGAGCCAGCAGGGGGATTGTGCCAGGTGATACCTTTGCTCAGGAAACTGGACAAAGGCTGGAGGAGGAGCCAGAAGGAGGGGGATTGAGACTGCTGGAAGGGTTTTTTTAGTCTTGGTCTGGCTGGGGAATTGGAAGGAACCCCAAGGTTAGAGTCTAAGCTCCCTGCCTCCCAGAAGGACCTGACTGAGGGGTCCTGTTTATGCTTACAAGCTCTGGTTTGGACTGTGTTCCTGTCGTCTAATAAATCTTCTGTTGTACTGTCTGGCTGAGAGTCATGGTGAATCGCAGGAAGCCGGGGGTGCAGGGCCTTGTCTCCCACAAACTGTGACAACTGGTGTCAGAGGTGAGATCTACTGCACCCTATGGATGGCGCTTCCTGCAGTAAGTGACTGGGAAGCAGTAAATGAAGAGGGATTGACAGGGACCAGGTGTGATGAAGAGTCAGCGAGAAGCAGTCTTGGGGTGGAGGAGTCTGCAACTCGACTTTGGGGGAGAGGTGGTGACCTGGAGAAGGGCTGGCAAACCAGGGATTCCTCCTGGAAACCAGCACATGGGCCAGCAAGTGGCCAGCAGGAGGATTTATAACAAGCGCCTTAAGAGCGACCTGGTGGAGCTGTGCAGGCAGAGGGGACTGCGCATTGGGAAGCTCACCAAAGAATAGCTGATTGTCCAGCTGGAGGAGAGTGATCACTCAGAGGAACTGATCCTTGTCTTGGAGGGAATCAGCCTGGCAGATGCTAGGCAGGCACCAGGGTCTGTCCCAGCTGGGAGTGGTCAGCCGGCTGCTGAGGGCATCCTGAGACCTCCTTCCTATGCCCAGGGGAGGGGCCGAGAGGAGCCCAGTGAATACCAAGGGCATTCTGACCCCTGCGGCCAGCAGGGGATCCTCCCGGCGGAGCTCCCCATTGCTGGAGCTGAGGCGGCTAGGATGGGAGAGGGAGCTAAAAATGAGAGAGTTGGAGCTGAGGCAGCAGGAACTGCAGGAGGAGTGGGAAGAATGGGAAGAGTAGCGTCAGCATGAAGTGGAGCTGGCGAGGCTGAGGAGTAGAGAGCCCCCTGCTGCAGTGAGTGAGGGGGGACCCAGGACTGCATAGAGCTTTGATAAGCGCATCTTGTCCTAGTGTAAGGAAGGGGAGGACATCGATGAATTCCTGATTGCCTTTGAGAATGCCTGCGAGCTGCACCAGGTTGACCCAGCAGACAGACTCCGGTTTCTAACCCCCTTACTGGACCCCAAAGCCATGGTGATGTACAGCTGAATGGAAGGCGCAGAGAGAGGGGACTACAAACTATTCAGAAAGGCCGTGCTATGTGAGTTTGGGCTGAATCCTGAGATGTCCCGAGGTTCCAGAGCCAGTATAACACCCCTGAGGTCTCATATCTGCAACGGGCCATCCACATGGAGGGATATGCTCACAAGTGGGCAGATGGGACCCAGACGAAGGAGGACCTGGTTAAGCTGATTGTACTGGAGCAATGTATGAGTGATGCCCATCCAACCTGAGGCTATGGTTGGAGGACAAAAAGCCAGAGAACCCGAAATGCGCAGGGCAGCAGGAGGATGAGTTTGTGAAGAGCTGGTCAAGCGGTGACAGGGAGGAGTCCCAAAGGAACAGGCTCTCCATGATGCAGAGAGAGTGCCCCCATGGGACCTCCCAAAGGAGGAACATGGAGAACCCCCTCCCAAGCGGAACAGCCGGTGTCAGGACCAACCGACTGGCTCAAGGGGACCAACAGGACCTGAGCTGCTGTCACTGTGCCACATATGGACCCAGTGTCCCAAGCTCGAGAACAGATTGAGCAGACCGACCCCACACCAGGTTAACTGGGTAGGGACCCAGCTGGACAAGGGGCAGGCTTCGCAGGCAAGAGGGGCTGACAGCTTTTCAACTGCTCAGGAAGGCGGAGGGCCCCAGACTAGCTCCTCTGGAGGTCTGGATGCTCCAGACTCAAGGTTCTCCGTTTACAGGGTGGACGTGGGGCTGTCCCTGCGGAGTGAGTGCCTTGTTCCCCTGAAGGTGGATAGGAGGAATGTCAGTGGATACTGGGATATGGGCGCGGAGGTCACACTGGCCTGGTCTGAGGTGGTGACTCCAGATCGGGTGGTGCCCAACACCTGCCTGACCCTGACGGGGGTGGGTGGAACCCCATTCAAGGTGCCTGTGGCGAGGGTCCATCTGAAACGGGGAGCCAAGGAGGGTCCCAAGGACATGGGGGTACACCACCATTTGACCACTGAGGTATTGATGGGAGGAGACCTAGAGGACTGGCCAAGAAACCCCCAGGGTGCCCTGGTCATGACCCAGAGCAGGTGAGGGGCACTACTCCCTGACATTGGGAAGGGTACCTTACCTGAGGCACAAGACCCCATCACGGAGGGGAGGGAGTTCTCAGGGACACAGCTCAGAGGGGCTGTGGTCTCAGACCCAGCTGGCAAGAGGGAGCAGGTCCCCATTCCTTCCCCTGCTGCTGAGTTGCAGAAAGATCACTCCTTGTGGAAGCTAAGGGACCTGGCCAACCTCAGGGAGGCACAGACCATGGGGAGAGGTTGCCAGGAGAGGTTCCTGTGGGAGAAGAGGTTCCTGTACTGAGAATGGGCTCCCACAAGGGAAATGGAGTCATGGGGGAGCAGGAGGCAACTGGTGGTCCCCCAGAAGTATCACCACAAGCTACTGTACCTGGCCCATGACCTCCCTCTCGCAGGGGATCTGGCGCACCAGGCAGAGGCTGCTATGGAACTTTTACTGGCCTGGGGTCTTTACTACTGGCTAACAGTATTGCCGATCCTGTGACCCCTGTCAGTGGATAGGGAAGGCCCGGGACAAGGGGAAAGCGGCTTTGAGACCTTTGCCCATCATAGAGGAGCCTTTCCAGAAGGTGGCTATGGACATAGTGTGACCTCTCAGCAAGATGACCTGGTCAGGGAAGAAATACATTCTGGTGGTGGTAGATTTTGCCACCCGCTACCCCGAGGCAGTGCCCTTATCTTCCATTGAAGCAGACACCGTGGCAGATGTGCTGCTAACCATTTTCAGCCAATTGGGGTTTCCCAAGGAAGGCTTGACAGACCAAGGTCCAACTTCATGTCGGCCCTGCTCCTGTACTTGTGAGAGAAATGTGTGGTCCGGCACAACTGGGCCTCAGCATACCACCCCCAGTCCCATGGGCTGGTGGAGAGGTTCAACAGGACGTTAAAGGTTATGCTGAAAACCTTTATGAACCAGCACCCGCAGGGTTGGGACAAGTACTTACCTCACCTGCTGTTCACATACAGGGAAGTGCCCCAGGAGTCTACCCGGTTTTTGTCTTTCAAACTATTATGTGGCAAGAGGGTAAGGGGGCCCCTAGACCTGATGAGAGACAAATAGGAGAGGAAGGCCACTCCTGATAGAGAATCAGTGATGGAGTATGTCCTGACCTTCCGAGAAAGACTTGTTGAGCTCATGGGCCTGGCCAGGGAGAATCTGGGCAGAGCCCAGAGGAAGCAGAAGGTCTGGTATGACTGCACAGCGTTGACTCGTGCCTATGCCACTGGGGATCAGGTGATGGTTCTCATCCCTGTGAGGAAAAACAAACTACAGGCCACCTGGGAAGGTCCTTTCAAGGTTGTCAAACAGCTAAATGAGATAAACTATGTGGTGGAGCTGTCTTACCGGGCACACCACCGCCGGGTGTACCATGTCAATATGATGAAGCCATACTATGACAGGAGATGTGGTGTGGACATTGGGAGAAGCAGGGAGATGACCCTTTAGTAGATCTATTCCCTGGGACAAGAGCTGTCTCCTCCCAGGAAACAATTCCTCTATCTGATCGGCTGACCTCTGCTCAGCAAGCTGAGATCAGAGAGGTGCTGCATCTGCACCGACAGCTGTTTTGCAATCAGTCTGGAAGCACTAATCTGACTGTCCACCTGGTGGAGACCGGATCATACCCGCCTATAAGATGCTCCCCCTTCTGAGTCACAGGGAAAACTGCTCAAGACCTGGAAAGAGAAGTCAGTGACATGCTGGCTTTGGGGGTGATCCAGCCATCTTCCAGCCCTTGGGCCTCGCCGGTGGTGCTGGTCCCCAAAAAGGACTGGTTGATCCCGTTCTCTGTGGACTATCAGAAGCTCAGTGTCATCACTGTATCTGATGCCTCCTACCCCATGCCCAGGCCTGACAAGCTCCTAGACAATCTGGGAGGAGCTTGGTACTTTACCACCATGGATTTTACAAAGGGCTACTGGCAAGTGCCGCTGGATGCAGATGCCAGGCTGAAATTGGCCTTTATCACCACTCTGGGGCTCTATGAGTTCCTGATCCTGCTTTTCGGCCTCAAACGGGCACCTGCTACCTTCCAGCGCCTGGTGGATCAGCTACTGAGGGGGATGGAGAGTTTTGCTGTGGCGTATATTGATGACATCTGTGTCTTTTAGTCAGATCTGAGAGGACCATGTGTCCCTGGTTAGACAAGTGCTGGTCTGACTCCAGGAGTTGGGGCTGACCATAAAAGCTAAGAAGTGTAAGGTTGGAATGGCTGAAGTAGCTTATCTGGGCCAGCAGGTGAGGAGTGGCTGCCTAAAGTCGGAACCAGCCAAAGTGGAGGTGATCCAGGACTGGCCCGATCCCCAAACCAAAAAGCAGATCCAAGCCTTTATTGGGATGGTGGGGTACTATTGAAGATTTATGCCCCACTTTAGCTCCATAGCCACCCTTGTCATTGAGCTGTGCAAGAAGGGGAGGCCAGACAAGGTGGTTTGGACTAAGGAGTGCCAGAAGGCTCTCTGGGCTGTGAAAGAGGCTCTGGTCAGTGGCCCTGTTCTGGCAAACCCAGACTTTGACAAGCCCTTTATGGTGTTCACCGACGCCTCAGACACAGGACTGGGGGCAGTGTTAATGCAAGATGATGAAAAGGGGGAGAGACACCCCATCATGTATCTGAAGAAAAAGTTGCTACCCTGGGAGCAAAACTACATAGCCATCAAGAAGGAATGCTTGGCCATGGTATGGGCCCTTAAGAAACTATAACCATATCTATTTGGGTGACACTTCACTGTGTACACCGACCACTCTCCCCTGACCTGGCTACACCAGATGAAAGGAGCCAATGCCAAGCTCCTGAAGTGGAGCGTGCTCCTGCAAGATTATGATATGGATGTGGTCCATGTGAAGGGAAGTACCAACATGATAGCGGATGCATTGTTCCGGAGAGGGGGCCCTGAACTTTCCCAGGTCACGGGTCAGAGTGACCCTGCTCAGTTCAGTCTCGAAGGTGGGAGAGATGTGACACAGGGTTGTGGTCTAAGCTCTCTACCCCCGAGAAGGACCTGACTAAGGGATCCTATTTATGTCTCCAAGTTCTGGTTTGGACTGTGTTCCTGTCATCTAATAAACCTTCTGTTCTACTGAGAGTCACGGTGAATTACAGGAAGCTGGGGGTGCAGGGCCCCCAAACTCCGTGACAGGTACATAGTCAATATTCATAACTTCAGATACAAAAATGATACATGAATACAATCATATTCAGAAAATCATAACTTTTTCATTCGAGTAAGAGTAATAGGACACTGTGTCAGTTCAGTCCTTGCTCTCAGTATCAACAAGGGTGTGAGTTACACTAGTGAGTTGAAGTGGATCAGTGATGTTTTGTAGTGTGGTCAGAGAAGCTTCTTCTAAAACCTTAGGGACAGTTGGGATGACTTGCCTCCTCCTGGGGTTCAGTCATTCTCTGGATATTGCAGAATCATCCCTGTAACGAATGACACTTTTATTTCTGGGGCTCAGAAAAAGTATTTTTGAAGAATAGATGCTCTTTGCCTCTGAAATGTAATAAGCTATTTTTCAAAAAATCTCCTGTAGGAGAGATTCTTCCCACTCCCTATGGCTGCCTTGGCCTTATAGGGACTGTCAAAGTTGAATTGCATGCGAACTGCCTCATCCCAGAGCAGTGCATCAGAATGTATGTAGGCATGCTGGTTACATGAGATGAGTACAACTGGCCATCAACAAAACTTAACAGCACTTTGTGTAAACAAAAAACAATTTTTTTTAGTCTATTTTTTCAGTCATAATCTTAAGGGTCATTTGTTTAAAGCAAAACAAAACATGTAAACAAACTTTCCAGGTTGAAATGTCCCTTTAATCTCTGCCAGCACACAGCAGGTTACTTAAATTGAAGCTCCATCCTGAAGATAGGGCCATTGACTAGTGATTACCTGTTCCTGAAGACAGGACATAAACAGCCTGAGCTGTATAAAGCAGAGGTCTCAAACTCAAATGACTAGGAGGGCCACATGAGGACTAGTGTGTTGGCCCGAGGGCCGCATCACTGACACCCCCCTTCACTGCCCCTGGCCCTGCCCCCACTCCACCCCTTCCACGAGGCCCCACCCCTGCCCTATCTCTTCTTAACTTCCTCCCCTGAGCGCGTGACTCTCCGCACCCCCCCTCCTGGAAAGTGCTAAGCGCCACCAACAGCTGTTTGGTGGCTTGGTGGTGGGAAGAAGAGTAAAAAAGTAAAAAAAAGAAGAGTAATATAGTAGTATAGTATTAAAATATAATATGATATTAAAAGTCAATTTATTAACTTTTTTATTAACTTCTTTAACTGTAATGTGAAAAGTCAGTGCTAATTTTGACAATCATTTCATTTTTGGCCACTTAGCTGGCAGCGTTTTGCATCAGCCAGAGCATCAGTATTAGGTTTGATATCCTGAGACGAAACCAGTCTCAGTGTTGCTTTCAAATGTTCATCAGTGAGTCTTGACCTTAACACAGATTTGTTAATCTTCATGGAAGAGAAAAACTGTTCACATATATATGTACTTCCAAACATTGCCATTATACTTGTGGAATCAGAGAATAACATGGAAGATCTTTCTTGCGAAAGAAACCTGTAGAATTCTGGAATTCCATCATCTGTATAGTTCTGCTTCAAAATGGTGTCACACTGAAGCTCCACTAACTCCATCTGCATTTCCTCTGCAACATAGTCAATTTCAACAGCAAATAGTGTGGAAAAAAGTTGAAAATGTGGTTCAAGTGCCTTGAAATCTTTAAACCTCACATCAAACTGTTTGTGTAAGTTAGAAATGATATCTGCATATTCTGTCAAGAATTTGGGTTCAACTTTTCCTAAGGAATTCAGTCAAGAAATGAACCAAATTGCCAGCAATCAGCTGTTTCCCCCATAAAGTAAGCTTGACTTTGAATGACTTAACACTGTCATACATCTGTGTTATCACGTTTTCTACCCTGAAGTTTCAAGTTCAGAGCATTCCGGTGATCAGTTACATCTGTTAGAAAAGCAAGGTTGCAGATAAAAGTAGAATCATAAAGCTGTGGAACCTCCTTGTTTTTCATTTTCATGAAGGAATCAATCTTCTCTCTAAAAAAAGCTTCAAAACATTTCTGCTATTCAACCATCTACCTTGAGTATGATACAGAAGTTCCCCATATTCACTGTCCATACTTGCTAGAAAAGAAGTGAACTGTCTGTGATTCAGCCTCGTGCACGTATAAAATTAACAGTTTTAACAACTACATCCATAACTTCCTTTATTTGTAGACTTTTACTACACAGGGGCTTCTTCGTGCAAAATACAATGTATACTGGTGAAGCTATTTCCTGGTATATTGAGTCTGTTCAGTTTGGTCTTCAATAATCCAACCAGTGTTTTCAGAGCCTGTTGATGGCGCGCCGTCCGTAGCCAAAGATACGAGTTTGTTCCATGGCAGCGCAGCTTTTTCAATGCACTCTTCCAGTCCTTGAAATGTGTCATGTCCTGTTGTGGTATCCTTCAGTGGCATTAAGTCTAGCAATTCTTCAGTTATATTCAAATTGCAGTCCACACCTCTAATGAACACTGCACGCTGTGCGGTATCTGATAAATCTGTACTCTCATCAAGAGCAACTGAAAATGCTCTGAAGTCTTTTGCCATTTGAATCAATTGTTTTGGCACATTATCAGCTAAATCCGTTATCCTGCAGGCAACTATATTGGCAGAGAAGCTTATGCCTTCAGACACTTTCTTCCTATCAGGACATAAAATTTTGCTGGCCTTCATAAGACATTCTTTTATGAGTAAGCCTTCTGTAAAAGGTCACGATGATTTAGCTATCATTTCACGTATCACAAAACTTGCTCTTACTGAATCTTCGCTAGACTTGTTAATTCCTGGAAAGAAATTTCTTTGCTTGGCAAGTGCTGCTTTATGTTGCTGAACTTTTTCCTCTTGGATTTTTCCAGTGAATGCATCATTGTTTTCACGGTGCATCATGTCGTAGTGCCGACGCACGTTACACTCCTTGGGAACAGCAATAGTTTGCTGACAAATAAGGTATTGAACGTTATCTCTTACCTCTGTGAAAAAATATAAATTCTCCAATTTGTCTTGAAAAACTCTCCTTTCTTCCATGAGTGTTCTTTTTTCCGACGAAGTCATTTCCAAGCGGGTTTAATAAAATATATACACTCAGTAAAGTCCCTACACTGCACTGGGCTGCACCACCACTCCACTCCTGCTCTGCCTCTTCCAGGGGTGGCAGGTTTGTAGAAATGGTGGTGGTATCCAGAACCTGCCCTCCCCCAAACTCTGCTCCCACCTGCCTAAAGCTCTAGGAGGGCATTTGGGTGGGGGAGGGGGGTCTGGGGTGCAGACTCTGGGATAGAGTTTGGGTGTTGGGTGCAGGCTCTGGGCTGGACAGGAGGTGGGGGTACAGGCTCTGGGATGGAGTTTGGGGATAGGAGGGGGTGCGGGGTGAGGATGAGGGATTTGGGGCATTGGAGAGGCTCATGACTGGGGCAGTCTGCCGTGACCCTAGTGGAGGGGGGCACTAGGACCCTGTCGCAGCAGGTGATGCTGGAAGCTGGCAGAGCCGAGTGGAGTCAGCATGAGCTGCAGGCTCCCAGCGGTGAGGGGGCAGCAAGTGAGGCCGGGGGACACTTGGGGGAGGCGTGTGGGGGTGGCAGGCGTGGCTGGGGGAAAGACCTGGCCCCAAACATTGGAGAGCAGTGCACGGGGAGCTTAGCTGCCATGTAAAATAATGCGGGGGGGCGGGAGTGAGGGGAGTTCGGCGTTGACAGGAAGGAACTGTGGGTGGGGGGCATGCAGGGAGCTTGGCGGGCCGGCCTGCCGCATGTTTGAGCCCCCTGGTATAAAGAAATAGCTGAACTGTCTAGCTGGTGTCTGGTTCCTGATCTAAACACTGATATGAACTTGTAATCAAGGGGGCAAACCTAGTTTTGGGGTTTGAAAGACTGATATCTACCAGAGGTCCACATTGGAGTTGGAGATGACCTCTGGTAATCTTTCAGCATGCTTGTAGGTTTTTAGATATGTTTTCTTTGTAATGCTTTTGCTCTAAGAATATAATATGCTTTGAAGACTGGTTAGTAATTGGTGTACACTATGCTAGCCCTAGGAAAAAGAGATAAGCACAGGTACTGATACCAGGTCAGTTCCAATCTCATATTGAATTGCAGAAGGATTGCAGGCCTAAACCCCTGGTCTGAAGGGGGAAAGAAATAGGTCTCTGCCCCCAGAGAGGTGATGGCTGGGAAGCCCACAACCTTGAATAGGTGCCGTCAAGGAAGACCTGGGGTGTGTATGTCAAAGATGCACTTAATCCTGAAACTATGATCATTATAAATAATGACAATAACTTTAAAACTTGTGCTTCAGGGCTTAAACAAATCCCTATCAGGTTGAAATCTTTGTGTGGGGACAAATTATTTCACATATGCCTACTGCAGAGTTATGCTGGTCTCTGGGGATAGGATACTGGACGAGATGGACCACTGGTCACATCCAGTATGCTACATCCTATATTAAACATTTGCCCAGTTATTTTGCCTCCCTCCTTGGTTATGAGAGAGAGTACATTTATAGGTTACAGGAATTTTTTTTGAGCGCCTCCTATTTAAATATTGGTAATACAGTACTGATGTGGATTCTGTAGTACTAGGAACAGGACTAAGCCTCCACAACTAAAACACATAGAATCATAGAATATCAGGGTTGGAAGGGACCTCAGGAGGTCATCTAGTCCAACCCCCTATTCAAAGCAGGACCAATCCCCAAGTAAATCATCCAGCCAGGGCTTTGTCAAGACTGACCTTAAAAACCTCTAAGGAAGGAGATTCCACCACGTCCCTCGGTAATCCATTCCAGTGCTTCACCACCCTCCTAGTGAAAAAGTTTTTCCTAATATCCAACCTAAACCTCCCCCACTGCAACTTGAGACCATTACTCCTTGTTTTGTCATCTGGTACCACTGAGAACAATCTAGATCCATCCTCTTTGGAACCCCCTTTCAGGTAGCTGAAAGCAGCTATCAAACCCCCCCTCATTCTTCACTTCTGCAGACTAAATAATCCCAGTTCCCTCAGTCTCTCCTCATAAATCATGTGCTCCAGCCCCCTAATCATTTTTGTTGCTCTGCGCTGGACTCTTTCCAATTTTTCCACAAACTTCTTGTAGTGTGGGGCCCAAAACTGGACACAGTACTCCAGCTGAGGCCTCACCAATGCCAAATAGAGGGGAATGATCACGTCCCTCGATCTGCTGGCAGTGCTCCTACTTATGCAGCCCAAAATGCTGTTAGGCTTCTTGGCAACAAGGGCATACTGTTGACTCATATCCAACTTCTCATCCACTGTAATCCCCAGGTCCTTTTTTGCAGAACTGCTGTTTATCCAATTGGTCCCCAGCCTGTAGCAGTGCGGTGGGATTCTTCCATCCCAAGTGCAGGACTCTGCACTTGTCCTTGTTGAACCTCATCAGATTTTTTTTGGCCCAATCCTCTATTTGTCTAGTCTCTCTGTATCCTGTCCCTACCCTCCAACGTATCTACCACTCCTCCCAGTTTAGTGTCATCTGAAAACTTGCTGAGGGCGCAGTCCACGCCATCCTCTAGATCATTAAGATATTGAACAAAACCAGTTCCAGAACCGACCCTTGTGGCACTCTGTTTGATACCTGCTGCCACCTAGACATGAAGCCATTGGTCACTACCTGTTCAGCTCGATGATCTAGCCAGCTTTCTATCCACCTGATAGTCCATTCATCCAGCCCATACGTCTTTAACTTGCTGACAAGAATGCTGTGGGAGACCATATCAGAAGTCAAGGAATAGCACGTCCACTGCTTTCCCCTCATCCACAGAGCCAGTCATCTCATCATAGAAGGCAATTAGGTTAGTCAGACATGACTTGCCCTTGGTGAATCCATGCTGACTGTTCCTGATCCCTTTCCTCTCCTCTAAGTGCTTCAGAATTGATTCCTTGAGGACCTGCTCCATGATTTTTCAAGGGACTGAGGTGAGGCTGACTGATCTGTTCCCCAGATCCTCCTTTTCCCCTTTTTTAAAGATGGGCTCTACATTAGCCTTTTTCCAGTCATCCAAGACCTCCCCTGATCTCCATGAGTTTTCAGACATAATGGCCAATAGCTCTGCAATCACATTCACCAACTCCTTTAGCGCCCTCGGATGCAGTGCATCTAGCCCTATGGAGTTGTGGTCATCCAGCTTTTCTAAACAGTCCTGAACCGCTTATTTCTCCAGAGAGGGCTGATTATATCCTCCCCATACTGTGCTGCTCAGTGCAGTAGTCTGGGAGCTGACCTCGTTCGTGAAGACAGAGGCAAAAAAAGCATTTAGTACATTAGCTTTTTCCACGTCCTCTGTCACTAGTTTGCCTCCCCCATTCAGTAAGGGGCCCACACTTTTCCTGACCTCCTTCTTGTTGCTAACATACCTATAGAAACCCTTTTTGTTACTCTTAACATCCCTTACTAGCTGCAACTCCAAGTGTGATTTGGCTTTCCTGATTTTACTCCTGCATGCCTGAGCAATATTTTTATACTCCTCCTTGGTCATTTGTCCAAGCTTACACTTCTTGTAAGCTTCTGGATTTCACTGTTAAGCCAAGCTGGTCGCCTGCCATATTTACTATTCTTTCTACACATCGGGATGGTTTGTTCCTGCAACCTCAATAAGGATTCTTTAAAATACAGCCAGCTCTACTGGACTCCTTTCCCCTTCATGTTATTCTCCCAGGGGATCCTGCCTATCAGTTCCCTGAGGGAGTCAGAGTCTGTTTTTCTGAAGTCCAGTGCCTGGATTCTGCTGCTCTTCTTTCTTCCTTGTTTCAGGATCCTGAACTCGACCATCTCATGGTCACTGCCTCGGAGGTTCCCATCCACTTTTGCGTTCTTCCCGGTTTGTGAGCAGCAGGTCAAGAAGAGCTCTGCCCCTAGTTGGTTCCTCCAGCACTTGCACCAGCAAATTGTCCCTGCACTTTCCAAAATCTTCCTGGATTGTCTGTGCACTGCTGTATTGCTCTCCCAGCAGATATCAGGGTGATTGCAGTCCTCCATGAGAACCAGGGCCTGTGATCTAGTAACTTCTGTTAGTTGCCTGAAGAAAGCCTTGTCTGCTGTACTGGAACAGAGGATCTGGGGGGACATTTGGTCTTGGTTATTGTGGGTGTTTTACATGTTCTAAATTAATTTGAGAATCTGAGTGGTATGTATATTGAGTAGAACTGAAGAAAGAGCTATCTTGAGCTCTGGTGGCAATAGATAATAGTGGTTACTGTTAGCTATTTATACTGTATTCATCACCAGAGTATCTGAACATCTGATTTAAATAATAATACTGATGCCATAAAAAATATCAAATATTGTCATAACAGTAGAGGGTACTAAAAAGGAGATATTTGTAAATCTGACTGACTAAATGTTTATGGTTTACAAGGCAATTAATCTGAGTCAAAGGCCTGGTCTACACTACAAACTTAGGTCAACATAAGCCTTGTTAAAGCGATCTAATAATGTATGTGTCTAAACTGAGTCCTTTCCGCTGACCTAAGTGGCCTGAAAGTTGACTTCTGTATACCACCTTTGCGAGAGGTGTAACGCTTGATTCAACACCCATGGGTCTACATGGGGATAGTGTAAACTGAATGAATTGGCCTCCAGGAGGTGTCCCACAGTGCTCCACTGTGACTGCTCTAGAGAGCACTTTCAACTCCACTGCATCTCAGCCAGGTACACAGGAAATACCGCTCCCCTATTAAAGACCCAGGAACTTTTGAATTTTCATTTCCTGTTTGATCAGTGCAGAGAGCTTGCCAGCACAGCTAATTGTGGAGACTCAAGGCCGCTTCATGGAGTACGCAGGAGGTAGTGGATCATATTGCTGTGTGAGGAGAAGACTCTGTGCAGGGAGAGCTCCGATACAGCAGAAGAAATGCTAACATCTATGCCAAGATTGCACGGGGCATGGGGGAGAAGAGCTACTCTAGGGACATGCAGCGGTGCCGCGTGAAAATAAAGGAGCTTTGGCAAGCGTACCAGAAGACAACGGAGGCGAACGGTCATTCTGGTTCTGCCCCACAGACATGCTGCTTTTATGAGGAGCTGCATGCGATTCTTGGCAGTGACCTTATCGCTACCCCAAAATGCTCTGTGGATGCCTCCCAATGAGGACATTGTTGACAAGGAAGAGGAGGAGGAGAATGTGAGGCAGGCAGGCGAAGGATCGATTCTCCTCGACAGCCAAGAACAGTTTTTAACCCTGGAGCCCATCCCTTCACAGGAGCAGCTGGCAGCAGAGCGTGATGCTAGGGAAGGCACCTCTGGTGAGTACACATTTCCAATCAAATTGTAGGGGTTACATGCTATTATTTTTTGTGTTTAATCTGAACTAAAAAGTAGGTGTAGTGGATGGTGTTGGCACTCCAGCTACGCAGAGGGTGCTCTCCAAAAAACACTGTTTATGTGCCTGGGGGTGGCCTGGGAATCCTCCATGGAGATCTCTAGGAAGTTTTTATGAAGGTACTCTGCAGTCCTTTGCAGAAGGTTTCTGGGAAGGGCTGCCTTATTTCATCCACCATGGTAGGACACTTTCTCGCACCACTCCAGTATTAACTCTGCTGGCATCATTGCAGCACACAGCATTCCAGCATAAGGACCAGATCCGTACCCCGACGCTTGCAACATCTGCTCCCTTGCCACCTCTGTTACCCTCAGGAGAGTGATATCGCATATAGTCACCTAGGGGAAACGGGGCAAATCTTCAGTGCTAACACTTAATCTGCAAACAATTCAACAAGTAAACTGCCCCCTGTTTGGTGAAATCTGGGTCACAAAACCACACTTTCCCAAATATGCTGTGGTTGTGGTTGGAAGGGATCACCATATATTGCAAGCAGCATTGAAGGAAAACAAACAAAAAATGGGTGGTGGTAGCGGCTTCCTGTTTGTCTCCCTCCCTCCCGCAAGCCAGTACCTCTTTTGTGAAAAACAGTTTGGGGGGCTTTACACTGGTGCCTGTCCTCGAGCCCCATCCAGGGAAAAAGGGGCTTTTCTCAAGTTCCAACCTGTGAGCCCAAGGATGTTTTTACAAAAGCAACGGCAGAGACGTCTCGCCCATGCCTTGTGGCCTTACTCATCATGACTAGAGCAGCAAGCTGACTCTTGCAATAGCCAGTGATTGTGATTACATTGTGGCTTGCAATCACATTGCAGAAGAGTGTACTGAGGGGTGTTTTTTTAATTAAAAAAAATTAACTGTGCACCAGAAACAATATATGCACTGTCAATGCTACCCTTGAGCTTTGCATTCCTTGCAGCTGAAACCTTGTTGGTTGATGCATCCTCCGCCAACGGGACAGAGACTTTCTGAGATTAGAATGTGGAAAAAGAAGATTCGGGAGGACATGTTCAATGAGTTATTGTGCACGCCTTTGAGAATGATAAGATGGAGCTCAGAGCATGAAGGATTACACTGTCTGATAACCTGGACATGGACAGGACAGCTTGCAGGGAACAAGTGTGTGCCACGCAGGAAGAGATTCTGCGGATTATGAAGGAGCAATCAGACATGTTGAGGCGTCTGGTTGAAGTTTGAGAAAGGCAGCTGCTGGTGCTAGAGGTCCAGCATAGATGCAACCTATGCTGCACCTGCTGCCATCATCGCCCAGTTCTACATCCTCCTCCCCTAAAGGTTCTGTGAGGCCAGGAGAGAGTGGGGAGTTTGGTATCCCTTGCACTCAATACCAGGGGAGGGTGCAAGGACCAGAAGGTGCCCATTCCCAAACCTTTGTTGTTGCAGTGCATCTGTAAGCAAGCTTTCCTTGTCCTCCCCCTCCCTCAGTGTTATCAGCCCTTTTGCCCCAGGTTATCTTACTCTTCTTTGCTGTCTCTGTGTGTTTGTGTGCATAATAAAACCTAATGGAATGAGGAAAAAAGGCTGTTTATTCATTGAACGCATGGTTGTTGGTGGAGGTGGAGTTTACAGAGGAGAAAATGCAATGGAGGGGACAGTTTGGTAAGGAACAATACAGATAAGTATATTATTCTGGCTCATTTTCTTTCTTGGGTATAGTTTCCATTTTTAATATTTAACAGATTATTTCTGACTTGGAACAGATGCAATCATGCATGTATATTGTATTTGTTTATTTCAGTAAGAAAATAGCTGCTTTGACTTAATTTTATTATGTTTGCAGGACATGTTTACAGAAGCTAAATTTTTTTTTTCATGCTTTCACATCAGAAAGTTACATTCTAGTTAAAGAATTTTACCTCACTTGTCCCATGACTATACCTGTAGTACATATTAGTTGGGGTAGGATTACTGGTCAATGGATGAGCAAGAGAGTGTAACTTGACTTTTGGATATCGGGAACTTGAGGTTTTAAAAAGTTGTTTTTGCTTGTAAATTGAGCAGATTTTATCTTGGTGTCCTTGAGATGCAAATGTTTAGCCCTGCATAATACCATTTTTGTAGATTTTTAAATATATTTTTCAGAGTAAAAGAGCACTTTTAGACTTTGCATTCCTTGCAGCTGAAACCTTGTTGGTTGATGCATCCTCCGCCAACGGGACAGAGACTTTCTGAGATTAGAACGTGGAAAAAGAAGATTCGGGAGGACATGTTCAATGAGTTATTGTGCATGCCTTTGAGAATGACAAGATGGAGCTCAGAGCGTGAAGGATTACACTCTCTGATAACCTGGACATGGACAGGACAGCTTGCAGGGAACAAGTGTGTGCCACGCA
Organism: Gopherus evgoodei; assembly: GCF_007399415.2. NCBI lineage: Eukaryota > Metazoa > Chordata > Testudines > Testudinidae > Gopherus > Gopherus evgoodei. The sequence continues at coordinate 85,109,812 of NC_044323.1, forward strand.
GGAAGAGATTCTGCGGATTATGAAGGAGCAATCAGACATGTTGAGGCGTCTGGTTGAAGTTTGAGAAAGGCAGCTGCTGGTGCTAGAGGTCCAGCATAGATGCAACCTATGCTGCACCTGCTGCTATCATCGCCCAGTTCTACATCCTCCTCCCCTAAAGGTTCTATGAGGGCAGGAGAGAGTCTATTTTCATTCAGCTACATATTCATAATCCACAAAACCAATACTATATGATATGACATTTGCAGCTGAGGCACACAAGAATACCTAGTACATATTATGTAAAGAAAACTTTGTAACAGAATGACTGAGGTATGACTTACTTTTCATTAACAGATGTACTAGATAAGTGAATACTTCATGTGTAATTAACTCATGGAGGTTAACTTTCTCATGTGAAGTACTAAAAGTTGAACATTTTTCCCATTATAAACCAGATTCCTGAAGATTAATGTGTTGGCCATATCAGATCACATTCGGCTGAAATGTGATATACAATTTGTCAGTCCAGCTGTAAATTTAAAAAAAAAATCCATCTCATAAGTATTTTTTTCTTGCAGTGTTTCCAGAAATGTAATTTGAATGCAGTTTTAGATTTTTAAGATCTAATAGAGGAATTGCTTAGTTCCCCAAATTTGTAGTATATCTTTAATAATGACATGGCTTTTTGATACAGACAGTGATGGAGAATTAAAAATCGCTGAAGTACTGAGCATGTGTTGTAGCTGCTTTAAATATGTATTATTATTCTGTTGCCTTATTTACTTAAATGCCATGCTGCATTCTCATAACAAGTGTATGCCCATATTAATGGACATGTGGGGAATTATTAGTTAAAGGGTAAGTAAATGATGTCAGTGTTTGCATACAATAAAACAGTGGCACATATATGTAAATTGGTAGTGCTATCCTACATAACAAGAAGTGACATTCTTTCAGCCTCATTCTCCTTTGGTGTTACAATTCTTCTGGAAGAATTTTGCACATACACAATTATGAGATGGTGGTGTAGTTAAGGCCCCAGACTGTAAATCAGGGGATCTGGGTTCAGTTCTCAGATCTACCCACAGGTTTTCTCTGTGCTTCAGTTCCTCATCTGTAAAACAGGAATAGTACTTTCTTTCTCTCACCCTTTGACTGTTTGTCTATATTAAGTTCTTTGGTGCAAGGATTGTTTCTTACTATCTGTTTGAACTACACCTAGCCTAATATGGTTTCAATCTTGTTTGGTTCTTCTAAATGCTGCAGTAGTACAAATTAGTACCTTAGTGACTAAAAAATGACACTGACCTAAGTATATTTAATCTCTACGCTTCTGAAGCAATAAACCAGCTCAGGCACTGACATTTGAGGTTTATAGTGTTTCAGTGCAAGGAGCTGAAAATAGCCACCCAACAGCAGTGACCTGGTGGTTAGAAATAATCAAAGATGAGTGTGAGTGTATGGTCAGCCCTGCAGGAGTTGATCTAAGCCCTGAGAATAAAATATAGAGTTCATCATTTCCTGGGAAGCAGGGACTGGCCCACTGGAATCATGATCAATGTGCAGTCTGATATCTGAAAGGACAGTAATTCATAGTAACTCCAACAGCATCTCAGAACTGGAAATCTTCCATGTGACATTTTAGGTTGTATACACCCACAGAGTCTTTCTCTAGAGACACAGGAAATGGAATGGATGCTTAAATAAACTTGCATCTGCTGTTTTCCCCAGTACACATTGGAAGGAAGGACAGAAAAAAATCATACTCTTCATTTTTATAAGAGGGGTGGATCATGCAATGCACACCTGGCCTGTGTGTGCCAAAATTAGGCTGGCAGCATTATCTAGCTAGGTCTCAGAGATCTGGGTAACAATCCATGATGGAATCAGAAGATGTAGCAGCCTTATTCAGGCCCAGTAGTGGCGGGGGAGTGTGTGTGTCTTATGGGTAAGGCTGAGGTTATGTAATAGAGGTCACGTAAGACATGGAGTCTGTAACTTCCAGAGACCTCTGTGACATTCTCTGCTTCAGCCCTGGGACAACAGGGCTGGAGCTGTGAGCCGAGGGGGGTGGGGGGACTCCACTGCTCCCCAGAGCCACAGCAGCCATGAGTGTTGGACCCCCTTCCACCCCAGTTTTGTCACACTTATTTTTAGTAAAAGTCAGGGACCGGTCATGGACTTCCATGAGTTTTTGTTTATTGTCCGTGACTTTTACTAAAAATAACCATGACAAAATCTTAGCCTGAATTAAGGGTATCAAAAGGAGGCTGTTAGATACTAGGTATAGTGCTGTTGCCTAAACTTGTAGGATTTGTTGAGTTTAAAAAAAAGAAAAGAAGAGACAATGCATGAATTTTCTTCTTGTCCTAATGAACTAGTGTTTTTTTTTTCATAATGTACTTGGTTTCTTTTTTCAGGTTTTCTCAAACAGTGATGAAGCCCCCATTAACAAAAAGTTACCCAAAGAACTTCTGTTAAGGTAATTCTAGTTAATTTGTGCATTAAGAGTTACAATTTGAATGTGATGCTTAGATTTGTATGGCTTAGTGAAATGAAATATACTCTTCTTTCTTACATAAGTCTATGATTCAAAATAAAGAGTTCATCTGATTTTATTTTTTGACAGTCCTTGAACTTACATTTTATTCTTAATGGAGAATGTAGCAAAATACATAGCTTTGCTCCTGAAATCTATTTTAAAGTATGGTATAACATTATACAATTAAGTGCCAATTTATGCATTAGTAATCTGGTTTTATTATGAGATAAAGCAGTAAGAGACTATATTTGGAAAGCTTTGGTTGATATAGGATTCTTTTAAAAAAAAAAACACTTTGGGGGATCTAACATAGGTGCAGATATTGTTTGTCTGCTCTGTTAACTGCATACTGAACAGACTAAAAACTTTTCCCTGTCACACATATTACCATCACACACTATGTGAATAGCATTCTGTCCTTAATGCAATTATTCCAGTGGCTGTTTGGGCTTTTTGTTATGAAATCTCTTTTGTTAATAAAAATAAATGAAAAGACGAAAGCTTTCTAAAAGTTATTTTAAGGAGACACCTCCTATAACTGTTTTATTGTTGCTCTGTGCTACCTATAGTTCAAGCAGACTGGGAAGGAAAAGAGAAAACAAGCAAACTGAGATTTTATTCATGTTAATTCAGCCAGCCTTAGACTTGCTGGAGTGTTGTTGTCTCTTCTGGACAGGCTCAAAGTAAGCAGGAGTTAGCTATAGTATATGCTCAAAAATACAATATGTAATTAAAGAATTGATGGATGTCCCATCTCTCACACCTGAGTTGAACTTTATTTCAGATAAAACTTAAACTGCCTCTCATGACAACTTCCAGTCCTGAAATATCTGAAGACATTCCATTTTTGTATGAAGCCAAACCTGGCCTGAAACAGACAGCTCAGTAGGTAGCTTGACATGGTTGTAGTTCTCATTGTAGCCCTTCCTTTATGCTAACATTTCAATATATACTTTGGTGCAATTGCCATTCTTTGTCGTGGTGTCACTAGAATTGAGTTCACACTACATCCTTCATACATTGAAGAGAGGCAGGTTAATCAGTGTGTCATCACTTCCTGCCTAATTTTAAGTGGAAGAATGTTTGCAATGCTTTCTTTGTATTTTCTATCTTGTGTTAAAAGGAGTGTTCCGAAAATATTGTGCACGCTTCAAATGTGTCCATATGCTAGAACACTGGTATTCTTGTGGCATCAAAGAAACTAATTTATGTTTAAAGAAATTAGACTTCAGTTTTTTTCAAGTAAGCTTGAATTTTCTTTGAGGGGAAAAATAAATTCTTCATGCTGAACATGGTGTAGCTTGCATCTACAGACCTGTTAGAAAATTTCTGGTTGTTATATCAACACACATAGCACATTGCACAGTGTGTTATATTAATACATTTTAAAATATTCTCTGTCTGCATATGAACTTTCAAAATTTCAACATTTTTTCATGTGACAAAATTTTTTTCACATCTTGAAGTTGCATAGACTCGGTATGAGAGGTCCTCTGACAACAGATTTCCAACAATTTCATTTTGTATTGTTGCATTCCAAACTTGTGATCCAGAGGCCCATTTGTGCCAGTTGTCAAAAGGTTCAAAGTTTTGTAACAGCAATTCCTAACAGGCCTGACAAATTCACTACAGCTAGCACACTGCTTTCATTGTATTTTCCATAAATTATATCATGTGAGGTCTCTAATAAAAGTTTGTCATACTGATCTTCATAGTGGTTATGAGATGTTTCTACGGATGATATTTAAGAAGTCGTGTGTATATACTTAAAATTCATTTTAAAGTCTATCTCCAAGGGACAGTTGACAAAGGGGTTTTTGCAAAACAAAGGATGTATATTCACCTTTCTGCCTTGATTCATGTGTAAATTAAACATCATATGTCAACACAATGGAAGCCAAGCCCTGTTAGCATACAAAGTCAACATGAGCGTCATCACGTTCATGATAACCAGATCCCAACCTTCCCTGTTTGGAAGCACTGTAAAAGACTTTTAACATGAGAGAAACTTCTTTGGGCAGAAAGTTAGCCTGTTAAGTTTAATGTCTAGAAAGCATATACTGATTTTGTTTTATATGTAACTTTCTGTTGCCATCATGGAACCAATCAAGGCACTGCCTCTCTCCCTCAGACAGCAAAGCACACAGAGCGCAAGTATTTTGTACCAGACAAGGGGTACAAATTCCTTTTTTCTCACCCTCCCCCAGGATCCCTAGTTGTTGTGGTCACCAATGAGAGGGACCGCCAGGGATGGACAGCCTCTACGCCTAAGTCAAAGGAACCAAAGGAACTGGCCTATTCAGACAGAGGGCATTTTCCACGGGGGCCCTTCAACTCTGCGTAGTGAATCTTTCTGGGTTGTTATGATTTTAATATTGGGAGTCCATGATGAAATTCAAGGACCTTCTCCCATAAGACTCCATACAGGCCAGATCAGTGACCACTGCAGTGACAATATGGAGAAGTTCGTGGTTGCAGTCCTCGGGGCTACCTAACAAGGTGCAACAAACTATTGAGGACCTCCCGTCTGAGGGAACATTGGTCTTTTTGGAGCAAATGGACGGTAGGCTGCATGGCCTCAAGGACTCAAAAGCAGCCTTGAAATCCCTGGGACTTTATGTGCCCGCAGGGTCAAGAAAGCAGTACAAACCACAGCAGACAAGTCACTACTTCTGTTCATCTCCTAAGCAGGACCAACATAGGAGGAAAAATAGGGGTTTAAATGCAGACCTCTTCCCCGTCTTCATCGGCAGGTCCCACTCAGTCCGGACCTGGACACTTGGGATCATCAAAAAACTCATTTTGACAACATGCTTGAGGTTGGCACTGCTATTTCCCCTGTATCAGATCCAGCTACCCCATTATTTTCCAACCACCTTTCCCAGTTCTTGGATGTCTGGACTCAGATCACATTGGACTGCAGGGTCCTCAAGATGATAGAACTGGGTTATACCATCCAATTTTTATCTATCCCTCCTTCCCACTCCCCCGCCCCCAGTCCCTCTTCAGTGACCTTTCTCATGAGCATCTGTTGGAACAAGAAGTCCAATTCCTGCTTCAGGTGAGAGCCATAGAAGAGGTTCTGGCTCACATGAGAGGGAAGGGCTTTTATGAACAGCAGTCTGAAGCTACACTGATGAACCTAATGATGTTTCAAGAGCTATGCACCTTGGCACCAAAAATCATGTCGGCAACCTCAAGTAGAGTACCACTAAAGGATTTTTTCACATGTGTTGTTTATCCTGTAGTACTTAAGCAGGAAAGTGAAGTTTGGATACATTTTTTAAGTTATCGTTATAAAAACTCATACCAGTACATTTTGCTGCAGCATGTTTTTTTAGTGCTGTTTGAATGGACATTTAAATTGGTGGGCTTTTGTGTTGGCATTTTTTCATGAATAATGAATACTAAAAAAGAAGCAAGAGAAATTACTTAAAATTGAAATACAGTACTGTGTTAAATGTCAAGTATTAAATATAAAGGGAAAATTTAAAAAATAAAGATTTGACAAGATAAGGAAACTGTTTCTGTGATTGTTTCATTTAAATTAAGATTGAAAGGAGCATTTTTCTTCTGCATAGCAAGAGTTTCAAAGCTGTATTAAGTCAATGTCAGAGTGGATTTGATTTAAGTCAAGTTGATTTAAATCATGATTTAAATCACTAGTCAGGAAGACTCAATTTAATCATGGTTTTCTACATAAGTGCATTCTTCTTGGTTGTTCTAATCTTAATACATATTCTTCACAACTCAGAGATAGATGTAGGTTTCATTTTTAGAAGGTACATACTATACATTTTTAAACAGTGATTTATTTTGAAAACTTTTCAGATTAGCTTTACACCTATATCAGAAAATTAATGATTGTTTGATTATTTCATTTACCAAAGGTAATTGAAGCAGATATTTATGAAGTCATTGGGAAGTGAACTATCTCCAATGATTAATATTTGGAGGATTTTCTTGCCATGCTGTATTAGGAGGAGACAGACATTTTAAATTGTTTTATTTAACTAAAACAACATCGTTAAATATTCTGGATTTTTTTCTTCAACAACAAACATATAATGTTTTAACAAAACAAGCATATGTCCCTTGCTTCACATATTTATCTTCAGACTTCTTCTCCTTGTTCAGATCTATTCCGCCCCCAACAATCTTCTATTCATTGAACTTTTTGAAACTTTGCACTTTTAGAGAGAGGTAAGGGATTGACTCTGTGTACACAAATTTGCAGATGACAGTAGAGTTGAGGTTTGTTATTTCTCACTTGTATATATTTATTTAAAACCATTTTTGCTGTTAACAAGCATGTTACCTCTGGAGACACAAATCCACAGTTTGAGAACTGCAAAACTAAGCATCTCTGATGGTATCTTCTAGACTGAGTCCCATTGGGTAGATAGAAAGATTAACCTAAATAATCTATGCAGAAGTCCCTGGAGCCCCATAAGATTGAGTCCCTAATCCATGAACTGTTGGAACTCATTTACAAAACTTTTCTTAAACATTACGTGAATATATTGTCTTATACTATAGAATTAGAATTTATAATCCCTATTCTATAATGAAATATCTTTGAGCTATAATGTATCTTAAAATTATCTTTAGATAAGTTTTTTCCTCAAAGATTTTATAAAAAAAATCCAGTTTAAATAAAAAAAATCTGACTTTTTTAACCATTGATTTTTATCCACCCTGGTCAATGTTCAGTTGTGAACTTTTGCAAGAACAACCATAACGTTTTGTTGAAAGTTACAAACATTTCAGAGTTATGAACAGTGTTCCATTCCTGAAGTGTCTGTACTTAACTATTCTTAAAGTTAGCTTTTTCTGATGTTCATCCTAAATCTCCCTTTCTGCAAATTAACCCTATTACTTCTTGTCTACCTTCAGTGGACATGGAGAACAGTTGATCACAGTTCTTCTCTTTAGAGCAGCACTTAACTTATTTGAAGACTGTTATCAAGTCCCCCCTCTGTCTTCCTTTCTCAAGACTAAACATATCCAGTTCTTTTAACCTTTTCTCATAGGTTAGAATTTAGAAACTTTTATCATTTTTATTGCTGTAGTTTGGACTCCTCTCCAATTTGTGCACACCTTCTCTAAAGTGTGGCACCCATAATTGGACACACTAGTCCAGCTGAGATCTCATCAGTGCCATATAGACCAGTACAGTTACTACTTGTTTTACATACAACACTCCTGTTAATACATCCCAGAATATTAGCCTTTTTCATAGCAGCATCACATTGTTGACTCATTTGATTTGTGATCCACAGTGACCTCTACATTCTTTTCAGCAGTACTACCCCCATCCAGTTAGTCTCCCTTTTGTAGTTGTGCATTTGATTTTTTTCCTTCCTAAGTGCAAAATACTTCACTTATCTTTATTTAATTTCATCTTGTTGATTTCAGACCAGTTCTCCAATTTTTAAGGTCATTTTGAATTCAAATCTTGCCCTCCATTGTGCTTGCAACCCTCCCGGTTTGGTGTCATCCACAAATTTTATAAGTATATTTTCCAAGTCACTAATGACAATATCAAATAGTAACAGACACCTGTGGGACCCTGCAAGAAACTCCTACCAGTTTGACAGCAAACCATTGATAACTACTCTTTGAGTATGGGCTTTCAACCAGTTAAGCACACATCTTATAGCATTTTCATTTAAACCACATTTACCTCGTTTGCTGATGAGAATGTCCTGTGAGACTCTGTTGAAAGCCTTAGTAAAATCAAGATGTCTCACATCTACAACTCCCCGCCATCCACTAGGCCAGTAACCCTCACAAATTGAAAATTAGGTTGGTTTGGCATGATCTGTTCTTCGCAAATCTGTGTGGACTACCACTTATAATGTATTATCCTGTAGGTGCTTACAAAGTGATTGCTCAATAATTTGTTTCAGTATCTTTCCAGGTATTAAAGTTAGGCTGATTTGTCTATAACTTCCCAGGTTGTGTTTGTTCCCTGTTTTAAAGGAAGGTACTATATTTGCCCTTCTCCAGTCCATTGGGACCTCACCTATCTTTCATGAGTTTTTGAAGGTAATTTCAAAGATATTTCCAAGATTGCTTCAGCTAGTTCCTTAAGTACTCTGAGGAGAATTTTGTCTGCCAAATTGAATACATCTAACTTATCTAAATATTCTTTAAGCTATTTTCCCCTATTCTGGCTTGTGTTCCTTCCCCCTTGTTGTTGTTAATATTAATTATGTCGAGTATCTGGTCATCATTACTCTTTTTAGTGAAGGTCGAAGCAAAATAGGCATTAAACAACTCAGCCTTCTTGGTGTCATCTATTGTTAGCTCTCCTTCTCTGCTTAGGAGTGGACATACACTTTCCTTTGGCTTTCTCTTGCTGCTAATGTATATACAGAAACTCTTCTTACTGCCTTTTATGTCCCTTGTTAGGCATAGTTAATTTTGAGCCTTAACTGTTCTGATTTTATCCTTGCATGCTTGTGCCATTCTTTTGTAATTATTTTTAGTAATTTGTCCATGGTCGTCTTGTAGGATTCCTTTTTGAGTTTAAGGTCATTAATCTTCTGCCCCACTTCCCAAAATTATATAATACTAGTGAAACTACAGAAAATGGTCTCCCATGTCAGTCTGAGATTTTTCCAATTTTGAAAACAGATTTTGGCTGTTTGGTATAAAGAAGTGTGTCTTATTTATAGGGTTTAATTTTTTTTGATGGGGTGTGTCAACTACTAACATAGCCAATATATACTATTTTTAAAGAACTGTTCTGATGATGTGGTAAAGATCATACCTTCTAAAATGTATAATTATCTGTTTAACCAAGAATAAGCATTTATTTGAAGTCTTACAGATTTGTGAACCAGAAATAGTGTAATTAATATTGACATCAACCAGCAGCATCCAGAAAGATCAGTTAGGATGACTAATGTTCTCCAAAATATGCACAGTCTGAAAAACCAAAGGCACAGGTTGTGTCCGTGTGCAGTGTTCTATTTTTTTATTGTCTTGAGGTCTTACTACACCATCAGAGACTCCGAATTGCTCTACAGAATATAATTAACATCCTCATTATTTTTCACTAAATTAATTCTGTATTGCTTCCTTTAATTAAGGAGTAATTCAACCTTGGCAGAAAGACTTTGCTCACTGTTTAGGAATTAGACAGTAAGTACTGCTGAAAGTAAAAGTGATATCAAATGCTCTATTGCTAGTTGTCATAACAAAATTTGTTATCTCCCATTTTTAGCTATTTATAACAATATGATATTGACTGCTCTCTTCTATTTTCCACGTGTACAAAAAACATAATGTTTAAAAATAAAAGCTATTGCATTTTCTTATCATATTGATATATTTGCGGGGTATAAACAGAAGACAATCAAAATCTTTTTATTCATATTGCATTCTTTTTTCTTTAAACTTAGCTTGTTATAATGAAACTGCTTATCTTTCTCCTATCATGAAACTTTCACCTATAACTCCACTTCTAACATAGTACTTATGAGAAGCGGGTGCCAGTTAAAAAAATAATGTCTAAGATGTTCAGCTACAACAGAGTAACCAAGTAATCTTCTTACTGTAAATGTTGTGCTTCATTACCATGCTCCCCACACTCATGTCACATCTAAAATTAGACTGTAAGCTTTTCAGGGTAAGGACTGTCTTTATATTTGATTTACAAAGTACCTAGTGCACTTTATTGTAAATAACAGAAAAGTTCAACCTTACTGAGTGGGGAAAGGTCTGTCTGAGATGGAAACCAAACAGACCTCTTCAAGCCCTTCAAGGGCTTAGCGAACAGAGGCTGCTAACAGGGAGTTTTGCAAGGGAGTTCTCCAGGTGAAGGAAGAGCACATACAGCATCTGTGGGGTAAGTGGCTGTCTGCAGTGTGTGTGTTTGTGTTTGGGGTTTACTTGCTGTGTGTTGAGCTTGTGTTTGTCAGTCTGTTTGGTTTGTTTGTTTGAAGGCCCGTGTGCTGTAGCTGGCAGTTGGAGGCGGAGCTACCAGGAAGGTTTGAAAGCTAGAAGCCTCTGGTAATTGGCTGAGCCTTAACCAGTGGGCGGGGCATTCACTCAGGCCAGGGCTTTATAAAGCTGTGCACAAGCGACCAGGAGCTGCTAACAGGGAGTTTTGCAAGGGAGTTTTGGAAGGGGAGTAAGAAGGGAGTGGGGGTCCCTTGTCGGTCTCATCTGTGACCCATTGGTCCCCTGAACCTAGAAACTGAGCCACATCCAAAACCTTTCTGTTTACAGCAGAGCAGAGCGGACAGGGAGCTGCAGACGGGAATTTGAGAGAGTTTGACAGAGGGAGGCTTACAATGGTGAGGAGGACCCGCAACACCTGTGCCAGCACTGCTTCTGTCTCCTCCACCTGCGCTTGTAGCCAGACAGAGCACCAAAGCATGGATGCTTTTACCCAGATTCTGGTGTGGGCTTGCAAAGACTGTAATTTGCAATTTCCACTTCCTGATATCCAGGCTGCGGGTGGCATCCAATGTGAAAGGTGTCTACTGGTGGAATCTCTCAGGCAGCAGGTGGGAGAGCTACAGGAGGAGGTGGCTAGGCTGAGGAACATCCATATCCATGAGCAATTCTTGGACAGTATCCATGTGGAGACAGCTGACGTAGCTGTCCCAGTTGACAGGACTACTGACACACCAGTGGAGGAGGAGATGCCTCAGGGTGTATCTGACACACCAGTGGAGGAGGAGGCTCAGGGTGGACACAGCCAGCTGGTTACTTCTAGAAGCAGGCAGTGCTCCACCCCTGCTGCAAACCCTCCTGCTGTGGTAAAAGATAACTGTTATGCTCTTGATACAGGAGAGAAGGAATTACCCCCAACAGTTAAGGAGGGGAAGCCTCGTACCCCTAAGGCTGGGAGGTCGGCTGCCACCACTGATAAGAAACGTAGGGTAGTGGTGTTTGGAGACTCTCTGCTGAGGGGGACGGAGACACCCATCTGTCGCCCTGACCGTTCATCCCGGGAGGTATGCTGCCTGCCAGGGGCCCGTATCCGAGATGTTACAGAGGCATTGTCGAGGATTATCTGGCCTTCTGACTACTACCCCATGCTACTCATCCATGTGGGCACAAATGATACTGCGAGGTGTGACACTGAGCAGATCAAGAGTGACTACAGGCTCTGGGAGTACGGGTTAAGGAGTTTGGAGCGCAGGTGGTATTCTCTTCGATTCTTCCTGTTGAAGGTAGGGGCCTGGGCAGAGACAGATGCATTGTGGAGGTGAATGGCTGCGAAGATGGTGTCGCCAGGAGGGCTTTGGCTTCCTTAACCACGGGATGCTATTCGAGGAAGGACTGCTAGGCACAGATGGCGTTCACCTTTCGAAGAGGGGAAAAGCCTTATTTGCGCACAGACTGGCTAACCTAGTAAGGAGGGCTTTAAACTAGGTTCGACGGGGACAGGTGAGCAAACCCCACAGGTAAGTGGGGAACAAGACCTGGGAGATGGGTTGGAAACAGGAGGGAGCACGGGCTATAATGGCAGTGAGGAAGGAGGGTCAGGGCAAACCTGGGAGGCAAGATCAAACCAGTATCTTAGATGCCTATATACAAATGCAAGAAGTATGGGTAATAAGCAGGAAGAACTGGAAGTGCTAATAAATAAATACAACTATGACATTGTTGGCATTACTGAAACTTGGTGGGATAATACACACGACTGGAATGTTGGTGTGGATGGGTATAGTTTGCTCGGGAAGGATAGACAGGGGAAAAAGGGAGGAGGTGTTGCCTTATATATTAAAAATGTACACACTTGGACTGAGATGGAGATGGACATAGGAGACGGAAGTGTTGAGAGTCTCTGGGTTAGGCTAAAAGGGGTAAAAAACACAGGTGATGTCGTGCTGGGAGTCTACTACAGGCCACCTAATCAGGTGGAAGAGGTGGATGAGGCTTTTTTCAAACAACTAACAAAATCATCCAAAACCCAAGATTTGGTGGTGATGGGGGACTTCAGCTATCCAGATATATGTTGGGAAAATAACACTGCGGGGCACAGACTCTCCAATAAGTTCCTGGACTGCATTGCAGACAACTTTTTATTTCAGAAAGTTGAAAAAGCTACTGGGGGGAAGCTGTTCTAGACTTGATTTTAACAAATAGGGAGGAACTTGTTGAGAATTTGAAAGTAGAAGGAAGCTTGGGTGAAAGTGATCATGAAATCATACAGTTTGCAATTCTAAGGAAGGGTAGAAGGGAGTACAGCAGAATAGAGACAATGGATTTCAGGAAGGCAGATTTTGGTAAGCTCAGAGAGCTGATAGGTAAGGTCCCATGGGAATCAAGACTGAGGGGAAAAACAACTGAGGAGAGTTGGCAGTTTTTCAAAGGGACATTATTAAGGGCCCAAAAGCAAGCTATTCCGATGGTTAGGAACGATAGAAAATGTGGCAAAAGACCACCTTGGCTTAACCACGAGATCTTGCGTGACCTATAAAATAAAAAGGCGTCATATAAAAAATGGAAACTAGGTCAGATTACAAAGGATGAATATAGGCAAATAACACAGGAATGCAGAGGCAAGATTAGAAAGGCAAAGGCACAAAATGAACTCAAACTAGCTATGGGAATAAAGGGAAACAAGAAGACTTTTTACCAATACATTAGAAGCAAGAGGAAGACCAAGGACAGGGTAGGCCCACTGTTCAGTGAGGAGGGGAAAACAGTAACGGGAGACTTGGAAATGGCAGAGATGCTTAATGACTTCTTTGTTTCAGTCTTCACTGAGAAGTCTGAAGGAATGTCTAATATAGTGAATGCTTACGGGGAGAGGGTAGGTTTAGAAGATAAAATAAAAAAAGAGCAAGTAAAAAATCACTTAGAAAAGTTAGATGCCTGCAAGTCACCAGGGCCTGATGAATTTCATCCTAGAATATTCAAGGAGTTAATAGAAGAGGTATCTGAGCCTCTAGCTATTATCTTTGGGAAATCATGGGAGACGGGGGATATTCCAGAAGACTGGAAGGGGGCAAATATAGTGCCCATCTATAAAAAGGGAAATAAAAACAACCCAGGAAACTACAGATCAGTTAGTTTAACTTCTGTGCCAGGGAAGATAATGGAGCAGGTAATTAAAGAAATCATCTGCAAACACTTGGAAGGTGGTAAGGTGATAGGGAATGGCCAGCATGGATTTGTAAAGAACAAATCGTGTCAAACTAATCTGATAGCGTTCTTTGATAGGATAACGAGCTTTGTGGATAAGGGAGAAGCAGTGGATGTGATATACCTAGACTTTAGTAAGGCATTTGATACGGTCTCGCATGATATTCTTATAGATAAACTAGGAAAGTATAATTTAGATGGGGCTACTATAAGGTGGGTGCATAATTGGCTGGATAACGTACTCAGAGAGTAGTTGTTAATGGCTCCCAATCCTGCTGGAAAGGTATAACAAGTGGGGTTCCACAGGGGTCTGTTTTGGGACTGGTTCTGTTCAATATGTTCATCAACGATTTAGATGTTGGCATAGAAAGTACGCTTATTAAGTTTGCGGACGAAACCAAACTGGGAGGGATTGCAACTGCTTTGGAGGACAGGGTCAAAATTCAAAATGATCTGGACAAATTGGAGAAATGGTCTGAGGTAAACAGGATGAAGTTCAATAAAGATAAATGCAAAGTGCTCCACTTAGGAAGGAACAATTAGTTTCACACATACAGAATGGGAAGAGACTGTCTAGGAAGGAGTATGGCAGAAAGAGATCTAGGGGTCATAGTAGACCACAAGCTTAATATGAGTCAACAGTGTGATACTGTTGCAAAAAAAGCAAATGTGATTCTGGGATGCATTAACAGGTGTGTTGTAAACAAGACACGAGAAGTCATTCTTCTGCTTTACTCTGCGCTGGTCAGGCCTCAGCTGGAGTATTGTGTCCAGTTCTGGGCACCGCATTTCAAGAAAGATGTGGAGAAATTGGAGAGGGTCCAGAGAAGAACAACAAGAATGATTAAAGGTCTTGAGAACATGACCTATGAAGGAAGGCTGAAGGAATTGGGTTTGTTTAGTTTGGAAAAGAGAAGACTGAGAGGGGACCTGATAGCAGTTTTCAGGTATCTAAAAGGGTGTCATCAGGAGGAGGGAGAAAACTTGTTCACCTTAGCCTCCAATGATAAAACAAGAAGCAATGGGCTTAAACTGCAGCAAGGGAGATTTAGGTTGGACATTAGGAAAAAGTTTCTAACTGTCAGGGTAGTTAACACTGGGATAGATTGCCTAGGGAAGTTGTGGAATCTCCATCTCTGGAGATATTTAAGAGTAGGTTAGATAAATGTCTATTAGGGATGGTCTAGACAATATTTGGTCCTGCCATGAGGGCAGGGGACTGGACTCGATGACCTCTCAAGGTCCCTTCGAGTCCTAGAGTCTATGAATCTGTTAATCTATAAGTCATCGGATGTAGACACAGAGGATTGGGCAGGGCAGCAAGAAGACATCTGGAGGGAATGGGTGTCTCCAAGAAGACATTCTTTGTATGGAAGGATATCATTGCTTCAATTCCAGGTGGGAAGGAGGCTGATCTATGTGGACAGTGGTCTACCTTGTGTACCTTTTCTGGTTTAATGACATTATAATCATAAAACCGATATTTGAGTAGACTTATTCTACAAAGAAAACAAGCTGCTTTTATAAATGTTAATTGCTGCTTAGTGCCATTGTCCAAGCCAACAGAAAAATTACGACATATGTCAGCTGTTGCAGTGTTAGTTTACCACTTGGCCAGGGCCACTCTTGTCCTTGTGCTATTGTATTGTTGGGGACCAGAACAGCTAGGACCAGCTGCTGGCCTGCTGCCTGACTGGTTGTCTAGCAGCACAATTAGTGAGCCCTATGCTGCTTTGGACCTGACAGTGGCCACAGCCCCGATTGGTTGCTGGTTTATCAGCCCTGCTTATAAGCCTAGCCCCCCACAGCAGACCAGCAGCTGTTGAACACATACCAGGCCCACAGCTGTGCTTGCCCTTGTTCAGTCCCTGCACCTGCTTTGTTCCACTCCTTATTCCAGCACCTGCTCCAGCCTGCTTCCAGTCCCTGCTCCCCTGTGGTCTCAGACTTCTGGCTTATGACTCTTACCCTCTAATTCTGGCATTCAGCTTCTGTCTCACTGGTATTGATCCCTGGCTCTGCCTCTGGCTTAGGACTCCGGTTTACCCTCTGGCTCTGGCATGTGGCTACTGATCCTTGGCTAATTTCCTGGACTCTGCCTACATTGGATCTAGCTGTTAACCAGTAGGCAGAATTCTTGTTTTCACCACTACGCCTGACTGCCCATGGCCTGATCAGCTACATTTATATTATGAAAAGTGAAAGGCTGAATAAATTTTTAATTGCATAATTGAGTAAGAATATCAGAGAGGTACTTACTTTTAAAATTAGATATTATCTTCATACAACTGCAGTTAGTGCTTTCTTTCTTTTTCTCTGTATATATCGTAAAGCATTATTTGATTATTCAGTTTATCAGTTACTCTAATATAGGGGCAATCTGAGAAATAGGTTTCTTAACCCCAGAGTATAATGACAGAAGTAATAAGTCAAATCCAAGACATTATTGTAAATCTAGACACAACTACTTTTCTATTGAGATGGCACAACCTTCAACTGCTAATACTCAAGAAGGAATTAAAGACCTCTAAATTGTTAATTACAGGAGGTGTTTTTGTGCTGGTAATAGTAACTGTAAATTGCTGGAAAAATGAAAGGATTTTTTTTAGCCATAAGCTAAAATTTTAATTAAAGCATTAGAAATGAACCACTTCAAATAGTGTAGATATTGTACAGTCTTGTGAAAGTGTTTTTGAAAATATTTTTAAAATGTGATGTGTATTTAATACAATGAATATAACAGTATATGATTGAAAAAGAAAGCATGTCTATTACTTATAATTTTGGCAAGAAAAGAGAGGTGACAAAGGTTTTGGGGAAAAATAGTTTATATTATTTGAAGTGCTGATATTGTAATAAGACTAAAAACACACAGCCCCAGAAACAAACAATGGACTTGCTTCGAAAGGCCTTTTTGAAAGAGTATAGACATATACATATGTATACAGGAGAGGATGCCTTTCAAAGTAATTGAGGCTAACAGCATTTTGGGCTGTATAAGTAGGAGCGTTGCCAGCAGATCTAGGGATGTGATCATTCCCCTCTATTTGGCATTGGTGAGGCCTCAGCTGGAGTACTGTGTCCAGTTTTGGGCCCCACACTACAAGGAGGTTGTGGAAAACTTGGAAAGCGTCCAGCGGAGGGCAACAAAAATGATTAGGGGGCTGGAGCACATGATTTATGAGGAGAAGCTGAGGGAACTGGGATTATTTAGTCTGCAGCAGAGAAATAGAATGAAGAGGGATTGATAGCTGCTTTCAACTACCTGAAAGGGGGTTCCAAAGAGGATGGATCTAGATTGTTTTCAGTGGTAGCAGATGACAGAACAGGGAGTAACGGTCTCAGATTGCAGTTGGGGAGGTTTAGGTTGGATATTAGGAAAAACTTTTTCACTAGGAGGATGGTGAAGCACTGGAATAGGTTACCTAAGGCGGTGGTGGAATCTCCTTCCTTAGAGGTTTTTAAAGCCCATCTTGACAAAGCCCTGGCTGGGATGATTTATTTGGAGATTGGTCCAAGCAGTCTAGATTTCTCTGAATCACTGATCTGTCCTCTTCATTATTGACTTTTCCCCCAATTTGCGTGTTATCTGCAAACTTTATCTGTGATTTGTTTTCTTCCAGGCCATTAATAAAAATGTTTAGATAGTGTAGGGCCAAGAACAGATCCCTGTGAGACCCCACTGGAAAGAGACCTGCTTGATGACGATTCTCTGTTTACAGTTACAGTTTGAAACCTATGTTATCCAGTTTTTAACCCATTTAATGTGTGCTGTGTTAATTTTGTATCATTCTAGTTTTTAATCAAAGTATCGCATATCACCAAGTCAGACAACTTACAGAAGTCTAAGTATATTACATCATTACTATTACCTTTACCAGCTAAACTTGTAATCTTGTCTAAAAAAGATATCAAGTTAGTTTGACAGGCTCTATTTAACATAAACCCATGCTGATTTGCATTAATTACATTAGCCTCGTTTAGTACATTATTAATTGAGTCTCATATCAGCTGCTCAATTATCTTGCCTGGGATCAATGTAAGGCTGACAGACTTATAATTACCCAGGTCATCCTGATTACCCTTTTAGAAAATTGGCACAACAATAGCTTTCTTTCAGACTTCCAGAACTTCCCCAGTGCTCCAAGACTTACTGATAATCAACATTACCTGTCCAGTGTGTTCCTCAGCCAGCTCTTTTAAAATTCTTGAATGCAGGTTATCTGGACTTGGTGATTAAAAAAGTCAGACTTTAGTAGTTTCTGTTTAACATCTTCTAGAGATGCATGTGGAATGGAAAGAGAGATTTCACCATATAATGAGACGCCGCATCATCTGTTTTTCCCTAAATACAGAACAGAAATGCTGTATTTATTGAATACCTCTGCCTTTTCTGGATTATTATTGATAATTCTACCATTTTCATCTAGCAATGGACCAATAACATTATCAGGATTCTTTTCATTCCTAATATATTTAAAAACTCCTTATTGTCCTTAATTCTGCTGGGCATAAATTTCTCTGTGTGTCCGTTGGCTTCTTATATACATTTTCTGCAATTTGTAACTTCTGATTTATATTCATTACTATCAACTTTCTATTTCTTCCATTTTGTGTATCCGTGTGTGTGTATGTGTGTACACACACAGAGCTACCTTCACTTCCCCTATAAACCAGGTTAGTTTTTTAACCAGCACACTCTTCTTCCACAGTTGTGGAATTGTGGCTTTTTGAGCATCTAGTAAGGTGTTCCTAATGATTCCCAATTATTATTCACATTTTTCTGATTACATTCTTCCTGCCAGCTGATTTGGCTCATAATTGTTTTCAGCTTTGTGAAATTGGCCCTGTTAAAGCACCGATTATGTATATTACTGGTCTGGACTTTATTCTGCTTGCACATTATAAGTGTGATCAAGTTATGATCACTTGTACCTAAGCTACCATTAAGTTTTAGTTCTATGATCAATTCCTCTTCATGTATTAAGACAAAGTCTAATGTAGAATTCCCCTGTGTCGGCTGCAACACTTTTAGTTGGGAAGGCAACCCTTTTTGAGCTAGGAAATAGTCATCTA
Organism: Gopherus evgoodei; assembly: GCF_007399415.2. Taxonomy (NCBI): domain Eukaryota; kingdom Metazoa; phylum Chordata; order Testudines; family Testudinidae; genus Gopherus; species Gopherus evgoodei. The sequence continues at coordinate 85,128,527 of NC_044323.1, forward strand.
TAATGTTTAGAAATTCCAAGGGTGTTTTACTACTGGCAGCGTGAGACCTCCAGCATATATCACTCAAATTAAGTTCCACGTGATCTGTTTTTTTGGTACACATTGTAGATAGGAAACGGTTATCTTGTTTCTAAGTGTGATTTGATGGTCTGTAGGAGACACCAACTAGTACCCCCTCTTCTGGTTTATTTGTTAGGACATGGATCCATAAGCATTCAAGATGATTTTCTTCTGAGTTATCTGTGACTCGCAAAACAAATAATGCCATTTTTGATGTAGAGTGTGACTTCTCCTTCTCTTTTGCCCACTCAATCCTTCCTAAATAGGTTATAACCATTGATTTTAACTTTTCAGTTGTGTGAATCACCCCACCTGCTTTCAATAATACCAGCCAGATCAAATTTATGCTCATGAATGAGCAATTCCCATTCCTACTATTTTGTTATCCATGTTCCTAGTGTTAACATATAGGCAATTCAGGAATTTCTTCTCTTTGTGTCCTTTTGTTCCTGGATTAATTTTGTTCTGAACATCTTAGTTTTGTGCCGAGTGCTCATATCTTTCCTCCTTTTACCCTCCCTTGTTGCTATTTGTTTAACCCACTCCTGACTACTCTCTCCCCCCAGAGCCCACCCAGGAGTCCCCTAACCCAAATACCCACACCCCCCCCCGAGCCCAGCCGTGGGGGCCCCCCCCCAGCCCAGATACCACACTGCTCCCCCCTAAGCCCAGCTGTAGGGCCCCCCCAAGCCCAGACGCCACCCCCTCACTCACAGAGCCCACCTGTGGGCCCCACGAGCCCAGACACTGCTCCCTCTGCCCCCCAGAGCCCAACTGCAGGCCCCCCTTTGCCCAGATACCTGCACCCCCTCCCTCCATAGACCAGCTGCAGGGCCCCCAGGAGCCCTTGATACTGCTAAATGTCCTGTACACAGAGAACAAATACAGTCAAACAAGCAATCCACTGAGGGACCAAATGCACTGCACACCAAGTCCTGCAGCCTCCATGCAGAGTTTGTAGTAGGAACTACTCCCCACAAAACTTGCATTAACTTCCTCTGTTCGCAGCTACATAAGTTGATTAATATGCTGTCATTTAACACTGTGCACGCAGGTTAATTTTTTATTCAAATAAAGTATTCGGTAAGAACATGACAAGAAATTTCACAATATTTTTATTTGTAATTTTTTCTTAATCAGTTTTCTTATGTATTAAAATTTCCTATTAAGCACCTTAGGATTCACCACTGCCAGCAGAAATATCTTTTCTTCCTTCCTCTTTCCTAATAAAGCCTAACCTAGCCTAAGGTAGTTTCCCTCAGTTTTCCTAGTTTTCACACTTTATTTTTTTATTTTGACATGTAAGCTTGAGAGTCAAGAAGGGAAAACCAGAGTCAGTATCTGTAGGGAAACAGCTCTTGAATTTTTCTTTTCAGCTCCTTCATGACTCCAAGTTACTGATCGCTATAAACTGTGCTAAAAACATATATTCAGCTATGTGCCCTACAAAACACTCAGCTATCCAAAAGTAAGCAGTCCAAAACAGGTACTTATGCTTGGGTCTCATACCTTAGGCATCAGAGTCAAAATTGGCCTATCCAGCTAAAGGTTTACAATCCACAAAAGAAATACATCCACGGGACCCAAGTGGGTAGGTGGACTCTCCTGTTGACAACTGCTAGTGATTTTTCTTGTATGTGAGACTATACAGCTCTTGAAGTGCCTTACTAAATGCTACATATGCTTCCATGTTCTGTTCTTGTTCATACTCTCGTTACTTCAGCTTGCCATTCTGTTCGGTTTTCTGTAGTACTTCCGTTATTGGAAAGAGGAAAAATTGACAGAGGCATAAAGTGAGCTAAAGTGTGGTGTTACAATTTGTATTTAAGTGATATATTATCATACTGATGTTAATCATTTTAAATTGTTTCCTGTCTATTTTCAGAGTCATATTTGGGGCAGGATACAGCAAGAAATGTCATAAATGCACTTAGCATTTCCTATCTATCTTAGTTACTTTATATGGCCCCCATCACTGTAGTATCTCTGAGTGCCTCATTATTTTTAATGTATTTATCCTCACAACACTCATGTAAAATAGGGGAGTGCTTTTATCCTCATTTTACTGATGGAGAACTGAGCCACAGAGAGGCTAAGTCATGTACCCGAGATCACACAAGAAGTCTCTGGAGCAGGTTATTGAACCCAGGTCTCACAAGTGCTTTAACTGCTAGATCATTCTGTCTTATGATCCTCTCTTTTTATTCCTTGCACAGAAATAGAAGTCAGTCAGATCTCTGAAATTAAGTGATTATTTTAAAGGTTTAGGCACTCCAGCGCTGTAGCCAGAAGAGAAACTGTTAGAATTTAATGTAATGTTTTATTTCTAAAGGCCTTTGCAAGATCTGACTTTAATGATCAGTGTGCTAAATTCATTTGTCCAATCAAATTTCTTGTTCTCAAGGTCCTGAATGCGACTCTGACCTTGTCTACTTATATTTCCCTTGCTGTTTCTGCTCTTTCAGTGAAGTCAGCCACAACACCCCTTCATCTCCTTCTACTCCTATCTGTGTTCCTTGTTCCATGCTCTCATGTCTGAAATACCATACAAGTTCCAGTTCACGAAGCCATTATGCTCTCTTCATTCATATCCAACTGTTGTATCAACCAGGCAAGCTACTAACAACTTCAACAGGACTTTATTTTTACAGAGGAAACCTCTGTACCAAGCTGCTGCTGCTGCACCCTCTGTAACTCTCACTCAGCCTCCTCAATTCTTTCCCCCTCCTTCCTGTTTCCTGTCCTTTGAGACTCCCAACAGCCAGTGTTCCCAATTCTAATAATTACAAGCACATCTAAACACCACATTCCCTCCTCTCTTAAGAAACTCTCCCAATTAAAATAAACGTTGTTCTAACCACAGGAACAAATAGGAAACAAGACACTATACTACTGGCAGAAATATTACACTGGAAGCCCTTTAGATACTATATGACATAGTCTTCAGTCCAGACAGGTGGTCTTCTGGATCTGACAGGCCTTGTCTCAAGCCTGGTTCCAGTGCAATGTCTTGTGTTGGTTCTATGGTGAAGTCATCCAGTGCAGACTGAGTGTTGGCATAATCTCCTCTTGGTGCATAGGCAAGTGCAAGATAAGAAGCATTCCATACCCCCATCAGAAAGTTGATAGGTGTAAGATCCCTTCTCTATGATTTTAAGAGGAGCTGTGAATTTATGGTCCCCTTTGCGTAAAATTCCAGGTGTTTGTATTCTAACGAGGGAACCACATTCAAACTTTGGTTCCTTAGCACCCTGCCGCTTGTCTGTAAAAGCCTTATACTTTGCTTGGTTCTGTTCAACTGTTTTTCTCTTAGCATTACTCAGTGTCCTTGAAGCAAATGCAACAGTTCTCTCTGTGTTGTCCTCATGAAGTTGTGTAAGGACAGCCCCAAGTCCATAATCAGAGGCATCAGTAGTTACAATTGTGAGCAATGAAGGACTGAATAGTCAAGTACTGGACTATGTACAATCAGGTCTTTCACAGTTTCAAAACTAGCTTGTGCATCTATTGTCCACACTAAGGTTGAACTTCTCCATAGTAATTCTCGTAACGGTTCAATGACAGAAGCATAATTGAGAATGAATTTTGCATACCAGGAGGTAAGATCGAAGAAGGAACGTAAAGTTTGCAAATCTATTGGAGGAGGAGCATTTGAAATTGCCAGGATGTGATAGGTTTTAGTCCAGTTGTGAAATTGTATGCCCCAGAAAGGAGAGTTCAGTTTGTTTAAATTTGCATTTGGATCTATTGAGCTTGAGGCCTGCTTTGCTGATGCAGTTTAGTACAGACTGCAGGTTATTGTCATGCTCCTCAGTAGTATTTCCAAAAACGATAATATCATCCATATAGCAGTGAATTCCATGTTGATTCTTCAGAATCAATTACATCATTTTTTGGAAGGCACTTGGGGCTGAAGCGAGACCATTTGGAACACATTTGAAACGAAATAGTCCCTCGTGTAATAAATGCTGTGAGGTCTCTGCTGTCTTCGTGCAACATAACCTGAAGGTATACACTCTGCAAATCAAGAGTAGAAAACATGTTTGCTCCATGGAGTTCTGCAAATACTACTTCTATGTGAGGAAGAGGATGGCTGTCAATTACAATAGCTTTATTTGGCTCCCTTAAGTCCACACAAAGGCAAAATCTGTAGCAATTTAGTTACTACATTCACTTTTGGCACAAAAAAGTTCTTTAATGCAGTGAGTGCAGTCTCATATTTATCATCTGCAAGGGGAAAAGTGTAAAATATACGCTGCCCTTCTGCTCCAAGGCAGTGGATCAGCAGAGCATGCTTTCTTACTTCAGAAATCTCTGTAGCACTGATTGCAAGCAGATAAGTCTCAAACATATGGATCCAGAAAGTAGAAGCAATTGGAGGCTCACCTGGGCTTTGCAGAAAGGGTGCAGGTGGGTTCAGAGGCAGAAGATCCATCCTCGTCACCAAAATGTTGTAGCAACCAGGCAAGTTACTAACAACTTCAACAGGACTTTATTTTTACAGTGGAAACCTCTACCATGTTGCTGCTGCACCCTCTGTAACTCTCGCTCAGCCTCCTTAACTCCTCCCCCTCCCTTACTGTTTCCTTTCCTTTCAGACTCCCAACAGCCAGTGCTCCCAGTTCTAATAATTGCAAGCACATCTAAACACCTCACCAACCTAATAACACTTCTTCCTTGTCACTTTCAAAAACTGTGTTAAACAATTGTAAAATAGTTAATGGAACTGAATATGTAATCCTGGTGCTTCCTCATGGTATCATCCTTATTGTTAATCTCATTAGGGCATTTACTGTGTAAAGCACTCACTTACTATGTTTTCTAGGGTGCTGTATAGACAATAATAAAGGGACACTGTGGACTTAACTAAATATATTGAATTTACTAAATGAAGAGTAGCTTCAGAAGCTTTACCTGTCTGTTAGCTTGCCGGTTTTTGTCATTTTATAATTGTTTTCTTTTAAAAAAAAATTACCCCCACTCCCAAACAAAACCTTCTCACACTTCCTTGGTGCTGTCTGGAAGACCCATGCAAACAGAAGGACTAAGTAACTTACTGTACAGGAGAAGTGAAACTGAAGTTGATGTACCTTTAACAATCCTAGTTTATTTATGTGCACTGGCTTAATTCTTAATTATGTGCACTGGCTTAATTCTTAATGCAGAAAAAGCATTCTAAGATGTTATCTTAAGCCTGGTCTACACACAATTTTTGTACCCATTTAATGGAAATACTATAAGTGATATAAGCACCTTTTATGCTGGTATAACTGCACTCCCACTGGGGAATTGAACCAACTTTACATGTGTTTATAACTGATAGTTGTTAAATCAGTACAAAAACTGTGTAGACAAGCCATATAGACCAAACAGTCAGGTAAGGTCTTTTTGTGATTTGGTTTTATGTATATACACCTGTACCCGGATATAACGCAGCCCGATATAACGTGAATTCGGATATAATGAGGTAAAGCAGTGCTTCCGGGGGGCGGGGCTGTGCACTCTGGCAGATCAAAGCAAGTGCGATATAACGCGGTTTCACCTATAACGCGATAAGATTTTTTTGGCTCCTGAGGACAGCTTATATTGGGGTAGAGGTGTATATATATTCTAAAACAAAACCAGTTTTTCACAAGAGTTAAAAATGGCTTTGTTGGGACTTCAGCATTCCAATAGTTCTGTTCAGCACTCAAACCAGAACATGAAACAGTCTCTTGTTTTGTTTGAGTCTATTGAAGTACGAAAATGAAACTGCATAAGTGGTTAACAAGTAAATCATCTTTGTAGGAACAATGTAGGATTGTCTAGATGTCAAAAACCTATTTTAAACATTTTTAAATGACCACAAACCGCTATGATAAATATAACTATATGCGTGATCTGAAACATAATACATACAATGCTGAAGGACTGTATGTATAGATTATCATACAAAATGCATAGCTGGAAATATGATTTTAGTCACATTGGAATATGGAATACTTCTCGGAATATGATTGGTTTATCTATGAAAGTCAGGCATTATATACTGTTTAGTATGATGGGCTTTTTTATCTGTTAATCCATATATTATAAAAAGTCTTCGAAAGTGCTAGTCTCTTAACGCCTTCCTCAATCTTGTGTGGTCAGTGAGAATTTATTTTGTTTTAGTGCCCAAATGCACTAATATTTCTCAGATTTTTCACTCGATTTTACTGAAGCCCTGTTTACTGTGTAACATTGTAGAGTAAATTAAACAGCTTTTAAATAACCTGACAAATCTTGACTCTTCAGACTTTTCTATCGCTTGTCCTGATGAAGACAATTCATATAATTGACTTTTTTTTATATGAGGTTTTATAGCTTTTTTTTAAAAAGGTCATTACTCTTTTCCCTTCCTTTGCCATCCCATCATCTTTTGTTGGTCAAATGTACATATTTTCAGATAAACTCCTTTTTTAATACAGAATATGTAAATAATGACAAATGGCTATGGAGAAGCTCCTGTAGCTTATCAGTTGCTAAAAAGTGATGATCCATTGTCTCTCACCTTTTTTTGAAATAAAAATAAGTTTATACCCATGGTGATTGTTTGCAAAAGATACTGGTTACTGCTTACGTAATCCTCACTTGCCTATCCCGTTCCCTCAGCTTTCAGTCTGCTCTCATTGAAGTTAGTGATAAAACTCATTAACAAAGGTGTGATCCAGGGCTATCCTTACCCATACGCAAAGTACGCAGCTGCATAGGGTACCAGGAAACTTTGGGCACCACATTTCTTGGTGCCTTGCGCAGCTGCGTGCTGCTCCAGCCCTTGCCCTGCCTCTTCCCCATGGCCCCTGCCTCACGCCGCCTCTTCTCGCCCCTGCTTCACCCCAGGCTGCTTCCCTGCTGCACCGCTTCCCCAAAGCCCCTGCCCTGCTCTGGCTCTGTCCCATGTCTTCCTGCCCCTGCTCCGACCCAACCCCGCCTCTTCCCACCCACGAGGACTGAAGCAAGGCTGGGCCTGCACTCACTAGTTGCAGAAGTGCAGGGACCCGGCCTCAGCTGCACTGCAGGTGAGTGCTGAGGGGTGTTTCCCCCTGCCCCCTAAGCCATCCTCCCCTCCCCCCCGTGGAGGCCTGGGGCCAGCCTCACACACCCGTGGAGGCCTGGGGACTCCCCTCCCCCACGGAGGGGCTGTGTAGGGCCCCATAGCTAGGGACGGCCCTGGTGTGATCCTCTACCATTTGAGTTGTTTTTAACTGAAACTTCATAGAAAGTTAACAGGCAGCTGGATACCAGAGCAGACCACTGGTCACAAATAAACTTGTAGTGTTATTGTGATGAAATCTAGCAAAAAACAAAATTAATGCAACCAAAAGCTGCACTAAGCAAAGACATCATGTTCTGTGTGTGATCTTCATCTGTGCTCACGGGACCTAACCAGATCAGCCACACCATCACCGGTTCATTCACCTGCACGTCCACCAATGTAATATACGCCATCATATGCCAGCAATGCCCCTCTGCTATGTACATCGGCCAAACTGGACAGTCTCTACGGAAAAGGATAAATGGACACAAATCAGATATTAGGAATGGCAATATACAAAAACCTGTAGGAGAACACTTCAACCTCCCTGGCCACGCTATAGCAGATCTCAAGGTGGCTATTCTGCAGCAAAAAAACTTCAGGACCAGACTTCAAAGAGAAACCGCTGAGCTTCAGTTCATCTGCAAATTTGACGCCATTAGCTCAGGATTAAACAAAGACTGTGAATGGCTTGCCAACTACAAAACCAGTTTTTCCTCCCTTGGTTTTCACACCTCAGCTGCTAGAAGAGGGCCTCATCCTCCCTGATTGAACTAACCTTGTTATCTCTAGCTTGCTTGCATATATATGCTTGCCCTGGAAATTTCCACTACATGCATCTGATGAAGTGGGTATTCACCCACAAGAGCTCATGCTCCAAAACGTCTGTTAGTTTATAAGGTGCCACAGGATTCTTTGCTGCTTGTGCTCTGAAAGACACCATATTTGGGCTGGCAACAGGAGTGATTATCTGACCTGCCAGTAGGAGTGATTACAGTTTAGCCAGTGAGCTTCTGATTGTCAGGCTTGAGTCAAAGTAGGAATATGATATAAAGAACAAGAATTTCAGGTCAATTTTTTTTGCAGATTTTCTCCTTTGCTCTTGAACCCTATCATCTGTCTTAGTTTAGACCAGGGGTCAGCAACCTTTGGGAATTGATGTGCCAAGGTCTTCATTAATTTAAGGTTTTGTTTGCCAATAAAAGATTTCACGTGCCAGACTGGCAGCGTGGGTGGCAGACAGAACCCCAGACCCGGGCTGAGCCACTCAGCCTGCTGCCGGTCTGGGGTTCTGTCCAATGGCCCCTGCCAGCCAGGGTCCTGGCCACCAGTCCTGCTCAGCCCGCTGCTGGCCTGGATTCTGTCCATCGAGGCTGGCAGCGGGCTGAGCGGGGCCAGTGGCTGGGACTCCGGCTGGCAAGGGGCTGGCGGCCCGCTCAGCCTGCTACCGACCTGGGTTCCATCCATACAGGCTGGCAGTGAGCTGAGCGGAGGCGGTAGCCGAGACCCCAGGTGGCAACAGTGTGCCACTAAAAATCAGCCCGCATGCCGCAGGTTGCCGACCCCTGGTTTAGACCCTCAATTTGATTTTCTTTCTTTTTTTTTTTTTAAGAGAATAGATTTTCTAATTAAAAATCTATGAATTGTCTATACGGAGCTTGTCTGTGTTGGAACTATTTGTCTTATTTTCAGTTGCACGCTGATCAATTAGTGCTTAGCAATTCATGTCTTTTTTTTTTGGGTTCTTATTGTAAAAACACTTCACACATGGCACTAACAAATCTTGATATTAAATCAGAAATCAAAATGAATAAAAAGAAATACATGGAAATAAAAAGCTGACTCATCAGGTATTGAAAAAACATTGATTTACTCAAAATCCTATGTTTAATCCTATGTCTTTCTATTCTGAAAAGTAAAACTGAAGAGATCCATGTTTATTTTCTGTTATCTTGGCTAAATATGCTCAGTTAACAAGTAAAGTTGTTTCTAACTGTGAGTCTTGAAAATTCTACTTAGGCTCCATGAGTCAGGCTGTTTTTGTTTTTGTTTTTGTTTTTTTATCATTGATGATAAAAGTTCAGCAGGGTAAAGCAGACCCTACTTTACAATTCTGTTGATGATGCCGCTCACTTTCTTCTCTTTATTGGCTCTACAGGCCTAACAGGAATAAAAAGTGGTATAAGCTTTTTTTTGTCATTTAAGCAAGTCAGAAGCTTCTTATTCCTTTTATTTTTAGTTTTTTAAAGAAATAACATGGCAGAGCAGAATGAGAGACACAATACAGATCTATAAAATGTAACAGATAGGTATGAAAATGAGAAATCAAACACAAATGTGGAATCTGCTCTGTGTGTGTGTATGTGTATATATATATATATATGTGTATATAAAAAAAGGGGCTGTCGATTAATCGCAGTTAACTCACGCGATTAAAAATAGTAATCACAATTAAAAAAATTAATTGAAATTGCACTGTTAAACAATAGAATACCAATTGAAATTTATTAAATATTTTGGATGTTTTTTACATTTAAAAATATATTTCAATTACAACACAGAACACAAAGTGTACAGTGCTTTATATTATTTTTTATTACAAATTTTTGCACTGTAAAAATGATAAAAGAAATGATATTTTTTAATTCATTTAATACAAGTACTGTAATGCAGTCTCTTTATCATGAAAGTGCAACTTATAAATGTAGGTTTTTTTGTTACATAGCTTCAAAACCAAAACAATGTAAAACTTTAGAGCCTACAAGTCCACTCAGTCCTACTTCTTGTTCAGCCAGTTGCTAAGAGAAACAAGTTTGTTTACATTTATGGGAGAGGATGCTGCCTACTTCTTAATTACAATGTCACCTGAAAGTGAGAACAGGCATTCGTATGGCGTTGCAAGGTATTTGCGTTCCAGATATGCTAAAGATTCATATGCCTCTTCATGCTTCAGCCATTGTTCCAGAGGGCATGCTTCCATTCTGATAATGCTTGTTAAAAAAATAACATGTTAATTAAACTTGTGACTGAACTCCTTGGTGGAGAATTGTGTGTCTCCTGTTCTGTTTTACCTGCATTCTGCCATTTATTTCATGTTATAGCAGTCTCGGATGATGACAGCATTTTGTTCGTTTTAAGAACACTTTCACTGCAGATTTGACAAATCGCAGAGAAGATGCCAATATGAGATTTCTAAAAATAGCTACAGCACTCAACCTAAGATTTAAGAATCTGAAGTAACTTCCAGAATCTGATCGGGATGGGTTGTGGAGCATGTTTTCAGAAGTCTTAAAAGAGCAACACTCTGATGCGGAAACTACAGAATCTGAAACACCAAAAAAGAAAATCAACCTTTTTCTGGTTGCATTTGACTCAGATGATGAAAATGAACATGCATCGGTCCGCACTGCTTTGGATTTTTATCAAGTAGAACCCATCATCAGCACAGACTCAAGTCCCCTGGAATGATGGTTGAAGCATCAAGGGACATATGAATCTTTAGCGCATCTGGCATGTAAATATCTTGTGACACCAGCTACAACAGTGCCATGCAAATACCTATTCTCACTTTCAGGTGACAAGAAGCAGGCAGCATTATCTTCTGCATATGTAAACAAACTTGTGCATCACTGCGCAATTGGCTGAACAAGAAGTACGACTGAGTAGACTTGTAGGCTCTAAAGTTTTACATTGTTTTATTTTTGAATCCAGTTTTTTGTTGTACGTAATTCTACATTTGTAATTTCAATTTTTATGATAAAGATGTTGCACTATGGTACTTGTATTAGGTGAATTGAAAAATACTATTTTATAATTTTTACAGTGCAAATATTTGTAATCGAAAGTAAATATAAAGTGAGCACTGTACACTTTGTATTCTGTGTTGTAATAGAAATCAATATAGTTGAAAATGTAGAAAACATCCAAAATATTTAAATAAATGGTATTCTATTATTGTTTAGCAGCATGATTAATAATGGTTAATTTTTTTAATTGCTGGACAGCCCTTATATATATATCATCATAATTGAAGCATTTGTATTTGTCCTCATGGATTTTTGAGGGATTATTTTATTCGAAGTCTAACAGAAGCCTGATGATTTAAAAAAAATCCTAGTTATTTTCATATCTGAGTTTCTCCATGTGTCTCAGATCCTTCTAACTCAATTAATATTGGAGGGGGGGCTCTTTTCTTTTTTTTCAGTATTCAGTTAAAGATGATCTTTCCCCAGCCAGAAGATAGGAAATTAGTCTGGAATAGTGTTTCAGTAGAGGGGCTCTCGTCCTACCAGAGTTTGAAAGAGAACTAGGTGGGCAGTCTAGATCACGTGGTTTCAGAAGTCTAATCTAAGATACACAATGAGAAATTGGCCATCTTTAAATCTTCCCACCAGCTATGGAGAAAGGTATATTTCCTCATGCAGTTTCTAACAGACATCAGAGGTACTTGTTTTTTTATTTGAGAGGAAGAAAGATACCACTGAAACATCACCTTTTTTTTAATGGCAACACATATGCAGTGTAGATGAGGTAACTGCAAGCATATTTTTTCATCAATTTTGTATTACTGTAGAGGGAAACTTATACTTTTATGGGAATTTTGAGTGAAAGAAAAAACAGACCGTGGGTGACAGGATTGCTAGGTATCTAGCTGTAAGCATTTTGATTGCTGTGATCCTACAAATACTGGAGAGAAAGTTAGAATTGATGAGATACTTTTAAACTGTATTACAAGGGGTAGAAAAATTGATATCAAATAGATCACTGCCAGATATATAAGCTCTATATTTAGGTGTTTTATGTTTTACTTTGCCCATTTAAATTTAAACTTAAGAATCTTTGAGTTTACTGGTCAAGGCCTAGTTCCATCTCTTTGGAGCTTTAATAATTTATCTTGAAACTGGAGTGTCATAAACAGATTGTTAAGGGTTAATGTCTCTTGTACCTGTAAAGGGTTACAAGCAGGGAACTGGACACCTGACCAGAAGACCAATCAGAAGACAAGATACTTTTAAATTTGGGTGGAGGGAAGTTTTTGTGTGTGTTCTTTGTCCGTTGTGTGTTCTTCTCTCGGAGGGTCTGAGAGAGACCAGACATCACTACAGGCTCTCTAAGCCTTTTCAAATAATAAGTAAAAACAGGTGGTTTAGGCTTTTTGATTGTTTTACTCTATTTGCAACTGTGGATCTGGCTGGTTAACTTTTATATGTGTAGTTGCTGGGAATATTTTGATTTGTATTGGTACTGGGGGGAAAGTCTCTTTCTGATGTCTGTAAGCTATAGGACCCTGTAATATTTACATCTTGAAGTTACAGAGATAATTCTTTACTTTTTCCTTTCTTTTAATAAAAGATTTATTTTTTTAGAGAACCTGATTGATTTTTTTCCCCCTTGTTTCCCTTGTTTTATTCCAGGGGATTGGGATAACTCACCAGGACGGGTGGGGGGAGACGGGAGGGGAAGAGATAGAATCTCTCTCTGTTTTCCTTGAATCTGTTTGCCTCTTTGTGGAAGGGAAGGGAGATGCTTCTCTGTATGGTGGTTTAAGAGGTTGGATCAGTATCTCTCAGGATAGCCCTGTCATAATATAATTCCCAATTCTGGACCTTAGCATCCAAAATATGGGTATTAGCATGAAATTCCCTAAGCTTAATTACCAGCTAGATTTGCTCGGCTGCCACCAATCAGGACTTATTTAGAGCGCCTGATAAACTCTGGTCTCCCCAAACCCTTCCCTGGGGACCCCCAAGACTCAGATTCCCTGAGTCTCACAACAGAGGGGAATAAACCATTTCCCTTCCCCCCTCCTTTCTTTCTCCCAGCTTTTTCCCGCCCTGGGAACACTAGGAGATCGCCTGATCCAACTCCTTGAATCACCACTCCCCCCTCCCTTCTTCCCCAGAGAGAGATACACAGATAAATGCTGAGAGCAGGTTTCCCTTCCCTCCTCCCATTTCCTTTCTCCCACCAATTCCCTGGTGAGTGCAGACTCCCTTCTCTGGAGTTTTACAAAAGATAACCAGAAAAAATCAATTAGATTCTAAAAAAGAGGAAACTTTAATAAAAGAAGAAAAACATAAAACTTGTCTCTGCACTTAGATGGTAAAAAGTTACAGGGTCTTTCAACCTATAAACAATAGAAAGAAACTTTCTCCAGTAGAAACACAATTTAAGCTACTTCCAGCAAGTACACATATGCAAATGAAAAAGAAAACAAATTAAAAGACTATGACCGCCTTTTCTACTTACAATTCTGAACAGATAAGAGACTATAGCAGGGAGATTGGCAGAAACCTGGTTACACCTCTAGCCCCGTCCAGGACTCAGAAAGAACAAAGCCAAACCCCAAACCCACAAACAAAGGCTTCCCTCCCCGAGAGATTTGAAAGTAGCTTGTCTTCTGATTGGTCCTCTGGTCAGGTGTTTGGGGTCCCTGTTTGTTAACCCTTTACAGGTAAGAGAGACATTAACTCTTAACTATCTGTTTATGACAAGCCCAGGGGAAAGGTGGGGGAATGGTTTATTTCTCCTTGTTTTAAGAACCCAAGGGATCTGGGTTCTTGGGGTCCCCAGGGAAGGCTGGGGAGGTCAGAGTGCCCCAAAACACTATATTTTTGGGTGTTCGCAGCGCTATCAGATCTAAGCTGGTAATTAAGCTTTGAGGATTCAGGTGCTAGTATCTCATTTTCTGAACTCTAAGGTTCAGATCTGAGAAGGAATGCTATGATATGGAGACCACCTTAAACTCCACAATTTCTGCTTAAGAAAAACTGAGGTTTCAGATGTCTCCAATAAAACGTTTTTAGCATATAAAGCTAATTTATTCTCAGAGCCTCTAGTTTGTGTGCCAGGAATGCCACTCTTGTTCCTAGTTATCCCTGCAAAGGGTTCTGTCAGTATGGCAAAAAGAAGTGACAGAGGGTACCCATGCCCAGTTCCACTGTGCAAAACAATTAATTTGTTTTAGTGCCCAAACTATAACTTTGGCTATGGAGTGTTGTGTAATAACTTAGTCTGGTGCATTATATCCCCCAGATTTATGCTTTGAATTTCCCCCTTTAAAGAATTCAACAACTTGATTAAAGACTTTTCTTCATATTAGGGACCTTCAACTGACCTCAATGGATCATTCCGGCTGACCTCTTACATTGTGTGCCAGTTGATGCCTTGAAAAGAACAGGTCTGATCTCTGTTCACCAATCTAGGTAAGATAGGTTCTATCCTCGTAGGTGGAACTTTGGCAAAAATCTTAACATCCAAGTTAAAGAACGAAATGAGTTGCAACATGCAATGTTGTGGAAATTACAGACTTGCTGTAGCTGTTCTGTGAGCCACAGTAGGCTCATAGCACTGCCCAGGGAGACTGCTGTAATTTACAGGCCCTCAGGGTTATTACAGTTACACAGTTGTTAAAGTCTCCAGCCCTCAACACAGCCTAGGATTGTGAGGACACAAAGGTGGTTTGAAGTCACCTTAGTTCCTCTACCCTTGGGCTGTGAGTCCTGGGCTGTTTCTCTTAGAGAGACAGCACAGGATCTCACCATATGCCTTTTTGAAAAGTAACACTTAAATGGATGGCCTCTAATAAGAAGTTCCATGACTATATTTTTAGAAAGCATTTGTGAGAATTTTCAGTTTATCTATGCCTTTAATGTGTTCTTTTGGATCCTTTTTTTTCTAGAGGCAGTACTAACTAATGAGTTTCCCTCTTGGAAACATTCCCATGAGGTTCCCAACCAATATCACTGGAGGCCATAGATGCTGGAACTGAGGGTGCTGTATCTTCTGACTTGAAGCGGTTTCCATTATATACAGGGTTTATAGTTTGGTTCAATAGCTCTCAGCACCTGCACTATAAAAATTGTCCCAGCACCCCTGTTGGAAGCTTCTAAAATTTTTTAGTTTGACGTATATTTTAGGTTCTTTTCTAAAATTACTGTCATCGAACAGTAGGAAATCAAGTATACCTAATTTTTGCTGCTCAGTTTTTCTTACTTGTCTGAAGTCGGATTAAGTACAGACGCTCCCCGACTTATGCAAGCGTTCCGTTCCAGAATGCCTTGCTTAACTCGAATTTTGCATAAGTTGGGAACGTATACCCAACCATTACACAAACCCCCACAAAACAACAACAACAACAAAAAGCTTTCTAGCTTACGGAACTTATGGAACTTTTTCCGTAAGTGCAGACTTGTGTAAGTCGGGTTTGCATAACCCGGGGAGCTTCTGTACTGCTTTTTAGTTGCATTCCAGTGTATTTTTACTTGTGAATTGAACAAATTTGAAAAGCCATTAAAAGTAAGTTGAGGTGGAGCTGATTATAATGCCTTTTGTGCTCAGCTTTCAGACTACAGCCGCATTTCAGCTTTAATCTGCTTAATTTAGTGGGTTTCCATTGTATGTAAAATTGATACTGCATTAATTTCATATATATACAGCATTTCCTATACTCTATACTTGGTCATAGGATGGACTGATCAGATGGAGTATTAAATCATTTTCTCAAATATGTTGTTAGAGCTTTTGGAAGTTTAGATGTTAAAGCTGTAGTTACTATACATATTGAGGTTTAATGTTACAGTATATGTTAATTTTATGAGTAAGCAAAAACATTATTTTAGGGCATTGTAATGTGGAGCTCTGTATTCTTTAAAAGCAGTGTCTGAGCTATAAATACAGACAATGGTCTTACAGTATAAGGAAAAGTTGATTAAAACAAAGGTGATATTATTTATTTAAAAGAGTGAATTTTGTTTAAGCCAAAACTAGATACTATTGGAAATCTTCTAGAGATCCCATAGTATGCCAACATTTTTATGGCTGACTTAGAACAACACTTCCTTAGTTCTCATCCCCTAACGCCCCCTACTCTACTTGCGCTACATTGATGACCTCTTCATCATCTGGACCCATAGAAAAGAAGCCCTTGAGGAATTCCACCATGACTTCAATAATTTTCATCCCACTATCAGCCTCAGCCTAGATCAAGCCACACAAGTGGTCTATTTCCTGGACACTATTGTGCTAATAAGCGATGGTCACATAAATACCACCCTATACTGGAAACCTACTGACTGCTATACTTATCTACATGTCTCCAGCTTCCATCCAGGACACACCACGCTATTCTTTGTCTACAGCCAAGCTCTAAGATACAACTGCATTTGCCCCAATCCCTCAGACAGAGACAAGCACCTACAAGATCTCTATCAAGTATTCTTAAAACTACAATACCCACCTGCTGAAGTGAAAAAACAGATTGACAGAGCCAAACGAATACCCAGAAGTTACCTCCTACAAGACAGGCCCAACAAAGAAAATAACAGAACACCACTAGCAGTCACCTTCAGCCCCCAACTAAAACCTCTCCTGCACATCATCAAAGATCTACAACTTATCCTGAAAGATGATCCCTCACTCTCACAGATCTTGGGAGACAGACCTGTCCTCGCTTACAGACAACCCCCCAACCTGAAGCAAATACTGACCAGCAACAACACACCACTGAACAAAAACACTGACCCAGGAACCTATCCTTGCAACAAAGCCTGATGCCAGCTCTGTCCACATATCTATTCAAGTGACATCATCATAGGACATAATCACATCAGCCATGCCATCAGGGGCTCATTCACCTGCACATCTACCAATGTGATATATGCCATCATGTGCCAGCAATGCCCCTCTGCCATGTACATTGGCCAGACTGGACAGTCTCTACGCAAAACAATAAATGGACACAAATCTGACATCAGGAATCATAACATTCAAAAACCAGTAGGAGAACACTTTAGCCTGTTTGATCACTCAATAAACAGACCTGAGGGTAGCAATTTTGCAACAGAACAGCTTCAAAAACAGACTCCAGCGAGAAACTACTGAACTCGAATTGATGTGCAAACTAGATACGATCAACTTAGGCTTGAATAGAGACTGGGAATGTCTGACCCATTACAAACATTGAATCTATCTCCCTGTGTAAGTTTTCTCGCACTTCTTATCAAACTGTCCGTACTGGGCTATCTTGATTATCACTTCAAAAGTTTTTTCTCTTACTTAATTGGCCTCTCAGAGTTGGTAAGACAACTCCCACCTTTTCATGCTCTCTGTATGTGTATATATATCTCCTCAATATATGTTCCATTCTGTGCATCCGAAGAAGTGGGCTGTAGGCCACAAAAGCTTATGCTCAAATAAATTTGTTAGTCTCTAACGTGCCACAAGTACTTCTCTTCTTTTTAGGGATACAGACTAACATGGCTGCTACTCTGAAACCTTTTTTATTATTATTATTTCTAGCAATTTTTCTTCTTTATATGAAGTTTGTAGCTCCTTATTGTTTTAGCAAAAGAGAGGAAAGCTTTATCTAATGGAGAGAGATTAGAATTGAAAAAGCTACAGAGAAAAACAACAAAAATGATTAAGGGTATGGAACAGCATCCATGTGAGCAGAGATTAAAAAGAAGAACTTTTCAGCTTGGAAGAGAGACGACTAGGCAGGGATATGACAGAGGTCTGTAAAATAATGTGTGGTGTGAAGAAAGTGAATCAGGGAGTTCTTTGAGTGCTTGCTCATGTTGATTCCATTCTAGATGTGTGCATGCCCATGTGCACAGTCATCCGAGATTTTTGCCTTAATGGTATCCATAGGGTTGGCTGTGGTGCCCCCTGGAGTGCCGTGCTCATGTTTCAAAATATTATGCGCCACTGGCCCTACACCCTCTCAGTTCCTTCTTACCACCTGTGACGGTTGGTCAGAGTGCCTGGTCTTGCATAGCAAGAGAGTTAGCTGGTCTTAACAGCCTATTGTTATTCTCTTTCTGTTTAGTCTGTAGGTACTTAATTAGCATTCTAAGTGAGTATTAGTTGTTAGTTTAGTGGTTAGAGTTCTGCCACGGACTTTGCCCTGAAGCAGAGCATGCCCCATTCCCCAGGCTTAACCTGTGTTTGTCATGCAAGAAGCTGATGCCTATCAGTGACCCTCACAGCAGCCGTTTGAAGTGCTTGGGGGAATCCCATATAAAAGATAAGCACAGGATTTGTAAAAGCTTTCATCCAGAACCCAGAAGGAGAGGGACATCCGCTTGAGAGCCCTCCTGATGGAGGACACGCTGCACCTGGTGTTGGAACCTTCCCAACCAGATTCCGCTCCTAGCACCTCGGGATCAGTGCAGAGCACCCCGCTGGCACCAGGATACTACTGGCACCATCCTCCCTCACCGGTGCCCAAGAAGCATCTGAAGGAAAAGGGCTCCCTGGCACCATCCAAAGAGGGGAAGGGGGGCTCTGGGCAAAGGGCCTAGTTCAGGCCATGTGTCTGCCCCAGAGCTACAAGGGAGTGTCGATAAGATTGGACACCCCCTTGCCCAGCCAAGGTTCTGCCTCTGACTCCTGGGAGCAGTAGGGGATATCCCAGCTTCTACAGGGACCTTCGTTGTCTGGGACAGTCCAAGAGGCCAAAGACCTGGTGGGCCTAGGCATTGGAATGCTGTGCCAGGTGCTGGAAATGGGTAAGGCCCTGCAGCCCAAGGGCATGCCTGTCATGGGACCTCGCCAGAGGGCAGGGGAGTACCATCAGTCCCCGGATCGCAGGCGTTCTTCCCTGTCCCAATAGCCTAGGACACTGGTCCCACAACCCTGGTCGCTGGCTAGATGGCCCAGGTATCTGGTGCTGCATTGTCCTTCCACGAGGCATGGATTTCCAGAATCAAGGCATCAGTCCCCGCAATCCTGGTAACTATTTGCCTCCTGCCTAAGTTCAACTTGGTGCAGATCATCCGGGAGGTCTTCTAGGCACCAATCCCCACTGGTGTGGGACCACTCCCCATCATGGCACCAATCTCTGCTGCCTTGGTACCGCTTGGGGGATAGGCGGCAATCTCTGCCCTCTAGACATTGATCTCTGGCAAGAGTTAGGTGGTACACATAGGCCTTCACCGCCCCACCATCGTCACTGGAAGGGGACTGGTCCCAATTGGAGCCAGGGTTTAGCCCATTGCCAAGGGGGTACGAATTCCTATCAGCCCATGAGACCAGCATGGCGTTGACACCAGCGGCATGGCAGCAGGGATAGTGGCCTGTTCAATGGCCAGCTTGGAAGCTTTGGGGGGTACCAGTGATGCCAGTTCCATATTTCCACCGCTCCTCTGTGGCCGCCTCAGACAAACTGCTGGCACTGAGCTTGGGACATGGTGAGGAATCCACTGTGGGGACAATTCAACAGGCGCAAATGCCCAAAGAGCTGTCTCCAGAAAGGGCCTCCACACTACATAGCAGGCCAGAAAGCAGTTCTGGTCTCCTCCATCTAGATTCTGGGGATCTTCCCAGCAGGGGTCCTACAGGAGAAGGGACAAAAACAAAGGGTTTAAGCACCACCACCCTTCATCCTCTTGCTCGCCGGCTCAACCTGGCCCTTTGAAACACCACCGGGGGCCAGAGACAGGTGTTTTGAAGGTGCGACCGGGGATGGTGCCCCAGTCAAGTACCTGAATCCACCCTCCTGTTCTTTCCTCAACCTCCTACAACCCTTCTAGTTGGCATGGTTGCAAGCGACATCAGACCATTGGGTTGTCAACACAATATCCTTGGGCTACACCCTACAGTTCTCGACTGCTCCTCCCTTCCACCCCCCTTTCTCCTCCCTCTTCAGGGACCCGTCTCACAAGCAATTCGCTCAGGAAGTGGGAAGCCTCCTAAGGCTGCGAGTGGTGGAGGAGGTCCCTCGGTATATGAAAAGAAAAGGATTCTACTCCTGATATTTCCAAATCCCGAAAGCAAAAGGGGGCCTAAGACCCATCCAGGACTTACGTTGCCTCAACAAACATTTCAAGAACTTGAAGTTTTGAATGATTCCCTGGCCTCTGTCATCCCCTCCCTGGATCCAGGAGATTGGTACATCACCCTCGACTTGAAGGATGCATTTTTCCATTGTCCCAGGACATAGCTGGTTCCTGTTTTGTGTTCGGCCAGCTCCATTTCCAGTTAACGGCGCTGCCCGTTGGTTTCTCATCAGCCCATAGTGTGTTCACAAAGTGCATGGCACCAGTGGCCGCTTACTTGAGGTGTTGGAGCGTTCAAATTTACCCATACCGTGATAGCTGGCTGATCAAGGGCAGGTCTTGGAATCAGGTGCGATAGCACCTTGGGCTGGTTTGCTCCACACGTCGCGATCTAGGTCTATTGCTAAATGAGAAAAAATCTCAGGCCCCTACAGACATGGCTGGTGTCAGTCTATGTCCCCAACAGACACAACATAGCCCAGGCAGTCAAGATTCTGGACCACATACTGTCGTTGCTTGCTTGGTGGTTGGATCCCACATCGGTGTTGGAGGGAGTCCCCTTTGTAGCCCCGTCCCCTTTGGTCTCCCTGGTTTCTGATACTTTGGATATGGGATGGGGAGCCCATCTAGGTGACCTTGGCATGCAAGGTTGTTGGTCGAGTCGTGATCACTTCTTGCACGTAAATGTCAAGGAGCTTAGAGCGGTAAGCCTGGCCTGTCAAGCGTTCCTGCCTTATATGAAAGGGTGGTTCAAGTCCTGATGGCCAATACTGCTGCTATGTTCTATACCAGGGATGGCCAACCTGAGCCCGAGGAGCCAGAATTTACCAACGTACATTGCCAAAGAGCCACAGTAATATATCAGCAGCCCCCCATCAGCTCCCCCCTGCTCCCAGTGCTTCCCACGCACCAGCAGCCCTCCCCACACTTCCCGATCAGCTGTTTCGTGGCATGCAGGAGGCTTGAGAGGGAGGGGGAGGAGCAAGGGCATGGCATACTCGGGAGGGTGTGGGAAGGGATGGAGTGGGGGCAGGGCCTGTGGCAGAGCCAGAGGTTGAGCAGTGAGCACCCTCTGGCACGTTGGAAAGTTGATGCCTGAAGCCCCAGCCCTGGAGTTGGTGCCTATACAAGGAGTCACATATTAAAGCTGAAGTGTGGTAGAGACGAGTGGAGAGGTTAGAGAGAACTGGACAGAGGAAAGGAACTAAAACAGGGGAATAGGAGGAAATGAGAGCAGCTTTTGCCATGGTTGACTGTTGACTTTGAGCACGTTGGATTCTGTTCACTTCACGGAGTCTCTTGCTGTTATTCCCAAGACTGTATTTGCTATATTTTGCATTTGAGCTAGGTGAATTTACATAGACTCTGTTGTTGAGAAGATGGCATGGAATTGCCTAATTTGGCATTCATTCCACAAACACAGTGGGAGAAGGAGTCCCTATTCAGGATAGAGATTAGCCAACTCCAAGAGGCCTGGAACCTGATCAGAAGCCTACTTAAAGTTAATGAGGGCTTTTCCATTGACTTCAATGAACTGTGAATCAGACATTTATATCAGTATCTGCAGAAACAAATTTCTGTTAGATTGGTCAATAATATGGAAGGCAGATAATTGTCTTTTCAAGATGATATTAATTAAAAAAACAAGAAGAATGGAAATCTTTTTGCTTAGTATTTCAAGCAAAAATAATGGCAATGGATAAATTATGGCATTGGTGAAATGACTCATAGCAATTATAGCTAAACAAGTCAATGGTATCTCATGCTGTCAGCTGTAATACTTAACAGTTGCATAGCATATTACACCTTCAAAGTGCTGACAAGGATTAATTAATGCCTGTAAAGAAAAGAAGAGGCATGATGCATATGTTCTGTTATTGCCATTATTTAAGTTGTCTGTTTCATGATGCCAACTTGGCTGACTTCCAAGGATGGTAGAAAAGTTGACTTCATCAGATAAAGCTAAAAACTTCTCCAGTTGAATTAAATTAATTAATTTAAAAGATTCTCCTTATAATGCAAAGCAACTCCCTGAAGAAAGTTGCCTACGCTAGAATAATGGCCAACTGCCAGAGGAGAAAGAAATAAAAGCCTAACTGTATGTTTGACCTTTGTGTTCTTTCCTTCTTTTAAAACAGAATATTGATTTATTTATGTGCACCATCATAAACAGTGAAACATTAGGACACACTATTAGACAATTCAGAGTAATGGGATCTACAAACTCCTTTCCTCTTCACCTCTTCCCAGATCTCTGTATAATGTTACCTATGACAAAATGAATAAGGCTATTATGAAAGCCAAAACACTCCTCCTTCTCTCCATTCAAACAAGAGTGCCCCAAAATAGTTTGTCACCGCCTTTATTTTTTGACTAGATAGAATGTGAAGACAAATTTACTGAAATAATTTGGACAACTGTTTTGAAATCAGCATGTATAAATCTGAGACCTTCCAAATCCATTCACATGGTGTTGGTATTTAGTTTTATAAAGTGCCTTGAGCTTCAAATGGGTATTCCAATCACAATAAATATTGTCAAAAACGCTTCTTTTGTAAAATGCAATTCATACCTTACAAAGGTGCTCATTCTTCTGTTTGAGTTTGCATGGTAAATGGATCTATTTTAATTCATGTGTATTTTTATGTATTGAATAATAGAATGTGTTCAAATGTGATAATGGAATATCAGGAAAGACCATTTTAAAACCTGGATGTTTAAAATTAGGTATCCAAGTGGCATTTGGAGATCATGTTGGTATTGAACTGAAAAATTGGCAACTTATTTAGGTTCCTAATTATGAGTTTAGATGTCTTGATTTAAGCTTTAAGGTTTGAAAATGTTGGTCAGATTTTTTAGATCATTTTTAATAATCATCTCTTCACCAACACATAAGCTGTATTTACCATCGGTGTTAAGATTTTAGTACAAGATGACACTGATAGCAAGTTAAGATTTTCATAATTTTGAGGATAAAAATGTTGATGGCCCTGTGAGCAGGTAATGTTTTTTAACTTTAGTATATATTCTTGTGAGTGATTGTAGTAGAAGATAGTTTTGGAAAAGAATCGGCATTTTTCTGGTTATACCGATATTCTTTCCTCCCCTGAGAACATCCCCTGAGCTGCCTTTATTGATATTTGGAACATGTCTTCATCTTGCCAATGCAAATCTCCTTCAGAATTGAACAGTTAGAGTAGACAGGTTTACAGAAATGGTATCATGTTTAGATAGTATTGGTGAATACTATCAGAGGGGTAGCTGTGTTAGTCTGGATCTGTAAAAGCAGCAAAGAATCCTCTGGCACCTTATAGACTAACAGACGTTTTGGAGCATGAGCTTTCGTAGGTGAATACCCACTTCATCAGATGCATGTCATCTGATGGCCACACAATAGTAGATTTTAAGGTGGCCATCCTGCAGCAAAAAAACTTCAGGACCAGACTTCAAAGAGAAACTGCTAAGCTTCAGTTCATCTGCAAATTTGACACCACCAGCTCAGGATTAAACAAAGACTGTGAATGGCTTGCCAATTACAAAACCAGTTTCTCCTCCCTTGGTTTTGACACCTCAGCTCGTAGAAGAGGGCCTCATCCTCACTGATTGAACTAACCTCATTATCTCTAGCCTGCTTCTTGCTTGCATATATATACCTGCCCCTGGAAATTTCCACTACATGAATCCGATGAAGTGAGTATTCACTCACAAAAGCTCATGCTCCAAAACGTCTGTTAATCTATAAGATGCCACAGGACTCTTTGCTGCTTTTACAGATCCAGACTAACACGGCTACCCCTCTGATACTTAGCTTTTTATGTAACTTGAATTTTTTCCTATGATTATGAAACTGTGAGCCTATATATTAGACTGGATTTGTAATAAAACATCAGAATAATTTGATTCTGTTCCTTTTCTTCCCAGAATATTTTCCTTCTTGGATATTGTCACTCTGTGCCGATGTGCGCAAGTTTCCAAGGTACAGTATTTGCTTTACTTGGGTCATTTGTGCACTGGGAAGGACCATTCTGTTAATTACCAGCAAACAATGAGCTTTAGATCAGGCTCTTAGAAATCAAAAGGAATCTTAAATTGACTTTGATGATCAATAGATAAGAAACTGAGAGCCCAATCTTGCAATCAGATATGCAGAATGAATCACTGTGTGTCTGGAGTTTTCTCTTACGGGGTGGCGGAGTGGGGGCAAGAGATGTGCAATGACACATGCTTTGTATCTGCAGAAAGAATTAGGCCTTTTTTGGTATAGTGGCATTTGCTATTTAAAGTTTGTGGCTTTAGAACACTATTTTTGAGAAATATTTTGGGCTTAAAATTCCATGTAGCTCTGTTAATATTCAACATATGTTTAAGAAGTGTATCCATTGTGTTTGCCAAGTGCTGAAGGTATTAAGTAAATCTACTTCCAGTAGAGAAAAGGGCACTTGTGTGAAGACAATTGAAAAGGCATATCTAAACACATTTTTATGTTAATCTAGCTTGTTTTGCTTGAATTAAAATGAAATAGATTTTATTCTTACATGAAGTGTGTACAAAACAAACCTTATGTACACCAAGCTACCATAGTGAACTTTTTTCTGTATTATTTCAAAAGGCAGGCTTTAAAATTTTCACTTCACTTTTTTTCAGTGAAATTCAAACCTTTATTTTTTCTAATTCAGAACAGAACTATATTATTCCTGTTTTCATCCCACCATGAACTGTGATTTAATAAGCTAAGCAGCATCAGTCTTGGTCAATATCTCCAGCTCAAACCTAGTATGCTGCAGAAAATAATGTTGATGAATCAGTAGGTAGTAGTCTTCCCTCTGAGTCAGTATTGAACTGGTTGAGTAACCACATGTCCCAGCAGTTTCTGTTGAATAAGAAATCCCTTTTCACTTTCTAGCCTGAACTGTTGTGTAGAGGTGATGTGTGCTATTTAACAGCTGCCGTGTTTCACCCCAGTGATGACGAAGAAATTTGTGTGTGTGTACTATATAATAAAATATGATCCAATCCATCCAGAGAGGGGCTGAATGCCTCCATTCCCATGAAAATAGGGGGGTTCAGAAGGTAGGATCTTGCAGAAGGTATTCTGCTCCTCTCAGGACTGAGCCAATAGTTTGTAAAGTTTATAAAGAATTTTGGAGTTGAAAAGCTCTATATAAATACATTTATTTCAAGCGTTCCCAGCTCTTCCTTTTTATTCTTTGACTAGAAGCAGCTACATTTTAAGTTCTTCTTCTTTACATACAGCTCTAATAAAAATCATTTATTGAACAATGAACTTACTAAAATTGCTTTAAATGATGAGGTTAATATTCTGCCATTATACTGTGTATGTGTGTGGCCTGCATTTAAGTCAATGTTCATGCATGTATCCATGGGCAGAATTTGGCCCTTACAGTCTGAAAACATGCAATCCCAGGATTTAAAAGACTCAGTACAACAAAATCTGTTTTTAGCAAGCTACTTTTTCATAACCCTTAATGCGTAAATCACTTTTGATTTACATACAAAATATTGCATTCTGAAAGAATAATTATGTCGTGTCTGTGATTTCAAAACACTCATACTATAGCAATGAGAGGAGTGCTATATAGGTACCTGATAGAGAAGATTTATTAAACATATATATGTTTTTTCTAGGCATGGAATGTCTTGGCTCTGGATGGAAGTAACTGGCAAAGAATAGATCTTTTTAACTTTCAGACAGATATAGAGGTTAGTACTGTAGTTTTTTTGTCTTTACATGGGATGTTAAAAGGATAAACTGTCTTAATTATCCCTTTACTGGTAAAAGGATTTTGGTGTCTCTGACCAGGAGGGATATAGTATTGTACACAGGAGGGCTGTCACCCCTCATTCACAGTATAAGTATCTCAGTCTTAAAATACGAAATGGTAATGCTGTGAAGGAACAGATAGAAAAAGCAGATACACTTCTACCCCGATATAATGCCACTCATATAACACGAATTTGGATATAATGCGGTAAAGCAGAGCTCCCGGGGGGGCGGGGCTGCGCACTCGGGCGGATCAAATCAAGTTCAATGTAACATGGTTTCACCTATAATGCGGTAAGATTTTTTGGCTCCTGAGAGTGTCATAACTATAAAGGGAAGGGTGACAGCCCTCCTGTGCACAATTCTATAATATCCCTCCTGGCCAGAGACACCAAAATCCTTTTACCAGTAAAGGGTTAAGAAGCTCACATAACCTGGCTGACACCTGACCCAAAGGACCAATAAGAGGACAAGATACTTTCAAATCTTGGTGGGGGGAAGGCTTTTGTTTGTGTGCTCTTTGTTTTGGTGGTTGTTCGCTCTTGGGACTAAGAGGGACCGGACATCAATCCATGCTCTCCAAATCTTTCTGAACAAGTCTTTCATATTTCAAACTTGTAAGTAACAGCCAGGCAAGACATGTTAGTTTTATCTTTGTTTCCTCAACTTGTAAATGTTCCTTTTGCTAGAGGGTTTACCTCTATTTGCTGTAATTTTGAACTTAAGGCTAGAGGGGGTTCCTCTGGGCTCTTTGAATCTATTACCCTGTAAAGTTATTTTCCATCCTGATTTTACAGAGATGATTTTTACCTTTCTTTTTTTAATTAAAAGCCGCCTTTTTAAGAACCTGATTGATTTTTCCTTTTTTTAAGATCCAAGGGGGTTGGATCTGGACTCACCTGGAATTGGTGGGGGAAAAGGAGGAGGAATGGTTAATTTCTCCTTGTTTTAAGATCCAAGGGTTTGCACCGATGTTCACCAGGAACTTGGTGGAGAAGTCTCTCAAGGCTACCCAGGGAAGGGTTATAGTACTTGGGAGGGAGGTAGAGTTTCCCAAATGACTCATAAATAATTTGAGTGGTGGCAGCAAAACTAAATCTAAGCTGGTAGTTAAGCTTAGAGGTTCTCATGGAGGTCCCCACATCTATACCCTAGAATTCAGAGTGGGGAAGGAACCTTTACACAAGGACAGCGTTATATCAAGGTAGAGATGTAATTGTATTTGGCTCACTTTTTACCTTGGAATTGTATCTGAGATTTGATCTTCAGCTAAGTGACAAATAATTTATTTTGGTTTAAGTAATTCATGTGCACACATTGTTCACAAAAGGTATGGGATTGATGTGATTCTATGATACTGACGTGGAGACTCAAGACTTCTGTTCATAGAACAGGTATCATACAGACAGTACTGGATTATTATGCTTTTGTTTTGGGACATACGTTTTTCATATGCTATAATTTTTCTAATTCTTTGATTAGACAATGAATTTGTAGCATAGCCTATGTGCTACAAGGCGGTATTGTGTTCTTGATGTGTCCTGGGACAACCATGTTATAATCTGATCCCAGGATATGGTTGATTTTCAGTATAGATTGTCCCTTTATCATTTAGATTTAAAACAATACAGTGGCTGCTATACTTTGAATTTGAGCTCAATAGTAATTTAAACTTACCTTTTAATTAATTTATTTACTGTTTACCTAAGGCACACTAAAAAACTTTTAAAAAGTAGTTTTAATATAATATTAAACAGACACCCACCCAGACCCAGTGTTCTCATAAAAAATAGAGCTCTTTTGATGTCTTTCCATCTTAAAACAGCATCTTTTTGGATTACTGTTTGAGGACCACAGATTGTAAAGTCCCTGTAGACACGATCTTTTGCTCAGCATGACTTCACAATATGCCCTTGTTGTCACCATATACCATCATAACAAACGTTACCGAAGACTTATTCTGCCATAGGATTAAGATGGTACACTGTTTTGTAATGTATAAAACAAATATATGTATTGGTCTTGTATACACAATACTGGAAAAAAAATAGACTGCCTTACCTTTATAAGCAGACAGCTGTCTTAGGGATTTATCAATCTTATGCAAAGTGTGTGTGCTGGGATGTAGTGCAGAATGTAAGCGGCGATGGTGAGGGAATTGCACTTTGCTGATCTCATAAACAAAGACCGGGAAAAAAGTATATTTAAACTACTAAAGCACCAAAATACCTCATGTTTTATTCAGGGCCTTTAATTCTTAATACTGAAACTGCTTGTCTGTTTTTAAATACATTTGCAGACAGTGGTGGATTAGTCACTGGGTCAACAGGGCCCATACCCAGGGGCCTCGACCAACTGGGGGCTCCGGAAGAATGGGTGCTCCCACACCCAGACTCACTGCCTGCCTGGCGCTCCTGCTGGGGAGTGTGGGGAAGCTCCCTGTGTCCCAACCCTGCTCCCCAACGGAGGGGCTGCAGGCAGAAGGGGTGGGGAGGGCCCTCACAAAAGCTTAATCCACCACTGTTTGCAGATCACCTCTAAGTGAGCAGCATAGTCTTTCAAAGAAGCCTTAATTCATCCTCCAAGCTTGTTCCAAGCAAATTGACTGAAACTATGGAAAAGAATAGAATTATCAGACACACAGCTGAACACGATATGTTGGGGAAGGGTCTACCCGGCTTTTGTAAAGGGAAATCATGCTTCACCAATCTATTAGAATTCTTTGACCTCTATGACTTGAGCCCGCGGCGTCTGGGAGCTACAAAGCCCCCCGCTGCCTGTGGTGGCTGGGAATTGTGGGGGCTGCAAGCTCCCAGCTGCAGCAGGTAGGTGGGTTGCCTCTGGAGCTCGCAGGCAGCGGAGGTGCCCTGAAGCTCAGAGCTGCCATGGGCAGCGGGTCCCCCAATTTTTCTTTATTGCCTGTGACCTGTCCGTTACTTTTACTAAAAATATGCATGACAAAATCTTAGCTGTACTCATAAATAAGGATACATTTTAGTCACAGATATTTTCAGTAAAAGTCATGGACAGATCACGGACAGTAAACAAAAATTCATGGCCCGTGACCTGTCCATGACTTGTACTATATACCCCAACTAAAACTTGGGCTTGGGGCAGCGCTCCGGGAGCTCTGCAGGTTTTGGAGGAGGAGGCCCATAACCACCAGCTGGTGCCGGGGTGAGGTTGGGGGGCAGCAGCATGTGGCCCAGGGCCCCTACCCAGCTCAATGCAGCTCCCTGGAAGCGGGCAGCATGTCCCTACAGCTCCTATAGGGAGGGAAGGCTAGGGGAGCTCCGTGTGCAGCCCCTGCCACAAGTGCCGTCTCCGCAGCTTCCATTGGCCGGGAACTGCAGCCAATGGGAGCTGCAGGGGCGGTGCCTGCAGGTAGGGGCAGCCTGCAGAGCCCCCTGGCCCCTCTGCCTAGGAGTTGCAGGGATATGCTGGCCAATTCTGGGGAGCCTCCCCAAGGTAAGCATTGCCCTGAACCCCTACCCCAGCCCTGAGCCCCCTCCCACAGCCAAACTGCTGCTGCTGGCCCAGGGACTTCCTGAGCCCCAGAGCCAGCCACACTGGCTGCTGCAGAAATCACAGAGGTCGTGGCAATTCATGGAATCCATGATCTCTGTGACAGACATGCAGCCTTACTCATAAATGTTCTGGAAAAGGGCGTAAATAGGGAGGTGGCAAAGTTTGCAGACAGTACAAAATTACTCCAGATAATGCAGTATTGGTGTAGCCGTATTGATCCCAGTATATTAGAGAGGGAAGATGGGTGAGGTAATACCTTTTATTGGACCACCTTTTATTTTGTTGGTGAGAGAAACAAGCTTTCAAACTTACACAGAACTCTTCTTCAGGTCTTGGAAACTGACTCAAAGTGTCACTGCCAAATACAAGTATTTGAACAGACTGTTTAGCATAAGCAGATAACACACATTTCAAAGGGTCATTCAGGGTGAAGAGGCCTGTGAACACTCCTCCAGTTATAGGGAGGAAAGGCAAGGGAAGAGGAGAGAGACAGCTGGGGTTGGGGGTTGTTAGTGGGTTACAGTTTGTTGTAATACGTTATAAATTCAGTATCTCTATTCACTCAATGTTATGAATTTAAGCTCACAAGCTCATCTTTTGAAAACGTTGTGCAAGTTTCTTTTGAGGATGAGGAGTGATAGGTCAGGTACAGAGTGATCGCTTTATGAAAAGTGTTCACCCACAGATGACGATGTTTTGTCTTTTATCAATTTTCTGTGTGAGTTCATATGAGAGCATAGTGATTGTCTGGTCTCACCCACATGGTTGCTATTGGGACAGTTAGTGCCCTGGATAAGGTACACGAAATGCTTTGATGGGGATGTGTGGGACCCATGGATCTTGAAAGGGGTGTGTGTGTGTGTGTGTGTGTGTGTGTGTGTGTGTGTGTGTGTGTGTGTGTGTGTGTGTATGTGTACGCACGGGGGATGTTGATCATTGTAGTTGTGGAGAGATGTCTGCAGGTTTTGCATCTGTTGTTCTGGCAGTGTCTGGTGCTGCTTTGTTGATGTATCCTGCTCTGTGGGGAGCTTTCTTCTGATGATGAGCTTGGAGAGATTAGGGGTTGTTTGAAGGCCATACTTGATGTGGACCCCATTCTGAAAGAAAATCTTTCCTGAACCCCCTCTTCTGACCGGTTTACCTTAGAAAATAGACTAAGAGGGGATATGCTAGAGGTCTGTACAATTAGGAACGGTTTGGAGAAAGTGAATAAGGAAGTGTTATTTACCCCTTTACATACGCTCCCTCCAAAAAAAAAAAGGGGGGGGTTCCCCCCAATGTATTTAAAATACAGCAGGTTTTAAACCAAACATAAGGAAGTACTTCACACAATGCACAGTCAACCTATTGAACTTGTTTCCAGAGGATATTCTGAAGGCCAAAAGTTTAACAGGATTCAGAAAAGAATTAGAGAAGTTCATGAAGGGTATGTTCAATCAATGGCTATTATCCTAGATGGTCAGGGATGCAATCCAATGTTGTGGGTGTCCCTAAACCTCTGACAGCCAGAAAGTGGGAGTGGTCAAAAAGGGATGGAATCACTAGATAATTGCTCTGTTCTGTTCATTCCTTCTGAAGCATCCGGGCATTGGCCATTGTTAAAAGATAAGATAGAGGATTAGATCGATTATTGATCTGACCCAGTGTGGTCATTCTGATGTTTTCTTGTCTAAGCTTTTGTGTATCCAGATTGGGTAGTTAGACACACCACATTTGTGCAGACAAATATAGTTTTTACATATGCAAGTTTAGTCATGAAAATTCATGTTCAAAATTTCAGGTAAGTCTTTAGAATATATTTTAGAAAGTTTGTCCCACAAGGCATTAGTTATAGCTAGTCGTGTTAAAAATCATGTGGATATATTTAAATTTGTAGATCCATAATCTATGCTTTGTGTCCACTAATGAAGTGAGACTCTATTTCAAGAAGAAGTATATGTTGGCTTTCTCTTATGTGAAAGATATTTTCAATACAGAATCAATAACTGATGCAACATAATTTTTAGTAACTTTCATCCTGAGAAAA
This sequence comes from Gopherus evgoodei, assembly GCF_007399415.2. Classification (NCBI taxonomy): domain Eukaryota; kingdom Metazoa; phylum Chordata; order Testudines; family Testudinidae; genus Gopherus; species Gopherus evgoodei. The sequence goes on from NC_044323.1 coordinate 85,159,756, forward strand.
GAATAGGAGTACTTGTGGCACCTTAGAGACTAACAAATTTATTTCAGCATAAGCTTTCGTGTGCTACAGCTCACTTCTTTGGATGCATCCTGAGGCAATTTTTAATTTGAGGTATTTATAATTATATATATAATTATAATTCAATTTAAGCATCGTACACAATGAGCCCATTATGGCCCATTGGTTCACAACTCTGTGGCCAACCATGTGCTACTTAGTTGGTAATATTTTGAACATTCCTGAAACAGTTGGCTTGGAAAATTTAGAATATATTTAATTTGTGCATCTTTTAATTTTAGATTAAATAATCGAAATATTATTGTTCTGGAGCTTTTTCTTCATTAATTACATTTTACAGTTGGCATTTTTGCATTTTCATGGTTTATGTATCTACACTATATTCAGTTTATTTTGGTGATGTTTTTTCATCGTTTTATTAGAGGTCATTAGCTTCAGTTAGGAAGCAGTTGTGACTAATCAGAGCCTAGCTTAAAAAATCACAGCATCTCAGGAAGTGTATTATCAATTTTAATTTGTCTTTTTTCTATAGAAATAGTATAGAATTTAAACATTCTATTAGTTAACAGTGAGAAATGATGCCTCATAATAGAGCAAAATGTTTTCACATATTGTTAGCCAGTACTTTTGGATTAGCAGTGAATAGTAAATATTAAAAATACTGTATTTGGGAAGTTGTGTGTTTGCCTGTATTTCAATATAACTTCCTTTCAAGATTGCGAAGGAACATAAAACCTTTGTGTATTTGATCTGCTCTAATTTTAAAATGTTCTGTTTTTAAAAATGTTTGCTTTTCTTGTGCACTTAAGTATACATTTGTTTAGTAAATAAAATGATCAGTTTTGTAATTATATTTATTTTTGCTTCTATAGTTTAATAAAGTTGTAATTGCTCCCTTAAAATTATTCCACTTCGTAAGTATTTAGCAAGGGGTGGTGTGGCCAACCGTATATAATGCTTCTGCCTTTTGGTATAAACTAATGCAGGGGTTCTGAAATTTCATTGCACCGCGACCCCCTTCTGACAACAAAAATTACTACCTGACGCCAGGAGAGGGACCAAAGCCTGAGCCTGCCCAAGCCGCATCACCCTGGGTGGGGGGCCAAAGCTGATGCTCAAGGCCTGCAGCCCCAGGCAGCTTTGTCCCCAGGCAGTGGAGCTTGGGCTTCAGCCACAGGTAGTGGGGCTTGGGCTTTGGCTTCAGCCCTGGACCCCAGCAAGTCTAACAGCAGCCCTGGCCCATTAAAACAGTCATGACCCACTTTGGGGTCCTGATCCACAGTCTGAGAACTGCTGAACTAATGTATTCCCCCCTCGTCTCGCCAAAAAAAAAAAATATCAGGGTGGAAGAGAAGGGTGTAATACCATAATTCTCCTTAAGGGGCATTTTTTAACAATAATGCTGTTTTCAGTCTGCATGTTGAATCATGCCATTCAGTTGAGAGACATAAATAAATAGTGTTCTGGAGCAAATGCCTGTAAGTTTAGAAATGCAGAGTGGTGTATAAAGTATGTGCATCTTTGAGGACTTAAACTTGTGCTTAATGGTAAGGATCAGATTTGGTAAACACAGGTGTGAGCCCAATAGATAAGCCGACCTAACTCCCGGAGTAGATGTGGCTAGGTCAATGGAAGGATTCTTCCATCGACCTAGCTACTGCCGCTTGGAAAGGCAGATTAGCTACAGTGAAAAAATTTCTCCTGTCGCTGTAGGAAACGTCTAATATGTGGCACTACAGGAGCACAGCTGCAGTGCTGTAGCGCCTGTAATGTAGACAAAGTCTTAAATATGTAATAACTCAGTGGGATGACTAAGGTAAATCAGTGTTTCCAGGACTGGGGTCTAAGTGTACGAGTATCTGTTTCAAAAAACTTTGTTTCAGCAATATATTACCATAGAGTTTTGCTGAAGCAAATAGTAGTTCTTTTCATCAGATTGCCTGAAGGCTCAGTCCAGCACCACCAAAGTGAGCGGGAATTTGGCCATTTATTTCAATTGGAGTTGGTACAGATCTTCAGTGAGCAAGTACTTTTTCCTTACGTACTTTAGAAATCTCCTTCTGGAGGAGGATGTCAGGGGTAGGGACTCAGCATTGAAATTTCATATTTGTTTAGAATATTAGGTGTGTCAAAACAACATTTATTAAAACTTAATTTTTATCTGGCTTAAGGGTCGTGTGGTGGAAAATATTTCCAAAAGGTGTGGTGGGTTCCTGAGACAGCTTAGTTTAAGAGGATGTCTTGGTGTTGGAGACTCTGCTTTGAAGTAAGTAATCTATCTACAACTTGATTTAGACATATTTGTACAAATCTTAATGACTTAATCTAGTCACTCAATGTGAATTCCAGTTTGGGCAGAGAATAGGTAATATTTTCTTGAAATGAATTAAGTAATGAGAACGGTGAGAGATCATTTTTAGTTTTCCCAGCTATTACTGATTTTGAATATTTTAAATGCTTGACAGTGGAACATATTTTTGCAGACTAGTTGTTTGTACCTAAAAAAAAATAATAATAATTTTTTTTATGGTGTAAGTATTCAACAAATTTGCAGTGAACAGTTTATTTCTTCCCTTTTCATGACTAGTCTTAAAAGATAAACCATGTTTTCTCAATAGAAGCCTTGTTGCTTTTAAATAGCTAAGCCATATATAGAAACAACCAAGTTTTCTTTTCAGCATTAAAAAAAAAAGTTGGCAAGAAACAATGCATTCTTTTTCAAAATTAAAAACCCATACTAGTAACAGAATTTCTTTATAAAGAGTAGGAGAAAAAAGCAAGAAACAAACAAATTTTCTGTTTCAAATAGAACATACTCTGCTTTGTAAAATAAAGTTAATGCTGGAATCAGTCAAAAGTGTCCTATTTAAAATGAAAAATTATGTTGGAATCAATAAAAATATAAAACTTAGATCATGTAGGAACAAAACAACATCTTTTAAGGAAAAAAGCCATGTTTTATAAAAGGAAAGCATGTTTTCCGGAGAGTAAAAAGGAAAGGAAAAAACCAGTTAAAACCAACTAACATTAATGTTCTCTATGAAGATGTCTGGAAACCTTTTTAATCTTTACAACTGTTTTTAAAACTGAATAACTTTTTATAATTTACTAAAATATTCTCAAGAGGAAACCTTAGTGTTTCCTTAGTTTTTTTTTTTTTTTTTTCCCAGTGAGAAGCTCTTGTCCTTCTGGAATAACTTACCTTACGTCAGTTATCTGCAGTGTAACCTTGACATCTTAGTGTGCTTCCATTTAGATGAGCAGTGAGGCCCACAGCATAGAAATGAGATGGGCCATAATTTCAGTTAAGAGTGCTTAAATAACCTCGCTGAGTCTCTTCACATCCTGAGGTTGATTTCATCTTTTTTCAAATGTTGGGATTTGTTGAGAGAATCAGGTCCCTTACCATCCCCGCCCCCTTCCCTGTTATGAATACTAGCAGTGTTGACATTTATAACTGCTTATTTGTGGTTCAGATTACAGGCAGGTGCTGAAAAGATGTATACAGATAATTTAAACAGGTACACAGAATATTCATGAGCTCATTCAAGTAAATGATGCAAACAGGAAATAACATAGAGTTAGATGACATGGTTTACATGCTGGTGGCCTGTGTACACTACTGCTTCCACAGTGAGTGCCATTGGTGGAGCTGCACTGGTGACAGCAAGTAGTGGGGAAAAGCTGTAGCCTATATACGCTCCAAGTATGGGTGGGATGATGTAGTCAAGAGAAAATCCAGTAAATAGTAAGTGGCCTAAGCTTTCTTTAGGGAAATAGTTAGGAAGATTGCTTTCATTTTCAAATAATTACTGTATATACTCGTTCATAAGCCGAATTTTTAAGTTAAAAAGGGAAGCACCAGAGGAGGGGGTCGGCTTATGAATTAGTATAGAGAGGGAGAGGACACAGAGGACACAGCCCCTCCCCCCAACAGAGGGAGCAAGAAGAGGCAGTACAGCCAGCAGAGCCAGAAGGGAAGAGGCGGGGCCAGAGCCTGTCTGCTTCTGGCCACGCTGCTCTCCCCCCAGCCTCTGAAGTAGCTGCTGCTCCGGGGCTGGCAGGCTGCAGCCATGCTGCTCGGCCCCGCCCCCCAAAGCAGGCTGTGGCCCTGCCGTCCAGCCCGCCGGAGCAGGCTGTGGCCGTGCGGCCTGGCCCAGACCACTGAAACATGCTGCAGCTGCTCCACCTGGTCTGGCCCGCCAGAGCAGGCTGCGGGCGCGCTGCCCAGCCTGTTGGAGCAGCTCCAGCCAGGCCAGAGACATCCTCCCCTGGCCTTCCCCAGACAGGTGGGAAGGGATGGGATGGGGAGAGTGTGGGGGTCCTGGGTTAGGGGTGGGGTCATGTGGGGGGTGGTCACAGGGGCTGTCCCGGCCCATCAGGGTAAGCAGCTAGTGTGCCGGAACACTTTGTTTACTTAGATTTACCTCCGTGCCTGCGGACGCTCAAGGTAAACAAATCATCTTGGCCCTCCAACGGCTTATCCTGATGGCCTGGGAGCCAAAGTTTGCTCACCCCTGAATTATAGGGTCGATTTATGAACGGGTCATAAATTTTTTTCCATTTTTATGTATCCATCTTGGGGGGTTCGGTTTATAAACGAACTAATTTATGATCGAGTATATACGGTAATCTGAAATTACTTTTCTGTTTAACTGTCTTTCTGTGCTGTTCTGTTTTCAGATCTGCTTTCTCACCCCTTTTTGTTTTACCATGCTTGTGTTAAAAATAATTCCCAGTCACCGAAAGAGATGTCAGATACATAAATATTGCTTGGTTGAGGTACCTGTATCAGAAAATCCACACATGGGTTTTGCAGGACACAGTTTTCCCAGTAGGTTTACTATTCCTACAGCTTATTGCAGAATGGAGAAAATGCTGAGAGTAATCAACAGATGTCTCATTTGTCTAATAAATGTAAGTTTCCCTCCAGTAAATACTTGAACTTTGGAATAGCCATTTTGAAGATTCAAGTGGAAACTATCAACCATATAACTACAAGCTGTTTCTTCTCTCCTCCCACCCCTTTGTTTTCAATTCACACTGGAGAGCCAGCAACTTGTTACCAGCTGAGTGTACAGTTGCATCTGTTAACGAAGGCAAAACTCCAGACAAAGCTGTTTTTGTGTGTGTACCTCCAACTGTGCCCATAAACATTAATAAAGTTGGAGGAAACCTAGATATAAAAATACTGTTCTGAAATGCTGTGTAGCTGTACATTTTTTTTTCATCTGTGCAGCCTGATGAAGCCCTGGCTGGGATGATTTAGTTGGGGATTGGTCCTGCTTTGAGCAAGGGGTTGGACTAAATGACCTTCTGAGGTCCCTTCCAAACCTGATATTCTACGATTCTATGATATTTATGTATTTCCTCCAGGTAATTAGGGTAATGTTATATACAGGTTTTTAACATGATAGTGACAATAATCATCTTTACAATTCAGACCCAGCTGATGGCAGTACTTCATTCAGTTGCATATATTATAGCTCATGACCAAAGTATAGGCCTAGGGGACCTGCATGGATAGTCCAGTAGCTTTAGAGCCTCATCCTATAGCCTGCTGGGGACCTTCACTTCCCTTTGACTTAGGATGGATCGGCCCCTAATGTGGCCCATTTGAGGATTTAGTAATACAACAGAAAAATGAGTGAATCTCTGCCCAGTGGCTTAACTAGAGTCAAATATCCAAATGTGGTGATACTTGCTTTCTTCTGTTCCTATTAAAGTTTTGAGTTAATAGGTGTAAAGCAGGACAGATACAGGAGACAACAGAAGTAGACTTCTCCCTAAAATCAAGTTTGAGGGAAAATGGTTTTGCAAGTTAACAGAGACAAAAACTTACACAAGAACTCTGGCAAAAGAAAGAAGCAGCCCCTGTGACAATTGTGTCTGAAATTTACTTTGTGGTTACTTTGTGGCCCACATCTCAAGGTTGTTGGCTGTTTCTGTATATTAGATGAAGAGGTTGAGGGGAGGGTGTGCTCTAGTGGCTGAATTATAACTTGCTCCATATAAAATTTCATTAACTTTTTATTGCTGTTTTAGGACATTTGCACAGAACTGTAGAAATATTGAACATTTAAATCTAAATGGATGTACAAAAATTACTGACAGGTAGGTGAAAGGCTTTTACCATGTGATAGTGAAATTTGAAAAAAGAAGTGACTGAAGATATTTTTAGTGTGTCTGCTGTTTTGCAGCACGTGTTATAGCCTTAGCAAATTCTGTTCCAAGCTGAAACATCTGGATCTGACATCCTGTGTATCTATTACAAACAGCTCTTTGAAAGGTTTAAGGTAAGAATATTTATTCATGTTAAAAGACTATTTTGAAGAACATTTACTGAAATCACATATTTCTCACTATTTCTTGAAACTTATACTGTGTATCAGCCTCATATATGCACTATACTTAGCATTTCTAAAGGTGTAATGTATAGTGCTTATGTGTGGTCTTTCCCCATGGTTTTTCTGTAGAGCCCTGGCACAGTTATCCATCATGAATTTGTAACAGCATGTATCATTTGGGTTTTTCACTGTTATCACTATTCTAAGGTTGGATTTAACTTTATGCATTTTTTTAAATTCTCCCAGTGAGGGTTGCAGAAATCTGGAACATTTGAATCTTTCCTGGTGTGATCAGATTACGAAGGATGGTATTGAAGCACTGGTGAAAGGGTGCAGTGGACTAAAAGCACTATTTCTTAGAGGTTGCACACAGGTACATAACTGCTTGGGTGTGAAGATAATCCTTTAGGAGTACAATTTATATTTTGGTATTTTGAAAACCTCCTTGACTTTAGATGATGATGTTTTTGTTACAGAGTCTTTTTATTTTTTAACACTATAAAGTCCGTACATTTGTAGCGTTCCTTGCTCATTTATTTTTTATTCATTAATACAGTTGGAAGATGAAGCACTGAAACACATTCAAAATCACTGTCATGAACTTGTAATCCTGAACTTGCAGTCATGCACAGTATGTATTTTAAACTTTGAAAGAGTACATTCTACTTTTATAGCACTTTTTATCTAAGGGTCTCAAAGCATTTTTCAGACATTGATGAATTCAAGTGTTATGCTTTTGAATAGTTGGGACAGCACATTTCTACAAGTCACAGAATATTTCAGTCACGGTGTTGATAAAATAGCTGAGTGGAACATAGCCTGTGCTGCCTGGAGGCCATAAACCCACTGAATATTTCCACTGCTGAATGCAGATTTGGAACCTTTGGCTTTCCATTATTTTTATTTGTAGATAGCTTTAGCTTTTAACTAGTAACTGGAATCAGTCAACTACCATGAACTGTATACAATCAAAATAACCACGCAGTCTTACTGATGTCATTTTAACCCTGTTCTCCCAGGCCCCAAGCCCCAAAGTCTGTCATCTGTGGTCTATTTTTAATTGTAAGTTCTTTGGGCAGAGACCATGTCTATGAGGTGCTAAGCACATTCTTGTGTGCTGGATATTTAAAAAAAAAAAAATTTCTAGTAACATTACATCTACTTGATCAGGGGTCTCAAACACGTGGCCTGCAACTCCTCACGGACCCCCCGCTCTCCCCAAGTGTTTACCTAGAGCGGCTCTGGCCCGGCGCACACTGGGGGCAGGGCAGGCTCCTTTTTTTTGGCTACTAAAAGTAATGTTTGTGGTAGTGGTTAGTCTCAGAAATAAGGTCATATTAACATATCTAGATAATTGGCTCATTAAGGTAATAAACACAGTCATCTCAAAAGGCAGCAGAAATCACTGTTTTCATCACATGGGAATGACAATCCAAAGAGGAATGAGCTTGTATTAACACAAGGATAATTTATTTGGGAGACGTTAAGTTACCAAAGTAGGAAAAACACTTTTCAGAAAGGAAGATCCAGAAGAACTGACACAATTCATCTTTCTAAATATTATAATCCTACATTGTGTCCTAGAAGACTATTCATATCATGTGTGCAACTAGTATTGAGGAGCTGTTTGTTTTCAGTTATGCCTGTTTCAGAAAATAACCATGCAAGTTCAACACCAGGCATATCAGAACATAAGTTAGTTCTCTCTATCAGAGTGGCTAAACCAGAACACTATAATGAAAGATTAATTCAAAGGACAGGGAAATGAGATGCCTGGGTTCTTTTACTGGGTCTGCTGCAGGCTTCCTGGGTAATTTGGGGCAAATCTCTGTATTTCAACATACTTTCTGTAAAACAGGGATAAGAAATAGTTGATGACTTGTAATTCTGTTTCTTTGAAGATAGCATACAATAGGATTCCCACTCTTGGGTTTTGCATCCCCAGTTCAAGACAGGTGGTAATTGCTCTTAGTTTTTGGCAGTGTGTGGCATTGGGCATGAACCCCTCCCTCATCTTTCATTCTAACTGCTTGTGCCTAAACTCCTTCTGGACATTTCTTAGTTAATCCCTAAATTTGTGGGAAGGAAAAGCTCCCCTAAAAATACAAACTGCATGTGATTGTAAATTAAAATATTTACCACATGAAAACCATGCCAAAGATGGGAGAAAACCCAGCTTCACACTGCATTAGAACAGAATCTCAAATCTACAAAAAGATGTGGGTGAGCAGGAATCCGATGTGGTGGTTGTGTCAAAGAAGCAGAGTTATTACCTGGTGTGTAATTTCCTGCTGACATTTTGTGGATGAAAATAGACAACTTATCATGGTTGCACACTGTTGATCTGATGTCATGCTGCATGGCTCTATTTTTATTCCTAGACAAATTACTTGATAGGATAAACTTCAACCTTTTTTATTTGTTGCAGCAAATTTCAGATGAAGGCATTGTAAAAATTTGTAGAGGATGCCACAAACTTCAGTCACTGTGTGTTTCTGGTTGTAGCAACCTTACAGATGCTTCTCTCACAGCACTTGGTCTAAACTGTCCGAGATTGAAGTGAGTATGTCACAATTTTTATATTCATCATTGGCCTGATCCTGGGAGATTAAGTTTCTCCTATGAAATTCTAAGCACCTTCAACTTCCATTGATTTCCATTGGAGTTAAGGGTATTCAGCATCAGGGCAAAAACCCAACCCCTGCATATCATGTGAAAAGAGGAAAAAGAATTTGTCACAGTTACTAACTGACTCTGTATTACTTCATAGATTCATACAAAGGATCCTCAGCTGCTGTAAGTTGTCATATAACAATTTCCACGAGCTGAGGATCTGTCCAATATATACTACATTTTATGGTTCGGTATCTTCTTCTTTTGCTTTACAAATAGTACTGTAAATCATACCTGAAATACTTAACTAGCACTACACGTAGGTGACATTTTAGGTGTGTTTTTCCATTAGTATGCTATGCTGCCCAACATTGTTAGACTTAAATGCACAATGGTCTAAATTATCTACACCAATTGGGCACAGCTGAGGTTGGGTGGCTCAAAATGAAGTTAGTTGCAGGTCCCTGATCCTCTGTCTTGTTCTTTCCCGGCATGGATGTACTTAGAACAGCCTTTAGGTTCAGTATGCCAGCCAAGAATAGCTACAGTACAGTAGCACTTTGGCTACATCTCTCCCGCCTTCAGATTGTAATGCCCTTATGCTGAGGGTTGCAGTGGGAATGGCATAGGTGTTGGCTGTGCCTGCTCTAAAGCTAGCTGGTGACTCTCCCACAATGGGGCAATGCTCAGCTATAGAGATGTTTTTGCTTTTGGCCCCGTTACACAACCGGAGCAGCACAGAGGTCTGGAACAAGGAAAAGAATCTGGTTAAATATATCTGAATTTATCTTCAGAATGTTATTACTATAAATAAATTATCTGCCAATTCAGAAATAATATAAATTTGTTGTTAACTTTTTATATTATACTGGTATTAGCTGCACCGTGCCCGCTATATGAACCAAAATAATTTAATTTAACTCTTAATACTAAGGAAACTTTCTCTAAAGGGTAAGTATTCACTATAGTTTCCCTTCCTTGGGTTACTTTACTTAAAGTGATACATGGTATCGAAAATGATTTCAAGCCACAAACCTCTGTGTGTACGTTAAATGCTGTAATTATAGGCAATTCCTACACAGATTTTATTTCACCCACCACTGAAATGCAGCCATGTCAGGAGTGAAATATAGCTATTTGACAATATATGGTAACACTGCATAGTTAATCTTCATTTCTCAATATTTTGAAGAATCTATTTAATGCAGAAATGCATATCTGCCTCCACCCTAGTCATGAAGAAGATTTCTATTATGGGGCAAGTGTAATTAAAAGTGTAAGACATTTTCCTTTTAAGGATGATTTTTTTAATACAAAAATATTAAGCTTCTTAAGATTAAATTAAAACATAAATTATGACAGAAACAGATTCAATAGTTCTTAGGGAGACTGACCAATTAAACTTTAATTATGGACAGTTAAGGAAATATATATATCAGTAAACTTTGTATCAAAAAAAATTCTGACAAACTATATTTGGATACCAGTGTTATATGTAATTACCAAACACATTCTGCCATGTTCATTTTTAACCTGATTGATAGGGGAAAAAAGAGCTTTTGTTTAATTTAGAAAGACTCTCTTCAAGTCAATGTCTGTATCTGATCCAAATCTGGCTGCTTATGCAAATAGCTATGAGTGCTTATGCATGCTCTTGCTTCAGTCACAAGAGTCTTTTTTCAAACTGATTTGTCACACTCCTTAGAAGGCTAAACCCCTTGTCACTAGTTAGGACAAATCTGAGTCTTTCTCTCTAACTGATGTCAGAAAAATGTAGTACTTTGAAATCATTCCTGGCTCACTTTCTAAGGCAAAGAGAGAGTCCTAAAATACCTATCAGTCTCACACTCCTCCTTTCAAGTGAAAGACAGCTCTCATGAAAAATCTCTCAAGAAAAATGTAAGGAAGCACCTAACGCGGGGCACCAGAAAATGTTCTGCTAGCTAAGCAAGCCTGATTTACTAATCTATAGCTTGCTCGTCTCCCTCAGTGCCACCAGGGGACAGGCTTCAGCCATTTCTCATATAGTAACAAGATATCACCAAGGAAAATGAATCTGACAAAATGATCCCCATAGATCCGTCTGTCATCCAAAGTAAGGGTAATGCAAATTGCCATAGACTGAGCTTCAAGACCATGTACTGAAATATACTGTATTAAAAATTTCAGTCAACGGAAGATGCAACTCCCGACTTCTTTGTACCTCCTAAATAACACATCTTTTGAAGAACTAGAAAACCTGCAAAAACCTTCTAACTCCTTTCCCAAAATTGGATCAGCTGATTTACTCACTGGCCATTTTAGGAGAAAGCCTTATAAGAATATTTGCTATCCAGGGATCAATCTTACAACTACACAAGCTTTCTGTAGAATTACCGTTACAAGAAGTACAATAGTGATTAAACTCAGATCATGACTGTCAGTGCCTTGCCTCTTCTTCACACACTTATCACCTATTTCTCTCTATCCTTTAGGAAAGAGTGAGGAATCCAATGAATAAAAAAGGTGCTTTGGCAATGCATGCACTCTCTCTTGAGGAGAAAGGGAAGGAAACGGTTCAAGTATTGCCAACTCTGCAATACTAGTAGAAAATATCCTGTGTACTTAATAGAGTAAAATCAACATTCAATGATCTACTATACTTCAGCTGAAAAGGGGGGAATAGACTGTTTCCTGTTCAACTGCATATGACAATGGCAGGTGTAGCCATATAGTGCTCTCTCTTACAAATAGACCTTTCATTAACAGTTGTTAACCACCTATGATGAGCTGCTCAAGATCACAGAACATGGGCTTAACAAGCGTATAAAGAGTTGCTCATGGATGTTCAGTATAGCCCTATTGAGAGAAGATGGTTCCTGTATTACAGAGAGTATTTACTCAGTGACCCTACACTGGGTAGACTTGGGAAGATGAGATTTTGAGGCATTTCAGAGTAGTACATTATGGTCAGCACTTTGAAACGCATGACTTCTTAAACCTTACCTGTGTAAGGATTGTTTAGAATGATCTGAGTCAAGAACTATATTAATCATAAATGCCTTCTAACACACAAGTGACGATAGGGAGCCTTCAGTCATAGCTCTACTCTTACAAGGCAGTCATGGCTGCTCCCTATGCAGTGCTATTAGACAAGGTGTCATGGATGAATTAAAATTTCATCTATAATATCTCTTTCCAAGTTAAGTTACACCTCTTTCCTCCCTCTGGTTTATCTTACATAGCTTGGAATCTCTCACTGTGTCTGTCTGTCCTGGTTTTTCTTCTTCGGTTTCCTTAGCAGAGATACCTCCCTTTACCTCTCTAGTCTCCAAAGAGTATGACTATTCTGAGAATGCTTACCTTGGAAGAAAGAGAAAATTATTTAACTGTAATTGTAGTTTCCTAAAAACAGTGTGCTCAGATCTTTACCAAGAGTGCACCATAACTCAGATCCCCTGTCTGTGTCAGGAGTCGGCAACCTTTGAGAAGTGGTGTACCAAGTCTTCAGTAATTTAAGGTTTCGCATGCCAAAATAAATTTTACAATTACAGGGACCCCCGACAGAACTCCAGACTGGCAGTGGGCTGAGCTGGGCCAGCGGCTGAGACTGTGGCTGGCAGGGACCAGCGGATGGAACCCCGAACCGGCAGCGGGCTGAGCAGCACAGTGTGCTGCCGGTCTGGGGTTCCATCTACCACCCACGCTGCCGGTCTGGGGTTCCAGCTGCTGGCCCAGCTCAGGCGCTGTGGGCCGGGGTTCTGTCCATCCAGGCCGGAAGCAGGATGAGCGAGGCCGGCAGCCGGGACCCCAGACTGGCAGCGCAGGGGATTCCATCTGCTGGCCCCTGCCAGCCGGGTTTCTTTCTGCTGGCCCTGCTCAGCCCGCTGCCAGTGCGGGGTTCTGTCCATCCAGGCTGGCAGCGAGCTGAACAGGACCAAGACCCCGGCTGGCAAGGGGCTGGCAGCCCGCCGCCAGTCTGGGGTTCTGTCTGCCGGCTCCTGGCAGCCAGGATCCCGGCCCTGTTCAGCCTGCTGCCAGCCCGGCAGTGGGCTGAGTGGGGCCAGTGGCTGGAGCCCCGGCTGGCAAGGGGCCAACGACAGGAACCCTAGACCGGCGGCGGGCTGAGCGGCTCAGCCAGCTGACAGTCTAGAGTTCCAGATGCTGGCTCCTGGCTGCCGGCCCCACTCAGCCTGCTGCCGGCTTGGGTTTCCATTCACCCAGGCCGGCAGCAGGATGAGCGGGGCCGGCAGCCTGAACCCCAGACTAGTAGCGCACTGAGCTGCTCAGCTCACTGCCTGTCTGGGGTTCCATCCACTGGACCCTGCTCAGCCCGCTGCCAGCCCAGGGTTCCCTCCATTCAGGCCAGCAGCGGGCTGAGTGGGGCTGGCGACCAGAACCCTACGCTGGCAGCTGGCTGAGCAGGGCTGGTGGATGGAACCCCAGACTGGTGGCGGACTGAGTGGCTCAGCCAGCTGACAGTCTGGAGTTCTGGCCGCCGGCTCCTGCCAGCCGGGGTCCCAGCCATCGGCTCTGCTCAGCCTGCTGCCGACCTAGGATTCCATTCACCCAGGCAGGCAGGGGCTGAGCGGGGCCAGTGGCTGGGACCCCAGCTGACAGCAGCGTGCCAGTAAAAATTGCCTCATGTGGTATAGGTTGCTGAACCCTGATCTATGTATCTGTCACACACCAAAGCCAGTTAAGATGGCCACTCACCTACATCCCCCTCCAAAACTAGTTACAGTGTAAAGAAATAAACAGAGAAAATGCCAGCCAGTGCCTGGAAAGAATTTCTCTAGACAACCACATCAGATCTGGTGCAATCATCAAAACAGACCAACACCAGAACCTTACTCACCCTCATGCTTATCAGTGCAATATCTGTGATCAGTATGCCCCAATATTAAGGCCCAATCTAATCTGCATCATGGCTCCCTAGCTGAATGACACAGTAGGGCAGCTGTTAGCTCGCCTCTCCACACCCCGTCACTAGATCGAGGGACAGCTAATCTGAAGGTGGAATTGCCATTCTTTTCCTTTCTCCCCCACTGCTGCCTGTGCACCAGTGTTCAGTGCTTTTCAATCAGATGTGTAGCAAGTAAGTTGCATGATTGCTCTTTCTTTTTAAAGCATATCCCATCACTATGCATGTTTTTATGTTATGGAGCATTAGACAAAAGGTTTGCAGGATTGATGAGCGGTCACACACACAATTAGAATTGAAAAAAGGTTAGTGGTATGCAAACAAGGAAAGGGATAACACATGGATGGTTCTAAAACATGTTTTCCCTTATGCTTGACATTCTAAATAATTTTTGCACCAGTTATGTGATTGCTCTATCCAGGTTTTCATTAAGGGTTGCTAACCACCTCTGATGAGCTACTCAGAACTACAGAAGAGGAGGTTATTTACTGTAACTGGAGCGTTCTTTGAGATGTGTGGACCCTACTTTGATTCCAAACGTGGGTGTGCATGTGTGCCCTGTGCTGGAGCTGGCACAGTTTTTTGTAGTGGTATTCACTGAACCCAAACACATTATCTACAAGCTTGCCACCCGAGGCAGTAAGAGGTCATGTGGGTCGCTGCTGCTCCAATATCCCTCTAATCGGTAAGAAAAGTAGTCCATAGCAGAGGCGATGGAGGGTGGGTATTGGAAGGCAAATAGGCCTGACATCTCACATTGGAGAAGGTAGTCCAGGAGGATAGGAATGGAGATGGAGTCTAGTGGGTGATGATGTCAGCGTGCCCAGGCGGTGAAACACTTCCATTTCGCCAGATAGCAGGCCCTGGTGGGCGGCCTCCTGCTGTGCTTGAGGATGTCATGCACTGGGGTGGAGCATGCTCTGCTTGCTTGCCAGCTCCATCCAAATACCAGGCCGTGGGATGGAGTGGGCTCAGGTTGGAATGTCAGAGTTGGCTCTGTGCCTGTGTGAGGATATCTGGGTGGGGGCAGAGGTGGATCCAGGGATGAGCAGAGAGGTGGAGGAGGTCCATGAACCAATATTCTTGAGGACAGAATGAACGTCGCTCGATCCCATCGAATCTTGCACAGGAGGAGAATGGGCAGAAAGACATAGTGGACTTTGTTGGTCCAGGGCAGGAGAAAGCCATAGCCCTGTGAGTCCATCCCAAGTGATACTCTGGAACAAAAGAGGGGGAGTTTTTGCTTCTTGTTGGTTGTGAACAGGTCCCGACGCCAGACAGCAGTATAATTCTGAGCGTAGTGTGGGATCATGTAGTTCCCACTTGTGGTTAGCATAGAAGGACCTGCTGAGCATGTACGTGAGCGAGTTGCTGGCATCTGAAAGGTACATGGCCTGAATTGTGACATCGTATCTGATACATCAGTTCCAGAGTTGGATGGCCTCCACACACAGAGGGGACAACCTGCACTGCCTTGCTTGTTAATATATAACATTGCCACCATGTTGTTGGATAGCAGTCGAATGTGACGTGATCGTATGAAGGGAAGGCCCTGGGCCATGTGAGCATCCAGGTGGGCGCCCCAACCCGTATCAGGAGGTGTCCATAGTTAGAGTGGTGCAGGAGGCAGGAGGTGTAACAGGGTGCCTATCAGTACCGTGGACAGGTCTACCAGGTGAGGGAGGCCAGGACGTAACGGGAGAGGGACAGATTTGCAAGCGGTCTGTCTGCGGTTTGTAGGTTGATTTGATCTATAGTTGAAGGCAGCGCATATACAGGTGGGCAAGGGGCATTAAAGAGGTGCAGGCTGCCATGTGGCCGAGGAAGGAAAGGCATGCACAGATGCAGGTGTGTGGTTTGTGGTGTAAAGTGATGAGAGAAGTAAAGATTATAAACCGATCTGGCAGGAGGAAAGCCTGACCCAGGAGAGTGTCCAGGCATGCTCCAATAAATGTGATCCATTGGGTAGGAACAAGGATGGACTTCTCCTCATTGACACAAATGCCCAGATTGGTGAGGATATCATAAAGAGTCTGGATTGCTCAGAGGAGGTGGTTACGAGAAGTTGCCAGTAGGAGCCAGTCACCTGGGTAGGGAAACACGGAATGGCAGAGGCATAGCATGTGGGCTGCAACAATGGTGAAGACTTTTGTGAATACGTGTGGATTGGGGACGATACCAAAGGGGAGGACATGGAACTGATAGTGGGGGTGACCAACTGTAAAGCAGAGAAACTTCCAATGAGCCAAGTGAATATCAATGTGGAAATATGCTTCTTTCACATTGAGAGCCATGAACCAGGCTCTGTGAAAGACACAAAGGATAATGAGGGGAAGCATGACCATCTGGAACTTGAATTTTCATACAAACCTGTTGAGCATGGGGCAGCAGCTGCCTCCATTCTTCAGAATAAGGAAATATGGGGAGTAAAAGCTGCAGCCCTGATAATGGAGAGGGACACACACTATGGTGCCTTTCTGGAGAAGGGCATCTACTTTCTCTTGGAGAAGATCTCCACAGCCAGTGTGGGGCAGGCAATGGGGGGAGGGGTAATGTGAGGAATTCTGTAGAGTACCCCTGGTGAATGATGTCCAGTACCCAGTGGTCTGTGATGATCTTGCTCCAATTTTGGGCAAAGAGGGCAAGATGGGGGGTAGGGAGACATTTACAAGTCTTGGTGACAGTGTCAGAATTGTTGCTTAGACTGACATCCCAGGAGGGTTGAGGGAGCGGAGGTTGTAGTAGCAGAGTATTGCCACTCTGCCGCCTAGGAGTAGGGTGTATGCCAGACCAACTGTGCTGGTTGCAGCATGGCCGCATGGATGTGGAGGGCAGTGCAAGAGGGTTCCTGGTTTCATTTGTCCTGGTCTTCCTCCACTGGGAGGCCAAGAGCTGCTGCTGAAGCAGGTTGTGGTATTGTTTATAGTCATCCAGCAGGAAGAAGGAAGGCAGAATTAGTGCCTTGTCCAGTGACAATGAGGCTACAGTGGGGACTGGCAGTACTGATTGTACTGGCTGTACCGTAGCATCATCTGGTTCATTGTCAACCGAGAAAGGCCTGGTGTGTGGCCGGGTTGGTAAGAGGCTACCAGTGTTAGTCCATAGTCCTGGTAGCGGTCCCAAGAAGGCCAGCAAGGCCAAGTGTACAGGTTGCCAGGCATCGATGGACACCAGGGATAGTGGAATCCTGGGTCGGAAGTAAGGTCATACACCAGTAGATAGGATGGTGGGCGCCTGGGATACGGGCTGTGAGATTGGCCAGGTGAGAATGAGGGAATCCAGCTCTGAAAAGTCTTCTGAGTTGGAGGACAGGTCTAATGGGGGCGGAGCAAGATGAGTGGAAGATATGCATCATGCCAGGAAAAGAAGGAAGGGTTCATCCACCAGAGAAGGGAGCTCTGTGGTGGCTGGGGGACCGGACACTAGTGAGGAACCTGGGAATGTATGGGAGCAACAGCTCCACAGTAGGCATCAGTGGTTCCGGGTGTGCAGGGAACCATGCGTGGTGGCCTGGAGAGGCCCGGCATCATCAATGGTGCCAGAAGTGATAAGGGTGCCGGACCAGTGACTGGAGCCGGAGTGACATCAGCGGATCACATTGATACTTCAGCTTATGCTTCGTCTGGGGTTTCTTGGGAGCTGGAGCAGTCGGGTTGATGCATGACTTCTCACCGACTTAGCATAGCTCAGGAAGGCAACACTGTGTTTAGGGGCAGTCCCTGTTGGGGAGCCAACCTTATGCTCATATCTGTGTTTCTTATGCTCACAGTGGGCTTCTGCGACTGCGGCGGTACCCCTGGGTTTGGCGCCTTGGAGGAAGATGGAGGGGCATTCACTGGTGGTGATGGGAGGCATTCCAGCACATCTGCTGGTCTGGATCTGACTGCACATGTGGGCGCATAGGTTCCCCCCATTAGAAGCCTATGGAGGCGAAGTTCTCTCACTTCTCTCATTCTGAGCAGGAATGAGCGGCAGATGGAGCAGCAGGTGACGATGTGAGCTTTGCTGAGGCAGTAGAGGCACCGTTGGTGCTTGTCACTCACAGAGAAGGAATGCAGGCATGAAGCACAGTTTTTGAAGCCGGCTTGCCGGGGCATAATCTCCAGAGCGGGGGATCTCCCTGGTGGGGGAAGGGTCCAGTGAGGATCAACTAGGAATCTACACTATAAATATCTGTATACAACTATATATACTGGAAAAACAGATAAGCAGCTCTTTTAGCAAGGCTAGGAACACTGAGGAACAGGGATTCTGACTGGCCGTGCAGTGATAAGAGAGAACTGGAGCGGTGTCAACCCTCACGGCCTCCGAGCATACGGATGACCCACGTTGATGTGCAGGTCAACGCAAACTACTAAAAAAACTGCGCATCCGTGTTTTGGAATCCATATAGGGACAATCACTTGAAGAAGAATGGGGGCCCGAGAAACCTATGAAGGGCATATGGATGTTCAGTATAGCCCTATTGGCAGAAAAGAGAATACTTACTCAGTGACCCTGCTGGGAGGGAGATGAAATTTGGAGGCATTTCTGAATAGTGATTTATGGTTAGTACTTTGAAAACTAATACTAGATGTGTAATGCATTATGGTAGAAACGGCAAATTTTGATAGCCTACCCCTAAGCTTTGATACCTATGCTAGTTTCTCGTGAGCATGTTGCTAGACTAGTCCAACCAAGCCCTCTGCACAATCTCAGGACTCAGAGAAGGTATGAATCCTGTGAGATCACATTTATCCAATGGATATGGGATGATATCCCTTTCTTCTTTGTCCACAAAGAGAGACACTCGAGTTCTAGCTACGTCTTAAACGCTATCTGTGGCTACATTTAAACAGAGAAATCTAATCAGCAGTCTCGTAGTCTATTTCCCTTATCTCTCCTTTATGAATTTGTCTGTCAAAACATAAAGGAAGTGGCTGTTGTGTTCAGTGGGGGACTTCATGCTCGTGGTTACTCTGTGACACTCTCGTTAGTCTCACTGCTCACTACCATCTGCTTAGTTAAACTTGAACAAGGAAAGAGCAGAAGTACTACAATGAAAACCATACATACTGGTATTGTTTGTCATAGTTTCCTTTTTTCTCTTCTCTTACTTCACTCACACCTCTCCTAAGGGACTGCTTCTCGGGTGATGAGTTTTTTCCTAATGTATTTCTATATTTGTTTCTGGAAGATTGAATCAGGTAGGTTTGGCTTTACGTTCTGGCTTTGACAGCTATTTGTCTCCTTGCTTTCTGACACCTGAAGCCAAAATACTTAATGTAAGAACCTGACAATAAATAGAACATTGGAGGCACATTGTGATGGCTTGACCTACACTTTCCTAAATTCCTCTCTGTATACTCTTTCTGTACTCTTCCCCAACATAGAAACTCCACTTCTGTCTAATGTATTTATTTCTTTGTGTATTAGGAATAAGATATGCAGTGAAAATGGTATTTTTCAAAATACAGTTTTGAGTATTACAATAAGTATATGCATAGCCTTAGAAGTACAAGAATTCACTGTACATTTTTTTTCTTTACAAATGTCCATAGGTATAATTCTTAATTGTACATAATTTAATTCTGCTATGTAGCCTGAACATTCTTCTGATTAGCTGAAACAAAAATCAGTCCTGCCTTTTTTAAAATTGCAAAATGGACTTATGAGTTTGGTTCAAATCAGTTTTGTTACAACATATTGGTAATAGATTTAAATAAAAAGAAGTAATTATTTTTCATTACTGTATCAGTAATATTGTTATGTTGAAAACAATTATTTTTTTAGGATTTTGGAAGCTGCAAGATGTTCCCACCTGACAGATGGAGGTTTTACACTTTTAGCACGGGTAAGGATTATTTTTAAAATGTACAGTTTACTTAATTGTCACTGCTACTGTACATATCTGAATTTATCCAGTCATGCGGGGGATGATGAGAAGAAAGTAGTGTAGAAGAGAGGCCCCTTAGAGGAGATGGCCAGGAAAGAAACAAAATAATTGATTTTATTTCTGGAATCTATTTACAAATAACTGGAGCTTGGAATATTTTTTACAGTGGCTTTCTCCCTTCCCCACCCCTGCTCTTTTTATTTTTTTCTAAAAATGTATTTAAATTTAATCACATGTATTTTTCATATATAGAACAATAATTTTAAAGCCTATAACTATAATGCAGGCAGGCTTCCTAAGTACAGAAAGTCTCCTTATAGCAGATTGTTCTG
Organism: Gopherus evgoodei; assembly: GCF_007399415.2. Lineage (NCBI taxonomy): Eukaryota > Metazoa > Chordata > Testudines > Testudinidae > Gopherus > Gopherus evgoodei. The sequence continues at coordinate 85,179,844 of NC_044323.1, forward strand.
TGTATCAATTATTGCTGCAAAATATATCTAGATAATATTTTCAGTTAAGCCTTAACTCATGCCTATTGATTTCAATGAGACTTCTGTAGCGTTGTAAAGTTAGAAGCAGACTTACTGTGTTGATTAAGGGACTGGCTAGAAGTGAATATTTAAAGGAAAAAGGTTTCTGTTTTAATGGCTCTAATTTTTGTTTCATTCTTTTATAAAATTGTGTAAGGTTTATTTTAAATAAAATGAAGCACAAAAATGTTTTTATTTAAATAGGAGTTGTGTAACAAACATTTGATGTGTACAAGAGCTATTTTAGTTCCATGGGTATAGGGGGCAGTTGGCAGGGTATTCTCTAGACCTTTGGAACATGCTTCCTTATCAGGGCTGTAACATCCCAAATTTGTTAGCATCTGCAGCAAGATGCACCTTTTTCCCTGGCTTGTGAGATGAGGGTTTGGTAGGGCTGGATAATAATGCTGTGTGAACTATATGGGGAGGTCAGTTAGTTCTTCTTGTATTTATATTGTCTCTGGGTTATTTGATTGTATTGCAGTAATTTTGGGGCCTAAGTATTTCTTTCCCACATTGTGGCTTGTTCCATACTCAGACAACACTGCTGCGATGTTCTGCCTTAACAGGCATGGAAGCACCAGGTCAGACCTCTTTTGCCAAGAAACAATGAGCCTCTGGTCTTTTTGCATCAAGAACAAAATTATGCTCAAAGTATTTCACCTTCCTGGGTGTCAGAACTGTCTAGTGTACCATTTCAGGGGATTGTTCAGAAGAGATTACGAATGGTCCCCTCAGACCTGACATAGCAAAGTCCATTTTTCAGATGCGGGGAATGCCAGAAATGGATGTAGTTATTACCTGACAGCACAGGAAATGTCACCAGTTCAGTTTCAGGATGAGTGTCGGTTCAGGGTCCATATCAGATGCCTTTCTACTATCCTGAAAGGGGAAACTTTTTAACGCTTCCCTCCCACCACCCCCAAGTCCCTGTGGTGCTGAGAGTGGTAGGAAAATTCAGGCAAGATCATGCTGTTTAATTTTGATAGCAACAGCCTGGCCTTGACAGCATTGGTTTTCAGACCTGTTGAACCTTTCAATTTGAGATCCAGGGATGGCCAACCTGAGCCTGAGAAGGAGCCAGTTTTTACCAATGTACATTGCCAAAGAGCCACAGTAATATGTCAGCAGCCCTCCATCAGCTCCTGCTCCCAGTGAGCACCCACTGGCACATTGGAAAGTTGGCGCTGTAGCTCCAGCCCTGGAGTCAGTGCCTATACAAGGAGCCGCATATTAACTTCTGAAGAGCCACATGCGGCTCCAGAGCCATAGGTTGGCCACCCAGCCATAATCCTTCCTCGGGTCCCATAGTTTCCCAGAACCAGGGCCAAACTGCATTCCAGCCCTTTTAACCTTCACCTGATTGGTTATGTTCAGTGGTTAACTACTCATGAGTCTACTTGTTCTGTTGCAATGTGAAACATTCTTTTGAATAGCAGGAAGCCCTCCACTAGGTACACTTCATAAAATGGAAGATGTTCTCTGTGTGGTCCCAGCAGAAAGATATCTTTCATTTATGGGTTCCCAATCAGTTTCTTCTTCATTACCTGCTTCACCTAAAGGAAAAATGTCTTTCTGTCAGTGCCCTGAGGGTTAATCTGGCTGCTATCATAGCCCTTTCATCTATAAGATAGTGGTATGCTGTTTTCTTCAATCCTATGACTATAAAGCTCTTGAAAGGTTTGAGTAGGCTTTTCCCAGGTATTTGAGACCCAACTCCATCCTGGAATCTAAATTTGGTTCTCTCTATTTTAATGGGGCCTTCTTTGAACCTATTGCTATGTGCTCATTGTTTCACCTCTGGATGAATGTAGCATGCCAGGTAGCTATTACGTTGGCCAGGAGCACATCAGGCTTTGATGGCTGACCTTCCTTAGATGGTGTTTTGCAAGGACAAAGTTAGTTTGCATCCACACCCTAAATTTCTCTTGGAAGTGCTTTTGGATTTTCATATTCATCAGACTATACTTACCAACTTTTTCCCTCCAAACCTCACTCACACAAAGTTGAGGAAAAGCTCCATACTTTAGATGTTTGCAGAGTTGTGCCTTCCTGCCGGGACAGGACTAAAGAGTTTAGGACACTGCATTTATTAGCCTCCTTTGCTGATAGGGTGAAAGGGGAGCCCATTACATCTCAGAAGCTCTCTTTCTGGATCTCCTCCCTCCCACATCTGTTATGATATTGCCAATGTTCCATGATCTCGAAGTGTTTTAGCACACTCTACAGGAGCTCAAGCAGCTTTGGCTTCTTTCCTGGGTCATGTTCCCAACAGAGACATTTGCAAGACTGTCTCCTGGTCATCTGCTCATATGTTCGTTGCTCATTATGCTCTCTCCCAGGCCTTTAGGTACAATGCTAAGTTTAGCAGAGCGGTGCCGCAGTCCTTGTTTAAGTAGATTCTGATACTCTCTTCCCTCAGACTCCTATGGGCCACTTAAAGTGAAATGGACATGTGCAATCACGCAAAGAAGAAAACACCGTTCCGTACTTGTTCAGTAACTATTGTTCTTTGAGAGCTATTGTTCACGTGTTCATTCCACGACCTTCCCTCCTTCCCTTCTACATCGGAGGCACAGCATATACTGGCTTCCAGTGTGAAGGAACTGAAGGAGGAGTCAGCGCAGCTCCATATTTTTATACTTTCATCTAGCAGCACAAGCATGCAGAGGTCACATGTGCTGCCCAGACAGGTCGTGCCTAAAGTGGTATTGACATGTGCAGCGCATCTTAAAGAACAACAATTACCAGACAGGTATGTAACCATTTTTATAATGGCAAAAGCCAGCATGGATGCTTGAAACACTGTAATAATCAAATATTCTTTCTCCCCTTGTCTGTGCCCCAATATTAATGGTGATGTGGTTAGGGCCACCCATTAGAATTCAAGATCAAACTGCCACCCTTCCTCTTACTTGTGGTATTTTTTTGTTTTTATTATTTTAATTTTTTAGAATTGCCATGAACTGGAAAAGATGGACTTAGAAGAGTGCATTCTGGTGAGAATCAGTTTTACAAGGAGTATTCATCATAAGTCCATTATAAGAACCTGTAATGCCATTCAGAACGTCGGTGCTTTGTGGGGTTTTTTTTACCAATAGGGGGAATTCCAAATTCTAATGTTTCTAATAGTAAATGCAGATAATTATTGGGAGGTCTTCTAAAGAGGAATTCAAAGAAAGGTGATTACAACCATTTAACCATTTCTCAGAGACGTCTTTAATAGACCAGTTTATATCAGAACCGTCATCTGCCAGAGAGAAATACCTAACTCTGATGTAGGGATTGGGTTACAAACCTGTTGTTTATGGTATCAAAAGATAAAAATGAGCAAAGGAACAAAACATGGCAGAATTTACTGGACCTTTAAGAAGGTCTACAAAACCCTCTTTGTTGGAAAAAAGGATGGCAGGTTTTTTTCATCTCACATCCTCTCTGACAATTGGCAAGATGACAAATCTATCCAAATAGCTTGGTGGTAGACCAAGTTCAATTCAGCATGTAGTAACTGTTTTCCTCCATTTTAGGCTCTTCATCCATCTGTTCAGATAAAATTTGGGAAAAGGGGAAGACTTTATTTTTTATCCTCTTTATGGGTTTATAGATCAGAAGGGTATGAATGGAATAAAATTAAACCCAAGTGTATATGTTCAGCTACTTGAACAAAGTAGATTTTTTTCAGCTAGTCAGCTCTATTATTATGTATTACCCATAATACATACCAATACCAGTCTATAACTTTGCATTTATGTAGCTAATTGTTTGGTTTCTTCTCTTCCTAGATAACAGATAACACATTGATACAACTTTCTGTTCACTGTCCTAAACTGCAAGCATTGGTGAGTTTAACTCTTATTATATATCTATTAATAATGATTGGTTCTCAGCCTGTAGCTACTAGTTTTTTGGTGTTACAACACTGTACAATTTATACCTTTTTACAAAATATGTTTTAAATGAAGCTTATTTCTAAGACTGTTTTAAATATGGCATCAAGTTCTGTAAGTAGGTCGTCTCAAAGCAATCCATGAATCCCAATATAATCAGAAAAACGGCTTAAATGTTATAATGAACCTCTAACCCTCCTTTACTTGTGAGCAATTAGTCAGAATGAAAAGCTACATGAGACCGTTTAAAAATATTTAAAGATGCTCTATTACATATTTTATCTCAAAAGATTTTTCTAGGAAATCATGAAATTTTAATATACAATATATTTTGAAACAGATCAAATGATTAGTTAAAAAAAGGATAATTGCTTAGCAAAAGTGTATACAGATATGGCCCAATCCAGTAAACAGTCATGTGTGTGATTTTCACAGCAGTGGGTTTACAGTATCTAATGTCAGTTTTTGTTGCCTACATTTTCAAAAGTGACTAGGGATTTTGGGTACCTCATTCTTAAAGAATCCAACTTGAGATATTTTAATGGATCTGATTTTCATAGGGTGGGTGCTCAGGTCACTTAAAGTGACTCAGATTGGCCACTTTGAATTGAGGTACCCAAATCACTAGTGGGTTTTGAAAATTTAGGCCTAGGCATTTGGAGCCAACTGTCACACTACCATTTGGCATAAGGAAGGGTATTGTATTTTGTGTGTGGCAGGTCACTGTTTATTATGATATACTGGCTTAAATCTACCTGAAGAAAATAGATAGATATACTTTCTAATCTGTGCTTAGGAGTGATTAAGGAAATGTTTACTTCTTCATTAATTGCGTAGCCGTGTCATTGACTTCCTCCACACCCTCAGCTCGAGGAAGTGTGTTATTAAGGCAGCAGCAGGCTCAGGAAGAGATTTGGCTTTAAAAAGGAACCGTATTCACTGTTATATGCAGAATAATCATCCCATCTGATCCCTAGGTCATAATTCCACACATTGTATGCTTTAGTTCAGTGAATGAAGTAGTCTGCCAGTCAGACAAGGAACTGTTTACATGTGAGTCTTTATAAGAATATGTTTGCCTGCATGTGCCACAGTACTGAAAATGGCTTCAGTCCCATCTCTGAATCTTCACAGGATCATTTATATCCAAACATATTTTAAACTGCACAAATCTAGGTCAGTCAGTCCAAAATATTTATTGGCGTCCTATTAAATAGTGGACTTGAACATATATTGTAATTTAGCAATCTCACTCAGCAGAAGGAATCTACTTTATAAAGAATTATTGTTCCATTTGATAGTCTCACTGTAACCTTACTTAGATTAATAATTTGACACAGTCTGTTTGGTATGACTAGAGATGACTTTATAAAATGCTGTCTGTCTCTGTGGCTGGGAACAATATGCTATAACATCACTTACTTGAAATGGAAAGGAAAGTTTAGAAATAAAACTCAGTTTAGGGATCAAAATGAATGGAGAGGAGTAATTACTATAGAAATTACAGTATTGTATTCTTTTTGATATTGTAATCCCATTTATAACCAGTCCTCCTCAGCTACATACAAGATTTTTTTGTGCCTCTCCCAGTACTTCAAAGGAGATGTCATAGGAATCAGCAATCATGGTTTATGGATGTTTTTATTCCTCCTTTAACAATCTACTTCACAGGTAACAGGATTGTGATATCCTGTGCCTCAGACAACCGCTCCTGACCTACTTGAAGGTCACAGTCCATCAGCTGAGAACTGGTACAATGTTAATATATATTATGGAACCTTTATAGTACAGAAACCATGAATCCTGTGATTGTTTAGTAATAAAAATTGAATTTCTTGTCCAATGCTATCGTGTGTAGCGGAGAACATTACAAAATGTCCAGGCAGATTGTGTAGAGAACACCACCAGGAGAGTTGAAAAAACAAAAATAAGCCCACTAATCTTAATTTAAATTTTTTAATTAATTCACTTTAGCTGTGCTGTGAACTTTGTGATTGCTTTCTGTGAACATTTATCCAATTGAGTGTTAGTGGCACAAATATTTACAAAGTGCATTTCAAAGTGGCAGAAATCGAATTTAAAATTCACCAGTGTTTCCTTACAGAACAAATCAGGGAACAGAGACACAAACTTACCTGGCAGAATTCAAATACTCCATATATACTTTATGTATATACTTTATATAATCCATTTGTAGACATTCAGAAGCTTTTAAGAGTTTTATGTGATTTTTTTAAAACAAATACACCAGAGAAATTGTTATTGGCCAATTGATATTCCATCAGCAGAAAAAGAATCTTATTTCATCAGTTATTTTCTCAACTTTGTCTTAATTTGATTTGTACCTAACATTTATTTCTAAATAGCAAACCAAAAAGTTGACCAGCCCTCTGTATTTTAAGATTTTAAAACTGTAATCCTGACACTTTCTACCTTGTTAACTATTTCAGCCAGATTTATCAAGTCTGAAGTATCTTGTGCTTTAATACAGAATATTACATTAGGTATGTTTGCTTCATAAGTTCTATGAATTTAGCTGTACATCCTGTATTGTCTTATTCTGTTTCAAGTCACTGGAGTACGATCTCTCAGGAAAGCTGAATTTTATAAGCTGCTTATTTCCTAGGATGTGAAACTCTCTTAATTAGCCAGTAGACTGATACAATAGCCAAAAGGTCACATTTGTCTTCATATAACCTTCTTTCCTTCCTTGAAACCACAAGTTTGTTATAAATAGACTTTGCCGGGGAGAGAGGGGACACAAACCTCCATGCTTTTAACCTTTAGACTCCTGATAATTTCCAGGTTGGCAGCGAAGTAAGCGCTCAGGAGGATCTGTATACAAGTATATACAGAGAGAAGGCAAACGAGATCTAAAACATCCAAAGACTGAACAGGAGCTAAGAATGTCAACACAGATCTTAAAATAAAAGAGAGTTGACAGGAGTAAGCACTTGCATTTTGTGACTTTTAAAAAATAATACATGCTTACATTACATGATGATCTAATACAAAACACACTGCACCCTGTTGGGTGAAGAAAATGAAAATACAACACGAAGCAGCTGGAATTGAAGGGGAAATGCTGAGATGGTTCCTCTGGAGAAGTGGATGAAATCCCGCTTCTCTCCATCAGACTGATTCAGTGAGAGAGCTGGAGAGTTCTGAGTCCTCCCTCTCTTTCTGGTCTCTGTTTTTCTTTGCAACTTTGAGTAGAGGGGAAAAACAGATGAGGAAGCTAATCTTAAGGATATACAGGTTAATGTGTGCCTGTTAATAGCCAAGAATCCCTCATAAACCAAAGCAAGTAAGCATAAGGGTTTGCCACACCAGGATGGATTGATTTAAATCAGAGGTTGTCAAACTGCGGGGCAGGGAGCAAGAGGCAAGCAGTTTTAGGACAGGGGTAGGCAGCACGCGAGCTGATTTTCAGTGGCACTCACACTGCCTGGGTCCTGACTACTAGTCCAGGGAGCTCTGCATTTTAATTTAATTTTAAATCATAGAATATCAGGGTTGGAAGGGACCTCAGCAGGTCATCTAGTCCAACCCCCTGCTCAAAGCAGGACCTAATATGAACTAAATTGATTACAAACTAAGTGAGAAAGGGACCAAATCTTTGCCAGACTGGCAAGCTGAAAATTATTCTGGAAGCTTCTGACACATTTTAAAAACCTTATTTACTTTACATAGAACAATAATTTAGTTATATATTATAGTCTTATAGAAAGAGACCTTCTAAAAACATTAAAATATATTACCGGCACGTGAAATCTTAAATTACAGTGAATAAATGAAGACTTGGCACGCCACTTCTGAAAGGTTGCCGACCCCCGTTTTAGGGGGGGAAAAAAAAAATATTGTGAACATTTTATCCACAGCAATGAATAACTAGCAACTATGATTCCTCCAGACATACCGTGTCCTCATTTGCTATGACACGGTGTGCACATTTAATTGTAAGCATTGACCACAATCACAGTTTTGCATTTGCTCTTATTACAGTGGATCGTTGTCTCTGTTTGAATCAATGCTTTACTGTTTTTAATATTTAGTGAGAGCTGCATGTTGATTTTTTTTAAAACAGTCTATGTACTTGTGGGGCAGGGGGAGCGTAAACTACTACAGACACAAAGAAGGGGGGCACAATCAAATAAGTTTGAGAACCACTGATTTAAGTCAAAAAGTTTCAGATTATCAGTGTAAATCACGATTTAAATAAGCAACTTTAATTTATTTCAGTTGTGATTTGTAGTTCTACATTTTTTTTAGTTATTTTGCTAAACAAAGGTTCATTACCAGTAAAGGTTGGTAACTATTAAAATATGTTGTTTGCAACTATCAACTTCAAACTAAATTAGGTGCTTCTTTTTGTTAATCAGAAGGATACAATTTATCTATACGCCTTTATATAGCTTAATTTACCTTTATTCAGATTCTTAATTTTTACATTTTTAATAGAAAATGATGATTGGTGCATTTCTTATTTACTAGATAGCTAATTTTTAACTTATTGTATGCAGTGTTGTGGCTGTGTTGGTCCAAGGATATTGGAGAGACAAGGTGTGGTTGAGGTAATATCTTTCAGTGGACTAACTTCTGTTGGTGAGAGAGACAAGTTTTCAAGCCACAATGAAAGAAAGATATTACTTCACCTACCTTGTCTCTCTAATTTTTAACTTGTCAAGCTCTATTTGGATGGAAATTCAAATTCAATTAAAATACACAATTCAATTTCTTTTAATAAATAAAACTACCTTGAAAGTGCTGAATGCATAAGAAAAAGAGTTTATCAAAATATGTTTTCCATTTAAAACTGATTTATTAAACAAAGGAAATATCTGTAGTTAATTAATTGAACTGCTTGTTTCCAGTTATGTCCTTCAGATTTTAGAACTGATAGAGCTCATCCTTTCAGACCTAATTTTTATTCATTGATTAGAAGAGGAAAACAAACTTTTGTTTTTTCAGCTCTCAGTTAGTTTCTTAACTTTGAACTAGCCCTTGAACTGAACTTGTTGAATAAATGGAAATGAAGCAAATATACTCTCTGTATCTGCAGAGGAGACTATTGCTGTCAGAAGGTGACTAGCTCTTTAACAAACTCTGGTTCCAGGTGCTTAGCTAGTGATTTCTCCCAGTTCAGTGGTTTGACTTTCTTTAAATCTTGGCAGAAAACATACTGCTTAATATTATTTGTATTTAATTTAAGTGATTTTAAGATTATAGTAAATTTAGTGCTATTAACTTAGGTTGTCATTTCAAATTGAATTTTTAATAGGTTTATTTTAAATAAGCTTGTATTTAATGTAAATAAAATCCTTTTTTTATTTCTTTAAATACATTTTTATCCACCTCATGCCCCAGTAGTAGTCCTCAGAATTCGGTGTCCTGCTGGAGTAAAAGGTCTGACGTGCTACAGGCGGAGGAAAGGATACAGGTGTTCCACAGCTTTCCGAATTGTTGGATCTGAACTTTCAGTGGGAGGTGGTTGGATCTAAAGGACTGTTGAGTGCTGCTATTTGCCTCTGGTGAGGAGTTAGAAAGTGTCCCCACTTTCCATTCATGACCAAGGGTCTTCGCATCAGAAGCTCTCTCCAGAAAAGGAAAAAGGCACACAGAGCAGATAGCTGGTGGTCTATGGACAATTCATGGTTCTGAGCTGGGTCAGAGTGAAAGATGGAATCAACTCAACACATCAAGACCTTCTCCAGAGGTGATGACAGTGCAGAGCATTTATTTTATAGGTAGCTGACAAGGGTCTCAAAGTATCTGCAGTGAAAATTCAAGGGTGTCTTCTTATCCTGACAATGCTTCTGTGAAGGCCACAAATCCTCAGAAGGAGGCAGGAACCAGCTCAACTTGAAATAGTTTTCTGGAGTAGGGGACATGAGGCTTTTTCAATTCTCTTCAAATATGAGAGGTCAACAGTTGCAAGCTGACATCTTTTAAGGGAAGGCCAGTGCTCTGAAAGCTTGAAATACAATTCTTAAACCTACTTTTACCACCTTCAGTATAAGACCTGTGTCAATAAGTCCTTGGTGAAAAAACTATATTTTATAAGTAAATAAAGGCTAAAACAAAAGGCTGAGGAAAACATTCTCCCAAAAAAGCAGTTAATTCAGCATAGTAATTGGGTCTTTGAGGTGATTGCTTGCATGGATCCAGAGTATGCACTAATACATGCCTGCAGTGTTCATGTGGCATATCACAGACACCCAACTGTATAGGTAACTTATTCTGCAAGAAATCTAGCAGTTTTGAATGTAAGATCGGATTTTTCAGAGGTATTGAGGTACCCGGAACTCCTGCTGAAGTGAGTTTAGCACTGCAGAAAAATCAAGCCATTGTTGTTCTTCATACATAGATTGTATAATTGCAGGTCTGTAAAAGAAATAATGTGTGTTCTGGGAGAACACAGAAGAATATCATGTCTCTCCTCTGGCATTGCAAATGTGTAATTTTGCCCCTTATTTTCAGTAAACTGAGCTGTGCAACAACATAATTGGATTTCTACATCTCTAGAGAACACAGGGTGGGTGCTGAGTTTGGCCATTGCTACAAAGTGCCTGTCCTGGGGCTGTAATGATGAAGTCAAATTATGATTTAAATGGTGCAACCGTAAGCTGCTCCTTTTGGCAGCTGCTTCTCCTGCTCTTCAGGTTTAAGGAGACAGCACTTTAAATGTGTATCTTTGCTTCTGCAAAAGGATTAGGAATGAAATGGCACTAACAGTACAAGTATTTTGAACATGGTAATCCAAATACAAAGTCGCTTGAGGTTGTTCTTAGTTCTGATCTTTTCCATGGGACATAATTAAAAAAAAAAAAAAGTGGAATGAAACATTTCATTGTCTTTTTGTCTTGTAGAGCTTATCTCACTGTGAACTGATCACAGATGATGGGATTCTGCATCTGAGCAACAGTACCTGTGGTCATGAAAGGCTCCAGGTCTTAGAGTTAGACAACTGTCTTCTTATCACTGATGTGACCCTGGAGCACCTAGAGAACTGCCACAGTTTGGAGAGAATTGAGTTATATGACTGTCAGCAAGTCACACGCGCAGGAATCAAAAGAATAAGAGTATGTGTTTTGTGTTTTTAAAGATTCAGCTTTGGGAAAGACCATCATTTGTGCAATCAGGGAAGACTGATCGTATCGGATACACTTACAGTAGCGTAACAGATAGTCCAAAGCAAGGGAAGGTAGGATGAAAACTAAGGATGATTAACATACTTTATAAGATTCCCAACTTTAGGCATCAGAACTACCATGGGTATATGATCAAAAATCACCACCCAGTGCCTAATTCCATTTATAGTCCAAGCTACTGTTGGTATCAGAATAATTGTCCATGTGGATTCCAGCTGTAGCTCTGTGTTTAGTCCCTAATGTTTGTTTCTCATTCCCTCACAGTTTTTTAAAGTGTGGTTGTGTTTTTGTAGGACTGTAGAATTCTTTAAAATCTACCAACCATGCATAGTCCTTACAATGCAGATATAATAAAGTATAGGACACTTGGGTAATAGGGGCAGTTAGGCCTGTAGATCTACCTAGTAACAACAGACCTAACATCCCCTGGCCTTGCAGGATCAGTCTCCCCTCCTCTATGTAACTCCCTGTGTTTTAAGAACAGAACTTTTCTGCTGAGCACGTGGCAGCATTTAGGGCATAGTACTGATCCACAGACACAGTAATGCTGCGCTAGTTAACTTTCAGATTCATCGATGCAAAGTGATTAAGTCTGCCTCTCTCCCTTGCAGGAACTGCTGAAGGTACCACCACTCCCTCCCCTGCTGAGGCAAGCATGGGGAAAGAATGGTTGTATGGGGGAGACATAATTAAAAGTCTTGCTTCTGTTTCTTCACTGGCAAGAAATCCACCCTCTAGTGATTAACAGCAGAATGAAAGTTAGCCAGCCCACATCAGCAATGTAAATACCAATTCAACAGAAAGGAGTCAGTCACTGAGATTTAAGGTGGTAGCTTTAGGATAAGTGAATGGCCAGGTTCTAGATTATTACATTGCTCTCCTATGCTTAAATATTACTCCTATGCCATAACTTTTCCAGTTTTGCTGGACATAAGCACTGGGACTTGGCATCTAGGTAATGCAGGTTAAGCCATGGCATGCCTGGATGCCCTATATATAGATAATATGAGCAGGAAGAAAAGCTTTGACAGTAGTGTGATCTGTCAGCAGTAGTTTGGTTTTGCTCTTCATACTTTTTTCATTTGCATTTTCATCTACAGGCTCATTTACCTGATGTGAAAGTTCATGCCTACTTTGCTCCAGTTACCCCTCCTCCTTCTGTAGGAGGTAGTCGACAGCGACTCTGCAGGTGCTGCATTATTCTTTGACAGTAGGAGCATCAGCAGAGGAAGAAAGATTCATTTAATTATGGAAACAATCAGACTGCAAGTGGTTTGCAGAGTGTCAGTTTTTTAACTGCTGTAGGAGTGATGTCACAGTCATCCAATTTTGTGCTGGTACTGACTCAAGAAAGGTGTTTTCGCAGGTAAAAAATCTTAATGTTACATGTGGATGTGGAGTAACCGATGCTTTTTTTTTTTTGTATTACATCTACTCCACCATCCCTGCTGTTGATATGACAATCATAGTACCATTTGCTAATGTGGACTGGGGTATTGCAGAGTTGTAGATGCTCAGTGGCAGCCCCAAAACTGTAAGCCTCACTAAACCTGAATATTAGTTCCTATTTGTAAGTATTCTTCAGTGTAAAAAAAAAAAATATTCAGGGTCTCTTAAGCATGAGAGTCCAAACTGCTGTTGTACAATACACATAACCAATTACATCACCAGGTTTAAGGACAAATCAGCTTTAGCAGAAGTTGACCAAAAAAGGGACAGTAATAATGAAAAATAGCTTCCTATTTTGCTACAGCTTTATTTAATTTCTACAAAAACTCCCAACATGTAAAGAGGTAGTAGACCTCTTGAAAACTATTTAATTTGAACTTTGTTATATTCAAAAGAACTCAAATTGATGAATGGTCTGTATAGAATATTTCTCTTAAGTGTTACCAAGTAGGTTAGGATAAGAAAGGTCTGGCAGTTTGTGCCCTGTACACAAAAGGTCTTTTTATATGCCCTAGCTGAGTAGGTAGAGCTGTTTACTATAGTGGCTGAAAGAATATGTATGGTACTTATACTTCCCCTCATTGCCATGGTATTTAATATATTTAACTAAAATCTATAAAAAAGGCAGTAATACCCCTCAGAGCTGTTTAGGGCTAATTTGCCATGAGACAGAGCAAGGAATTGAATCCTGGGCTCCTGCATCCCAGGCCAATACCCTAACCAATGAGCTGAGTGGTTATCAATCGGGGGTCCTAGACAATTCGGATTTCCAAAGGGGTCTGCAAATGAAAAACTCCTGGGCTAAGTAATTTGACCTGGTTGAGCAGATTGAGACCCTGAACAAGCAGTGGTTTCTGTTCCCTTAAAAACTGAAGCCAAACTTTTCAGAAACTGAGAGCATTCAACATGACAATTACATTAATACCTTAATTTTTTAAAATCTGGTAGGGTGACATCAGTAGAGACAGGATTTCAGCTGTAGATTTAAGCCTTCTACAAAGGAGAGTGAAATCTGAATGTAAAACCACAAGTCTAAGGGGGAGCTACATTTTTATATTAAGCCACCTAAATAAATGGTTGGTGTGCTCAGTCTCTGTGTACTCAGTTAGTTAGGTACCCAGGCTCAACAGTAACCCTTTAAAGGAAAATATCTTGGGCTTAAAAAAGACTGGTCAACTGATATAGTGTTTAAATCCTGGAAATATTGCCTTACTATTATGGGGAATGTTTAAGTTGTTGGCAAAACATAACTGGATGCAGATGACAGTGTGTACGTTTACACCATACCCTTAAAACTGATCTTAATCTGGAATGTTTAGAACCACATGTTTCAAAAAGTTAATGTGAAAATGTAAGGCAGCTTTTTACAGCTGCAGCTCTGCAAACTTAAGATACTGAACATAGCTGAAAATCTATATGAATACAGTATAAAGACCTAGTATTAAACTTTGGTGGTTCAGCTTTGTAGCAACAGCAAAAATTCCAGGATTAACTTTCATATTACAAATATACTTGTATTACCAAGATTCTCACTTAGAAATTTGGATTTATACAGTTTTCTTAGCAGAACATTGGGGAAGACCAAAATTAAATGTGAACTCAATGCAACTTGTCAGAATGAGTAGTTGTATGTTGCCTTAGGTTTGGCTCATTTTTGTGGATATTATTGTGAGGCTTTTATGGCATTAAAGTTGTACAAAAACCAAAATTTAACACATGCCTACACTAAGAAAAATTATATAGGAAACACATAATTTTTGAAATCAGTGAAATAGAAGTTCAAGTAAATATCATTTAAGGAGCACTGCAAGCCATTACTATTTTACTCTCTAAAAAAGTATGTTTTTTGTCAACCTGAAACTGAGTTTTTTCAATTTTTCTAATATATTGCTGGGGGGGAGCAGAATTATCTGCTCTGAAATGCATTGCTCTTACTAACAACGTTAATTCTATTTTAGAGGAAAAATAAGAAGCACATTTACAAAATTATTGAAAAACATTTATTATACGTAAATTGAAATGTGTACATCTTAAAACAAAAGCCATTTGCTGGTGCCATAATTTAATTCCAATTTCAAGTGAGCTGGACAAACAACTATACAGTTCCTTTAAAATGAGATCACTAGTTGGATACTTTCCAATCAAGGATTTTTCCACTTTTATAAAACATTTGGGATTTGAAAATGGTGCTGAGGCAAAATGACAATTGTCAGTTCAATAAACTATTAAGACTCAACCAATACCAAAAGATGAACAATTTACAGGCAGAAGAAACTCAAACTTAAGTCCACAAAATTCCATTTTATCAGTGTAGAAAAACATTTAAGTTCACAGAATTGCTAGACCTTTAGAAAGGCTCTCTTGGTAAGCACTTTAAAGAAGAAATTAAATAATATCAAAGTAGCATTTTGCATGCTGCAGTAGTTTTTTCTCTATAAATGATTTTGCACTACAGCATTCAAAACTTTCAAATTGATGGGGGATACTGAGAGTTAAAGGGGAATTTTTTGTCTTTGAAAAATCTTCCCCAGAGTACCTAATTAATATACTACTACCCCCATATAACACACTGTGATACAAAGCAGGTAAAGCTCCGACACACGGATCGGGGGGGGGGGGAGGGGGCAGGAGCTGTGGGAGGGCACTGTTGGGGGCCCTGGCAAGGGAAGCTGAGCAGGCTAGGGCTGCATCACTGTTTCCCACCACAGGTGAAATGCCAGTGGGGGTGGGGCAATCCTTTCCCCAACCTTCCCACACTCACCTGGAGCAGAACAGGCTGCTCCACTGCCCATGAGTGCCAGGGGTGTGTGTGTGTGTCAGGGAACGGGGCCAAAGCAAGTTTGATATAACACGGTGATTTTTTTTTGTTTTTTCTCCCGAGGACTGCATTATATCAGGGTAGAGATGTAATTCATACCATAAACTCTAAGTGGACATTAATATTAAATGTTTGAATTTCACTGCCATAGATTTGACAATTTCAAGGAAAAACTCATCTTTTGAAATAAGCAATGAGATTTTTCAAAATCAAGTATTTGGTCATATTGAAGAGGCAGTGTAAAAAAAAAAAAGTACAGAATCAATCTGAGAATAAGGAAATCACAGAAAAAGTCAAGATACCTGCCCATAAAGAGAATAAGTGATTGTATATTTAGTGTTTCTTGAGCAACGTAATTGACAGTACTTAAAGCTGTGTTGTAGCCCCTTCATGCCAAATTTCTCTGTTAGCACAATTCTCGCCCTCCCTCCTCAATCATCATTACTGGCAGTTTAATGTTTTTAACCCCACCATTTTAGAAAGCAAAAAAAAACCCACAGCAGTGCTTCTTAGAGAAACTAGAAACTAAAACTTAAAGATGCATAGGCAATTTTTTTCCATTAAATTTGTTAAAAGCAAAACAATTACTTCGTACCCCACAGGATTTATGTTAATCCTTTCAATAAGGTACTGTCAATAATGCAGTTTGCTGCATGCATATATTGCATCTGGCTAGGATTTATTAAAATCCTGTTCTGGCATTTACATTTCTTACGTACACTCTTATACACAATTTACACAGGGAAGCTGTTTTGACAGCTTTACTCTCAAAGACCCCACAACCTGATCACTATCATCTTAACTACTCATCTCCGCACAGCTTGCTATGTGCTCTGCTAACATCAAAAAATAAAATCAGCATAAGGTACAAGCAAGTAATAGACAAACTGGCATAGAAAGGTAAATGCCCCAGAATAAGTTTACATTCATCTCCAAACTGGACACAGTATAAGCAGTACTGCTTCTAGAAACTGTATCTACTGGCCATAATTTGCCTTATTTCAGTAACGGGCAAGCACCTTTGCTTATATTGTCTTCCATGCCTGTACATAGGCTGTCATGGCATTATACCTCTTATGAGGACACTTAGCTATGGCAGTGATAAGAAAGTTCACCTATCAAACAGCTCATTAGAAAGGTCTTGTGTTTTCAATATGAAACATTTTATATGGTGAAGTCCAATCCTAAGAGTTTTTGGATGTTCTTCATCGTCATTAAGCATGACTTCATTCTGCATTGGAATATCAGTCCAGTATATATATAGATACACACACACACACACCCCCCCCCTCTGTCTATGACATCACTTCAGAATTATATGGAAACCTTCACCATTTTCAGCTGCAGAGAAGAAAAAGGACAGGTTTATATGAAAGAATGACATCCCTTTACCCAAGACTCCAGCTACTGAAGACAGAGCACTATAAAATTCATGTATGTTATTGATGCTCATACTGAAAAGCAAAACTTTTAACTACTAAATTGATCTGTGTTATCATATGACTACCTGACCTTTTTTCGAATAAAACCAGCAAACTTTCCCAGTGTAACATTCTGCACCACTTTCCAACAATACTGACTCTCTAATAAATTAAGCTCAAATTATCTTGAATGTAATTTTAAATATCTAGACACTTGCTACTTTTATTTCTAGAACTTCTTTGTTCCCATTTCAATTCACGCAGTCCCTCCCTACTTTTATTTTTGATCTCTCATCAGTTCTAACACAGACCCAAAGGGTCCTGTGCAACTCCAGTTGCTGAAGTTTTTTTTTAGTGCTTTTATCCTCAAATCTCATTTGTTCTATAATGCTGTGCTTCACAAAACTGATGAACAAAAGAATCTGCATGAAATGATTTGAGGGGTGATTATTTTAAGTTTTTCAAGTAAATACAGTAGATTGTATAGTGTTATTCTTTGGTTGTCTATAGCAACATTAGCGAATGGGTTAGTTATCCTAGGTTAAAGCAGGTAAATCAGCAAAACAAGTGTGTGAATAGGAAAGCCATCTGCCCTGTAGCCCAGAACATCAGGATGCAGATAAAGCAGTTGGCCTTTTGAAACAACTGCAGTAAATAGTTACTGAAGCCAAACTGAACTTATAAAAATTGTTTTGAAAAATATTTTTTAGATCTGTAGAAAAGTGCAGATTCACTAGGAGTAGAAATTAGTGACTATTTACAGAAACAACATTTTTGGGGAAAAGGTGGATTTATGTCAGATGCCTCTACTATTTTTTATTTTTAGCCATAAGATTAAAAGTAACAAAGATTTGATTAATGACAAACCACAGCCACAAACCATAAAATTTAACATAAGAATGGCCATAGTGGATCAGACCAAGGGTCCATCTAGCCTAGCGTCCTGATCAAGTGATCTCTCTTCTGACAAACAGAGGCTAGGGATACCATTCCTTATCCATCCTGGCTAACAGCCATTAATGGACTTGACTTAACCTCCATGAATTTATCTAGTTCTCTTTTAAACCCTGTTATAGTCCTAGCCTTCACAACCTCCTCAGGCAAGGAGTTCCACAGGCTGACTGTGTGCAGAGTATATAATACTCTTACTATATAATACCTTGTCTTATATAGTAAGAGTGATGACAAATCCAAATGCCTTGGATTTGTTATGTATTGGCTATAAGGCATTGTACGTGGTGTGCAAATATGGAAGGAATACAGGCTAGAAAACATCTGAGGGATGTAAGCAACGGCCTGGGAAGTGTGAGGAGACTAGGGTTAGTGATGAAGCAAGCTGGAAAGCAAGAAGTAGTACACATGTAATGCCAGCCTGAGCATGTGCAGCCACTAAATGATTTTTTGGTTTTGTTTTGGTTTATACAAATGTGAATTGGAACAGCCAACTAGAGTAGCGTTTACACCAAGATCACAAGAGGGATTTGTGCCAACCTAAAATAATGCTCTATCAGGTGGCTCGCTAACCTTTGGAAATTTGCGCTGCATCAAGCTGGACACAAATTCTTTCTAGAAAGTTAAATGTTATAGAAAGCTGCAACCTTCAATTTTCATCACCCACAGTGGTATATTTCTCTCTTTGAAACTTTAATTCATCCCTATATAACGTAAAGTACTATTGGAGTATCTGGCACAGTAGTGAGCAGTCATACAAACAGTGCTATAGAATCACACTTAAAGCCTGTGAACTGTTAGTTTTAAACTGACAGTTTGGGGATTAGATTTGGATCAGGTTACTTCACTCAAATTTGCAAGACAGCTGTACTGGCATGGATTTATTAATAAGTAACAATCTCTAGATAAAGAGATATCTAAAAGAAAAAGTATTAGACCTTTTACATTATAAAAATCTCTTAGTTTGGAGTTGAAAGCAATAGTCTCCACCTCTTTCCCTCAAGTTACTTTACTTGGCTGCACTGTTACTTGTTTGTAGAAGCAACACTGTTGGCATTTCAAGGTGCAAATTCTGCTTCCTAGTTAAAATCTAGATGCTATTTAGGCCCGTTATCTTTATTATTACAAAAAATAATATACCTTTTATTGTGGTGACTAAGAAGCAACTCTCATCTTGAAAGTTCTGAACCATCTAGAAAGAAAAAGGAGATATTAAAATCCCAACTTTGTACCATCTAGGAGGCCAGCAAGCCAACTGGGAAGAGGGATAGCTCAGTGGTTTGGGCATTGGTTTGCTAAACCCAGGGTTGTGAGTTCAGTCCTTGAGGGGGCCATTCGGGGATTTAGTTGGGGATTGGTCCTGCTCTGAGCAGGGGGTTGGACTAGATGATCTCCTGAGGTCCCTTCCAACCCTAATAATCTATGATTAAGCAATTTGAATGCCAAAGTGATCTATAAATATTTCTGAATGGGCACTCCATGCAACTATTTTCATAATATTTTTCTCAGTACAATGTACTAGATTCCCCAAAAGGAGCTACTAATAAATAATAAAATAATAATAATTGGAGCTATACCAATTCTCCTAGAACTGGAAGGGACCTTGAAAGGTCATCAAGTCCTGCCTTTGCTAGCAGGACCAATTTTTGCCGCAAATCCCTAAGTAGCCCCCTCAAGGATTGAACTCACAACGCTAGGTTTAGCAGGCCAATGCTTAAACCACTGAGCTAAAATGTCAGTATATAAATACAAGAATAATTTATTGATACTTCATTTACAACATCACTACTTAAAGGGCGCCAGAATTATGTGGCTAGAATCTTTGTTTGCATAAACTGCTTAAGTAATTTGCAGCTAACAATGGTATTTAAACCTTGCTACTTACATACTATATTTCTTTCATATGTATCTAGACAAGAAAACAAATTGTATCTCATAATTAACTAACTGCCTACATAGTAAATCGCATTCCCATACTTTTTCAATTCCTAAATTACTAATTGTGAGGAAGAGAAATTAAACACACCAAAGTGTCAGTGAACTCTTAGATGGTTTGTTTACTGTTGCAAGGTAAAGATTTCATAGTATTACAATTGATGTACATGCAACATTATGAAAATATTGATGTTCAAATATTATATACTACTGGGACCTTCTCTCAGATCCCTTGTGCCCTAGTCATCACTATACTGCCAGTCATGAATTTTGTACTAGGATAACCACTCTCACCAGAATCTGGTTAAGCCACATTCTACTCTGAGTTTTATGGAATGTCTTTTTGACCTTTGGGAGTGAAGAAAGGAGAACCTTAAATCTAATGTATTTATTTAAAATGGCTTTGATTCCAGTCACACTGTTGCTGTGGAAAAACACAAGTTCTAACTATCAGAAGACATTAAGTGTATGCTACATACTATGCAAGAGAAAAAAGCAGTGCTGCTCAGAGAAAACTGCCTAAAGAAAGTGTGGATACAAACATGTTTTAAAATAAACCACAACTCTTAACTTAAAACTTACCAACTTTTAATTTGTACACTTGTCAGTTTTGAAACCACAATTTATTTAAAAAAGCAAATGAAACAATGTTAATGTTTTTAAACAAAATAATTTCATTACCTGATCACTAACTAGGATGTGGATACCAGTAGGACCTTGTCTGTAAACCTGATTAATCTGATGCAAAGGAATATTAAACACCAAAGCAAGCTTGCGAGTGACTTCTGAGGCTGCCATTTCTTCTAAGTAGATTGCATGATAAACTATAAGAAAAAAGCTTTTTCCTTTTAATAAGAATTATACTGTCATTGATAACAATTTAGGTGAAAACATTCCTGTAGGGTTGTAAAATTTACATCCCCCCACTTTATAGTCCCCCCCCTTTTTTTTTTAAACTGTCCTTGGTCTGCAATACCTTCTTAGAAACTTGAATACCTTTTCTACAGTGTTGTCCTTTATTTGGCAAATAAACACTGATTCTTACCATTCTCTAGTTCATTTATGTGCCCAAAATGACCATGACTTTTCCTTCAATCTGATTTCTCATCAGAATGATCAATATTCAGCACAGTTCTATGAATAGGGCTAGTTTGTATTTGTTTTGATACTGAAACAACCTTCAAAGCATCTGTAGGAAAAATGTATCATGTACCTTTTAAAAATCCATTTTAGTTCTGCTACAAAAATGACTGGAAAACTTTTAATCCAGGACATTATCTACCATATTCTATTTTTAAGGCAGATAATATATTTGGCCTGAGCTACTAGACTAATCACTTTGCTTCATGAGTTTTTTGCAAAGAAAGCTCTCTACAGAGTCCACCCAGATGATTTCCCCCTTAATCTCTCCCTTCAATTTTATATAACTTGATATGATAGTAAAAGTGAGTGTGTATAGCAGGGGTAGGCAACCTATGGCACATGTGCGGAAAGCGGCACATGAGCTGATTTTCAGTGGCACTTGCGCTGCCCAGGTCCTGGCCACCGGTCCACATTGCATTTTAATTTAATTTTAAAAATGAAGCTTCTTAAACATTTAAAACCCCTTATTTACTTTACATACAATAGTTTAGTTATATATTATAGACTTATGAAAAGAGACCTTCTAAAAACGTTAAACTGTATTACTGGCACACAAAACCTTAAATCAGAGTGAATAAATGAAGACTCGGCACACCACTTCTGAAAGGTTGCTGACCCCTGGTGTACAGCAAAATAAAACATGGCCAAAGTTTCTTATTTTCCAAACAGCAGCATGACTGTGGGCAGCTTAATGCTTGGTTTTGAATTTTACAGATTTATACAACTGTGGGTTCCAAGAGATGAAAATTAAAAAGCTTTATACCAATATGACAAACAACAGTGATCAATATTGGGTCAGATATGTTGTACATGTTGCTGGGAATGCTCTAATAAATGAAAAGAGGCAGAAGTGTCTAGCAGCTACATATTTGGATAAGCCCCTCCCCCTTGACCTCCTCCTTTCACAGCAATTTTGAACCTTGGGTGCGTTAGCCATCATCAAATTTAATTCGAAACTACACTTATACAAGAGGAAGTTTAGCTTATTTAACATAGGACATACGGTAGAACCTCTTACAAACACCTCAGGAATGGAAGTTATAACTTGCAACAAAACGTTGTGGTTCTTTCAAAAGTTTACAACTGAATAGTGACTTAATACAGCTCTGAAACTTTAATACACAGAAAAAAATGCTGCTTTCTCTTTATTTTTTTTTTTTTTAGTAATTTACGTTTAACAGTATTGTACTGTATTTGCTGCTTTGGAGGAGTGGGAAGAAAGGGTGGTTGTCTCTGCTGTTGCCTGATTGTGTATTTCTGGTTCCAAATGAGGTGTGTGGTTGATTGGGTAGTTTGTAACTCTGAGGTTCTAGTGTACTCCATACAGATACTCCCTCTCTGGCTGGAAAGTGTTTAAGTGCTGGAATACGATCCTCAGTCAGTCATTCTCCAGGAAATCCGAAAGGAGGGTGAGTCTTCACTCCCTCCAAAAAGTTGACATAAATGAAAGAGCAAGATAAATTTAGCTTCAAGTAGTTCCAGTGGCTCGAATAATAGGAGCAATGTGGATTTACTTGTTCTTTAATGTTATTGCTCTGTAATGGGCTCAGTTATGTTCTCAGTAACGGTGGAAACAGTAAAATGGCATATCCTTTAATACACTCAGCTATTTTCCCTTATCCAAACCACACTAGTTTCATTTCAAGTATATAAAGTCCTATCAGTTAAAAGTAATTGAAATAGATATGAACATAAGTTCTTTCAATTACAGTTGTACGTTCACCTAAAGTGAATTTCTTGGCAGACCACCATGGATCATTTGAATGTTCATTAACTACATTATCCATGCAACAAAAACAAAACCTTAGATTTTTTTTTACCAAGCCACTTAAAAGCTTACTTTTTATTAAATTTTCTATTCTTGAAGGTGTGATGTGTTCCACCATAAAAGCACATATACTACTTCTGGCTGAAAATCTAAGGAGTGCACTCATCTCTGCAATGCTAAAACTGCTGTGTCACCATTAATCCACTTTCCTCTGCATATTTACTTTCTGGATACACAATTCTAGCAGTTTATAAATTAGTCTAAACTATTATATTTTACTGAAAATCTATTCTCAGCTCCTCTTTTTCCTCTCCTCACATGTTTATTTCAAACTTTTCATTGCTTAGTAAGTCATAAAAAGAGCACTGTATGATCATACCATATATTGCACCATTGCTGTTATCACCATTGGTTGCATCTTGCTGCCTTTCCAGTTGTATGCTCCTCAATGGCTCCTGGCAGACATAGATTGTTAAACGGGGCCTAACAGACCTGCAGTTTACAAAGGATACATGTAAATTTTAAAAATAAACACACTTGCCCAAAAATGGTATGAAGGATTTATATCCATCTTATTTCAGCTGCCTTGCAAAAACAATATACTTAACATTTTGCTGCTTTACAAGCTATTTTAAAAAAAAACAAAAAACACCTCATACAAACTATCACCAGTGGCTTAATCTAGTCTCAGAAACATTGAGATGGTCTGCCAGATGCTGGTAAATTTAAATTTAAAAATTAATTCAACAATTTTAAAATCACTGACACAAGACTTGCTTACAATGGAATCCTGGAGCACAGCTACTGAATAGCAATAATTACATCTCTTATAAAGACAGTATGTTACTAAATATGTATTATCAGTTTCATTTGTAATTAGAATTCTGTATTTATTATTTAGCAGCCATGACCTCAAAAAATTTAGGTTCTTTATAGCTCACCTAAATGAGAAGTTTTGTCTCTTGGCAACAAACCCATCCGTCTTCAAGAAATCAGTACTGCCCAACTGCATTGCTACCAGGCTTACAGTCTACCTTTGAACTCATCAGTGCCTGCATCATATCTGTAGCCTGCCCTGAAGGTGTACACAAAACAGTCTTCTTTTGAGCATATTACTGCCAACTCCTGAGACAGCTAAACAGGCATATGCCAACCTAATTCTCAATTCATATCTCCCAAATCCCCTATTCTAAGAAAGGCACATTACTGCGATTGAACGTTTGTAAACTTGGCATTTTACCTGGATTTCAGTGCATTATATAGCCGAATGCCATCGGCCGGACCACAGATTTGTACCAGGTCCTCTCTTGTCAGCTTTAATAAATCAGCACCTGGAGAAATTCAAAAGAGCAGGATTTAGCTAGTTTCTTTTAGGACAAGGAAGCTCAAAAGAATCCAATATTCATTTAAAAACAAGTGACAAAATTGGCCCTTGAAAAACAATGCAGCTCTGCAAGATAAACACTGACAGCAAACAAAGACTAAAAGATGATTTTGATAACACTCCTGCAGAACACACAAGTACTTGCTGACACTAAGAAATAATTACCTGATTTTCAGAGAAAGTAGCACCCCTAGCTCCAGCTTAATTCAGCCCCTTTGAAAATCAGATAATGTGACTGCAAAATGTCACCTGTTTTAGTACAAATGGTTTTCAAATATTAGACTGCTTTATAGATAAATCATAGTTTAACTGGCTTAAGACAAGATTAGGATATTTACACCTGGGCTAATGTGTTTCAGTCAGATGCAAAATGGAGGGGGAAAAAAAAAAATACACCCTCATAGAAGTGTTGATTTATCACAGCCTGCTGATCCTTATATTATAGTATAGCTTTTGGGACACTATTTATCCTAGACTGTGTGCACTGAAAATGCTCTGGTTACATTGCTGTTCCCTAGAAAGATTGTGCATATCAGAAAATTTGGATGAAAATTCCTCTGACACCCGTCACAGTTGCTCAATGTCCATATGTTAGCTGTATCAAGAACCTCAGAGAGTAGGGCTTCAGCATATATTTACCAAGTTCTGGCAATGTGTATTGCTGTGCCACAAGATCAGCTGATGTCCACTTCTCCAACCTTCTCTAATTTGAGTCAGTTACCAAAGAACAGTCTCACAAATGGTATCGAGATCCACATTTACAGAGGAATAACTATAAACTATTTCTACCATATGCCAACCAATACAAAGACCACAATATTAAGTGCAGTTCTACTCTGAAAAGTGATTACGCAAAAATGGCACTTTCCTAATAGACAAATCTGCATCCTACAGTGTATTCGGAATCAGATCAGTTTACGTGACAAATTTTTTAATCCGAGCAGTAACATAACATGTTCAATTCCATTTCTTTCTTGTGCAACAGAATAGCGTATTGAATTCTGATTTTAAAGGCCTATGGCCCTCTGCAAATCTACTGAAGACAGTGAGGTTATACAGATGTCACTGAGGGCATATTCTGAAAATTCAGCTCCAGTTTGGCAGAGGAACTTCAGGGTCTTGATGTGCAGTGGAGAAGATGGTGCAAAAAGGTCTACATTTATTAGACGCTGGGGATCTTTTTAGGAAAGGCAGACTACACAGAAGCAGTGGCTCCATCTTAATAAAAATGGAACCAAACTGATGGCACAAAATAATTTAGGTTTTGATTGAGTTCTTAAACTAGGAGCTTGGGGGAAGAGGACAGGAGATGAGCAGTACAGAGACATCTTTCAAAGATATCAGTAATTATAAGGAATAGTACTATGTGGCCAATACAGGGCAGCACAAAATGCAACTGATCTAGATGAGGGACAGGAAAACCAGAGGAAACTTCAAAGAAAGGTGTTAAATAAAAGCACAGACATCTGTCCCAAAAAAAAAACAACTATTCACATATAAACTAAATGGCACAGCTGGGCAAAGTTTAGAGAAACACTTTCTCGACGTTTTAAGTGGTTGCTTATATCTAGAACACGAGAGGCTATTCTCAATTTATTCTCAAGTAACACACTGGTGTTAGATTTCAGAGCAGCAGTCGTGTTAGTCTGTATCTTTACACAGGAGTTAGTTCGAATGTGTCATTAGCTGTGCTGCTAAGTAAGAGTGATCACATATAATTAGGGTCAAAATTCAAGGGGGATGCAAGATACCAAAAAGTGACACAGTGACAGTTTCAGAAAGCCAGGATTTTAATAAAATGATAAGAGTAGTCAAAAAGTCCCTAAAGGCAAAACTTAAAGAAAGTAAAATCCTTAGAAGCGGCATGTATACTACCTAAGAAGAAAATAGACTCATAAGACCTGCATGCCACTGAACAAAAGGGGAACCAGGCAACAAAGTGTAAAGGAGTGTGGTGAAATGACAAGGTTCTTGAAGTTACTTGACCCAAAACTGCTATCCCTCAAAATTTGGAAATTGGACACTAGAGAAGTCAGACAGCAGCATAAGTTATAGCAGGCAATAAGAAGGGCCAAAGTGGATTTCAAAGAGCAAATAGTTAAATATGTAAAAACTAACAAAAAGTTTAGTACATCAGAAGCAGAAAGAAATAAGTGAGGTCTGCTAGATCACTACAGACTAAAGGAACAATCATTGGGAACGAATATATGAGTCAGAGACCACCAAAGAAAAAAGGCATCCAGCATTAAGCCTGGGTTTATATTTCCTCTGGAATAGAAGTTTGTGCATTTGGTATCGTCTTCTATGGACAATGAGGGGTTCTTAATTGATGGAATAGGAGGTCTATGACATAATTCAGCTACCACTCACGTTGGACCACTGCATGCCTCTTTAAAACGTCTCTGGGAGGTGTATAGACAATGGGATAATCCTGTAGTGATGGCACTGCTTCTAGAGCCTGATGGTTTCCTGGTACAGAGGGGATTATCACATTCCTCCCTGTTTTTATACAGTGCATAGCAGACATGTCTGTCAGGATTGGTACCATGGAATTTCACAGAAGGACAGGAACGCTATGCAGGCTAGTCTGATGGCCGCAGCTTCAAGATGGTCAAATGTAATCACAGATCCTGGAGCCATGTGTCTTGCACCTACAGGTGGTTCATGAGAGCATCCCACCCTGTCCCTGAATTGTTTGTGATAAAATGTCAGTCAGGTAGGGGACAGAGTCAGTTCCCTTTCTGTATGTTCACTGGATCCAGCCACAACAGCTCTTGTAGGATGTGGGATAGGACTGACTTTTTTGTTCATGTGGTGTCCGGACAGAGCATACACAGTTGTAAGGGCTGAAGATTAATTCTGGCAAGCAATGTCACATATATACATAGCAACATGTGGCCTAAAAGCTCCAGACATACACACACCATCATAACTGGGTTTGACTACAGGTAGTTTACCATCAACTGGAGACACTGGACTCTGCTCTATGGCAGGTAGACTGGCTGATAGGGAGTTGATCACTCAAACTCTCTCATCTGGGATGTTAGGGATTTTTTTCATTGCTCATGTGGAGTTCTAGTTGGGGGAACAGAGAGAAAAACTTAATCCAATGTTGGGATCTGCATCTGATCAGCCTGTCATCCAAGTAAGGATAGACGAATGTGCTCCTACTACTGCCTGACACTTAATGAACACTCTCGGTGCCAAGAAGAGGCTGAAGGGCCATGGTGCCTGTATTTGTTGAGTCTCCTCAGGTCTAAGATAAGAAGGGGGAGGCCTTCATCCTAATTGGAATTAGGAAATACTGAGAGTAGAAGGCTCTTCCCTTGCATTTCTTTGGAACCTTCTCTATGGTTTCTAAAAGCAATGAGGCCATCTCTGATTGCATGAGGGGGGCAGGGATGTGGTGGGCAGGGGTGAAGAGTGGAAGTAGATCGGGTAGCCATGGAAAGGATCTCTAACACCCATCTGTCTGATATAATGGCAGACCATGCCCAGTGGAACAGGCAAGGTGGCTTTGGAAGGTAATGCTCATTTGACCAGCTTTGATGTGGTTCCCAACTGTGTAATCAGATTTGCTGGCATGTCATAGGAGCGGTATGCATTGCTGAAGAGGAGGAAGGTTGGCACCCTATCATACCATGGTATTTTCTGTGCCTTGTATTCAAGATGCCTGTGCTGGTATGCAGGCATCCAAGGCCTCATCTGCAGGTGAGGATCATATGGCTTGAGATATGGGGCTGGGGTGTAATTCCTTGGAGAATTTAAGGTGGCCTTTGAGTCTTAATGAACGTACAGAGCACTCTGCTGGCTAAAGGGCTCTGTGCCCACAAAAGTTAAATCTTCAACTATGATCTTTCCCTCTCCCTCGGGATATCCAATACTTGGAGCCATAAAGTTCTGCACATCACTATGGTGACCACAGATCTCACCACAGTGCTGGAGATGTTCATTGTGACTTGGTGTGTCATCCAGGCTACCAGTTGACACAACTTTAACCCTTGATTAGGTTTCTAACCACCTCTCTGGCGTCTTGTGGAGCACTGCAAGAAGGGGGGGTGGGGGACACCTTGTCCTAGGTTAAGAAGTTATATTAGGTCAGTAAGGCTGGGCAGTTTGCTGCATGCAATTGTAGAGAGAGGCAGAAAAGAGTGACTTTCTCCCAAAGAGGTCAAGACTTTTCAAGTCCATGTCAGAGTCATAGACTAAATTCAGAAGGGACCATTATGATCGCCTAGTCTGACCTCTTGCACAATGCAGGCCGCAGAATCTCACCCACCCGTGTCTTTGATGGTACTCTTGCTCAACTTAGATTTCTCCTGTACCACGAACACAACTAAGGAGCCTAGGTTGGGTGGAATACAGAAATAT
Organism: Gopherus evgoodei; assembly: GCF_007399415.2. Lineage (NCBI taxonomy): Eukaryota > Metazoa > Chordata > Testudines > Testudinidae > Gopherus > Gopherus evgoodei. The sequence continues at coordinate 85,208,182 of NC_044323.1, forward strand.
TCAAACCATATTAAAGGTATTTGGTACCTCTTCTCAACCTGTTTCATGGTGGGCATTATTGTGGCTGGCACCTGCCACAGGGCCTGGCTGGGTCAAGCAGCCCCTCCTTTCTCGGGATGGTAATATTATCCAGGACAAGAACTGATAGGATGTCATATAATTTGGTATTTCTCTTCTACCACTGCTGTCTCTACCTCCATAGTTCCAGTAACCTGCCGAGGGAGTTCCTGGAATATTTTAAAGTCATCAGACATTGGTACCAATGCCAAGGATACTGCCTTTTCAAGGAGGTTCCGTAAGTGGCAAGATGGGGTGCTGGTGTTGCTCTATCCTAGGATCTGGTTCCTCCCAATATTCCAGCATGGTCTGGCCAGAGATGCTGAATGGGAGTGTGACCTCTTCCTCTATTACAATGAAGACCGGTTCCCCGATGCCTGAGATGGTGGCATTACTGTTGACTCTTGGGCATTGACCAGTCCATTGCTAGTCTTCTGGTGGTGGCTGATCCTTGTAGGGGATTCTGGCAAGATGCTCCATGGTACTGACCTCCAATCTCTAAACCTCTCAGTTTGAAGATGGGAAGAATGTACGTCCAGGTCATAGTGAGAATGAGACAACTCCTCTAAGAGCAACGACTTACATGGCACAGTCAATACCACGGTCTGTACCAGTACCAGCAGGTGCTTCGGCACTGGAGGTTTTTCCGAGTCTACCTTGGGCTTATTCACCATGGTTGGTGTTGATGCTGAAGGGGTAGGTCCTGGAGAAAGGGTCAGTGCTGGTGTGGTCTTGGAGCAGCCTGTGGCACCCATTTCCCTAGCCCTCAATGCTAAACAAGGCCTGGTGGATTTCTCTGCAGAGGCTTTGTATTACCTGTCTTTATGGGAGGACACCGAAAGTTCTGTCTGGAGTCTCTACCACTATGCTTTAAAGCAACCTGTTGGTACTGGACTTTGATGCTGTAGTTGGTGGTCCCTGTTTTGATGCTGATGATATCTGCTTTGGTGCCATGGCAGCTGTGCCCTATTTCTTTCTTGGTGCTGTTTTGTCCACGCTGGTATCTTGTCTGCTGTGGAGAGTGCTGAATGAGCCTGGCTTGTCCTCTAGAGCTCATCTCCTCAGGCCTTAAGACAGACCTTTATGGATTGTTCCGCAAAGTGGAGTTTGACCCTTGTGTCTTATGACTAAACAAACATATCCTAGCAGGAAATGTCAGGCACACTGAACATCTGCTTGGTATGTGTGATTCTCCAAGGTAGAAGAGGCACCAACTGCATCCATCTTTTAGTGGGACTAGTCCAGCGCAGCATGAACAGGGCTTGAAGCCTGCAGGTTTCAAGTCTGTCATGTTAAGGAGCAATTTTAGAGGGCAGGTTAACCTCCAATACCCTGTCCAGTCAAGTGAATAGGATCCCAGCAGTTGAAGAGGAAGATAATCAAAGGAGTTCTGAAGAAGTTCACAAGATTTGAAGAAGGTTGAGACAAATCTATGGTCAGACATTCACCATGTTCTATTGTGCTGCCATGAGTGGTAAGAACAGACTGGCCATTCCACTCTTTATGCCCTCACATGGGAGCATGATATGGCACAGGGTGTACATGTAGCCCCAACGGACACTGCTACTCAAGAAATTCCAGTCCCATGCATGTTTACAGTGGGATCTACACTGACATGCTCTAAGAACAAGGGGGATTTCAATAAAATTTAGAAGTAGCAAATTCAAAACAGCAAAAAAAAAAAAAAAAAAAAAACTTCACACACCATATGAAGAAACTAGAACTCACTGCTACATCGTGGTGTTGAAGCCAAAAATATTAAGATTAAAAAAGTGATCAGCTATACATATGAATAAAGAATAGTTGTTATAGTTAATGCTAACAAATTTTGGGACAAGATCAAGCCTCATGTTTTAGGGCTTAAATCTGTGACTCCTAGGAATTACAGGAGACCTAACTGGGGAGAAGAGGGGCCTACATTATCTCACAGCTGCCTTATGAGAAATCTCTTGCGCCTTCCTCTGAAGCACATGGTACTGACCAATGTTAGAAACAGGACACTGAACTAGACAGACCATGAGTCTAATCCAGTGTGTCAGTTCATTTTCCTCCTAAATAAGGAGTGAATCAGCATTTAACTGAGTTTGTAAACCATCATTACTGGTGGTGATGCAGAAGAACGAACGAACCCAGTTCCACTTTCAGGTGTCAGGTTGAGTTTGTAGAGCTGGCAGTTAAAGGCAGCTTTTTCCCTGTAAACTGAACTTTTGGCCTAGAAATCAGAAAGACACTAAATAGTCAACCTCATGACACTATTTTTACAGAGTAATTTTTCAGATAAGACTCTCACTCAAAACTTGAGGAAAAACTCTAAATAGACATTAAAAAAAATACCTGAGAAATTTGAAAAAAGCCTTGTATAGGTAGAGAACCTATGTTTGAGTAACCACTGCTGAGTTTCCTGGATTGTGGCTGAAGGATGAAGTTGCTGTGAGAAACAGGGGTTGAAGACAACAATTTTGATGTTAATTTGTTTTTATAAAACAAAGTCAACTAATTTTGTTACATTATTAAAAACAATTAACTATCTCATTTCCTTTCATCAGAACACACTAATAATGAAATCAGTATGAATCACCTCCACTTCACTGATTATTCAGCAATTAGGTACAAGGTTTGCATTGTGTAACGAAAACCAAACAGGAATACAGATACTTACATCTCCAGACCCTTGAGAAGTTCCATCTCCTTGATGATTTGGGGAGGAAGAATTGCTACGGTGGAAAGGTGGAACAAAAATAAATGATATTACTGGATTTTTAAAAGTTAAGAGAATAAAACCATTCAAGCATTACTGATAAAGGTAACCTTCAAATTTTCAAAATGATAAAAAAATGTCCCTAGTTTATGGCAGCAGCATGATTCCTAGGTTAAAGACCACTCAGGGAATAAACTGGTCTGGTGGAGATATGCTGTAAGGAAGAGGAATATCATCACTTAGACTGTGCAAATCACTTGGTTCCTAATCTAATCCCTGCTAGTCAACTGAAAAAGCAGCACCCATAATAAACTCACACATCCAACCATCTATCTTAAAAGGAAGAAATGAATAGTGGTCACAGGATTGAAGAGGTAAGAGAGGTGCTGTCCATCCTCTGATGCACAGGGTCAGTCACAAAAAAGGTAGAGATGCCAGGATCAGCTTTCTGAACACCCTGAAAAAAATTAGTGGTTCTCCTGAATGTTGCATTAGTGGCAGTAAATTACACCAATACTTCACATTTATATAGCACTTTTCACCCCAGTTTCTTATATTTTTATACATATGGCACCACTGCAGAGACCTCTGACATGGAGGGCATCAGTCAACCAGAGCAAAACATGAGATACAATAGCAGGCTAATCTCTACTCTTAACGTAACATTCAGCTCATACAGATTCAGTTTTTAAAGTCTAATCTGAAAGATTGATATAGATACTGGCATGGAGCTCTATTTTGAGGCTTAAACTAAAGGATGTGCCAACCATACCAAATGGTAAACACATTTCTACAAGACAAATGAAACATTTAAAACCTGATATTTAGATTACTAAGCAATCCTTTCCAGCAGAGCCTATAAATTTCAGAGGTAGAGGTACTGTGGGTACTTTAAGCTTTTCTATGCAGAAAACACTTCTCTCAAACATTCTTCTTCCCCCAACACCCCATTAGACCAGGTCTGATGGGTAAAATCTGTAATTTGCCACTGTCATGGCATCTCCTTCCCAAACACCACCGTAAGCAAAGAGATGCATATTAATGTTTTCTGTAAGTGCTTCAACTACAGCATCTACTGCCAGTAAGCCATCACCCTTGAAGATGATAAAGCAGAAAGACAAAAGAAAGGTGGGGAGAGAAAGACAACACTCTTGATCATAAATCTTCCCCTAGGTCCCTCATCTTTAGTTGTGCTATCTCACCTGACTCTCCCCGCCTTCTCCCCCTTTTAAATGAAGGAAGGAAGGAAAGTATTTGATTTAGCAGCTATTCCTGGTATTTCACTGTGAATTTCATAGATTAGATTTACTGTAATATCCCCCTTCCCTTACAGGAATAAGCTATAGTGGCACAAGCACTTCTATACCAATATTACTGTCCACACGAGGGGGGGGTTGTACTGCTGTAACTTCACTGATACAGTTTAAGTGGTCTGACTTTTGTGTAGATAAGGCCTTAGTAAGTACCCAGTTAAAAGGAAAAGAACTTGTTATGAATTGTGCTAGGGTCAATAAGTTAAGTTTCCAGCAATGGATACTGAGCAGGGAAAACATGATTTCTGGAACCGGAGGAATAATTTTACAATTGAAAAAAAAATAAATGCCAAAAGTTTCAGAGTTCTGAAAAAATCTTGGCCAAAGTTCTACATTTCTCCCCCGCAACTTAATTTTGGGGATTGGTAGTCAATCTTCCATATTTATACATAATCTACATTCAAATGAAAGGAAAATGCTTTAAGCATAAGATTAATTTGAAGTATTTTTTAAAAATTAAACTACAGAAAATAAACTTACCTGTCTGGGACACTGTAGGTACTATGTTGAGCAGAGGTAAAAGTTGGTGTTGGGGTAGGACTGTTGTTTACAAATGCCGTAGGAGTATCAGGCCATGGTGAGCACTAAAGATAGAGAAAAGAATTAAACAATAAGTTGATTGTAAAACCTCATGTCACCTTGGCATGTAGTCCTACACTCAAAAGCCCTGAATTCACTCCTGTAGAATTTTAATCTGAGTTTTCAAATTAAGTTTCCCCCACCCCACTTGTTCCATCCATGTATCTGAACCTGACCAGGAATTTTAACTAAACCAAAGCTGTTCTAGTCATTTTTTCTGTTCCATGAAGGAGATTCCTATTTATTAACAACTTGATTATTGCTTTCTTATGACACAATGAAGGTGGTGGTGATGGACCTGATGGAAGGACTGCAGAGATTATTCAGTTTAAAAAACGACATCTGAAATCTGCACAAAATAACCCCAATAGGCAGCAAATGGCTACAGAAGGTTCAGGGATAATGGAGTATAAGCAAAGCTGAAAAACCAGGATTTCAGAATGGCACTCAGTCCATAAGCTTAAAATGTGCCTACCCTGACGGTGCTCACATCAGCTGTTGCTCTGAGATGTCTAGCAGTATTTCTCTTTCAAACAATCATTCTTTGGACTGAAATTTAAGAGTTATTTAGTAGAAGACTAAATTGATGCCCACATGCAGTTTTGCGTTCTTGTGAGTTTCATGCTAAGCTAGGAGTTTTATTCATGAAGTAGTAATTCATCACAAGCATTTACTGATAAACCCACTGTCAAGTTAGGTCAATTTTTTTTTAAATTGACCAGCCAAGATAAAAGCCCTTTAAAATGACACTGGTGTTAAGTGCTCCAAATGCTTTATCATAATCTATTAAAAATAAAATTAATTAAAAAAAAAAGATTTAGCTTTTAATAAGGAAAAGTGCAAGGACACGTGGATAAACTGTAAAGAAAGCAACCAAACAAAGATTAAATGAACTGAAGGCCAAGACCATGCTAGACATGCCAACACAGGTTTCTGATACACTCTTCATGATTGTCTGTTAACCCAAATGTAAGCTAAGTTTCTTTCAGGCAGTTTTTAAAGCTGTTTCTTGTCCCTGAAAAGCAAGAGCTAAACAGTAAGTCCCGGAATTTAACAGGTGCCAGCACTTCAAACATGGAAGATCCAGTGAACTTGAAATCCCTCATATGTCTGAGTACTAAAAGGCCCTTTTTATCGACAATAACATGAGAAAAATCTTATGCTGCCTGCACATTTTTTTGATATCCTTATTAATCTTTTTGTGCTGGAAGTCTGGCTTTCACTTGCCAGCAATGGGTACACCAAAAATCTTAAAACTGGTTAATGTTCCTAGAGACACTGGCTTGGGGCCTCAAAAGCTGGAAAACTTGGAAATCACACATATAAAGTGGACTCAATCTAGAGGTGGATTTGTGATCTTATTTTTATTACAAAGAATGTCACATTGTTACCACGTACAGATATAGCCAACACTGGCATACTAGACTGTGACTTCACTCATACTAAACATGATTGTTCACTGTTACCTGGTACTCCCCACCCATTCTATCATATCTACCTGATGTCTCTCATTATAAACTAAGACTCTAAGCTCTCAGGGACAAGGACTTATGTGTGTTTACAGCACCTAACACAATGTGGCTTTGATCCCTAATTGTGAGCTTTAGGCAAAACCACAATACAAATAATAAAACTAATGAGCCATCTATTTCTCTAGCACGAAGAGGAAAGTTTAGAGGCGGAAGTTTTCTGACATACATGACATAGCCAAGATACTACCTCCTGCCTGTGCTCTAGTGAGGCAATTTTCTGTATGTACTTACCACTAGGACATTGTGTTTTGAAGTGTTTTGATTTTAATATAACTTATAGTAGATTTTCTTTAGTTAAAGCTGCCAAAGGTTTTTTAATTTTAACTTTTTAGCATTTACACCAAATCAGAATGACCTGAGATTCTGGAATTCTGGAAGTAACATTGCACAGTTGGCTTTTGACCAGCCTTAAGGAAAAATAAAAAAGAAACTCAGTTCAGTTGGGACAGTGGGGTAATTTCCTTTGAAGATTCTCAAAATTCTCAACCCCCACAGTCCAAGAGACTTCACTATAAACAAGACAAGAATTACATCCCTCTAACTCTTTGGCTGCTTTCCTGAAGTGTTATGGTTCAAAAAACTTGAATTTTCTGATACTATAATTTGTGATAAAATACTATATGATACAGCCCTACCAAATTCACGCTCCATTTTAGTCAATTTCACAGCCATAGGATTTTTAAAACCTTAAATTTCATGATTTCAGCTATTTAAATCTGAAATTTCAGTGTTGTAACTGTAGGAGTCCTGACCTAAAAAGGGAGTTATGGGGGCGGGGAAGGGGGTCACAAGGTTATAGCAGGGAGGGCTGCAGTACTGCTACCCGCACTTTTGTGCTGCTGCTGGTGGCGGCTCTGCCTTCAGAGCTGGGCAGCTGGAGAGCACTGGCTGCTGGGCGGGAGCCCAGCTCTGAAGGCAGAGCCACCGCCAGTGGCAGCACAGAAGTAAGAATGGCATGATATGGTATTGCCACCCTTCTGCACTGCTGCCTGCAGAGCTTGGTCCACAGTCGGCAGCTGCCACTCAGCTCTGAAGCACAGAAGTAAAGGTGATATGGTATGGTATTGCCACACTTACTTATGCACTGCCCCCTAAAATAACCTTGTGACCCCCCTGCAACTCGCTTTTGAGTCAGGACCCCCACATTTGAGAAATGCTGGTCTCCCCTGTGAAATCTGTAGAATATAGGGTAAAAAGTGCACAAAAACACCAGATTTCACAGTCCGAGACATGTTTTTTGTGGCGATGAATATGGTAGGGCCGTAGCGATAATGCTTACTTAGTACTTTTCCAGTACTCTAGACATAAACATAGTTACAACATACTTGTTTTGCTTAAATTTTCAAGGTCCCCCACCCCATGAGGAATATTTACTAGGGCAGCCAAGCAATTAAAAACAATTAATCGCTCAATTAGTCACACTGTTAAACAATAATAGAATACCATTTATTTAAATATTTTTGGATGTTTTCTACATTTTCAAATATATTGATTTCTATTACAACACAGAATACAAAATGTACAGTGCTCACTTTATATTTTATTACAAATATTTGCACTGTAAAAACTAAAAGAAATAGTATTTTTCAGCTCACCTCATGCAAGTACTGTAGTGCAATCTCTAGTGTGAAAGTGCAACTTATAAACGTAGATTTGTGTGTGTTACATAATTGCACTGAAAAACAAAACAATGTAAAACTTTAGAACCTGCAGGTCCATTTAGTCCTATTTCTTGTTCAGCCAATCGCTTAGAGAAACAAGTTTGTTTACATTTACAGGACTGCTTCTTATTTACAATGTCACCTGAAAGTAAGAGGCAGCATTCACGTGGCACTTTTGTAGCCAGCATTGCAAGGACCATGCCAGATATGCTAAACATACATATGCCCCTTCATGCTTTGGCCACCATTCCAGAGGACAGGCTTCATACTGATGATGATCCTTTAATGTGTTAATTAAATTTGTGACTGAATTCCCTGGGGGAGAATTGTATGTCTCCTGCTCTGTTTTATCCACATTCTGCCATATATTCCACGTTATAGTTATCTCAGATGATGACGCAGCACGTTAGTATTAAGAACACTTTCACAGCAGATTTGACAAAACGCAAAGAAGGTATCAATATGAGATTTCAAAGGACAGATACAGTACTCGACCCAAGGTTTCAGAATCTGAAGTATCTTCCAAAATCTGAGAGGGATGAGGTGTGGAGCATGCTTTCAGAAGTCTTAAAAGAGCAACACTCAGGCCACGTCCAGACTAGGGTATTAAAATCGATTTTAGATACGCAACTTCAGCTACGTGAATAACGTAGCTGAAGTCGAATTTCTAAAATCGAGGTACTCACCCGTCCAGACGACGCGGCATCGATGTCCGCGGCTCTCCATGTCGATTCCGGAACTCCGCGCGGGTTGATGGAGTTCCGGAATCGATGTAAGCGCGCTCAGGGATCGATACATCGCGTCCAGACTAGACGCGATATATTGATCCCCGAGCAATCGATTTTAACCCGCCGATGCCGCGGGTTAGTCTGGACGTGGGCTCAGATACAGAAACTACAGAACATGAACCATCAAAAAATAAAATCAACTTTCTGCTGATGGTATCTGACTCAGATGATGAAAATGAACATGCATTGGTCTGCTTGATAATGATCCCAAGCAGAGCAGAACCCGTCATCAGTATGGACGCATGTCTTCTGGAATGGTGGTTGTAGCATGAAGGGACATATGAATCTTTAGCTCATCTGGCATGTAAATATCTTGCAACATCGGCTACAACAGTGCCATGCTGATCTCACTTTCAGGTGACATTGTAAACAAGAAGTGGGCAACATTCTCTCCTGCCAATTGTAACCAAAAACTTGTTTATCTGAGCGATTTGCTGATGTAAGACTGAGTGGACTTGTAGGCACTATATTTTTTAATGCAATACAAAACTTTAGAATTATGTACACAAAATAACTTATTTGTAAGTTCAACTTTCATGATAAAGAGATTGCACTACAGTACCTGTATTAGATGAATTGAAAAATACTATTTTTATCATTTTTTACGGTGCAAATATTTGTAATTAAAAATATAAAGTGAGCACTGTACACGCTGCATTCTGTTGTAACAGAAATCAATATATCTGAAAATGTAGAAAAACATCCAAATATATCTAATACATTTCAATTCGTATTCTATTGTTTAACAGTGCGATTGAGATTAATTTTTTAAATCAGAGTTAATTTTTGAGTTAATCATGTGAATTAACTGCGATTGACAGCCCTAACAGTTACACAATATGTACATTAAAAGCTGTATGTTGCTCTCATTGTACCACTTTACATTAAGCCATGTGCCCTTACTGTTCACAATATATTAAAATAAGAAAATGAATATACAAGACAACCAGTCAGAGGCAAGACAAGGATATTTGTGTCCACCACAGCACAGTAAAGTGGTTGCTACTTATCAAACAACTTCTGTTTGACATCAAAATAGTAAAACAAATGAATATCCCTAACTTCAGTCTAATGACTTTCAAACAACTAACATTCTCAACCTTTCAATGGCCTAATATTTGTTCACCCTTACTTTCTTTTAAGCCATTGACTTCAGACCATAGAGTCTCACATGAACTTCATTTCTCTTTAAATAGCCTTGTTTTATAGAAAATTTATTTATATAAGAATTGATTAAATAAAATATTACATGACAACAGCAAGACAGATGTCAGCATTCTTATATACATCTATGATGTCTTGCAGAAGAACCAGAAATACTTTCCAACAAGCCACAGTTGCTTTAATCACATCTGCAATAACTAAAAAACTTGTATCCATGGAACAATCCTCCATTATTCTGTCTTGTTATATGCCAGGGTAGATAAAAATCAATTATTTAAAAAAAAAAAAAAAAAAGGTTTTTTTGATAATGCTTTGAGGGAAAAACCATCTAAAGATACATTATAGCTCAAAGATATCTCATCATGTAATAGGGATTATAAATTCTAATTCTATAGTATGAGACAATATATTCATATAATGTTTAAGAAAAGTTTTGTAAATGAGTTCCAATAACTCAAGGATTAGGGACCTCTGGAGCCACTTCTCAGAGCTGTTTTCTCCCTACTCTCAAAACACTGAAATTCACTCTGAATTTATGCTTTGAGAAGGTACCTAAAAAGTCAGATTGTGGGTCCTGTGAGAAGTTCACTTCCTATCCAAAGTATCAGATTTAGATTTAGAGTGTGCTGCTTGATCAGCATGACTATTTATAGAGCCGCCATAATGGCATGTCAAAGAACATATAAAAATATAGGGTTCCTATCCCAAATAGCTTTTAGTCTAACATGACCATATACAATTAAAAATTCTATTCATGTAGTAAGTTACTTTAAACACAGAGTCAGAAAACGAGGACATTACTGTCCCCATAATTCTAAATCAGTCATGCTGCACACCTTGTACTTTTGGCATGTAACTTGAATATATTAAAAGATACATTTAAGAAGAAACAAGCATAAAGTAGTACTAGGTACATGCTATAGGGCCAAGCAAGTTTTACTATGATAACCTTAATTTTAAGTGTCACCCACCCATATACTTTATACTGCATCGTTTGGCTTTGTTTCTCCAGAGGAGTGGAAGAGAATGCAGCAGTGTGGAGGAAGGAGATATGATCACATGGAAGATCTCATTTGGGTACTAAGTGTGTGCACATGGTCAGAGAGTAGGGCATGGTAACTCAAAGACCCAGAAACTTCCAGAACAGAGTGGTAATTACCAGACACTCTCAGTTGCTGTTCTGAGGCTGTATAGGACATTTTCACTGTGGGCTACTCACCTAGCAGTCATATTCTAGTCACTCTCGGAGAGCTGAGCCAACCAGAAAGCACTGAATGGGGTGATTATAAACAGGTGTTAAAAGTAGCCCCGTGGACTCAACAGGTAACTGACACAGAACCATGAACAGAACTATTTGCTGTGAGGGCTGGGTCCCCATCCCTGTACCACTTTGGACATGGGCTGCAGATTTCTGTTTCCCTACAACAGAGAGCACCTATCAGCTGTTAACCCAAGGCTTAGAATGCTGCTAGCTGTGGAGGTCCACGTTGTTTGCTGACAGGGTTCTGAAGTGTTTGAAAGGACTGAAATGCTGCCATTTCTCAGGCTCTGAAGAGTCCAGGTGACATACTGTGGTCACGCTACAAGGAGCGAGAAAGCCCGTTTGAAGATCAGAGGGGAATGCATTTTGATAGGTGCACTAATGAACAGAAAACGTTATGTTAAAACCTTGTATTTGAATGTTTGTAACAAATAAAAAGGGAGAAGTCTATATAAGGAACACCAGCAGATTTACTGTTTAATACCTTTTATTTAAAAGTTATTCACAGCATTCCAAATATACTTCTACCTCGATATAACATGATCCAATAGAACATGAACTCAGATATAACAGGGTAAAGCAGTGCTCTGGGGGGCGGGGAAGGGGGGGTCTACGCACTCCAGTGGATCAAAGCAAGTTTGATATACCGCGTTTTCACCTACAACGTGGTGAGATTTTTTGGCTCCTAAGGACAGCGTTGTATCGGGGTAGAAGTGTACTATTTACCATGGGTTATGCTATTTACAAGTGCTTTGTGTGCATTAAATGTTTGTTTTACTAAGAAGATGTATGGTACTCGCTCTCTGAAGCTGACTGGGAACTATCAGCATCCATTTATCAAGGTTTACATAAAATAGCCCTGAAGTTTAACTCTAATTTTTTCTGAAAAGTCCTTACAAGACAGAACTATAGCCTGCTTCAGCAAAGAGTTAAGCTGAGGTGCAGTATAGTTAGACACAATATTGCATGAGCAGCCCATGTTCCTCATTATATAAACACCAAGTCAAAAAATGAAGTGTACTATGAACTGAAGTTTTTGTATTCTAATTTTGTATTTCAATTAACTTTTGTTTAAAAGAATTAAGCTCTGGACAGTTCAAGCCTTACAGTTACAAAACCTAACATTCAGCATATTATAAACTTCACATTTGCCAAGATTATAAAGTTTGAGGAGTATGGCTCATAACAGAGGCCTTTAATCATTGAAAGCCTTCAGCCTATAGTTCTACATAACTTCCCTTGAGACAGGCAGGACACGAATTGCAGGATTAAAACAACAACAACAGACTCCTGGGCTTAAAGAGTCTTGACTACAAGGGAAGAAAGAGCAGTGAAGGCCTAATGAAATCATTATGAAAAGGACTAGGTCTATTTTTGCCAAATGTAAGGGAAGTTCTATCTTTCTCTAGAGACTAAGCTCTGGCTTTCCAGCACTTAAGAGGGATGCAAATTGGAGATCTCCTTCCCACAGGACAACACCTGCCTGACCACTAGCAGCAGCAACAATATGCACTTAGCAGGAGGCCACATCCAAAGAGAGATTCACCGAGCACAGGGAGAAAAACTCCCTGGGCATTACCATACTCTAAAATACCTAATTAGTCAGAAAGGAAAAAGAGGTTAAGAAACGTGAACACTGGAAGCTAAGCCTTGCCATCTGAAAGAGCTGCCTCCACCTAGTTAGAAATGTTAACATGCTTTATAGGGAGAGACACATGTGCACTGATTTTTTTTTCTCCTGTATACATCTATTGATGGATATCCTGCCTAGCAGCAGAAGAATGTCTGGGTTGACAATGGATACTGTAGAAGAAATGTAAGAGCTTTAACTAAGGAACTAAGTATTCCACGTTGCCAGTATTTTACTATGAACTTTAGTTAATTCCAGACATCCTAGTGTTTACTACAGAATCAAGTAAAACAAAATTCTCGAAAGAATTTATCCCACTGTTTACAGTGCTCGCTTATCATAGCGCCTCAGTTGTGTGTGGCATTTCATACACAAAGAATGAACAGGTCCTTTGCCTTGAGAAATGTACAAGCTGAATTTTGAGTAGCACACAAAGGGATGAGGAAGTGCGGAGGGGAATAGTGATGGACAAAAGTCAGCTAATTGTCACATAAGTGCTTTATGGGAAGAGGTGTCACAGAAATACGAACAAAACTTGCTTGTTCAGTGAATTAAGTCAAATAATTGACTTTCACAGGTGGACATTAACATATGACCAAATTTACCAATAGGTAGATGCAGGATCATGACTTGCTCAAACCAATAAGTTGCTAAGATCTATCTTAGAAATAAAGATATTGGAAAATATTTATCGTTCACCATAAGTGTCAATTTAAACACCTGGAAGGTTAAAACTTGATAGGGAAAGTGTAAAATACACATAGTTGCTTCTTTTAAGCAGACAGATACAGGATTAAACAGAGGGTCCACATGCTGTGAGAAAAAGTAGTGCTCAGTAACATTAAGCCTTGCTGTATCTGACTGAAGAACAAGGAGAACTAGATGCAGAGAGCCAGAGGAAACAAAGTACTATTACTACAAACAACCTCTCTGCAACAATACATGGGGCTTTAAAAGTACAAATGTATATGGAAACTTACATTAAACTCAGGTGGAAATATGGGACAAAACATACATGCGGTAACTAAATTTTGCTATTTACTTTCACTGATTACATATATATAAAGAAAGCAAATAGCTTTTTAAAAACATCTAGCTATTTCAATAAAGGAAATGCAGGTGTAAACTGAAAGCTCTTGGCTTGTTTGTTTTTTTTAAAGGAGTTATGCAGTCCCTCTGCAACAATCTGTCTTAAGTGTTAGATTTAGGAAGCATTCCTCACTGAAACAGAGTAATTGGTGTAAACAAGAGAGAATGAAATTAAGCCAAGGAAGTCAAAATGTTTTTATTTTTGATCATGGAAGTTTCTCCTATATCTAACACTGCACAAGGTATCTTGCACAATGAAAAGGTAAGCAGAAGTCCCTTACAGTGCCTCGCTTTGCCAGAGAATCACCGCAGTCTGCTGGCAAAGTCCGCTTGCTGGACTTTTTCTGCTCATGTTCAACTGCATCTTCAATTATAGGCTCAAGCCTCATCTGGACAAACACCAAAGATTTGGATCAATTTCTTTTCATTATACAGTGAGGAAAGATCTAAAAGCCTTTTAAAAACTTTTGTAATCTTTAGAAAACTGTATAGAACTCACTGGTGTTTAAATAAAAAGAAAATGCAAAAACCCAGTGAGGCTCTAGCCATAAACTCAATAGTCTCTAAAAACGTGGTTTTGAGCTCAAATATGACATGTATAAATAAAACCTAAACCCCAGTTTTTGTTTTTTAGCTGCAAGGTTTTTAGATCTGTACACGACTCTTGTTTTAGAATTCAGCACAAACAGTGCTCTATCCAAGGGTATTTGAATACAATATCTACTATATAGCCAAGTGAAATTTACTCAGCAGAATCTTAAAGGTTACTGGTGTTTTTCTTTGGGACAAGTTTGTCATATTAAAAAGCCTACCTTTGTCTATATGTTTATGCTGTAACTCTCCCCCCCCCATTTTGAGGATATAATTTATTTACTGCTAATATTTCATATATTGTATCTAGATAATTTTTCTTCATAAATACATGCAGTTCCATCGTGTTACCTCTGTGAGGACTGTGGTGTCATACGAAGGTTGATACTTTTCTTTTTCATGTGCAGTTCGCTTCTCCATCTTTTCTCTATCTGTTTTCTGTTTCCTGTCTGCTCCTTTTGGCTAAAAATTAATAGTTTAAATGAACAAGCAGACAGAGAGCAGCTTTGCAACTGAAATATGGATCTAAAAATCAGCCATTATAATGTAAACATGTTTTCTATGTCTAAACTTTTCTTTTTTTTTTTTTAAACTGTGAACCATTATTTACATCTATTACCTTAAAAACTTTGATTTGGCAGCTGGCTGAATGCAAATGATCTGTATATTCTCCATTTTCAGTCTGCTTAAAAGTGTCAACCTGAATCCTAAAAGGAACTCCTTTTTCACCTCCATGTTTACGTGGGGTAAATTCAGTGCTGATGCAATGTACCTGAAAAACAAAGTGAAGCTGTATTCCATTCTGGGCATATTCTTAATACTTTTGCCACTACCATTATATAAATTTCTCTGACAGGGTGAGCAACAAGTTTTGGTTTATTCAGGAAATGAAACTGGAAATCCAAGGGAGGTAAGAACAAATTCCTTTATCTTTGCTTGCCGCACAGGCGTGGAAGTCAGGTTTAAACCTGTCCCTATTTACTATCAATACATCACCTATATTCTCCCCAAAAAGTAATACTTTAACTCCTATATCTTTCACAACATTAAATAACTGTTGTGGATTGTCATCATATGTTACTAAAAAAATCCCTCTCAAATTCTTATATCGGATCTTAAGACAAATATAAGAGCAGAACAACTACATTAATCATGATGAATAAATTCAAAGATTTTTCCAGGTACTAGTACACAGTGGTATAATTTAGCTAGCCTGAACATTAAGATTTTTTTTAGTACATCTTGAAATTTCTATCAAAACCACTTACTGGAACGATTTTTAAATCTGACTTAAGGCTGGGATTTTCAAAAAGGAGGCTAATGGAGGTAGGTGCCCAAGGGTCAATGAATGGCAGTGGGAATTGATACCTAACTCCCTACAGCTTTTTTGAAAATACCAAAATAAAGGCATTGAGTTTATGAGACAAGTGAATATCATGGCAGTAAAAAGGTACAATAAAAAGAGAGTGTTATACTAGGGAACAGTACAACAGTTACAATGTTGTAGGGCATTAAATATTCAGTATATCTCCAATGCCACCACACTGCGCACTCCCACCTTCCAAACAGTAAGAGTTGACTAAGCTTTTCTTCATGCCATGAGCACATTCTGCGAGGCTGAAAATATAACTGTACAAACAAAAGTAAAATGGATGGCTCATTACACACTCTTTACTCCCTTGCAGCAAAGCCTGACAAGGAAGCAGACATTGTAATAGTTGTGTAATTCTTTGACAAAGGAAGAATTATTTCTGTCAGGGTACAGTAGCACAACATCATTTACTGCCAACGTGGGAACAATTTACTTGAGCTAATAAGCGAAGGAATATTGCCACTTATTGCTTTGCATTTTTTCTTCATACCAATACCTCATTTTTTAAACAAAATTATCCAGAAGGAAGACTGTAGTATAATACAAAGGATTCTAATGAAATCTAATTCCATGGAATAAGCCACTTAGAAAAAAACCCTGCCTTGACTATAACAACAAACAAACAATCAAGAATCTAACATTTTATCAATCAGGTAAGTAAGAGAACTAAAAATCTGCTTTGAAATCTAGTGATTTCAAATGCTTTCTCTATTGATAAAGCAGATTAAGTCCTATTGAAGGGCTCTATTAACTGGAACTGAAGTAATTGAACAACAAAAGTTATTTACAAGAACTGCTTTAAAAATACACCTCCGTAAAAATTTATCCATACAAAGATGTAAGAGTAATCATTAATTTTCATTTAACCACACTTTCATATTCATTTTACTGATCTGTTTTAAAAAGCGCTTCTGTTCTAAGCTATGTTTAAAAACCTCATATCAAGATGAAAACTCTGCTAATGTCACCTGCAGAAGAAGCAATTGACTGGATCTAAGTTTCCAAAAATGATGGATCTAATAGGATAATTTTGCTTTTTACTAGGATAATTGTATAGGAAACAATTATATAGCACAACTGTTATCACATTCATGACCTAACAAAAACCAAATCAGCACACATCCAGTAAAGCAAAGTTTCAAACCTGAATAAAGGCAGATGTACGCTTTTCAGGATCCCACAGAAATTCAACTGCATTGAGCTGGCTTGGATTGGTCTTTATATCAATTACTCCAACAGACATTGGAATATCTACATAAAAAGGAAAGTATCAGAGGGTAGCCGTGTTAGTCTGGATCTGTAAAAGCAGCGAAGAATCCTGTGGCACCTTATAGACTAACAGACGTTTTGGAGCATGAGCTTTCATGGTTGAATACCCACTTCGTCAGTTGCATCTGACAAAGTGGGTATTCAACCATGAAAGCTCATGCTACAAAACGTCTGTTAGTCTATAAGGTGCCACAGGATTCTTTGCTGTTTTTATAATAATGGAAGTATATGCTATAGGAATACAGCAGTGAGAGGACTTGGTTTGTTTTGAATAAAACCCCATTGATCTGTAAGCTCCTGTACAGTGAAACGTTCTGTAAATTACCACACCCAGGATGACAAAAATTGGTTGTTTAATGACAGTTGTCTTCTGATAAAGATGGAGATGTGTACTTAATTTCCGGGGAATAATGTGAGGTGATCTTATGAAATCTGCAATAATTAAGTTTTTACAGTATATTAGCAATACAGATATTTCTCTCATGTTCCCCTGATTACCAGAACACATTTTGCTCTGAAAGGAAAAAAGGGGTATTAACTGAATTATTTAGTGTTGCTGTTTTCTGTAAAGTTAGATGAAGGCCATTAGAGGTTTTCATGGAAAATTCACAAAGTAACATTATTGAAAACATTTATATAAATCTCAAATATCCTAGCACAACAAGTAGCATAAAGACATTGGTATGTATGCTTCTGCTATCCCTGCTGATGATATATAAATTGATGGTCTTCACATAAAGACAGTCTCTTATTTTAACCCTAGATAATAAGGGAACTGATAGACGTACCTAAGTCAAGAAGTCTGTCCCCAGGGCGATTCCACTTCCAACCTTCTAGTTGCTGGTGCTCTGTATATTGCAACCTTCTGTCATGGAACACAACTCTTATGATACTCTAGTCAGAGGAAGAAATAGTTAAAAATTAGTCTTGGAATCAGTACTCATTAAAGAGGAGACTGAAGTATTAAAAATATTCTGAAATACATACTGGTGATAAATACACACATTTTTAGAACAAAATCAATGGGAAGTACTTAATCCAACTTTATTTGGTATAATGTCCCAGAACATTCTAGACTAAGCAATACAGAAACAAAGGTGAAAAGAAGGGGCAAGAAACAGAGTATGGTTCAGATGCAATCTGAAGTGAAATGGAGAGCTGGAGCAGACACTGCCCGTAAAGGCTGTTGCAGATTAGGTGAACTGGAGAGGATAAGGCTCTCACTCAGCACAGTGGCCAAATTACAAGGATACAGTGAGGCTAGCATTAGGAAAATCATATAACTGGTCAACCGGAAAGGTTATAACTTCAGTTTCACTCACTCAGAATAGCACTGATCTATGGTTTGAACCAAATGTATAGAAGAATTTGCTGGAAAAATCAGAAATAAAAGGTAACATTCTGCAGTAATCCACAAAATAAAATATTTAAACTTGAATGAGTCACCTAAAAATCTGCAAAAAGGGGGTTTGTACAATTTCTAAACAGGAGTGCATCAATTGAAATATTTAAAGTATAATTGTGACTCCAACAGTTCAGAAAATTAATAAATGGATAAATTGATGCATTTGTGTAAAAAAAGATGTATTACTAGATAAACATTAAGATCTTGCACTACACAGGGAGGACTTCAATTTATAGTTAGCATGGACAGAAACTGCCAATTCTAGAACTATTCCCACTCTTCTAGATACAATATTAATCTAAAAATTTAGCCAATTTATTAAGAAGTTAAAAATAGGTTTCAAATACTATGCATGCCCCTGAGTAGCCCTGCTAAATTTTGTGGTTTTACAACCACATCTCTCTCTCTCTCTAAAAATAAAAAAGTCTCTCTCTGCCTAGTTGTGTGAACATGCACAGAAACGGGAAAGTTACTATACAGAGGGAAATGGAGAAACTGGCAGTTCACAAAGGGCTGCCAAATGCCCATAAATGCCCACAGCACTCAAATATGGTGTTTTGGCTTTATTCATATCCTTGCCATTATACTAACCTTCTCAACTGAAATCGTTAAGCCTGTTGGGAACCTGAAATATCTGTAGCTGTTTACAGCAATGTAAAATATCCCACTATAGAAAATACTTTACAACCAACAAGCATTTCAGTATCCAAACTGAAAACATTTCAAATACCTAACTAAAGTAGTAAATGCAAGTCAAACAACTGTTGAAAAGTAACCCTGATCTCAAATACTCATCCAAAGTTTGGTCATAAGTGTATTCAACCAGTAAAAACAACAAATACTTTTAAATTGGTCTCAATTGCAGTGGGTTCCCATCAGATGCACTGAACTATTACTTAAAGCCCCCAAAGGAAAAGGTGGGAGAAATCTGCAATGTTTGTCACAACAGCAAAGCAGCAACACAGTTGATGACAGTGTTTCAGTTCTAAGGTCCATAAATCCAGCAATGTGATGCTCTCATCTAGCACTCATTGATGGAATTATCACAGAATAAGTTCCCTGTCTGAATGACTAAGCAAGAGCAAACAGCAGGACTATACTTGCTAGCCAAGTTCTCAATGGACAGAGTTGGCATTGCTGGGCAAAAAAAACTAACTAACTATCTTGATAATTCCCTCTCATTCAGAGACTTAACAACAACAAGGTATGTATTAATTTCTTCAACCTGTCCTTCTGGACATTAGAAAAAAAGTTAAACAAGTAATTCATGAGCATTTGTGTGTATTCCCATTTTTAGCTTGCCAAACATTACATTCACTCTACATTATTTTGTTTACTGTAGCTCCTAACAGCAAGTTAGAAAGTTTTGGTTAGCACTACTGATAAGACTGGGAGTCACAAGAAATGGGTTCTTTGCTCAGCGGCCACTGGGCTGTTGCGTGACCTTCAGCAAGACACTTAAGATCTGTTTTTCTAAGGTGATGAGTACTCACAGCTACCAACTGACTTCAACTGAAGTTGCAGGTGTTCAGCACTTCTGAAAAAAAATCAAGCCCATAAATCTTCATGCTCCAGCTTCCTCTATCTGCAAAATGTGATAACTCACACCAAAACTCAAAGCTTTATATGGCACAGAGTCAAAGTGCTAATTTCATACTTTCAGATGTTTAGGTTTCTTGAAGTTTAACTTCAGCTCTGAATTCCAAAGGGCTTTTGTCTGTTTTTGTTTAAACTACAGTCTTATACTAAAACAAAACAAAAAAAAACAAAAAACACACACACACACAACCAAAAAACCCTCACAACAGCCAGTAAGTTATGATGTACTCTCAACATTAATTTTAAATAAACAATGATTTTGTCTGGTTTCCTTATTATTTTCTTTTTAAATATTTATGACAGCCACAGGGAGGTAAGAAGGAGAACACCCTCCAGAGCTTCTAAGTAAAAGGGAAGCAGGAGCAAGTGATTCATGGAAGCCATCTGGGAATTAGGTCCAGAAACCTGCATGACTGATTCATCTTCTGGTGCCAGAGAAAGTATGCAGAGCTCTATAAACAACCTATGCTGGGCTCCTGCTGATGCCTGCTACCTTGCACTTGGTAAATTCCAAAGCCCTTTAGCTGACTTATAATAGAAAGCAAATCTTCAATCTTAGCAATGTACAGTGACGATCAAAGTAATCAAAATAAAGAAGTCTCTATCCTGCAAGACAGAAGATAGGTTGCAATGGAAAGCAAAAAGGTGAGGGACAGTTTAGGGCAGGGGTAGGCAACCTGTAGCACGTGAGCTGATTTTCAGGGGCACTCACACTGCCTGGGTCCTGGCCACCAGTCTGGGGGGCTCTGCATTTTAATTTAAAATTTTAAATGAAGCTCCTTAAACATTTTAAAAACCTTATTTACTTTACAAAAAACAGTAGTTTAGTTATATATTATAGACCTATAAAACAGACCTTCTAAAAACATTAAAATGTATTACTGGCACACTAAACCTTAAATTAGAGTGAATAAATGAAGACTCAGCACAGCACTTCTGAAAGGTAGCCGACCACTGTTTTAGGGTTTTTAAAAACTGCCTTCTTATGGGCCTTGCTATATACACACAGAATGTTCTTCCCTTCCGCCAACAAGACAGGTCACTTGAAGATAAAAACCTAATATGCAGACCAAAAGAATATCTGATTTTCAGAACCACCATCTTGATCATATTTTGAAGGAATGCTAACAGCTTCCATACCAGGGGAGACTACAAAGATTAGAACTGTTTAGCTTAGAAAAAAAGAGACAACTAAAGTGGGATATGACAGCAGTCTAAACAAACATGAATAGTGTGGAAAAAGTGAATAGACAAATGTTATTTTCCCTTTCCCACAATGCAACAGCTTCCATAACCCTGATCATCTTTGTTGCTCTTCTCTGAACCTTTTCCAGTTCCGCTATATCCTTTGAGATGGGGCGACTAGAAATGGACAGAGTATGCAGCACGTGTGCACACCATGGATTTAAGATACACCTCTACCTTGATATAATGCGACCCGACAGAACACAAATTCAGATATAATGCGGTAACGCAGTGCTGCGGGGGGGGGGGGGGCTGCACACTGCGGTGGATCAAAGCAAGTTCAATATAATGCGGTTTCACCTGTAACGCAATAAGATCTTCTGGCTCCTGAGGACAGCATTATATCGAGGCAGAGGTGTACTAAAGTTTTATTTATTTTGTCAAGTTACTCAGATTTGATTTTATCCCGCCATGTTATCTGGAAGGAAAATACTTAATTTTCCTTTAATATTCTCTGGCTCCCAACCAGACTAAGCTATAGGGTTCTCAACCTGGGGGTTGTGCCTGCTTCTACTTTCTTTATGGTTGGATTAAGAGGTTTGGGGGAGAGAGGGTTCCAAATTTTTTTCTTGTTGCAATGTGGGGTAAGAGTAGAAAAAAAAAGTTGAAAACCACTGGAATAACTTGGCAATCAGCATCACTCTCTCGTTACTATTATCTAGAGAACAACTCTACTTCACCTTCACCAGTTTTCCACTGATCTCCGGCATGTCTCCAATCTTCCGATTATCTAGCATCCGTATTTCATAGGACTGACCTTTAGAGAAAAAAGTTTGCATCAATAAAAAGGTGATATATAAAGCCTCTCTCTATGTTTAACGCAGAGAATATCTGGTTTATATTCAGCAAGTTGTAGTAACATAAGGCTAAGGAACTCTTATAGGGAGTTTTCAGTATATAGCTGGTTGCATAAGAATAATGTGAAACTTTTATGCTACTGCTGAAACTACAGATACCTAGGGTTTGGAAGTATCCTACTTTATGTCTAGTGCAAGTGTTTATTCCTATTTGGCAGAAAGGAACACAGACCACGCCGAAAGTTGAATTCCTTTATATGTGAAAAAGCTGAAAGGCAACATGTTGATGACAAAATAGAATATTCTCACAAGTACCATATATTCTGACTGCAACGGAATGAGTTTTTATACCGTTTACAGCTGCATTTATGTACTGATCGCCTGTATTTTAACTTGCCTTAAACACATACTGCCTTTGGGGTAAAAACTCTTCCTATAACTTTCTAAAAGAGGCAGTCTTTAAAATAATTTCCTGCTATTTCAATAAGCAAGAGCTTGATGAATCAGACTGCTATGCTTTAGTGAGTTTGTTTCGGTACAGAGGAAACTAGGAGTAGTTTATCTAAAACTGATAAATAAGACTTTTCCTCCTAAACTGAAACACTACACATTCGGCAAGGCTAAATTTGTTCTTATTTATGACTAAACAGAAATCTTAAGAGGTTCACTAGGATGCACTGGATTTACTGCACCATTTCAAGTTCTCCTAAAAACTTTCTTTATTTCCCAACATCAACTGCACAGACACATTACATTTGCTGGCTTGTTTTACCAGATACCACCACCAAAGGCTATAAGCTAAAAGCATCAGCTTTACATCCTTCATGAACAGTGCAAGAGCAGAACAAGTAATTTGAAAAATCAATTCCTCACCCACACTCATGCCGCTGCTCCGTAACTTTTAGGAAGAAGTTACTCCTGACTATGAACTTCTAGTTAAAAAAGCATGACACTTAGTGTACACCAGGAGAGAGCGAGCACGTGTACGTATATACACGTGTACACACGTACACACACACACACGGTCTTTCACATTGTAAGCACTTTATGATGTTATGTGTACCAGAGAAGAAGGAAAATGGAAAGCAGGTCAAGCATTCATTACAGTAAATCTAGTGGTTTAAAATGTTACAGTATCCAGTAAATTGGAAAATGAATCCATACTATTCCTAAAAACAGTTCTCTTTCTTTCTTAAATACTCTTTGCTACCTCCTCTTTCAATCACACCTAGTAGTCGATTTTTTGTTGAAAATACAATCAAATACATCTTTTTCTTTGTTCTAACATTTAAGGCCACGTTTACACATACAGCACTGCAACAGTGCAGCTGTACTAATACTGGGGGAATTTTATACAGAGTGTTTTGAGCACAAATCTGCTCCTATAGTTTGAAGGGCACTGGGAGGAACTCTGGTCTTACTGGCTGCCTCTCCCTGTACCCCATCTCTACTCTTCATACCACCAAAATAAAGGCAACATAAGAGGTCCCTGGGTCTACCATAAACAAAAACAACCACCACCACCCAAACCCACTTTTGCCTTCACAAAAGCAATTAGGCAAGCAGTGTTAAGGAAGCCAAAGAACCTTGTTTTCATGCACTATGCTTACCCTTCATAGCTTTCATATGAGATCTGTTGATCAAAACATTCTCAAGTCTATACATCCAACCCACATCCTATTGCAAAGCACACAACTCAAAAAATTCCCACCTACAGCCAAGCCACTACCCTAACAGATTTACTCAATGGATCTTAATCTTACCTCTTTCATCTGAGCCTTTCAAAAATCCCAGGAGGCAATAACCAGGACTGTTTCAATATCTGAGGTTACGTCTACATTACAAAGTTAAGTCGACTTAAGTTATGTCAACATACAGCCACCACTGTAATTAAACTGCTGTTGCATGTCCACACCATGCTCCTTATGCTAGTGGAGCGCATCCACAGTAGCAGCTCTCGCATTGATACAGAGCAGTGCACCGTGGGTAGCTATCCCACTGTGCAGCTAGCTACAGGCTGTTTTGGAAAGGGTTTGCAATGCCTCATGGGGGCAGGTTCAGCACCACATGATGCAGGTTTCTCAATCCCATCATTCCATGTTCATCCTACTAGGTTTCCAGCTGATTTTCAACTTCCCTGGGTAACCTGCAAGCGAGCCATCTCTGCCAGAAAGCATGGATCATGCACTGCCCTTCTGTATTTTGCTGTGTGTTGTGAACACCAGGATATAAGAGGAGCTCAACGGGGAGCTATTTGGCTGAAAAGGGCTTAGAAGGAACATTTTTAACAATGAGGCACAGAAATGTGTGTTGCTGTAGGGTGCTGAGCCTGGCATTGTTTGTTTGCATCGTGCTACCTCCTCCCTCCATCAGAAAATTAACCCTATGCAATTGACATCTGTTTCACAAATGTGAATGCCAATGATGTCTGTTTTTACTTGCCCAGAGAAAGTTAATTCTGTTTCTTTTCATTCTTCCTTAAAACCATGCCTCTTTTCCCAGAACCTGAGGCTAAGCACCCTGACTGCTCCTCCCATCTACTCCACAACCCTGACCCCAGACCCCAGCTTGTAGAAGCAGCATGTCTGCAGCTCTGCACCACAGTGACTATTTGCTTCCCTTGCCTTCTGCTATGCCTGCCGCATCTCTTTGACTTTTTACACAGCACTGCTGCATGTCCCTATTATAGGGCTTCTCCTCCAGACCCTCAACAAGTCCTGCCTGCACAGCCTTCCCTCCTCACAGGGGATCCAGCACCTCACATGTACTCCTAGCAGGAGCATGTTTGCTGCATGGAGCCGGCATGCTCAGCTGGGCAGTAGCTATATGAGCTCTCCACATCAAGCAAACAGAGCAATTTCAAAGCTTTCTGTGGCTTTAAAAGGGTAGGGACGCATGCCTGTAAACCGGCTGCAGGGCAGCAGAGTTCAAAACGGCGACCAGAATGGTCACAGTGAGCATTGTGGAACACCTCCTGGAGGCCATTTAGGGCGACATAAACAATGCAGTGTCTACACTGACACTATGTCATCCTAAGTGCTTCGCCTCTTGTCAAGGTGGTTTTATTATGTTGGCACAGCAGAAGAGGACCATTGCAGTGTGTACACCTCCACAGTTACATCGACAAAAATTGCCTTACGTTGCCTTAACTTTTGTGAGCGTAGACAAGCCTGGAGACATTTCAGTCAGCACCAACTGAGAATCAGACTTGTCTGTATCACCTTGTCAGCTGGTCGGGTTGAATGAAGCATTATGTAATTAAGAGTAAAGTCAGGGTTCATCTAAGGATTATGTTAGCAGATGCTATATCTCTGGCAGATTCAGGGCAAAACTTGCCATGCTTTGGCATTCCCTAACCACATATTCAAGACAGTTTCATACATCACTGGTTAAGACATAACTGACAATCAGCTAAATTCACAGCTCAATTCCTTTGCTTAAATACTACAGTGACTGGTACCATATTAACACCCAAGATACCCTCAGATTAAAATCACTAGAAGATTTAATGTATACTCACACCTAGTAATCTAATCAAACATTAAATCTTACTACATTTACTCCAAAGTAGTCCAGAAGCAAAGCTTTTGGTGCTTGAATGTTGTTACAAAGAAAAATCAGATCATGTAGTCAAATACTGAAACACTGACTGTGGCCAGTACATTTTCCTTTGAAGCATCTGGTAAGAACACTGCAATGGACAATTATGGAATAATTTTTCCATAGGAGGAAGTTTTGTCTGAACCCTTTCAATTAGTGGTTGGTCTATCTCAGAAACTTTAATCAAGTGTTTATAAAGACAAATAACTTTAAACATTTGGATTCCAAAACACTAGCCTAGAGGATCAAAAGAAATGTATGACTAGCTAACAAAGCTATTTACAAAATTACACAATGCTGCAACAATTTATATTTTTCTTAGACTAAGCTCTTTAGGGCAAGGACCTCATACCTACTAAGCTTGTGAAACATCTAGCACAACACAGTCCGCCATCATAATATTGCCCATTGCTGTTATAATAAATTTAGGTATTTTCCTGAACTATTCATAAAATAATTACATATATTCCTCACTGAGATACTGATGAGGGAAATGCAATTCAAAAGACTCAGATGGGATGGGCCTACATAAATTCCCTTTCACATTCAGTACTTAGAGCCCAGACAATGTACTTACATGTAAAATATTTTTTTAGAAGCATTTATTTCAGTTAAATCCTTCTTGATTATAAATGACCCCTTCCATCTTGGAAGGCCCAAAACAAATACATGCAGTACTCACGTATCCTACTCCATCACAGTGCTCCCTTCTGGCCTTAAAATATTTGTAGTCAGACCTCTTACATAATATATTATGTAAGCAGAGAATATATTATGGTCTTTATTCAATCACGTAAAAACTGCTATTACTCTCAAGGTGCTTAAAACAAATATAGAAAGAGTAGGTTATAAATAAAAGTGCCACAAGATGAGATACACAGTGACGTTATTCATGTGGAAATCTGAAGATAATATCTGTCATCATGCCAGTATTAAATGTAGGTACAGTCTGCATACATGGATTCTGGGCCTCAGACAGTTAATACATTTCCATCTAACTTTAAGTAGCATGAGATTGTGCTGTTGAAATTAAACATGTCCTCACACAAGCACTACGATCAACTAACAGACATAGCAGGGACAAGAACTGGAGCAGGGGATGAAGGCAAATATCAAAAAAAGGACAACAAGGAGGAGCACAGTGGTGTTTGTATCTGTCACTCACTTCAATTAAGGTTTCAAAATAAATTTACTGCATTTATCAAGGTCTTTTAACAGCCAACTAGAAAGGTCATGAAAGGATAACTTTTGGTACACTAAAAAGGGTTTGTGAAGGGACGAACTTGAGGGGAGGAGGGAATAACTTTTGAACTTAAAAGATATTGTGAACGTGATTCACCATTCAGAACAATTTACCTTCATATTTTCCTAAAGCTGCAGGAATAAAATGAATAGTTTACTTAAACCTCACACTAAAGGAAACTTCCTAACCCCGCTTGGCTGTTCTGTTATCCCTTTTAAATAATTTTAATAGATGGCATAAAAAGATAAACTCACTACACAGAAGAATTTAGTATGAGTAAAACTGCCTCACATACAAACACAGAAGGTTGGTATCAGTGAATGGCAAAAATAAAAGTCAGACATTTTTATTTATATAGAAATGCTGAACTCTGACAATCTGTTCGCTGATTTACAGCCTGTATCAGTTGATGCAGAACATTGGACCAAAACTGCAAAAAACAACAAACAGCAAACAAATGGGAATATCATTGGAAAGAAAACAAACCCTCCTTGCCTTTTCCTCAAATCAAAACAATTAGCACCAAACCATCATATGATGTGAAAATAATAAAATGAAAAAGGCTACCTTCTTGCAGCAAAAAGCATAAGGTATTAGTAGACTGCTAATGGCTTAGATCAGTGGTTGTCAAACATTTTTTTCCACAGACCACTTGAAAATTTCTGAGGGTCTTGGGAGACCACTTAATGATCTTTCCAAATGTTGTTTGCACTGTTAGGAACTATTGTAAAACACGTTGGATAAAAGCGTTATATTTAAAAAAAACAAAACTTCATAATAATTAACTTTTTTGTTCTACAAATAAAAGCACACAACTCATATTTTAATATCAGTAGTCTTACCTTTCTAATGCAATGGATGTGCCCCCTCTCCCCTGCTGTGGCACCCCTGAGCTGAGGCTGGGTAGGAGGGGGCTCACTCCCCACCACAGAGCTGAGGCTGGGAAGGAGGGCCATCTCTCCCTGGCAGCCGCAGCCCTGGAGCTAGGGAAAGTTGCCTTTTTCTCTGGCCGCCACAGCCCTGCACATCCCCAATTTCCCCCACCCCTTTCTTCTCACCCCACTGCCCCCTCCCACCTACCCTCTATTCCCCTCACAAGGCCACCACCTCACCTTACATGTGTGTCTTCTCCAGGGTCCAGGCACCTAATTGATGGAGCCACTCCTGCGCAGCTCCACTACTTAGGAGGTGGGCCCGTCATTCTCTCACGTGCGCCTGCCCAGGCATGCACCTTAAAGGGAACTATCCGCGGACCACCTGAATGGAGCCTGCGGACCATAGTTTGAGAACCCCTAGCTTATGTGTTTTATTTTTAACTTACCTACTATGGCAACATTTCTTCCCTTAAACTCAGCAAGAGAAAAACTTCCCAAGTTTGCCTACTGACTGGTGAAGTTTAGTGGAAAGGACTTTCCTAGAAGATCTTTCCATCATAGGCTACTAGATAAAATGGCAAGAGTTGCATGACAAGTAATCTAACTGGCTTCCTGTAAGTGACACAGACAGTAAAGTACTTAAGGGCTGCAAGGACAACTACCTTTATGTGTTACTTTGTAAATATTTGCACAGATAGAACATTCAGAATTTACCTTTCAAATATACGTTAGTCATAAATAGCTTTCCAAGACTTGACAGTAACCTACATTGTTATTTTAACCTTTGAATTATCTCAAAAAAACAAAAACACACATTAAAAACATCAGCCAAGTAACTAACCTAACCAACTATATTTAAAAAGGACACCACCTTAACGTCTAGTGAATTTTTTCAATTTTAATTAAAATTAGTTTCATATAGTAACATCTGTTCATGTGTCTCCTTCCCCATTTGGGGGCATTTAAAAGTCACATTTTCATACTCTTAAAAATAATGTCTCTTTCCTTTATTGTTGGGAGAAAATCCACAAAAAGAAACTGATCAGCTATAAAGGGGACACAATTAAACATATTATATATAAAATGTTATCAAATGCATGAAGAAAAAAAATTGTGATGTATCCCACCTATACCAAATCTATTTATATTCATTTTGAGTGCTACCCGCAGGTACAAAAAATTTAGACAGTATCCTTTAAAAGGTGAAATAACAAACACTTCACTTTCACACTAGTACAGTAACAGATCTTTTAAGCTTGATTTTCTAGTTAATTACATACAAGTAAGCTTGACCTTTGTTTTCCTTGAAGCAAAATAATTTCAGTATCTTTTTCCAACACCTGCAGAGGATCCTCTCAGTAGTGGCATTTTTTCTATCCCTACACATTCCCTGCCCAGAAGGATTCCCTTTGCCTTTAAACTTAAATTAATATTAATTTTTTAGATTTCTCTGGCTTTAGGTGCTCCTACTGCTTTGTAGCTACTAAAATACTTTTGCAGAATACTACCTAAAAGATTAATTCACAGTTTTGGTGCACTTTAACCTTTTGGAAGTTTAGTTACTACCCTCTGCATGTATGCTGGCTTCTCTAACTCCTCTGCCCCCAGCGCTGAAGCTTCATGATACATTTTGTTATCACCTCTTCTTACCTGTTCTTAGATTGTCCCAGTGGTCTAGTGCTTGGACTTTAAGTTTAAGGTAGAAGGAGACTTCCTAGGAAGCTAATGTGTGGGAACAGAACATTAAAATCGGATCGGTAGCGGTAAGTCCTATCTGATCCCTATGTAGCAGTCACTAAAGCCTTGTTTTAGTAGCATCCTGTGCTGTCTTGAGAGTTACTCATCTAATGAAGATTTGCTTACGTATCCCTCCACAAGCAGGAGCACAGAATGCCAAGTCAGATATCTGTGACATCAAGGTCAAGATTTTCATAATTGAGTGCCTGTAGTTAGATGCCTACCTACCTCATTTTCTACAGTGTTAAGCACCCACCAGCTCCCACTGATATCAGAAGTCAACTTTAACATTAGACATGCTGTTATATTCTGTAACTTTTTAGTTATGTCATTACAAAAGTGATTAAAATACAGTCCCAGACCACTTTCATCATATAACTGCAGACCAATGAAATGATCCAACCGTTGGTTTTTATTGTTGGTAAATTCAAGCAATTTGTATTTAACTATCAAGGAATATGTAGATAAAAGCAAATATGATGTAATGCTTTTTTTTTAAATTTAAAACATGCATATTTACATGTTGCTCTTAGACTATGTTATAGTTCTGAAATGGACCTATGTCATGAGAGTCGGACATACTGGCATATATGACGGTCAGGAAAGCCATAAGAGGAATACCATAAGCATTGCTAGAGGTCACTGAAATTGACAGCCAAAGCTATAAGCTGTAAACAGAAACCTCCCCCAGCACGCTTGGTCTTTCATTTTCACATGGAAATTCTAAAGATGAAGATACTACACCTATTTTTCATCCCTATACTTTTCAGCATCCCAACATTCATTAAGCTACATTCATGGTAAACAACATATGCAGAAGACATACTAACCTTGGTTCAAATAAGTAAGAGTTTCATCATGCAATTTGACTGCTGGAGATGTTGCAGCACACATAACATATTGAAACGGTGGATGTTTGGTCTCACTCTCTGGTGGAAGGCTGGAATCTTCCTGCTTGAAGATTGGCAGTGCCAAAACATCACTGAAACAAAAATCCCACAACGTCAGTCTGAAAGAAGCATCCATTTATCTTACAAAACAAAGGCAAAATCACAACCACCACCACCACCTCAGGAAAAATATTTTAAAAGAGCTGAGTGGATAAAAATTAATTAAAAAAAATCAGAAATATATTTAAATCAGATTTTGTTTAAATTAAAAATAGATTGGGCCTTAGCATAGGTTACTATAATCTATTTAAATTAAAATTAAAAAATATTAAGCAGTACATGTCTGCTGCAAAGTTTTAAAGGAAGTCAAACCACTCAATTGGTCAAAGTTACTGGCCAAGCCCCAGAAACCAGAGTTAGCTGAAGAGCTAAATCAGCTTTTGACAGCAGTAGCCTCTTGTGCAGGTTCAGAGAGAATGTTTTCTTCATTGCTGTTCATTTAACTAGTTCAGTTCACTGACTAGATCATTCAAAGTTAAGAAACTACAGAGAGCTAATAAAGTGGAAAAAAACTTGTCTTCCCCTTCCAATGTACGAATAAAATTGGGTAGTACAGAAGGATGAGATCTGCTAGTTCCATACTCTGGTGGAGCTGGACAGGTGGAAGCAAGACACAGAAAGTTTTCCCAAAACTACCAATGCAGATAAGACTATGTCTAGAACTGGAGAAGGAGTCACGAGACATGGTTTCTATTCTTTCATCTCCCACTAATATACTTTGACCTTCTGAAGTTACTGGACTGCTCTGCTTCAGTTTCTCCATCTGGGAAGCAAGGTTAAGAGATATACCTACTTGAATAGTTCTATGTGATATATTGCTTATAGGTTCACACTCCTAGAGTGAAATAACTCCAAGCTCAAATGTCTAAAGCCATTATAGTTGCAGTAAGAAGAGTTTTGTCACAGCACCTACAATGCAACTCATCTCAAGCACCTAAACCAACAGTCCTTTTCCTAATGAAAGGTGAAATTACTGCCAAACAGACAGACACAAACAGAAACTACCTACATTATAAATTGGAAGCAGGCTGTAAACAAGTTCCTGGAGGTTCTATTAGAAGTACTGCATAGACAAGGTTTAAAGGGACAAGTCATGAGTTAAACTTCAGCAGATCAAAGAAAGTAAGAAGGATTATTGGAGGAAGTTAGGGTGCCAAGCTTCAAAGTTAACATCAAGTTCATGGCCTGCTTTACTTGCTTTACTGTACATACACTACGTACACTAAATTGGTAAGATGATTTACCTTGCTTGTGTGGTAATCACAGACAATACAGCTAAGAAAATACAAAAGAATCCAACTGAAGGCTCCTGTTCTGCCCATGTTTATGAACAAAGGTTGTTGGCAGTCACTTAAGATACATCTAGGAGGTGAATCTTCCTACTCATCAGGCCACCTTCAGTATGGATGCAGCTACCAAGCATGTATTTTCACTTAAGTGTTTAGTAAATTCTGCTGACTCTTGTCTAAAACAGCCAGCTCCAGGTATATGAAGCCTTTCCCAGACAAAGAAAAGGAATAGAAAGTAATGACAGGAAATACAGCAGAACCTCAGAATTACAAACTGACTAGTCAACCACACACACCTCATTCGGAACCGGAAGTTCATAATCAGGCAACAGCAGAAACAAAAGAAAGCAAATACAGTACTGTACTGTGTTAAACACAAAGTACTAAAAAAAAAAAAAAAAAGAGGAAAGCAGCATTTTTTCTTCTGCACAGTAAAGTTTCAAAGCTGTATTAAATCAATGTTCAGTTGTAAATTTTTTTTAAATAAATGCTGCAACATTTTGTTCAGAGTTGCAAACAACCTCCGTATCCAAAGGTGTTTGTAACTTTGAGGTTCTACTGTAATGGAAAACGTTTAACTCAAGGTTTCTTTAGACCATTTGTTTAAAAGCTGAAGCCACATGGAAACATGCCATCTGCCCAACAATCCCCAAGGATATTCCATAAGCCATGTAATCCTTTTGAGAGGAAATGGAAGGCAAAAATAACAATACCTAGGTAACTGTAACCTCACACTCGGAACTGGAAAAAGTTCAGATAATTTTAGAATCTAGAGGTGACATACTTAAAAAAATATTGTTGCAAGGTAGCAACTTGTGCCATTGTTAAAATATTGCTCACATACACATGGTCTACATACAGTGGAAAGTACCTTTCAGGAAAAGATGTATTATTTCAAATATGCTGAAGGCCAGAAGGGCCCATTTATGATAATCTAGTCTGATCTGCTGCATAACATAAGTCACAGAAATTTACGCCATAATTCTTACAACAAACCCATAACTTCTGATTAAGCTACAGCTACTTTTTTAAAAAGACAATTTTGTTTTAAAGATTTCAAGTGATGGAAAATCCACCACACTTTCAGTTATTTGTTCCAGTAGATAGTTACCATCATTTAAACATCTTTTTTTCTACCTGCAATACTAACAATATATGACTGTTTGAGATATATCAATTAGCAACTATTTAAAATTCGATATATACTACATTGTTTTTTGTGCTG
Source organism: Gopherus evgoodei (assembly GCF_007399415.2). NCBI lineage: Eukaryota > Metazoa > Chordata > Testudines > Testudinidae > Gopherus > Gopherus evgoodei. Next base: position 85,241,151 of record NC_044323.1, read on the forward strand.
AGGAATTTTCAGAAGCCAGAGAATCTGGCATTTGGTGCTGACAATGTCAGAATCCAGGGACCAATGCTTACCAGTGGCAAAGAGCTTCTAAACAATGAAAAGTGAACTGTATAAATCAAGCCAAAATTTAGTTAAACCCAGAAAATATAAACTGAATGCCTCCAGCAGCCAGACAGTACAGGTGTAGGTTAATAGCTTAGCTTTAAAAACAAAACACAGAAGATACTTGGAAGGAAGTTTCTTCTCCCCCCAGCCTCTCCAAGGTAAAATTAAATTTATTTCCTTGCATAAGCCTTCCATACTCTGGTTAGTGGTGGCATTCAGTATACATCCATGCATGAATTCAGTTAAGCTTTACAAATCGCCTTTAAGACTAACTGCTATTCAAATTTTTCTCCACAATAATTGAGGAAGCAATGCTATTTACCACTCATGATTTTTAAGACTGAATATTCCCACAGGTTTTATTTAAAGCAGAATGGGGGTTGGAAACCATGCCCACATTTAAAGAACCCATAACTTCATAGAAGACCAGTAAACCACATGTTGCTTTGCAATTTATATTTAACTAACTTTACACTTAAGTTTTATGCTAACCAGGATACAGTGTATTTCTAGATATGATTTAGAACTTCAGCAGTAAACGTGTACTGCTTGAGCACGGGTCCCTTCCATCCTGGGAATTTGTTATGGATGGCGTGATTGATGGATGACTAGAAGATGTCCACGTCTATCACAGTATCTTCCTCTCTGGCTGTTAGGCATCTATCCTGGTACTTTGCGTTGTGCATACTAGCAAGAAAATTAGATGGTATAAACGCTTGCTCCATCTGCTTGCTCACTGACTGAAACATTTAAATTTGTTGTTGGCTATCCCGCAGTGTTGCTTGAAGGTCTTTCCAAACTTCAACACCATTAACAATAAAGCAATTTGTCCAAAGTTATAGAAACAGGTTTCAGTATATTTAGCATGTCTTCTACACTTCTCTTCAGTCTTATGTTGATTACTTTTGGCTGCCATAGTTCCATCTATTTTGTCCTGCTTTTCTTCACAAGTTTTCATCAGCATAGGCAAGTTTTTAACAAACAGCTCACAATAGTCATCCTCTGAATTCCATCTTGCATCATGGAGAATTAGTTTTGATCCTCCTCCTGTCTTCAGTGAAGCTGAAGCAAAGTGACTCACAGAAGTATTTTACAATTTTAAAAATTTGCTTTATTCCTAGAGTATGTAAATGTTTGACGAGAAGATGCATCAAACAGGCACTACACACTCATCTATTATAGGCTTCAGGTTCACTTCATTATTCTCTTCTAGATTTATCATCTTAATATCAACATTTTTATTTATACATTACAGTAAATTTAGCATCTAAGTCAAAACTTAGAATTTAATTTTAAGCAGGTTTTTTTTTAAATAAAAATATATTTATGTAAACAAAAAAGTCTGATTAAAAAAAAAAAAAGCATAGATTTAACCACCCTGGACTCTTTACACTTCTGGCACAGGTGGCAGTCATAATCTCTACTTTTTGCCAAGAAAAAACTCCTCTTACAGGCAACCTTAATTCTGACATCTTCTAACTTCTGAGTGCAACATTTTACCACCTTAAAAATGTGGAAGTTTTTATATATATCATCACTTTTTATTAATGTGCCTATTCTCCAGTGGAGAAAATCAGAATGGCTGAGCTCCAAAGAGCCTGAATATCTGCTTCAAGCAAACAATGCCCAACTTTATGCTTCAGACAATTTTGTCTTCACATCCTTCTCACAGTGACCTCTATTTTCTTCTATGCCAGCCCTACACCTGGAAACGTCTTCCTTGCCTGGTCCACAAGGTCACCTCCCTTTCCAAATACAAATCCTTTCTGAACTACTTCCTCTGTGAAGAAAACAACTGGCTCCCAAGGCCACAGAGTAATTGGGGAGTCGTCATATTTATATAAACAAAAAAATCATTTTATCAAGAATTTTATTATCAAAAGTGACTCTATAACTGACCGCTCTTAATTTTGTTCGTTTTAGATCACACGATCTTTTTAAGCATCACTTTTTATGTAGGATGCAGTGCACTGATATCCAGTTTGTGGTCCAGAGGTCACTTGTGGCCTTTGGGGCTCTAAATTGTGACTTCTCACAATTTGTATGTATTAATGAGTATTTGATAAGGTAAAACTTGTGCTCCCGCAGCCAAGCTCTGCAATGTTAAAGTAAGTGCTTGAATCAGCCACATAACTACAAGAAGGAGGCAGAAAGCATCACATCCCCAAATCCTCCCAAAGCTTCTTTCCCTGCAGCCCAAGGAACAGCTCTGATGAGAGCTGGGAGCACTCAGAGCAAGCAGCCCTGGCCCTTCCCTCTTGCAGCTGCTCAGAAAGTCCCCTGCTGCTTTATAGGAGGACAGTAACTCTGGCTACTCCACTGTCTTCTTCCCTGACAGGCTGCGGGAGCTTGAGAGACAGCAGGATGGGAAGTCAACTGGCTATGAGCCTGAGCCAAGGAGAACACTTAGCAAAGGATGGCTCCCCGTTCTCATACAACCCACAGCAATCCAGGAAAAAGAGCAAGGAGAATCGGAGAAACAGCCACCAGTTACATATCCCTTGTTCTCTGCCCATCTCAGCGCAGGTTACAGAAACCACTTGGCTGCCCCATCTTGTGCCAGCTGGTTATGATCATGGGATCAATGCCATGGGGGATACTGAAAAGCAGTATGCAACAGTCACTCTGCTGCTCTGCTACACACACACACACACCTTTCATCATGGGTTGTAAGGAGGGAGGCATAGGAACTAGCTAGGCAAGTTCAACAGAATCTGTCTTGAACTACTAACTACGGCTCCTTGACCTTTTAGAAATGTATTCAGCCATTAGGCTGAAAAGGTTGGACACCGCTGATCTAGAATATTGGGGTCATTACCATAAATAAAAATTTATAGCAGTACAAAAAATGTAAACACATTTATCATTCTATTAAAAAAGTATTTGTAATATGTAATGCATATGGTTTTATGTATGACATTTTTATACTATAAATTTTTAGATTGCAAGTTCTGCAGGACATGGATTGTGTCTATGTTTTGCACAGCACCCAGTATGACAAACCTGTAATCCTAATTGGAGCAGGACTTCCGGGATCTACTACAATAAAAATAAGGTTATATATATATAAATTGCGCTTTATATTTGTATGTGGAAAAAAATAGCCAAACACAAAATATAATATTTAAAGAAAAGAAGTGCAAAAGCTGTTTGATTTATTGTTAAAAAAGCAGCTCAGAACTTTTAAAATATTAAGAGGAAAACTCAATGATCACTTAAGTGTTTCACAAACTAGGGACCCCACTGATCAATTCTATCCCCTTTCTCCCTGTGCCTCCTGCACACTGGGGAACAGCTGCTCAGTGGCACGCAGGAGGCACTGGGTAGGAAGCGGCGGCGCGGGGACAGAGTACACTGGAGAAGGGTGCAGAAAGAAACAGGGAAGAGGAGGGACAGGGGTGGAGCCGTGAGAAAAGGGGGGGAATGGGGGCAGGGCCTGGGGGGTCCCTGAAAATTTCTAAATCAAAATGTGGGGCCTTGGGCTGCTCAAGCTTGAGATCCACTGACTTAGATAATTTGGTGTGTGTAACTATACAGGAAATCTGGACAAAAATTCAAGTTTGTTTAGAAAATGATGTAATGTTACGGGAACTATATTAAACAGTAATTTGATCTGTCAAAAGTAACAGTATCCACAAATATATAAGAGAAGTACGTACTGAATCACTCACCTAAATATTTTACTTTGTTAGTGCAGAGCTTGAGAAGTTTATTAGGCATCTAAAGAGCTATGAGATAAACAGCCAGACACCAACATAATCCGCAAGGGAGGGGGGACCCCAACTGTGAGATCCAAACTCTCTCTCTCATACACACACACACACACACACACACACACACACACACCCTCCCACTCCCCATTAGTGGGGAACAGAACTGACAGTTCTAGCCAGCTAGTGTCCATGGATCCTGTTCAATTGCAAGGCCTCGTTTAACAAGGGAATAGATGATTTTTGAAGTTCCACAAACCTCCAACACCCCAGACTGTAAGGAGCTTCCTCAGATACTGTCAGGGTGAAAGAATGATTGTGTTAATTTCAGCTCCCAAACCTCCATTCTTTGTTTTGGTTCTTAATTCCAAGAGATCCAGTTCCAACCCCAAGGCCACTCCTAACTTTCCCAAGATGCAGCAAAGTCAAGGTGAACAGATCCTTTAAAGGCTTGTCTACAATTGGAAATATACTGAAATAGCTATACCAGAATAGCATGCATCCGATGCAGTGGGTTTTTACCCACGAAAGCTCATGCTCCTAAACGTCTGTTAGTCTATTAAGGTGCCACAGGACTCTTTGCAGCATATACCAAAATAACTATTCTGGTATAAGCTCTGGTTTTAAGACTCTTGTTCCAGAATACGAGTACTTTTTCCTGATTTAGCTTAATCCACTTCTAGAATAAAGATCTGCACATGGGGTTTATTCCAAAGTAACTATTTCATAATAGCTGTTTTGGTAAATTTACAAAAGTGGACAAAACCTTAGTTTCTCTACGGTACACACAATTTTGAATAGTAGCAGTTTAACTAGCATGCATTACACTTCCCACTAGGGTGACCAGACAGTAAGTGTGAAAAATCAGGACAAGGGGTAGACTGTAATAGATGCTGTCACAGACCCAGACCAATGGGGTACAGGAGTCTGGTCCTATTGGCATCCAGGAGGTGGGCAGGCAAAGTCCACCCATGTCTAAAGGACCTCCCCCCAGCCTAAGGGGATCCACAGGTCTGTGATACCAAATGATTTTGTGGGACAACTAATGAAAAAAACAGGATCGGGAGTGACGTCATAGGGCTAAACAAAAGGGAACCTAATGAGGACACTGAGCAGAGAACCCCGGACAACGCCCACTGCTCCTTGAAGACGTCAAGGGAGCCAGTGGACGCTGCCCACAGGAACTCTACCCAGATGCATGAATGGACGGAGGAGCAGAAATAGGCCCCACAAGTCGCAGGAAATCCTGTCGGCCAACCTCCTCTCCCTGGTATTATAAATGGCTAGTTTGGCCAGGGCCAAGAGGAGGTTGATAAGGAGATCCCACAACTTTGTGGGGCCACGGATGGGGAGTGCATAGATAAAAAGGTGAGGGGAAAGTGCAACCAAAAACGCAATAAGATATTCGAGAGGAGCCGGAAAAGGGGTTGCAATCTGGTGCACTCTAAATAAATGCGCGCCAGGGTCTCTTTCACGCCATAAAAAGGGCAGGTGCTGGGGACAGGGGTGAACCGCGCCAAGTACACGCCCGTGCTCACGGCCCCGTGAAGGAGCCGCCAACTGACATCCCTGGCAGGCCTCAGGACCAAGGCAGAGTATAAACTGGCCCACCAGGGCTTCTCACCCTCGAGAGGTGGCAGGAGGTCCCGCCAGTTGGTATCGGGGCGGGACACGAGGATGAGGTAGTGAAGAGTGTGGAGCACAAGCGTGTACAGATGTTTCCTTGGAGTGGTCTGGAACAGAACCGGCTGCAGATCGTGCAGCTGGCTCGCAGTGAAAGGGTGAGGGGGCCGATTGGGTCCATGGGGCAGGGGCCCGATAAACATGTCCATGGGGCCAGGGGTGGAGGGTGGGCGGGGCGTGCCCTCTCGTAGGACCCAGTCGAGGTAGGCCCGAGCAGCGGGCTATAAAGCGGCCTTCACCTCCTGAAGTATGGGCTGGGGAGTACGAGGGCTGGAGAGCCCCATGCGCTGAACGAGTGTCAGGGGTTCCAGCCAGTCTCCCCGGTCGTAGTCCAGGAGGTCTCCGACCCTAGTGACTTCCGCCAAGGCCAGCTTCTGGCGCACCGCGGGGGACTCCGCCACCTGCACACGAAGCTGGGGATTGTATAGCAGGGGCTCTGGGAGGAAATCAACCCCCATGGTGGCCGCCACGGACCTGGTCGTTGAAAAGAGCTTCCAGGTCCAGAGGAGGTCTTGGTAGAAGATCGGCAGCCCGGAGAGGTCTCCGGGAAGACCTCTCGGATGGAGGTAAAAGAGCTGCCGGTCGTATCGGAGCCCTCGGAAGCGGCAGAGGAAGGTGTGCGCCAATATGCTCCAGGCTGGACTACCTGCACCACACAGGAGCCTCTGCAGAGCCTGGAGGCGGAAGACATGGACCTGAGTGCATAGACACTTCAGGCCCTGCCCCCCGTCCTCCAGGGACAGGTGGAGGACCCCTGCAGAGACCCAGTGCATTCCTGGCCAAAAGAAATCCAGAATCGCCGTCTGGAGGTTGGCCAGGAAATCCAGGGCCGGGACCAGGGTGTTGAGCCAGTACCAGAGCATAGACAGGACCAGTTGATTAAGCACCAGTGCCCTCCCTCAAAGGGAGAGGCACCGGAGTAGTCCTGTCCATTTCTGGAGCCACTTCGTCAGCCTGCCCTCCAAACCGTGCCAGTTCTCCAGTAGAGACAGATGCGTAGCAGAAAGGTATACGCCGAGATAGAGCAGTGGACCCGCCCTCCACCAGATGGCCTGAAACGTGGGTGGGAGGGAGCTCACCTGCCACTCGTCCCCTATCACCAGGCCAGAGCTCTTGACCCAGTTGACCCACGTGGAGGAGGCTGCTGAGTACACAGCCTGGCAAGCCTCCACCCGTGCCAAGTCGCCCGGGTCCTGGACCACAAGGAGCACATCGTCAGCATACGCCGACAGGACCAGCCGCAGCTCCAGCTCCTGAAGCATCAACCCCGTCAACCTCCGGCAGAGGAGACAGAGAAAGGGCTCGATCGCCAGAGCGTACAGCTGGCCCGAGAGGGGGCACCCCTGCTGTACTCCCCGCCAGAAGCTGACTGGCTCGGTCAGGGTCCAGTTGAGCCTGACCAGACACTCCGCAGAAGCGTACATCACCTGGAGAAAACCAACAAACCGGGGTTCGAAGCCAAACGCTCGCAGAGTGCTTAGGAGATACCCGTGATCCACTCTGTTGGACGCCTTCTCCTGATCCAGGGACAAGAGAGCGAATGACAGACCATCCCTACACCCTAATTCCAGAAGGTCCAGGACCAGATACAAGTTATAAAAGATCGTGCGGCCCAGGACGGCGTAGGTCTGGTCAGGATGGACCACATCTGCCAGCACGGACCCTAGCCACATCGAGATGGCCTTCGCAACGATTTTGTAATCTGTGCTGAGGAGCAAGATGGAACACCAATTCTGTACATCGCAGAGGTCCCCCCCTTCGGCAATAAGGTGAGCATGGCTCACCTGCACGAGAGAGGGAGGACCCCGCCCTGCAAATACTCGGCCCAGATGGTGACCAGGTCTGGGCCGAGGACATCCCAGAACACACCGTAGAACTCCACGGTCAGCCCATCCATGCCCGGAGATTTATTGGTGGGCATGCGACGGAGGGCTTCTGAGAACTCGGCCAGAGTGAGAGGCAGCTCTAGCCGGTCCCGGTTACCCATGCTGACCGTCGGGAGTCCGTCCCATAGCACTCTGCAAGCGTTAGGATCGGTCGGATCTGGGGACAAAAGAGTCGCGTAGAAGGCCCTGGCCCTCTCGCACATCTCTGCCAGATCCGTGAGGGGGGTGCCGTCCTCCGCCAGGAGGGAGGTGACGTGCTTCTTGGCACCCTCCTTTTCTCCAGGGCATAGAAGAAGTGGGAGCTGCGATCCATCTCCAGAAGGAAGCGGATGCAGGATCCAACAAAGACACCCCGGGCCCGATGGTCTTCGAGGGTCCGGAGCTCCTCCCGCTTCTCCCAGCACATTCCACAGAGGGACAGACCCTCGGGGCTGGCGGCCAGACGCCTCTCCAGCTCCAAGATCTCCCATTCCAACTGCCCTATCGCCGCATCCCTCCATCGGCTGGCGACCCGGGTGTAGTCACGGCAGAAGAGCTGGGCATGCACCTTCTCCAGATCCCACCACCACCGCACTGAGGGAAAGGAGCGCCTCTGCCCTCGCCAGGCCAGCCAGAACTCCCGGAAGGACGCCACAAAGCCTGCATCCTCCAGCAAACTATTATTAAAGTGCCAATAGGCCGGCCCCGGCCTCTCCGCACAGAGACACCCCGTCACGGTGGCAAGGTAGTGATCTGAAAAGCGAGCCGGCCTAACGCTGGAGGAGTGGGCCCGTGAAAGGTGAAAGCACTACAGGTAAATGCAGTCCAGCTGGGAGTGGCACGACCGATGGGCCTCCATCCGGACGAAGGTGAACGTCGAGACATCATCTGGGTGGTGGTCGCACCAGACGTCCACCAGGGAGTGACGTTCGACGATCTCCAGGAGATGTCCACGGTGGCTGGGCACTGCTCGGTCCCCGAGTGGTCTCGTTCCTCGAGGGTGGTGTTAAAGTTCCCTCCCAGAACCAGGCATTCACGAGGATCCAGGGAGCCGAGGAAGGCGGATGCCTGCTGATAAAAACGCAACCTCTCTGGGTCCGATGTCGGGGCGTAAACATTGACAAGATTAACCACAAGCCTCTCCATGCAGACCCAGAGGTGCATCAGGCGGCCCGGCACAGCCTCAGTGACCCCCAGCACCTTGGGCCATACGTCAGGGGAGAACAGGATTGCCACTCCAGCCGTGTGAACTGAGAGGTGGCTAAAGTAGACCCCGTCCACCACTCCAGCCGCCAGCTAGCTTCAGCGGCAGGATCCGTATGGGTCTCCTGCAGGAAAACCACAGAGTACCCCTCCCCCCCGAAGGGAGGAGAGCACCTGGCTCCTGCGGAGACCCATCCTACAGCCCCGGGTGTTTAATGTGGCAAAGATAATTGGTGCCATGAGGAGGGCTGGGGGGTTCCTCGCTGGCAGACATGCCCACGGCCTCCTTTGGGCCGCGCAGCAATCCGTGACCTACCCCGTAGATGACTAAAGAGTAGCAGAAGAGGCGGACCCGCTGGTAAGCCGCGGCGGCCTGTTTCCCGGTCCCCTTACCCTCCCCCACGAGGGCCCTCGCGGACCGGAGGACCTGATGGAAATCCCCCCACCGCTAGAGCACAAGCTGGACTTTGTTACGGGAGCCACGGACGTCCTCAAGGAACTCCTGCAGCTCCTCCCTCAGCGCATAGGGTGGCAGGGTCACTGATCTATGACTGTCCCCCAGTGGGGCCCCCGTCACAGCCCCGTGGCCCACCGAGGCGGGCAGGCAGGGGGCAGACCCGATGTGGTGTCCGATGGGCTGACGCCACGCGACCTGCCCCGCTTCAACAGGGGGTGGCGTAAGGAAAACAGCAGCCCCCGATGGGTCAGGACGGGGAAAAACAACTAAAACCACTCCCTGGGGAGTACTCCCAGGGGCGGCACTGGCAGCACGGGAGGTGGAGGGGACAAGGACAGGGCTGACATCAGGAATAGGGCAGGGGACAGGAGTAGGGCAGGGATCAGGAAGGGAACTGGGGAGGAGGGCAGAAGTAGGATCCTGAGCCTCAATAGTCGGGCCACTGGAAGGTGGCCCCTCCTGGTTAGGCTCAGAGATCTGGGGAATGGGAAGGAGACCCCCAACGATGCCGGGCTCAATCACTATGGTTTGGGTGGTAGCCCCGGCATCAGGAGACAGATGGTCATCAACGGCGTCCCTGCCTGGGAAGGAGGTTGGGTGCTCCACATCCAAGAGGGACACCCCCTCGGAACTTGGTCCCGGCAGCGGGGACCGGTTGTCGCCTCAATGGGCTCGGCGGCCATCAGCAAGGTGCCACCTGCAGCCGGGCTGATGGAGGATTCCAGGGGACCCTCAGAGGCAGGAGCAGAAGCAGCGGTTAGGGGAAGGGGACAAGGGGACCAGGGTGAGGTTGCCCAGATCGAGGCCCACTGGCAGAGGGTCGTCCTCCCCCTGCGTGACCGGGGTCAGACCCCGGGCCTCGATCTCCTCATAGATGGAAGGAATATCACCGTCCACTACCCCAGGGCCTTCCCCGCCAGCACCCGAGGCAACGCCCACCTCAGCGCTCGCAGGGGCTTCGGTTGGGAAGGGGGCAAGAGAGGCTCCCTCGGGGGCTTCCACAGGAAGGGACTCTGGAGGAGGGGCGGTGTCACCTTCTGGTGCTGCTACGGTGGCCCCAGCCAGCTCCACACAACGGGAGTCATCAGGGGGCAAGGCAGAAAGCTCGTCATCGGTGCCCCTCTTCCTGCTCTTCCAGGGAATCTCCCAATCTAAAGGATGTAACGGGCCCGTGCTTTCCGCTTGTCCCACTTCCCCTGCACTAAGGACCAGCCCTCCATGGCATCATCCAGGGGCTGGCTAACGGGGGTTGGGTTGAGGGGCAGGGGCAATAGCTCAGGGACTTGGGGAGGTAATGGTGGGGTAGCAGGAATGAGGGAGGATTCCCCATGGGGCAAGCCCTCTCTCACACCTGGTGGTATCTCCGCCACACCCTCCTCCACAGCGGTGGACTGAGAAGGAGGAGGGGCAGCTTTGGGTGCCGGGCAGCCAGGGGTACCGATGATGACAGGGCTGGTGCCTTGCTGAGGCTCCCGGACGCTCCTCTGTGCCAGGCCAAGGGGCAGTCCCTCCAGACATGCCCCATTGCCCGGCCGAGGTAGCACCAGGCCTCCCCCATTGAATAATGCACCTAGTAGTGGGCTCCCTGGTAGGGGACCAGAAAGGACCCCTCGAGCGCCTCCCAGCCATGCGCCGGCGGCGGCAGTTGAAGCTGCACTTGCCTGCAGAATAAGGGGACATGACTGAGGGCGGGGTCCTTGCAGCCCAATGGGAGAGGGCTGATGACGGACATGGGGCGCCCCAGGGCAGAAAGGGCGGTCAACAGGGCGGCATTGGGCAGGAAGGGAGGGACGGAGGTCAGGAGCAAGCGGACCCCCCAGGTCTTCCAACAGTTCCAAGGGGACGAACACGCCGCCCACCGCCAGGTCCGTCTCTACTGCCTCCTGGGCGGCAGCCTCCGCTGCCAGGAAAAAGACCACCTTCCTGTACATTTTGGAGGCAGCCATGATGGCCATGGGTCCCACCACCCTCACCAACGCCTGCACGTAGGTCTCCACGTGGGGCAAGGTGGGCACCAGGAGGCAACGGACGCCGTGCTTCCTGGTCAAGGTGGGGAAGGGGCCCTGGCCGCTGTAGATGGTAGCAGAAGCGGCAGTTGGAGGAGCAGCGGCAGGCGGGGGGGGGGGGCCGCTGCCACCTGGGCGTACACCCTGGCGGCTAGGGGAGGGACACCCGTGGAGCTGGTGGAGGGAGTAGTGGGGAGGGATGCCGTGGCCAGTAGTGGGGCCGCGGCAGTGGGGGCAGTCTCTGCCATGGAGAGCATGGCCTTTCTAGCGGGGCCCTTACCCTTCTTCCCACCCCGACCCTTCCCACTGGCTGGAGGGGCTCCCCCCGAATCGGAAGGGGCGAGGGACGTGACAGCAGCAGCGGTCTCCCCGGTACTTGCCGCCGCCGGTGCCCCATCAGAGGCGGTGATAGGTGGATTGGCAGCGGCGGTCGAGGTAGAGGCCTGGGAAATGGACACGGGGGTAGGTGGAGGAGGGGCGGTGGGAGCATCGCGAGGGGTCTCCCCTGCAGCATCCCCCGCCATAACGAGAGCAGGGAGGGGGACAAACAGCGAGGGGAGGGGAAGGAGAGGAGGCGACCACCTCTCCCCCCAGGTTGCAGGCAGGGGAGGAGGGTGCCAGAAAGGGAAGGCTAAAGGGGTGTGGGGAGCAACTAGGGACGTAGGGGCGGGAGGGTGTCAGATCACTGACTCAGAGGGGAATTACGGCTCCTCTAGCTGCACTAGGGGATCATGGGGATAACGGCATGGGGAGGGGTGCAGTGAATAAGGGCAAATTCAAATGGGGGAAGGGCACAAGCGCATGGGAGGGGGCGTGGGCGCATGAGGGGAGGGACAAATCAGGGCTGGAGGATCACCGTGTGGGAAAAGGGCGAGCTAGTAACAGGGCGGAGGGACCACGGGGATAGCTGCAGGGCTGCGGCAGGACAACGAAGGCCGCAGAAGGAAACAGGTGGGGCAGACAAATATGGCATAGGAAAGGGGTCAGCCCAGAGGGCAGAGGGTGGTGTGCCCACAGGCACTCGTGCAAAAAAGTCAATGCTTGACTGCTGCTGCTGCAGGCTCAAATGATGGAAGCGGGCGTGGTGAGCCAGGCAAGCAGCTCAGTCCCAGAGGCAGGAGGTCGAAGCAGAAGGAAAACAGCCAGCAGGGGCAGTGGAAGAGGCGAAGGGGACACAGATGGACCGGGGGCAGGCTTCATGCCACACCCCCAGTGTCCCAACAGACACAGTCCAAACCCCCATCACAAGAGCACAGTTCGAAAAAGACTCAGTCCAGAAATGCCCCCTCCACAGTGGTCTTCATGTGGTCTCCCAGCAGCGGGCGGTCCTCTTCTCCTTCTTCTCCTCCGTCTCCTCGGGGCACGAACAGCTCCCCAGCAGTAGCCACAGTAGCCCCAGCAGCTCCAGGTGGTGGTGGTCTGGTGTCCAGGCAGGAGGGACCCTGCTCAGATGGTGTCCTCAGCAACAAGAGCTGGGGTCCCTTATTCCCCTCCTCTTTGGGAAGCAGGCCAGCAGCCTCCCCACCCCCAAAAGGGCTATAGGTGGAGTAACAGCAGCAACCGAAGGGGGAGGGGGATCTACCACCCAGCCATCAAGCAGATAGCAGAGAAAGGTGGTGAGTGGTGGTGTCTCGCTCAGCCAGGGGAGCAGCAACAGCAACAGCAGCGAGGTCCCAGCACCCAGCAGGAACAGCAGCAGCAGCAGTCCTCTCCCTCCTTCCTCTACAGCAGAGCAGTTGAAGGGAGACCTACTGGCCACAGGAGAAGCAGGTTTCTGTTCCCTGAGTGACCAGAGCAGGGGCTGCACTAGAGTAGTCAGGAACCTGCTAGAACCAATTAAGGCAGACAGGCTGATTAGAACACCTGCAGCCAATCAAGGCAGGCTAATCACGGCATCTGGGTTTAAAAAGGAGCTCACTCCAGTCAGGAAAGGGGGAGCCAGAGGAGAGGAAGTGTGTGTGAGGAGCTGGCAGCAAGAGGCACAAGGAGCTGAGAGTAAGAGGGTGTGCTGCTGGAGGACTAAGAAGTACAAGCTTTATCAGACACCAGAGGAAGGTCCTGTGGTGAGGATAAAGAAGGTGTCTGGAGGAGGCCATGGAGAAGTAACCCAGGGAGTTGTAGCTGTCATGCAGCTGTTACAGGAGGCACTATAGACAGCTGCAATCCACAGGGTCCTGGGCTGGAACCCGGAGTAAAGGGTGGGCCCGGGTTCCCCCCAAACCTCCTAACTCCTGATCAGACACAGGAGGAGTTGACCCAGACTGTGGGGAAGATCACTGAGGTAAGCAAATCTGCCAATAAGCGCAGGACCCACCACGGTAGAGGAGGAACTTCGTCACAAAGCTTATATAAGACAAAGCTGAAAACATCAGGACATCTAGTCACCCTATTTCCCATATATGATTTTTTTCTAGTTCACTGTTAATGGCTATTGTTGGCTCTCAGTTACAGAGTTTATATACAAATCCCCAAATGGTAGGCCATATTTTGGCAGGCAACTTATGAATACTGAAAACTGCAGTTTTAAAATCAAAATAGCCAGTTTTGAAAAAACTAAGTATAAAACACGGAAAAAACTGTATTAGTAATCTGATTTAATTTAAATGAAGGCTCATGGTGTTCATGATATGGAAAGAAAAAAATTCTTTCCACCACAGAAAAAGTGAATAGTTTCTTAGATGAACATTTTCTCTCGACACAGCCTTCACTATCTGATGCCTTATTAAAAAACACACACAAAACACACTCATTTGCCCCAAAAGAACCAAGTTTGCTGCATCTGGATTATGTTAACCCTCTTTCAGATTATTAACCATTTACACAGCTTAAGAATTTTGCCCCAAAAGAACCAAGTTTGCTGCATCTGGATTATGTTAACCCTCTTTCAGATTATTAACCATTTACACAGCTTAAGAATTTTTCCACAGGGCTGTGGAACCATACTGGTTTTGGTCATGAACTTTGACAGCACCTACTTTAGAAACATGACATTAAGTGCTTTTGTGAGTGTCATAGCTAGTACAGTTACTTTTAACAGCCAAAATTACCATCACTGAAAGACCTTAGCAAAAAAAAATTTGATTTTTTTCCTCTCTCTGGTTCAGGGGGTTGTTTTGTTTTCTGTACATTTAACAGCACTAGGTACACACCAAGTGTTTCATATGTAGAGTTAGTTTCTCTGTAGCATAACAGATGCTTAAACAGATGATCATGAAATTTAAAAAAATTTAAAAAACATCTTTTTCTGATCTACTATTTAAAGAGTATCATTAAAATCTGGACATTTTTTAAATTAGTCAATTTCAGGTTGACTGCATCCCTTTAAAATCGACATTGATTAACAGACATCCACAGGTATTCTATTTGGAGAATGCTGGTTTGGCTGACATCTTATCCTTCAGGACACAAACTGACCATCAACTTGGGTGAGAATCCCCACATAGAAAAATAGAGTTCAAGTCACCAAATACTGAAGACTGGCAGTGGGGCAGGAAGCACATGCTAGTCTTCCTTTAGAGAGACAGAGCACGGACATACGATCTAGAGGTTTATTTCTATATAGCAAGCCTATTTTTCAAAAGATGAATACATTCTTCTGTCACTTCCTTCCAGAGATTACAAATATTGGACTGCTCATACAAAAACAGGCACAAGAGAATGAGACTCACGGTCACATTCTTTACATTCCATCACTTGCTTTTATTTTTCCATTTATGTCACCATCATTAACCCAAATCATACCCTACTATGTCCTACTGCAGATACAAGACCTAACGTATCTGTTGGTGCTACCTAAAAATCCAACATATTTGGGTAACCTACTCTGGACTTTATCCAAAGAATAATACAATCCCAATTAGATAATTCCTTTGACCACATGCCTACAGATAAAAATTCCAAAATAGTGCTAATGTTTTTGCCCATAGATTATCTAAAAATAACTTAGTTTGTGCTTTATTGTAACCCTAAAAATATGTGCAATATTTACTTTAGATTCTTACATGTAATTTACAACTTGCACTTTTTTTTATTTAAAAATGTTTTAAGTGCTGCTGCTATGGCTACTATTTGAGTGATAACTTTTTATGAGACCATGATTTATATCCTGTATAAACAGCAAAATCTCAGATTGGGTACCAAACACAAAGGAAGATGTGACTGAGAAAAGAGGAGCATTCGCATAGTAAGGAATGGATTCACAGGGTGCAG
The DNA here is from genome assembly GCF_007399415.2 of Gopherus evgoodei. Classification (NCBI taxonomy): domain Eukaryota; kingdom Metazoa; phylum Chordata; order Testudines; family Testudinidae; genus Gopherus; species Gopherus evgoodei. The sequence goes on from NC_044323.1 coordinate 85,256,389, forward strand.
TGGTACTGGAGCTTAGAATCAATACCACGCAATAGGAAGAATTAAAATCTATAAGCATGGAAGGAAAGCCATCATAAACAAAGCTCAGATCACAATTCCTCAGCTAGATAATAAAGAATCAGAAGAAACAACACATTTTAACATGACTACTCAAAAGTCAGTTTGCTTTTTTAACCACACTTTTTCTTTGAAATAAAACAAAGAAAATGCTCCAAAAATGGGTGTATAAAATCAGCAGACGTTTGAGAGGAAGCCTGAACAATGATTTTAAAAAATAAATAAAAAGTAGAATGAGTTAATGATAGCCAGACTGGTTACAGGGAAAAAGAAGTGTTTAAAAACATACCTGAGAGAAGAGTTTTATTAGCAACTAGACTACTAGTAAGCTAGAGGAAATAAATAATTAAAAAAAAACCTTAAGACAAATTAAAAAATGGACAATAAGAAAAATTAACCTCACAAAAATAACTGATTATAAACACAGCTCAGCCAAGAACTGCAGGCCCTGCACCACCTGGCACACAACTTCATTCCCATGAAATGAAGCGTCTCAGATCTTGACTGAGATAGAGAATGGGCTACCACACAGGAGAGCTGAGTGAATAAATACCAACAATCTCAAGTGGGAATGAGCTACTTGTGAAATTAATAATAAAAGAGAGTATTAAATTTGTCAGATTGGCAGACCTTTAACAAAAATTGCTATTTTAAAAGAGCAGGAAAGTGAATTAAATGAGAATCATCATAAAAGGTATACATACTAGAATACTTGGTCTTTGAAGACCACTCAGAAGCTTCAGCTAATGTTCAGTTTTGCCACCAAACTGATTACAGTAAGCTACCAAGAGTATATAAAACATGTCCAAGTTCACACCTCATTACTTTTACTGCCCAATATGAGATTTGTCTCTTATCTAAGCTTTCCCAACCAGGTTCTGGAACTTCTTGGCACTGAGCCTACGGCTAGGTTTTTCACTACTCCGTCTTTGTCCTTTAAGGTTAGCTAGATTGGTGTTACAAGTAAAGGAAGGAAGGTGGAATATAATTTATTTATTCTAAATAAACATTTAAATTTGAAGTGCACCCAGATGCCATAGTGATGGGCACCTTAAACACTTTCAGTGGACAAGAACACCTGGAAACCTATAATGGGAAAATATACCTAATGAGAACAGACTGTAAAATTGGGTATAAATTGGAAAAGTGTCATGATAGAAAAAAACAATACAAGCCATTGCTATTTTAGGTTGCACAGCGACTCAAAGTCACCATTATTAAGCAAAAGATGAGCTGCCTAACAAAAGTACAACTAGATACTATGCTTGAAAGAATGCTGACTATCAGAGCTCATGGAAGAGCAATAAAAGTTATTAGATAGTTAATGAAAAATCAGTTAAGCTGTTTTTATTTAGTTAACACCTACTTTGGGAAACATGACAGACTACCACCCTGAAGGATGCAAAAGAACAAGAAAGGTTGATTTAAAGAAGAACACAGATTTAAAACTAGCAGTGCTTATGTTAAGAATATGTGCACTTTGGAGACTTTTGCAACCTGGGTACATTCCCTATTGGCAAGTCCCATCCCTACAGACGTTTAAAGCTAAGCTGTAAAGAGGCTCAGAGCAACTCAGTACTAGTCTCTGCAAATATGGGCTACTGTAGACGGTGCCATCTGCCCGTCCGCGTCCCCACCCCCAGTACACGTTATTGGGGTATGGCGGTATCGTCTCTGTAGGAAGGAATAACGCACAAGGCGGGCTCTGGGCACGTGCTGGAGGAAGAAGGGACTGGGATCTGGCTGCTCTCCCCCCCCCCACCATGTAGCGGGGCGGAGGATATACTCTGGGCTGATGCCCAGCATGTGGCCAGGCACCGGGAGTGCCGCAGCGGCTGTGGGGGCAGCACTGACGGCGTAGCGGGGCCTGCCTGGCCGCGGCGGTCCGGGGAGCGCAGCGGGGCGGGTACCTCATGCTGTAGGCGCTGGCTCCCAGCTCCTGCCCGATGCCGGAGAGGCTGGCATCGAAATCGTGCGCCAGCCCGGACTCGATCACTTCATCCATCTTCAGCACCCACGCCATCTTCCGCCGCGCGGCGCGGCCGGGGGAGGAGCAGCTCAGCCCCGCCGCCGCCGCCGCTACTCCTGTGGGAGGCGGTGACTCGGCGGGGGCGGGTAGGGCCCGGGGGAGGCGCCGAGAGCCCGGGAGAGGAAGGGGAGAGTCCGCGTTCAGCCCCGGGGGGGCCCTTTCCCCGCGGCAGCAGCACCAGGGCGCGGGGCCGCTCTCAGCATCCTGCGCTCGCCCGGCCGCCGCGAGGGGCCCAGGACCCGGCGGCCTCGGCCCGGACACAGCGAGGGGCCGCCGCCGGCCGAGCTCCGACCCAGCCCAGCGGCGGGTGCCGCATCGTTCACGGGAGAAGCGGCAGCAGCACCGCCCGCTACCCGGGGACCCGCCGCCACCTACAGCCCAGACGGGGACCCGCCGCCGGCGACAACAGCCCAGGCCGCCAGCGCCGCTTCCCTCCCGGTACCACTGCCGCTGTCCCCGTCTCCCCGGTCGGGCTCCGAGCACCCGGCTGAGAGACGCGGCGCCGCTGCTTGTCAGGCGCTCCGGGGACTGGGCTCTGCCGGGGTCTCCGCTCCAGCGCGGCTACAGAACCTGTACTAACATGGCGGGCGGCTATTTCCCCTTCCCTGTTCAGGTCCCTTACCGGGGCGGGGCTTAGCCATAGCGAGAGGAAAGGTTGGCTGGAACTGGTTGGCGGGCAGCAAGACTGTCCAATCAGAACCTCGAAGGGAGGCGGTAGCCAATCAAAAGGCAGTGCCCCACGCCTCGCGACGTCGATTGTGAGCGATTCAGGGTGAAGTGACTAAAACCCCCAACATGCATTGCGGGGCCTTTGGTGCATGCTGGGAACTGTTGTCGCCCTGGTGGCTTGTATTACAGCCCGCCTTCATTGGCGGCGCTGATTTGGGACGTACCTGCCCGAACAGCGCTTGCGTTTGGTTGGAGCCTAAGACTGACAGCTGTAAGAACCAATCCATGCTGGAAAGGGAGGTGGGGCTCTGTCACTCTCCGGGAAAAGGAAATGGGCGGCAGTAGAATGACAGGCAAAGAAATGGGCACGGCAGCCAGGGCACGTCATTGCCTGGGGCGGGGCCTGGCTCCAACAGCGCCTGCGGGCTGCAGCAGGGGGAGGGTTAAGAGCGTGTGGTGCGCTTGGGCTGCAGCGGGGTGACCAGGCGGCTCAGAAAATCAGGAGCGTCCCAGGAGTTGGGTGTTTGTCCCGCGTCTCGGCCAACGCACTGGGCTTTTGTTTCTTTTTTGTTCTGCAGGGAAACACCCCTCCCCGTCCCTATTTTCTCCCTCTCATTTGGTTCCCCCCCCAGCCCTGTGCCATAGGGAGGTCTGCACCTCCCCCAGGCTGACCAAAGAGCAAGTGTGGAAAATCAAGGTGGGATCATGGGTACCCTTGTAAGACAAAGCCCCATAACTGTCTTTGTAAAACTGAAATATCTAAGCACTTTAGTGTCTCCCCCTCCCTGTGTAAACTAGTTACCTACAGCTGTTACCTACTCTTGAATTAAAAGTGCAACCAGTCATTTTTAAAAAAGGAAGAAAATCAACAAACAATGAGAAACCAATTGCTTATTTAGAGCTAGATCAACCCACTGCCAGACTGCGGCTAAGCTCTTACTATTTAAAAAATATTTTATCCAGAATGTTTTAGTAAGAGAAACTGTAGCTCTAAAGCCAATAAATATATAAGCTGTAAAAAGAAGCTGAACTGAGAGTAGGACTTTGGAGAGCCTTGAAATATTGTGCTCGGGTTAAGGAATGACTTCTGAAAATGGTAAAGGTAGAGAAATGTGCAAAAGAGGTAGGAATGATATTAAAATATCACAGGATGCTAAAGTCATGGAGCCTTACACAGATACCAAATTCAGAATCCTTGAAGAGAATAGAAATAAGAAAGAAAATGCAAATTTTTAATCAAGGGATGGAGGTTTTGATGGCTTGAGATACAATATTCACTTTCCCTTATGGAAGTTGCAACATGACTCCAAAACACAAGCCTCTGCTGCTAATTCAGTATATTGGGCCTAATGGGGGGTGCATGAATATGCCTTCTCCTAATGCTCTCCTTTTCCTTCAACTGCATAGATCCCAAACCCAATATCTGGTTTCCCTTGCTTGTAATAACTAGAGCTGTCTACAAAGAAATGGTACCTTTTGAAGGAATCTTTCTACTGAATCAATGGTAGAAAAAGCTTCCTTTTCCCCCTTAAACTCAATTGGTCAGTATCTAGACATACATGTGGCTCCCCTTGGAGCCACACAGATATGGTGTTCTAACAGGTTTCACTACAATATCCTTTCCTTGCAGCAGGAAGGCCCAGTGGGCTAGGTGGGCATTTGGGACTTACCTATCTTTTACCTGACTGGATAGTAAGAACTGAAGGGGAGTGTGCAATGAGTTTAATATGATTGGGCTGAGACCAATCAGGAAAGAAAAATGTTGTATGACGCAATTAGTGGCCAGTGAGTAACTTTTCATACTTGTCATATTGAGCTCTACTGGTGACATTAAATGTGAGGCAGGGCCTTCCCTAGCTATTCTGGGGCCCTCTGCAGCCCCCACCCCACGCTCACCAGTGGCACAGCTGGGGCTGGGTTGCTGCACTTCCCGCCACTTGTGAGTGCAGGCCTGGCTCTGCTCCGATGCTCAGGGGAGTGGGGGAGGGGCTGGGGTGGAGGCTTTGGGGAAGGGGTGGAGCAGAAATGGAAAGAGGTAGAGCAGGTGGGGCATGGGGAAGAGGCGGAGCAGGGGTTGGAGCAGCACAAAGCTGTGCAGGGCACCAGGAAATTTGGTGTCCTACACAGCTGCATACTTTGCATATGGATAAGGACGGCCCTGATGTAAAGCATAGGCCACAGGTCTGATTTTTCCATGCCTCTCTTGTGAAGCCACAACTGCCAATCCATTAATACTCACCGCCACCTCCAGATGATAAAGTATCAGGATTTGGAGTGATCAACACTGGAGCTATGACAGTGGCCTGTTTCAACTAGAACGCTGCTTCTGTGTGTTGCTCAGTCCATTCTCATTGAACAGACTTCTGTAGCAGTTGGTACAAGGTACCTAAGTGGAAGCAAAATTGGGAATGAAATCTCTGTGATACCCAGTCAAACCCAGAAAGGATCTTAAAGTCGCTGGATCTTTGGGTAGAGGCAATTTTTGGATTGTGTCCACTTTCTGTAGAACTGGGGGTCTACCTCATTTTGTCAGTGTGAGACCTAAGAAAAAGACACAAGTGGCCATTAACTGTGCCTTAGCAGGACTGCTCTTCAAGCCTACTTTCTTTATGATCTGCAGGGGATCTTCAAGCCTTTCAAAATGTTCCTTCTTGGTATGGGTCACTAGAGAAAGGTAATCTACATACTGGAACAGAACCATTATTGGTTTAGAAAATTGCGACAGTACCTGCCTAATCTAAGCAGGAAATAATGCAGGGGAACTTTTGTACCCCTGGGTTAAACGGTTCCAGAAATTTTGGACCCCCTGAAAACTAAACACAAATCAGTACTGGGAAATGTGGGTCAGTATAACATCCAAAAGCTATTGCTGATGTTGAGGACAGTAAACCATGTGGCCTCTGGATCAAAGGACTTAATGAGATCTGGCAGCTTGGCCACCATACGGGGCACAAGTAGGTGTGACCTGATTTAGGCATTTCTAATCAATGGTTAGATGCCAAAAACCATCTGGTTTCTTAACTGGCCAAATAGGGGAATTGGCCGTGGAAATACATCTATGTAGAACTCCTTGTGTCAGTAAGGACTTAATAGTCTTGTCTATGTATTCTTTGGCTTGATCTGGGTAAGCATATTGTTTGGAGCTGGTACATCTCCTCCCATAACAATAATGACTGTCATACCTCCACAGTCAAGTTTGTGTTTGGCAAAGGCATCCGCATGCTTGAAAAGTAAACTCTGTAATTCGGGTTGGTCTACATGCTCTGCCACTATTTTGTTCAAGTTCTACCTCTATGGTTCCAGTTCCTCTGCCATATTCAGGCATGATCACAGGCGGATAATTCATTCCCTACTCTGTAGTATGACACAAGAGGAAGTTACTCACCTCGTGCAGTAACAATCATTCTTTCAGATGTGTCCTCCTTAGGATGCACCACAGTAGATTTTAGGTAGTAGTGTCCCTTTAGCATGCTCATGTGGTCGTCTCTCTCGTGATCTGCCTTGAGGCTATATAGTACTGCGTGAGCAACCCCCCTCGGTTCCTTCTCTACTTCAAAGCCCCTTATGGAGAACTCTGAAGTAGAGGGGAGTAGGACAGGTTGAGGAGCACCCATAGGGGGACACATCTCAAGAACCATTGTTACTGCACAAGGTAACTTCCTCCTCTTCTTCAAGTAGTGTTCCTATGGGTGCTTCACTGTAGGTGATTTCACAGCAGTATTCCCCATGGAGGGCTGGGGCTTTGGAGTGGAGTCTGTTACTAGGGAGTAACTTGATTCTTGCTTTCATATATATACACACCTGCCTCTGGAAATTTCCACTACATGTATCCGACAAAGTGGGTATTCACCCATGAAAGCTCATGCTCCAATACGTCTGTTAGTCTATAAGGTGCCACAGGACTCTTTGCTGCTGTTACTAGAGAGAGTACTGTGGAGCCAAAGATGACATCAGAGGACGGATCTCCAACGATCGCATAATGTTCTGTGAAAGTGTGGGCAGAGGCCCATGTCACTGCTCTGCAGATTTCCAAGATAGGGACATCTTTAAGGGATGCAACAGAAGTAGAAATTGACCTCATGGAATGTGTACAGATTCCAGATGGAGGCAAATGGTTGTGCCCTTCATAACACTGATTAATGCAAACTGAGACTGACATGTTCTGTACCTTGGGGGAACACCCTACACCTCCATGTTCATCCTTATAATATGATTGTGTAGTATCCAATGCAAAGTTTGTCATCCCAGTTGTCTTCAGAAGGCTCATGATGTACTGAGCATTGTTGTAATGGCAATTGTTGTTATAGTAATGTTATAGGTTGTAATTTCATGTATATAATTATGAGGCTGAAAATGTGTCCTCATGGCTTAAAGCAAACCCAGGCAAAAATTCTCCAAGAACAGAGGCAGTTCACACCTCATCAGGGCATTAATGGAACCCAGTCAAGCCTCAGAGGAACAAAAGACACTGACCTAGGCAGCAAAAAAGGATCAGTTGGACTCTTGAATGACTCATCTCCCTTCCTTTGGTCAGTTTGGGACTGCGATAAGATAATGCTCACCTGAGTCTGAAGGGGGCAAAGCCAAGAGGGAAGATGGACATGATAAAAGGGAGAGAAGTTTGCCATGCTTTTCCTCTCTCTTCCACCTCCATCTACACACATCACCACCAAGCAACTGAAGCTCTGAACAAAGGGGAGAGCCTGTCTTAAGGGCAACCAGCCAGCCGGTGAGAAACATCTAAGTTTGTAAGGGCACGGAAAGTGTAAAGATCAGCTTAGAATGCTGATTTGACCAGATCTGACTCATCGTGCTTTGACTTATAATCACTTAAAATCTATCTTTGTAGTTAATACATTTGTTTGTTTATTCTACCTGAAGCAGTACATTTGGTTTGAAGCATGTCAGCGACTCCCCTTGGGATAACAAACCTGGTACATTTCAATTTCTTTGTTAAACTGACAAACTAATATAAGCTTGCAGCATCCAGCTGGCATAACTGGACACTGCAAGACAGAGGTTCCTAGGGTTGTGTCTGGGACCGGAGATGTTGGCTAGTGTCATTCGGTTGAAAGTAGCTGGGAGCAGCTTACATGCCAGAGGCTGTGTGTGAACAGCCCAGCAGCGGGGGTTCTCACAGCACCATAGAGTAAGGCTGGCTCCCAGAGTTGAGGATTGGAGTGACCTAGCAGATCACCGGTCCAGATAACACCAGAGGGGAACGTCAGAGAGACCCATTTGGATAGTTTTTGAGCTGATATTGTGAAGCTTTTGGATCTTTCTGTGAGCAAAAGGGAGAGTTATGTGGACTTCCTGAAGTTCTTAGTCCTGTCCAAATAGAATGCTAGTACTCTTCTAACATCTAGCATATGCAGAATTGCCTCCCTGTTGTCACAATGTGGTTTTAGGGAAAAAACAGGAAGATGCATCTGTTGATTCATATAGAAAGTGGAGCCAACTGTAGGGAGAAACTTGGGATGCAGCCTCAGTTACTTTGTCTTTAAAAAAGATCATGTATGGTGGGTGTGCTATTAGGGCCACTATTTCTCCTAGGCACCTAGCTGAGGTGATTAGAAAATTAGCAATTAGAAATGCTGTCTTAATGGACAGGTGTAAGAGAGAGGAAGTTGCCTTGGGCTCAAAGAGAGGTCTAGTTAAAGCTCTGAGAACTAGGTTAAGATCACAGGTTGGAGCAGGTGGTCTGATGTGCAGGAAGAGATTCCCAATGCCATTAAGGAATCTACGTATCAGCGGGTAAGCAAATACAGAATCTCTGCCTCTGATGGTGGAAAGCCCTTATGGCCACAATATGTACCATAAAGGAACTAAGTGACAGTTTTGACCTTTTGAGGTCTAAAATGTAGTGTAAAATAAGAGGGAGGGAAGGTGAGTTTGGGTGCTTAGAATGACACCAAACTTTGAATCGTTCCCATTTTTGTAGGTAAATACATCAAATGATCAACTTTAGTCTGTGCAGCAATATGTCTTATCAGCGGTGGAAGATGCAGACAGGGGTAAAGGCTCAGCCTGTCGCTTTGAAAGTGCATGTTGGGAATGTGCCAAAGAGGAACCAGAGGATATATTGCCATCTGTGTCAGGTAAGGAACCAGACATGTCTTGGCAGGGTCAGATTAACTTTTTGTGGGCCCGGCACCAAATGTATTTGTGGGCCCCCCCGGGGAATGATTGTAAAAGGAGCCGGGGGTAAAAGCACAGTGGGGCAGGAGCTAGGGTTGGTCTCTGGAGCAAGGGAGGAGTCAGGGGTAAACTGCAAGTGCAGCAGGGCTGGGGAGGGGGTAAACAGGATTCCCCCCTGCTCACATAGAGCAGGTACCTACCTGGTTCTAGCCCATTCCGTCTCTCTCTGCACTGAGCTGCCGCTCCTCCTGCAGCAGCAGGACAGGTTCTCTTCCAGCCCTCTGGGATGGGTGTTGGGAGTGGGAGGAGCGGAGGCTAATGTGGTTACTCCTATAACCGGACATTTAGTTTCCAGTCAGCACTGCCAACCGGACACTCAGGTCCCGTTTTCTACTGAGTTTCCAGTCTAAAACTGGATACCTGGCAACAGGACTGCCAGAAAAGCGGGGGAGAGGAGAGGCAAGCAATCATTTTTAAACGTAAGAGGGTTAAGCCTTAAGGCGGGGGGGAAGAAGTGGTGGGTGGGCTAGGGAGTGGAGAGGAGCTAGTGGGCAGGGCCATGTCTGCTGTACTGCCCAGGTAGGTTGGAGACTGGGGGGATCAGGTGACAGTATCCCCAGCCCAGGCAACGTGACAGCCAGTGATAGATTTAGAGTTAGTGGGGGCCCCCAGCCCTGTGCTCAGCTTCATTTTTGGGGCTCTTACTTGGGACCCAGCCAAGAAAAAGAACATTCTCGCTTATCTCCCCCCATCCCTCATTCTTTTTTCTTCATCCTCCTCCTATAAGTAATAGCAAGTAAATGAAAATAAAGTGAGGTACCTTGATTGTTCTTGTAGTCTAACTTATTTTTCCACAGACCACTTGAAAAATCACAGAGGGTCTTGACAAACCACTTAATATTTCCAAATATTGTAAAAAAATGTTGGGGGTGCGTAGTCTGGCCAGGAGCTAGGGCAAGGGAGAGGACTCAGGGTTGGGGAGGAGGTTGGGGTGTGGAGAGCTTACCTGGGGCAGCTCCTGTTTGGTTCTCAGGAAGAGGGGGTATTGGGGGCGGAAGAGTCAGGGCTGGGGAGGTGTGGGGGTGCAGGGGTCAGGACAGAAGGCTGGATGTGTGTGGGGGGGTGCAGAGGTCAGGGTGGGCAGGTGGCTGTGGGTGTGGACTGGGGTCGAGGAGGTGCTCACAGAGGGGGCTGGAGGGGGTATGCCCCAATTCCAGCCCCTTCCCCAAGGCCTCACCCCTGCCTCTTCTCCTCCTCCTTCCTGGAAAACGGAGCGTGCTCTGGCTCTGCTCCTCCTTTCCCCTCTTGCTGGCAAGCAGCTGATCCAGCTGATTGGCAGCGAGGGCGAGGGGGAACGTAGCACGCTGGGGAAAGAGGCAGGGGAGGAGTTTGGCTGCCGGCAGAGCCTGCCACGGAGCCCCAGCAGCCGGCAACATCAAGCTTCTGACCCCACAGGAGAGAGCAGAGGCAGAGAAGAGCAGGCCGGGGCCCGGCACCATGGTACTAGTGGTGCCATGGTAAATCCAGTACTGTGTCTTGGCCAGAAGGGGGAATCAGAATAACTCACTTTGGTTTGTCATATTTTCAACAGAATCTTGTATAGAAGAGGAAATGGGAGAGACATACAAGGGGTCCCTGTTCCATAGGAAGATGAGAGCATCACCCAGTGAATGTTTCCCCAGGTGAGCCCTGGAACAGTAGTGAGGACATTTCTTCTTCCAGTAAGTAGGGAAGAGATCTGTAGTTGGGGTTCCCCAAAGGACAACTATGTCTTGAAGCACCTCAGAGTTCAGTTCCCATTTGTAGTCATGAGAAAAGTTCCAACTGAGACTGTTGGCTGTCACGTTCTGTATCGCTAGTAGACAGACAGCTGAGATTAGCATGTTGTGATGGATGCACCAGTTCCAAAGTTTGAGTGCTTCTGTGCACAGGGAGGGAGATCGGGCACCTAAGTTCCCTCTGTGCTGCGTGGCTGCACAGCAGGCTATCAAGGGCCATGCAGGCAGGGAGAGGCGCCTCTCCCTCCACCCCGGACTGCTGCAGCAAGAGAGACCTGGGGCGGGGAGGAATCTTCTCTCCCCGCCACAGCCCAGGGGCAGCCTGTGTAGAATTGATGACATTGTTTGTAATTGTTCACTTTATTAATGTAACTTCATAAGTAAAGTTTTATAGAATCATAGAATGTCAGGGTTGGAAGGGACCTCAGGAGGTCATCTTGTACTATGACAGCAGGATGCGATGAGGGGCCAGGGAAATGACATCCTCCTGGTCACTGTCAGACTTCTGAGTAGGGTGGCACTTACCAGAGTATTGGTGGTATGCAGCCCAGTGCTGAGGGTGATTCTGGGCACTGGGATATCCTCATTACTGGGGCCCCAGGACCGAGAAATGGGGATAATGGTTCTTTCCCAATCGGCAGGTCTCCAGGGTACCGGAACTCTTGCAGTACCATTGATTCACTGAGTACCACAGAGGAGAGTCTGTGCTATGTTGTCGGTATCAATGGTTGTAAAGATGCAGAGCATTCCCTAGACGGGATTCTCAGTGACACTCCTTTAAAGAGAGTACGGTATTTGTCTTTGTCCTTATGGGTTGATACCTCTGCCTCAGAGCCTGAGCCCTTGGTGTCTCGAAGCAGTGCGACAGAGCTCATAGTAGAGGTACCGTGTTTCAGAGCCGCCAATACCAAGGTGATTGACTGCCCTGGGGAACCCTTCTGGCAGGCCAACAGCTCAGTTTGGGGGCTTGGAGCCCTTTCTCTCAAGCCTTTGGTGGGGGGAATCTGCTGGTTTTTTTCCATGACACTACCCCCTTTGAATTTGAAGGCTCTGTGGATGATCTGGGCTTGGCATGGGAGTGCCTTCTCCATAAGGAGGAGTTTTAACTTGAGCTCCTGGTTGTGAGACCTCAGCTTTAGCTGGTGGCAGAGGGAGCACTTCTGAGGGATATGGGACTCTCCAAGGTACCGGACACATTGAAAGTGTTTGTCCGTTACAGGAATCAATTCTTTGCAGGAGAGGCACCTCTTAAAGTCAGGGGAGCCAGGTGTGCCCTGGGGCGGGGAGAGGGGGGGAACTACACCCTCTAGTAGTGACGAATGCAGAAGAAATTCTTTTCTCTGCTAATCTCCTCCTCTGCATCACTAGTCTTCTCTTCTAAAATGATGCTCAATTCCCATCTTCCGCTGTGCCACTCTGGGACTTCCCTTTTCTGCTGGCAGACTTCTCATAGCTGCTTCACTGCTAACTTCCTCTTCTGACTCTCCCCGCTGCTCTTAAATCTGAGTCTGACTCTGCTCCTGAAGGTACCATGTCAGCCTGAGTTAACTCTCTTGCCCTACTTCTGGTAATTGCCCCTGCACGTTGGTTTATCTCCTTTGGCTCCACCAAACCAATGGGGCTGGGAACCGATGTTCCATCCTCCTCTAACTCATCCCCTATCTCTCTGACTATCTGTGTCACCACCTGCACCTCTTTATTCATGGTCTCTTTCAAGGAGCTTGTGGCTGCGGGCATTTCTGAAGTCTCCCTATATTCTGGCGCCGTGCATCAGTTCGCCTTCTCTCTAACTACATCACAAATACCTTCCAACTCCCTGATTTGATCCAACAACTGACCACAGTCTGATATATAGCCACCCAGCAATCTTAATTTGGCAGCTGTTCCCTCCTGCCACCTGTGAGTTTCCTCACCTGCCTTCTGTGCATGATACTAAGTCCATTCTAACTTTCCCTCCAACTCCTGTCCCTTTTGGAAAAGTACTAATCACTCCTCTGAAGCAACACACAGCTGATTTTTTAGCTCCTGGATAGTCTTCTTTTTCTCTTCCAAACAGGAGTGGCGCCAGGGTTTTTGGTGCCCTAGGCGGGTGTCCTTCCGCGTTCCCGGTCGTTGGCGGCAATTCTGTGCTGGGGGGGGTCCTTCCGCGCTCCCAGTCTTCGGGGCACTTTGGTGGCAGGTCCCAGAGCGAGTGAAGGACCCGCAGAATTGCTGCCGCCGACCTAGAGCGCGGAAGGACCCCCCGCCACCGAATTGTTGCCGAGGGTGGCAAAATGCCGCCCTCCCAAATCCTGATGCCCTAGGCGACTGCCTTGGTCGCCCAAATGGAAGTGCTGGCCCTGCCTCCAAAGCTTGCTGGGCTCTTCTGAGTGACTATTTTCTTAATTCGATTTCTGCCCAAGTGCACTACAAGCCACCAACAAACATTCAACAGAAATCCCTTATATCTCTTTAGTCTTCCTTTTCTTCTGCTCTACTTCCATGTCAAACACCTCTCAAAACCCTTTGGATTACAATGCTCAGAGATAACTTCTCTATCTCTCAGTTGCACTAAATCTCCTCCATGTTGTATGATCCTTGGAATGTATGACAAGGACACTCATGCTGAGAGCAAAATACAGCCTTCAAGACTTTTATTAACATAAATTGGAAAAGTAATCGAAGTTCCAAACCCCAGAATTAAAAGGAAATAGTACTGTTCTAGAGGTATATGTGGTATCATTTACTATAAAACTTCCTAGATTAACATCCTCACGCCCTTCCTTCAGAACCTGGTGGTAGAGACAACGGACCAGCCTCATCTCTGGCATACTAAAAGAGTCCACTGGTCCAGCTTCCTCAATGCTCGAGTGGAAGATGAAAAACTTAGGGAAAGCCAGAGAGCTAGAAACCTATAGCCACAGAAAAACGAACTCACTCACTCACATGGTGGTTTGCCCCTCTTATACAACCTGAGCATTGTGTGTCCAACCTTCCATCTACAAACTTAATTTCCTCACCCAAATAATATCGGGTTATGCATACTCTACAGGCTGGCATATTCATACATATTTATGACAATTAGCTCATTCTCAAACCTGTTATTTCTAGCCTGAATCGGTTTGCTGGTGGTGATTTCTATCTTCTTTGTGGTGTACACGTTACATTTATAGAGGACAATCAGTAGGCCACTTATCTATGTCTATCACCACTAACATATGTATGCTAACTTGCTTTAGCTCTTCATACAGGATGTGGCCTGTAGGTTCCTTGCATTACTACTAAAAATATTCTAATACAAAGCTATAACTATTATAATAAAACAAACCAATAATAAAGGATATAATCAAGCAAGCAAGCAGGCTAGCCGTATGGGCTACATATTTAAGTTTTGAACTTCAATTTAATGTTCTTCCTTTGTCTATTATAAAAACATTCCAACTACAAGAGATTTTTCACATCCATTTTCTTTAGACTGTGTCAAGAACAAGATGTGTTTTGCTGCAATTAATATTTTGTGACATTTTCTCATTCTTCAGGTTAGCTTTGCATTCTGAAAGATTTGTCAATTCCTATGGCCAAGTATTGGAGAAGGGGGGGAGGGATAGCTCAGTGGTTTGAGCATTGAGCCTACTAAACCCAGGGTTGCGAGTTCAATCCTTGACAGGGCCATTTAGGGATCTGTGGCAAAAATGTCAGGGGATTGGTCTTGCTTTGAACAGGGGGTTGGACTAGATGAGAGTCCTTCTTCCTTGCCAGTGAGGATTTATCCTTAGGTCTGGGCTACACTAGCAAGGGGGTTCAAACTAAGATACAGTACTTCAGCTATGCTATTGGCATAGCTGAAGTATCTTAATTCGACTTACCTGGCCATCCTCACGGTGGCGAGTCGACTGCCGCGGCACCCCCGTCAACTACACTTACTCCTCCTGCCAAGGTGGAGCATGGGCATCAATTTCTTGCATCCAGACAAGATGCAATAAATCAATCCCCGATACATCAAACACTACCCACCGATCCAGTGGATAGTATAGACATACCCTTAGATGATAAAGGTACATTTGAGAAGCAATTTTTTTGTCTGTATGATGTGCCAATTTGCACCAAAAGAGGCACATATTTTACCTGCCAATCAGTGGGGTCGTTGGACAACTGAGGTGCTAAAGGAGCATTCAAGGAAGACAAGGGCCATTGTATCAGTCTTCATTGCAGAGGATGTGAGGGAGATTCCCACACCTGAGCCATTCTTTTTAGGTGACAAATCTGAGAACTGTCCCAGATTAAGGTGTTGATAGAGGAGTTTTTGGAACAAATTGATAAATTAAACAGTAATAAGTCACCAGAATACGATAGTATTCACTCAAGAGTTCAGAAAGAGCTCAAATATGCAATTGCAGAACTACTAACTATGGTATGTAGCCTTCGCTTAAATCACCCTTTGTGTACCAGATGACTAGAGAATATCTAATATGACACCCATGTTTAAAAAGGGCTCCAGAGGTGAACACCTGGCAATTACAGGCTAGTAAGCCTAACTTCAGTACCGGTTTACTGGCTGAAACTATAGTAAAGAATAGAATTAGCAGACACACAGCTGAACACGATGTTGGTGAAGAGTCAACACAGCTTTTGTAAAGTGAAATCATGCACCACCAATCTATTAGAATTCTTTGAGGATGTCAACAAATGTGGACAAGTGTGATCCAGTGGATATAGTGTACTTGGACTTTCAAAAAGCCTCTGGACAAGGTCCCACACCAAAGGCTCGTAAGCAATTATGGGATAAGAGGGATCCATATGAGTTACTGGTTAAGAAAGGAAAACAAGGGGCATAAATGGTCAGTTTTCAAAGAGGAGAGGGGTAAAGATTGGAATCCCCCAAGGATCTGTACTGGGAAAAGTGCTGTTCAACATCCTCTTAAATTATATGGAAAAATGGGTAAACTGTGAGGTGGCAAAGTTTGCAGACAGTACTAACTACTCAAGATAGTTAAAGTCCACAGCTGACTGTGAAGAGTTATAAATTCATAGACTCATAGGTCAGAAGGGACCAATCTGATCATCTAGTCTGACCTCCTGCACAAGGCAGGCCACAGAACCCCACCCATCCAATTTTATAACAACCCCTATCCCAGGACCGAGTTATTGAAATCCTCAAAATTGATTTGAAGACCTCAAGCTGCAGAGAAACCACCAGCAAGCGACCCGTGCCTCACGCTGCAGGGGAAGGCGAAAAACCTCCAGGGTCCCTGCCAATCCGCCCTGGAGGAAAATTCCTTCCCGACCCCAAATATGGTGATCAGCTAAACCCTGAGCATGTGGGCAAGAGTCACCAGCCAGCACCTAAGAAGGAATTCTCTGCAGTAACTCAGTTCCCATTCCATCCAACATCTCCCCACAGACCACTGAGCAGACCTATCTGGTGGTAATCCAAGATCAATTGCCCAAATTAACGATCCTATCATAACATCCCCTCCATATACTTATCAAGCTTTGTCTTAAAGCCAGGAAAGTCTTTTGCCCCCACTACTTCCCTCGGAAGGCTGTTCCAGAACTTCACCCCCCTAATGGTTAGAAACCTTCGTCTAATTTCAAGTCTAAACTTCCTAATATCCAGTTTATACCCATTCGTCCTCGTGCCTACATTAGTACTAAACTTAAATAATTCCTCTCCCTCCCTAACGTTAACCCCCCTGATATATTTATATAGAGCAAGCATATCCCCCCGCAGCCTTCTTTTGGCCAGGCTAAACAAGCCAAGCTCTTTGAGTCTCCTTTCATAAGGCAGTTTTTCCATTCCTCGGATCATCCTTGTAGCCCGTCTCTGAACCTGTTCCAGTTTGAATTCATCCTTCTTGTACATAGGACACCAGAACTGCACACAGTATTCCAGATGTGGTCTCATCAACGCCTTGTATAACGGTACTAACACCTCCTTATCCTTGCAGGAAATACCCCGCCTGATGCATCCCAAAATCGCATTTGCTTTTTTAACAGCCATTAACACATTGGCGACTCATAGTCATCCTGCTATCAACCAGTACCCCAAGGTCCCTCTCCTCCTCCGTCGCTTCCAACTGATGCGCCCCAAACGTATATCCAAAATTCTTATTATTAATTCCTAAATGCATAACCTTGCACTTTTCACTATTGTATTTCATCCTATTTCTATTACTCCAGTTTACAAGGTGGTTCAGATCTTCCTGAATAGTATCCCTGTCCTTCTCCGTGTTAGCAATACCCCTCAGCTTCGTGTCATCCGCAAACTTTATTAGCACATTCCCGCTCTTTGTGCCAAGGTCAGTAATAAAAAGGTTAAATAAGATCGGTCCCAAAACCGATCCTTGAGGGACGCCACTAGTGACCTCCTTCCAGCCTGACAATTCACCTTTCAATACGACCCTCTGGAGTCTCCCCTTTAACCAGTTCCTTATCCACCTTACAACTTTCATATTCATTCCCATCTTTTCCAATTTGACTAACAGTTCCCCGTGCAGAACCGTGTCGAACGCCTTACTGAAATCTAGGTAAATTATATCTACCGCATTTCCTTTATCTAAGTAATCCGTCATCTTCTCAAAGAAGGAGATCAGATTGGTTTGACACGATCTACCTTTACTAAATCCGTGTTGCAATTTGTCCCAATTACCATTGACCTCTATGTCCTTAACTACTTTCTCCCTTAAAATTTTTTCCAAGACCTTGCATACTACAGATGTCAAGCTAACAGGCCTATAATTACCCGGATCACTTTTATTCCCTTTCTTAAAAATAGGAACTACATTAGCAATCCTCCAGTCATACGGCACAACCCCCGAGTTTATCGATTGCTCAAAAATTCTCGCTAACGGGCTCGCAATTTCACGCGCCAGTTCCTTTAATATCCTCGGATGGAGATTGTCCGGGCCCTCCGACTTTGTCCCATCGAGCTGTTCAAGTACGGCCTCTACCTCAGTTGCGGTAATATCCACTTCCATATCCACATTCCCGTTTATCATCCCTCCATCATCGCAAGGTTCCTTACTAGTCTTATTAAAAACTGAAGCAAAGTACTTGTTTAGATGTTGGGCCATGCCTAGGTTATCCTTAACCTCCATTCCATCCTCAGTGTATAGCGGCCCCACTTCTTCTTTCTTTGTTTTCTTCTTATTTATGTGGCTGTAGAACCTTTTACTATTGGTTTTGATTCCCTTTGCAAGGTCCAGTTCAATTCGGCTTTTAGCCTTCCTCACTTTATCCCTACATGTTCTGACCTCACCAAGGTAGCTTTCCTTACTGATCCTGCCTTTCTTCCACTCCCTGTAAGCTTTCTGCTTTTGTCTAATCCCCTCTCTGAGTTGCTTGCTCATCCAATTTGGCCTACAACTCCTGCCCATGGTTTTTTCCCCCTTTCTCGGGATGCAGGCTTCCGACAGTCTCTGCAGCTGCGACTTAAAGTAATTCCAGGCCTCCTCCGCATTTAAATCCACTAATTCCTCAGTCCAATCCACTTCCCTAACTAATTTCCTTAACTCTTTAAAATTAGCCCTCGAGAAATCAAAAACCCTAATCCCAGATCTACATTTGTTTATCCTTCCATCTAGTTTGAACTGAATCAGCTCATGATCACTCGAACCAAGGTTGTCCCCTACCACCATTTCTTCTACGAGGTCCTCACTGCTCACCAACACCAAATCTAAAATGGCATCCCCTCTCGTTGGTACTTCAACTACTTGATGAAGAAATCCATCCGCTATCACATCCAGAAAAATCTGACCCCTATTATTCTTGCAGGTACTCGTCCTCCAGTCTATATCCGGGAAGTTGAAGTCCCCCATAATCACACATTTCCCCTTTGTGTTTACTTCATTAAAGACATTAAAGAGGTCTCTATCCATATCCCAATCAGATCCCGGCGGTCTGTAGCATACGCCAAGCACTATCTCAGGGGAAGCTCTAGTTGCTTTTTTACCCAGTGTGATTTTTGCCCAGACAAACTCTGTCTTATCCATTCCATCGCTTCTTATTTTGCTACAGTTAATTTCATCATTGATGTACAAGGCTACTCCACCACCTTTGCCTTTCTTCCTGTCTTTTCTAAACAGCACATAGCCTTCAATACCCGTGCTCCAGTCATGAGTACTATTCCACCAGGTTTCAGTTATCCCTATAATATCCGGTTTCACTTCCTGCACCAGTAACTCCAGTTCCTCCATCTTGTTACCTAGGCTCCTCGCATTAGTGTACAGACTTTTTAATTTTTGGCGTTTGGCGTCAGTGACATTCTTTCCCCCGTCGTGCAGAGACCTTTTACCATCAGCATCACCCGTTACTCTGGTTTCTACTCCACTGTTCCTCCTTGGATCAAATCTTGGGACCGCAAGGGTATCCCCTCTCACTTTGTTTACTTTCCTCTCCAGGTTATATTCCGGCGTGGAGATCTCCCGAACATCTCCCAACCATCTCCCCCAACTTCCTAGTTTAAAGCTCTCTTGATGAGGTCGGCGAGCCTCCATCCTAGAATTCTATTTCCCTCCTTGCTTAGATGAAGTCCATCCTGAGCGAACAGTCGTCTATCCGTAAATGCTTCCCAGTGACCGTACATCCCAAAGCCCTCCTTATAACACCTTAGTGGTTACTACTCCTGAAAGTCATCATGGATGACTCTGAAAATATCTGCTCAATGTGCAGTGGCAGTCAAAAAGCTAGCAATATTAGGAACTATTAGGAAGGGGATAGAAAATAAGACAGAATATACCATAATGCCACTATATAAATCCATGGTACACCCACATTTTGAATAGTGTGTGCAGTTCTAGTTGCTCCATCTTAAAGTTCTATTAGAACTGGATAAAATACTGAGAGGGCCAATACAAATTATTAGGAGTATGTAACAGCTTCCATATGAGTAAAGATTAAAAAAGACTGGAACTATTCATTTTAGAAAAGAGATTAAGAGGGAATATGATAAAGGTCTATAAAATCATGGTGTGGAGAAAGTGATTAGGAAGGTGTTATTTACCACTTCACATAAACTAGGAGCCTCCCAATGAAATTAATAGGCAGCAGGTTTAAAACAAACATAAGGAAGTACTTCTTCACACAATGCACAGTCAACCTGTGGAACTTGTTGCCATGGGATGTTCTGAAGGCCAAAAATATAACTGGGCTCAAAAAAGAATTAGAAGTTCCTGGAGAATAGGTCCATCAATGGCTCTTAGCCAAGATGGTCATCATGGACAAAATCCCATGCTCTCAGTGTCCCTAAACCTCTGCCTACTAGATGTAGAGACTGGACGACGGGATGGATCACTTGGTAATTGCCCTGTTCTGCTCACTCCCTCTGAAGCATCTAGCATTGGCCACTGTTGGAAGCCAGGATCCTGGGCTAGATGGACCATTGGTCTGACCCAGCATGGCCATTCTTATGTTATCAGTCACTACTGCTTAACAGTAACAGACCACTGACAGTTTTTTTAAATAAAGCATGTAAACATCACTATGGGAATTTTCTAACTAAATCATCCCATTATTATTATTATTATTTTACTAAAACTTGTAAATACAATCCATTTTCATTGGTGATTTTTTGATAATGGCCTCTGATCAAAGTTTCATAAATTAATTAAGAACTCTAAAACGAGTTACAAAAAGCGTATACTCTTGCAATAGTTTCTCAGAGGATCTAGCTTGACTACAAACCTCTTTGAAAGCTGATAGTATTAAAATAATTGTTCAGCGTTGTCTTATGGTAGTTACATAATGTGGCAGTCACAGTCTGAATAAACTTGTAAGTTTCCCACCTGGAAATTTACCTCAGTATTTAGTTGGGACGGTAAGACTTACTCCCTATCATCTTCTGAAACTTGTATATAGCTGGGGTTATTCAAGGTGTGAACTTTCTTCAGGACAATGTTTTCATAAATGTACATACAGAAATGCTTGATACTTATAACAAAAGAGGAAAATGATTTCTTCCTGCTTGCCTGTCAATTATCTGTTCCATCTTTCCAAATTCAGGGTGGGGTCTCCAGCAGAAGTATGGCTGGTAAGAGGAAGACACTGGCTCTGCTATCTCCTAATACACTGCAGAGGGAGACAAACCTGGCTTAAAGGACTTGTGGAGAAAAATGGCACTTGTTAACGTGGGTTCCAACTTAGAGCTTGTGTCAGGGCAAGAAGCCAAAGTGAAATGCTCTGTTAATCTATAAAACATATAAGGCCTGGGCAACCTCAAATTTTCCCCCATCACTACATTAAAGTGCCTCAGACTGACTTGAAGAAATGGTGAGAGGATACTGCAATTCTACCCAATCAGTCCATGGCATGCATACAGAAATTATCAACATGGGAGCTAACTACACCTCTACACCGATATAACGTGACCCGATATAACACGAATTGGGATATAACGTGGTAAAGCAGCGCTCCCGGTGTGTGTGTGTGTGTGTGTGGGGGGGGCTGCTGCATGCTCCAGCAGATCAAAGCAAGTTCAATATAATGCAGTCACCTATAACGCGGTAAGAGTTTTTGGCTCCCGAGGACAGCGTTATAATATCGGGGTAGAGGTGTATCATGCAGGTAGCATTTTTTGAAATATAAATATTTATATGTAGGAGCTAGACAGACTACTAACTTATTTCACAAATACATCTAACTTAGTCACCAAATATCAATCTCTCATTAACCTGGAGTGAGTGGACTTTGACTGGCAACCTAGGTTCTGTATTTCATTACCAGTCCCCTAATCTATGAAACAGTGATGTTTTGGCTATTTTCAACAGTTTTAAACTAACAATTCATCCTGAACTCAACCTTAACTTCCATATTTCTTGAAGGTTTACATGAGACCGAAACAGTCCAGAAACACGTATTTGGGCATTTGAAAATGCATTCATATGACAAACATTTATTAAAGGTGTATAGTGAAATTTTCAGTGTATAAGGTATTAAGAAGCACAAAGATTCAGATGGGACCCGTACATCCTGTAGGTGCTTCTGAAAATCTTCCCTGTATTTAGGTAGACAAACTTTTTAAAATTATGTATCATTCAATGAATTTTAAGAGAACATTTCTGATCAGTGAGTTATATCTTTGCAGTCTACATAGTTGCATGCCTGGAAAGGTTGGGGGCAAAATTTACACTGGACAATTTGAAAGTATTTATTTACAATTTATTTCAAAGAACATTTTTATGAAAACAAATTAATTAAAAATTCAGTGGTACTAGACTATTTTAGGATATTTGCAATTGCAAAACTGGTAAGAGTTTGCTAAAATGGAAGAACACTAGTTTTCCTTCTCCTGACAACCCTGCTGGTCCCAACCTCACCACTTTATTTTAATGTTTACCATATTCTAAGTCTAAGTCTATGGCTCACAATAATTGACCTTGCCACAACATTACCACAACAAATAGAATAATTCCAGTTACCATTAAGCATCAAATGCATTTATTGTTGCATAATTCACCAGCCTGGCTTTGCCTTGTATGTATTTGTTTTCAAAAGGAAAATGTTATATTTGAGAATTCTTTTAAAATGCTTCCTTTACTGAAAATTGAAATTTGACAGTTGGGGTTTGTCTTCAATAGAGTTTTGACCTTGAATTAATTTATTGCCAATTAATTCAAAGTAACTAACATGTTTGTAAAGGCTAGCATGGATATTCCCAAAATATTTTTCCCAGGACACAAGCATTTAATCCTTATCATAGGCCTCTGCCCTTAAAACACTGAAAACAAATCTGTTGTCTGTAGTTTTTAAAGGAAATGTTAAACAACATTAAAAATCAACAAAATTCAAGTTTACAGTGTCCCTTCAACTTCAACTAATTACCCCAACTTCCTGGCTGGGGCTTAGGTTGAGCACAACACTACAGTCAAATTTTAATTTTAAGACAACTGGCATGTCAAATAACCTTTACATTTATTATTCTGACTCTGGATATACTGTGGTTTTATTTTTACATACAACTGCAAAATATAGATATTCTACTCCCAAAAATCAAACTTTTTAAGAGCCATAGGTATATGTTTCAAAATACGTGTTCCAGCTTAAAAGTTTTGCATGATAACCTTACAAGGAAAGAAAGGCTATTAAGAGATGACATCATCCTTAGAACTATCTGAACTTTTTGCTGACCAACAAGATTGTAAAACGTCTTTTCACTGCACTTCATCTTTATGTGCATTCATTAGAGATCTCCAGTTTAACATGTACAAGACACATCATTAATTATAGTTGCAATTAAACTGAGCTAGCTTTTTTTTACAATATAGGAAATAAAGCCCAAGTAAAGGATTGTTGTAGCTTGTCCAATGTCAATGGGAGCAATATGCATTTTTATTGTAAACTTCCACACTCCTATCCTATGATTAAATGAATACAAAACAGATCCTTTTCACAAGAAAGTGCATACTCAGCAATCTGTTCCCCGTGACTAGCAGATATGATCAGGTTGATAGCAGGTCATTACTGACGATTAAAATTTTTTAAACATTTAAAATTTAAGTTTAGTTTTTTTTAGGACATGGGATGTTTAAATATGGTATGAAACAAGACTGTGGTCCAAGCTTCTTATAAAAACAAGATTTCTCTGTCTTTGTGAACATAAACAACCCCCACACCAACTTTTAGCCTTGCTATCTATGTACCCAAGATAACATCTCTCTCGCAAAGGGACTGACAGATTTTTTTTCCTGTCCACATTGTTAAGGAAAAAAAGGTTATAACATTAGGCCATAAACATATTTAAATAGGCTTATTTTTGTAGTGTAAATGGGACAGACTCCATGTTCAGAAAGAATGGAAATAGCGCAGTCCTCCTGAGGTCAAGCCTTGAAAGAACACTCTTCAGAACAAACAGAATTAAGACCTTATACATTTACACTTATGAAGAAGGTTTAAAGTAGGGCTGTTAAACTGTAATCTGAGTGACAATTTAAAACAACTGGGATTTTCTGTACCACTGAAATAAAGATAGCAAAATCCTTTGAGAAATGGGGTACTTAGAATGTCTAAAAAAGCAGCATTCTGAACACACAGCAATTATGCAGAATCTTTTGAAAACAATATTGGTGCCTATGACATCTATAATCTTTCACATAACATGATTGAACAAAACAGAAAAACGGCCTGTATACATTGTTAATTTTTTTTTCAAGTAATGTTATGTACATTTTATTGCCAGTATATGCACAATGGTAAGCAAAGAACTATAAATACACAACGTAGTTAAACAGTAGAAAACAAAGAGAAAGTTGCACACAAGGGAGGAGAGAAAGGGGAGACACTACTTTCCTGATGCAGCTGCTAAAAAAAAAAAAAAAAGGTCCAGTGACAAATAATGAGAATTTCCCTTTTTTAAAGTTTTTACATACATTTCTACATTCCCCCCTGCCCAAAGAAAACACATCTCTGCAACAGCAGCAAACTGCTTCTTTAATAACCATGTCTCAACTTTCTCTGTCAGATTCACTTCAGATTAAGTGAAAATGACCTCTCAGAGAATGTAATTGCAAGTATCCAGCTCCACTTTTAGTCAGTTTTGTCTTTCAAGGTAACTAGCAATTGAAATGCATTAGCAGTTCCTTATGATATCTGGCGACATGATAAAGAACAGGGCTTCGAATACACAGTAGCAAATGGTGATTTGAAAAAATAATTAAAAAAAGATTTCTATAGACAGTTATTCCACAAGACACTATGGGCAGCAGCTCAGTCAAAAGTAAAGTAATCACTCTGAAGAGGTAGAGAGAATTTTAGCCTAGAACAGAAGAACATCCTTGGCACTGTTATTTTCTCTCTTACCAGGACACATGTCCTAAAACTAGACCATACCATAGTAAAAAACAAACAAACCCAGGTTCCATCATTCCTGGACAGGTGCTGTTTTACCCCATCTCTCAGCTAAGTAGCTTGTTGATTACGTCTGAGAAACAGAAAGACATTCAAGGACATATATTTACTTGATTTTTGTTCTCTCTTTCCATTATCATAAATACAAAGAAGCATTATTAACAAACTAAAATTTAAAAAATAAAACAACAACCTGAAAACATTTTCACACCTTAATCCAGATGGGTCCTGATGATGCTGTTCAAGAAAACCATGCAAATAATTTGGTGCTGCTTTCCCAATTCATCCAAAACATTTTTTTTGAAAAAAGTGGCAAGATTCATAGCACTTGTGATTCTCCCCTGCCACCTTAAAAATTCAGTGCAGAATGTTTTAGTGCTTTTAAAAAGACAACCAATGAACTGCACTGTTGTCATATACCCTCCATGTGAGTTACAATACAACACTACTGGTTCCAGCAACCAGGTTGAGAGGAAACATTCTAGTGATAAAGATAAATACATACTGAGCATGCTTGGGCAGAGCACTCCACTCTGAGGCATCCTGCTTGAAGAAAGGATAGTGACAAGGATGGTTCAGGTCCATCAAGTAAGTGTTTTCTCTGCTGCTAGAAAGCAGGTTGTCACACTATCACCAGTTCTGCGACACTGGACCCTGAACGGGCTGTCTTCCACATTATGATGTGCTAGCTGTACTAGTCCTCTACTGCTCACAATAAATTCTTATTTATGGGACAAACATACAACCAATGAACAATATCACTTTCAAAGAACTGGATCAATCCAGCTTTTTATGGGCATAATTCTCATACTCCAGAATATCCCAAACAAGATACAAATAAGATGTACCACCACAGTGACTGAGTCTAGTTGCAGTTCAGACTAGTCCTGCCATGTTTCATATAAATTTCTTCTTTCTAGCAAATATGATATTTAAACAAAACAGCAATAAAAATAGCATGTTATTCTGCAGCCAAAAATAAAAAAGCAACAGAATTTAGATTTTAACTTTTAAAGCTTAAAGCATTCTTGTTTAATTAGCATTTTTAAAATTTTTTTTAAATACAGTCATAACACTGGTAAAAGTTAATGGGAAGACACACAGAGGAGTGCGAACAGAAAAAGTGATGGATTAGATTTTTAAAATTTATTGTGTTTTGACCAGCTGATATTAACACTGTTTTCTCCTTGGATTTGGAATAATTCTACTGCAACTGTCACATGCAGGCTGAGGGGTAGCCATCAGTTTAAAAAAAAATAAAAAAAGAAAACAAAAGACAAACTGGGAGAAAAAAAAAAAGGAGTTCCAAAGGTATGTGTGAGAATTTTCCTTTCACTGATATCAGAGTGCCTGTCCTTTCTTTAGAAGACCTGGTTCACTGTAGTCAGTTTCATTAGCTTTGGCCAGAAACATCTGCTGCTGTGTCACCTGCTCCAGAGCCTGTCTGTGCACGTTTGATGTAAAGGTTCAATAATTTCATCTGCAGATTTAATTCAGAAATGCATTTGTTTAACATTTATCAGAAACACAGTTTAATAGTAAAAATTCTAAAATAGTCTATCAGCATGGGTAAGACGACAGTAAAGAACGTTCTAAATAAAGGTGAGTGAACAATGGATTTTTTGCTTTGCTGGTAATTCTGAAACACCGAAAAAAGTTTTGTTTCAGGTCAAACTGAAAATGAATTTTTTTGGCAAATCAAAAAGTCTGAAATATTCAGAGTAAGGTTGAAACAAAACATTTCGGTTCAACCCAACATTTTTCATTTCAGTTTTGAGCGGTTTTACAAAAATAAAGGACTAGAGTCACAAAATGCCTAGGGGAGGGGAGAAGAGGACCTCTTTTATAACCGTTATCACAGTGTACTCCTGGGGGATTCTGCACCAAAAAAATTAAAAATTCTGCGCTCAATATTTTAAAATTCTACAAATTTTATTTTTCAAAATAACAACACTATATAATCATACCAGTTTCAATTATTTTGGTAATTTATTTCAAAATAGCTGTCAGCAAGTATGTCTGTAACAATACAGACACACAAAATTTTCCCCAGAAGTAGAAAGTTAAAGAAACGCCTACAACAACCCAGTTCCTGTTTCTCTGCTCCCCCCGCAGCCCAGACACTCACACCCACTACCCCCCAGAGTCCAGGAATCCAGAGGGAGAAACAGACTGATGCTGGGTCCCAGGCTTGCATGGAGTTTCCCACATGCCACTGCTTCCTTCCATCAAGGTGTGCTGGGAACTGCAGCTGCTGGTAAACCTCCAGTTCCCTCTTCCTTCCCCTCCCCCCCAGCCTTATCTTCTATTTACAAGCTGGGCTTTGCCAGGTCCAGCAGCCCCTAGTGGTGACCAGTAGCTCTGAGCCCATTTCTGTTGTGGGGGTTGGGTGGGGGGGAAGGAAATTCTGCGTGCACATTATTTTCTGCAAAATTCTGCATTGTGCAGAATTCCCCCAGGAGTAACCCAGTGGTTAGGGTCTCTCCTGAGACATGGGAGTCTCAAGTTCAGTTCTCTCCTCTGCCTGATGTGGAGCAGGAACTTGAACTGGGGTCTCCCACATCCAACATGGATGACTAACCACCTGGCTACTGAGTAATTCTCACACTTACTCCTTGGCCCAATGATTACCCATTGTCAGTTATAGTAGATATTCATGGTCATTTATGACAATAGATAGTCATTTCGCCAGGGAAAGAGAGTGAGAACGACTTTCTTGTGTGGTGATTAGGGCACCCAACCTAGTATGTGAGAGATCCAAGTACAAGTCACTGATCCTCATGAGGCAGAGGGAATTGAACCTGAGTTTCCCACACTCAGCACAGTACCCTAACCATTAAACTAAAGATTATAAGGGAGGTCTGGTAACCAAAAAATATTCATCTAACTTTAATAACTGAGCTGTTTTCCCTTTAGTGAAAGTAAAAATCTTTAGGGGAATTTAAAATAAAGGAAGAAGTATCTTTTTATGTACCTGTAAGTGAAAACCTCAAAACAGACCAATATTCTTCACAAGGAGTTATTGCTCACAAAGAGTTAAACACACAAAAAAGGGGGAAGCTGAAGTAGTTGAGCTGGGGTTAATGATTATTATTCCTAAATTTTAGAGGCACTGTGAATAAGTTGGTGTTATTTTTATAGGAGAAAACCCATTTTGAATCTAGTCACTGGAAGGGTTTTGGGAGCCCTTAATGCTCAGGGTAAGTGGGGTTTCTATTCCCTAAAAAGTCCTTGGTTTTGGGTCACCCTATGTAAAATCATGTTAAAAAAAGGGGCGGGGAGGGGCAATATCCACACAGTGGAAGTTTTGTATCTTATCACTCATCATAATGCATAAAAGTGAGTCGTCTTATTTATTTTCCAGGACAAGATGATATATAATGTTCAATTGTCTCTATGTAAATTAAATTTTTCTGCAAATGTGCAGCCATCCAAAAAGATGCATTAAAGATTTTGTGTTTTTCAAATAATACAGAAATAAAATGTACTTAAAAGGTTGTGGCATGCAAATTACTTAAGGAAAGGTACAGACAGAAACATAATTGGTTAATTTACTTCTACTGTACATTTATCTCCCACCAAACAATGACATTTTCAAAAGGCAACACCAGATGGAGCAATGGTGGAGATGAAAGTCAGTACACTGATTATGTTCACTGTGGAATTACCTACCATTTTACATAATATACACACAACACTAAATAAATACATTGATTTTGAAGGTGTACTCAACCATCTTACGGATGTTTATGCAAAGGTTTCTTAATCTAATTTTTCAAGGAGAATTTTTTTAATATTTTGAAGCACAGTTGTGCTTTTGAGCTAATTTATAATATAACCACATCTAATCTAACACAGCAAAATATGGGGCTTAATTCAGCATTTCTTATAAATCAATGAGAAATTCACTTGCATGAAGATTGGACTTATGGTTTGCATATTTTTGAGTCTCACATATGAAAGTCACCTTGATCCTTTCTGTTTGCTAGTAGCTTCAGCAACCTGGGTTGTTATTCCTTCAGATATATACTTCCTTAGTTTTAATAGTTGCTCACAACTACACTGAAAACAAATACATGCAATTAGGGACTAGGATTTCTGTAAATGGCATCCTCCACTTACTTTGCTGCCTGTGAGTTGACTGAGATGTGGTTTTAGTTCATCGCCAATTACTGCATGAATGGCTACAAGGCAGAAAACACAAGCCTTACGAACACTGCTCTCCGAATTATCATAACCCTAGGCAGCAAGGAAATGAACATTAATACCTAGCATATGACTAAAATTCCAAGAGAGATTTCTTTTTATAGATATATCCCCCCCCAAAAAATCACACTAAATGAATGTTAAAGTTACCAAGAGAACCACTCTCAAGTTAGAAAATGCCAAAATTAAACTTGCCCAGATAAACAGAGGATTATTTGTTCTTTGAGAGTCACCTCTGTGCATTTACACTTGTGGAATATGGTGCCCCAAGCATAGAACTGTGGAACTGCCTTGAAAATCCATGTCCATTGAGAAGCATGAAAGATCTTGCATGCGTGCAACATCATTGCCCTACTCGACAAGAATGCATCCACCAACCACCTCAATTCCTTCCCTCTAACTGTCAAGTCCAGATGTTATATAGAACTCTGAGGTCGAGAGGAAGGGGGTAGGTAGTATGAATATACAGAGACGATTTCTGAAGAACAATAGTTACTGGTTAGTAATCTCTTTTTTCATCAATCATCTCTGTGCACACCCATTTGTGGGATATCAGCGGGATGATGGTAGGTGGAGTTCTTAGTTAAATATGGACTGTTGTGCTGCTCTCTCAAACTGAGCATCAGAATGCAACTCTAAGGCTGAGGAGCAGTGCTTTCTGAAAGAGTGCATGAACTCCAACTTGCTGAGCTTGAATTTTCTTACGTATTTGTTGAGGTTTCTGAGGTACACTATGGGTGTCAGACTGTCATTCATCTTGGGGATCAGGAAATAGCAGATGTAAAATCCTTTCCCTTGGTGTTGCTAAGGAACCTCATCTTTGACTTTCTTCTTGAGAAAAGAATCCGCATCTTACAAAGGGATTCTCTCCTATGAGAGGTCCCTGAAGAGTGAGGTAACCATATGGTTGCCTGTGCAACCTTATTTCTGGAATTTCCTAACCTTTGAGAGCTTGTTGTCACAACCGTAATGCACATTTAATGCTAGCTTCTTAAAAATTTAACTTCTTAATTCTTTTAAACACCGCCAACCAAATATTGTGGAATCAGACTGACACTCAACTTAACACATCAACAGAGTTTGGACCATTAGGTCCACAGATATCTACCATTTGAGCTCATGGAGTAACTGGCAACAGCAGCAGGTTGCCATCCTCCATGTGGACCAACACTAGAGTAGGATGACACACACACTTTGCCGGTAGGTTTCACAACTATTTGCTGACAGTAGAAAAATGCAGACTCAGAACTACCAGGTTAAATTCCAGGTTCTGAAGGGAGTGTTTGCTAGTGGTAAGAGACCCTTTTTCCCATTTCATTCAGCCTCTCCCTGTCCTCTTCTGTTCTTAGCCTCTTTTCTCCAGCTTCTTCCCTGCCATCCCCATCTGGCTCCTATCCCCCTCTTCTGCTCTTATTCGTTCCCTGGCTCCTGTGCCTATCCCCAATCCTCTATTCCTGCCCTTCCCGCAGCTCCTGCTGTTTGTGTCCCCCTCTTCCCTTCTATCATCCTGCAGAGCTGGGCTAGAATATACCAAGTACAGGTGGAATCTTTGGAGAATTTAGCTGTCAAAGTCTAGCAAGTTTCTCCTGAGCATGAGCAAACAGAAGTGTTCTGACTTGTCCAAATATGGGCAAGTTTTCATGGGGATAGCAAAAAAAGGCATCCCTCACAAGAGGGCGACTCCTCCTGCCTCAACACCACCAAATTTCAAGTCCCTGGTCCGAAGCATGGAACAAAATAGAGACAGGATTATTATTATTTTTAACGTGGGCAATACAATGCATTTTCCCCTAATCTATTTCTTGGAAATGGCTGAATTATTTTTACTAAAACTTCCCTCCCTGCCAAAAAAAAAACACAAAAAAACAGAACCAAAACCAAAAAACAATCTCACATGCCTAACACACATAGCAAGGACATAGCATAGAAATTTCAGTCCAAACTCTTAAGTTTGGCAAAATTATAAGTAACTGAAAACAGGTTCTTATAATGAAATTACTAATGGCAACATTTCCTGCACGTCCTAAAAGGAGAATTATGATGGCACTGTAAAAATATCTTTTGTGCCAAAAAATTAATACTGGAAAGAAGCACAGCTGAACTGGTACAAAATTTTCCATTTTAGTACACTGGTTAACATAAAGCAAAGTTTAAAAACATTTAAGCTATACTTCACTCTGCCCTATCCAAACCTCAGCTCAGCTATGAGACCATTTGGGTATGTCTACAGTGCAATAAAATATCCATGGCTGGTCCATGTGAGCTGACTTGGACTCATGGAGGCTTGGACTAGGGAGGGCTATAAAATTGTAGTATAGATGTTTGGCCTCAGTCTGGAGCCTGGGCTCTGGAACCCTTCCTCTCATGGGATCTCAGAGCCTGGGCTCCAGCCCAAGCCCAAACATCCTCTGCAATTTTTGTAGCCCCGCAGCCTGAACCCGAGTCAGGTGACACAGACCAGCCACAGGTGTTTTATTGCAATGTAGACATATGCTTTGTGGCCCTATCTTCTCTTTCTCATTTTTAAAATAGTGGATTTTATACAAAAGAAAATAAAAATTATTTTAAAGGAACAGAGAAAAATATTATGTGGTATCTAGAATCATAGAATATCAGGCTTGAAAGGGACCTCAGAAGGTCATCTAGTCCAATCCCCTACTCAAAGCAGGACCAATCCCTGGACAGATTTTTGTGCCAGATCCCTAAGCGGCCCCTTCAAGGATTGAACTCACAACCCTGGGTTTAACAGGCCAATGCTCAAACCACTGAGCTACTCCCCCGCAATTTTTCAAAACATTTAAACTGATTTAATAGAGCCAATTTAAGTCACCCAAATGTAGGGTAAGATCTTGCAATGCGCTGAGCATCTAATAGGTGAAATCATAACCTCACTGGATTAAGATTCTTAATGATTTAGTAGAGATCAGCATGCGGAACATAAACATGACGACTGCATAATATTATTTATTTAACATAAACCAGGACTTCTCAAATGTTAATCTCAATATCTAGCTAGCAATGTCATCACTAGCTACTAGATTAAGAAATCTTCCTGAAAATAAAGTATCACTAAAATGGTTTCAAGCAATCTAATCTAAAGGCTGAAAATGTGCTGCATCCGGATAAACGTTTTTTAATGTTTCTAAGATCTTAGGGATTCATAGAATCATAGAATATCAGGATTGGAAGGGACTCAGGACATCATCTTGTCCAACCCCCTGCTCAAAGCAGGATTCCATGCATTATGGTCTGTTGAAGTAAATGAGAGCCATTTCTAATCAATGGCACAATTAAAAACAGCAAATAACTAAATTCGGTAAATAACTGCTAGATTATTCTGCACATCAATACAAAACCAGACCTCTGTTGCCCCAAAACTGATTTTCCAATGTTTTCATTCTTTGGACAACTTCACAAAAGAAAAGTCACTTCATGGACTCTCTTTCCAAAAACTAAATCCCCCCCCCCCCCGCATTCTTAAAATATCTAATTTTAAGAAATGAAGGGAGAGCTTTACAGGGCAGTTTTGAAACACTGGGCTCACTACATAGCTAATCCTGACTTCTGCAGCTATACCTTTCTCCCACTCCCCATCCTTCCTTATACAGCCTCTCCTCCCAGGAGATTGTCACACACGCTTAATTTTCAGTTCCTCCCTCAACCTGACCACGCCCTCCTCAGGTCTACCAGATAGAGCTCTCAAGCGCTCTCTAAACATTCTTGGGCCAGTGTGGGCTTTATACACCCCATCACCGGGCCACAAATGCAACCATCTACTAGTTTTCCATGAGAGGTGAGTGAAATACTTAAGAGATTTAAACTTCTGGTTTAATTCTTTACATCTGCTATGGTTTCTTACCTGTATTAGACCTGGCACAATCTCTGGTAAAAGCTGAGCAAGCGTTTCTTTAGATACTCTCTCTATCACTTTTGTCTGCATTTTGATTGCAGCCAGATTAATGGGGTAATCTGCAGTTTGGATAATGGGACAAAGTACTTTGATGCACTGATCTGGGCTAATGGAAGTGGCCAGCATTGAAGCAGCTTCTTCAGCAGATCTCACCACCTAAAAAAAGATTAAATAAAACAATGGAGAAAATAGTTTTTAAAAAAGGCTTGTGCAATCTAAATCCTGACAGTTCTGCTCTTGAACCTTGCAGTGAAATGAATATGTGTTTGTATTTTTATTTAGTTTTATTTACAATTTAATTATATAACTGCAGCTCTACAGTACTGTAAAATGATTTGGACTGGAAGATACAATTAGAGACAAATTTTAAAAAATCCTCGGCACCCAGCAGATTCTAAATGCAAGCGGCTCTTCTGAAACTGTGGAAAATAATCTAGGCCTAACCTCTGCATTGTGGTGATACAGACATCAACATTCCCCAAGTCTCCCTGACAATAGGTGCTGAGTCAACCCTGGAATCTCTTTAGTGATTGCTATTTCACATCCATCCTTGACAGACTGTTGAAGTTTTTGTTAATATTTTTAACACCCAATTTCCTTACTGTAACTTTCTACTTCTTGTAGGTCCTTGCTGATCAAAGACACAGATTTTCCATTCATTCAAGAAAATTATTTTAGACAACAGCACATACAGTACATTTTTACTTCTAAAATTAAGTCTAACTTGCATAAAAGTTAGAAAAAAATAGCAAAAATTTGCACCAGAATCTTCAGCTAATAGAGGATTTAGTAAGGTAACATAACAGTTATTAGTTGGGTGCTAACAGCTCGCAGATCAAGAGGATGTTGACAAATGGGGATACTGGACAGGGGTTCTACCCAAAAAGACATGCTCTGCAACTGTGCTCCCTGCTGGCTGACACAGCACACAGCCAGCTCTGTGATGTACAGAGTGCTGCTTGCTACGTGAAGCTCTAGAACGGGTGGCCAACTTGTGGCTCCGGACCCACATGCGGCTCTTCAGAAGTTAATATGCGGATCCCTGTATAGGCACTGACTCCGGGACTGGAGTTACAGGCACCAACTTTCCAATGTGTTGGGGGGTGCTCACTCCTCAACCCCCTGGCTCTACCACAGGCCTTGCCACCACTCCACCCCTTCCTGCCTCCTCCCCTGAGCCTGCCATGCCCTCGATCCTCCCTCGGGGAAGGAGGGAGAGGCACTGATCGGTGGGACTGCCAGTGGGTGGGAGGCGGGGTGGAGCTGATGAGGGGCTGCTGATGTATTACTGTGGCTCTTTGGCAATGTATATTGGTAAATTCTGGCTCTCTCTCAGGTTCAGGGTGGCCACACCTGCTCTAGAATGTCCCCTTTCACTGGTTGCTTCTGGGAGGGGGTAGGGTGAGTTTGAACTCACATGCCAGGGCTTGCACTTTCCCTGTCCACTTCCAGTGAAGTAGGAGGGGTGAATGCACCAAGACACTCCCTGTCACATCTGGCGATCGTGTGTTGGGACTCACAGGAGCGGTGAGGAAGAAGAGTCTACAAAGCTCTTGTTCTCTCCCCAACTCTGCCCCCCTTTCTCCCTTTGTTTCTCTCTTTCATTAACACAGTGAAGGAAAGGGTGTGGAATGGGAAGGGAAAACAAGTGATGGAGAGAATGTAATAATGAATATACTGTATGGAATAAACAGGGAGGGAGGAAAAAGAGGAAACAATGAGAAAGTAATGTGAGAGGGGTGGGGCCTGGGAGAGACTGCAGTCACAAGTTTCAGAAGCCTGAGCTCAGGCAATCAATTAGTTCTACATAGGTAAAAAAATCGGGGGGAAACACACTGGTGAAAGTTAAATTTTAAAAAATTAGAGGAATGTTTACGTCTGACTTTCTTTGCCTATCAACCTCAAAAGCAATATTTATGTAAATTGCTTAATTTTATATAGGATTGCCAACTTTCTAGTTGCACAAAACCAAACAACCTTGCCCCGCCCTGGTCCTGAGGACCCACACCTCTCCGAG
The DNA here is from genome assembly GCF_007399415.2 of Gopherus evgoodei. Lineage (NCBI taxonomy): Eukaryota > Metazoa > Chordata > Testudines > Testudinidae > Gopherus > Gopherus evgoodei. Next base: position 85,291,011 of record NC_044323.1, read on the forward strand.
GCCACCCTCCCCACTCACTTCATCCCCATCCCTCTGTCGCTCCCTCTCCTCCACCCTTGCTCACTTTCCCCAGGCTGGGGCAAGGGGTTGGGGTGAGGGCTAAGGCTAGGGGCTCTCAGGTGGGGCCAGAAATGAGGGGTTCAGGGTGCGGGAGGGGGCTCCAGGTGGGGGGCTGAGGTGCAGGCTCCAGGAGGGAGTTTGGGTTTGGGCAAGGGTTCAGGGTTGGGGCAGCGGTGGTGCTTAACTCAGATGGCTCCCCTGAAGCAGTGACATGTTCCTCAGCCTCTAGGCGCAGGGACAGTCAGGCAGCTTTGTGCACTAGCTCTGCCTGCTAGGGCCTCCCCCACAGCTCCCACTGGCTGCGGTTCCAGGCCAATGGGAGCTGTGGAGCCTGCGCTTGGAGTGGGGGCAGCATGCAGAGCCCCCCTGGCTGCCCCTAAACCAGAGGGACATGTTTCCACTTCTGGGGAGCTGTGCAGAGATGGATAGGGAGCCTGCCAACCCTGTGCCAACCGAACTTTTAACAGCCTGGTCAGTGGCTCTGCCACCAAGGTCCCTTTTTGACAGGGTGTTCCAGTCGAAAACTGGGCACCTGGAAACCCTAATTTTACAGTGGACATTGTAGTTATTTTCTTTTATATATCAATTCAATTATGTCTCCTGTTCTGCCCCCTCTCCACCTCCCATGTGTATGTCCTACATCTGGGATTTTTCATATGCGCACGTGAGAGAAAACGTACTACTATGGCTTCCTTCTCTCCACATGTTTTCCCACCCTCTGCTTTTTACCTTCCACACCTAATTTCACTGTATTTTCCCTTTCCTTCTTTATCTTCTACCCCCACTCTGCATCACCTGGTTATCCTGTCATATCCATGTCTTCCCTTTGCTCCCCTTCTATTGCTGCACCAACGCTATGAGAAAAGAACTTTCAAGCATGTCCCCCTAATAGTATAATTTGGCTAAAAAACTGGATGGGATAGAGCTGTGGACCCTTGTCATGTTCAGTCTCATCCTCCAACACATGCCCAGTGGAGCTGTTGGTCAAAGGAACACAGTGCAAGGCCAGATGCAAAATTTCTTGTCTCCCCCATCACTCCACCCAGCCACTAATTGGCCAAAGATACTAGGCAAGGAAAAAGCTGCAGTCCCATACTGCACTGATTTCAGTGGCAGGGCAGGGTTCTTCTGTTTGAAGGGACATGGTTAAAGCTGCATGACCCTCATGACTGCACACAGTTTAAAAACATTAAGTCGCACTATTAACAGCATATATGTTACAGCAAACAACATGTCAAGGAATTTCTAAAGTATTGGTATCTTTATGCATAACTGAGAGCATTTCTGTATATTATTAAAATGGATTACCAGGCTCTGGATTAACCATGTTGCTACAAAACATTTTAGAAATCATCAATGGACACAGAACCATCATATATGCTCTTTGCAACAACACCATGCCATACAAATAGTTTCTCATAGGGTTTTCCACTGACACCTTTTGCTTACTTTTAAAGAGCTTCTAAATCTGCAGTAGCAGACGCAACTTGCAGTCAGATTAATTTGTTTTAGAGACGTACTAACATGATGAGAAAGATATCTGCTCCTTTTCTTCTGTTTACAAAAATAGTATCAAGATGCATCTTCTTACCTTTCCCTCTGTTGAACTAGATGTAGCATACATTTTATGCTTCTGCTTTTCTGAGAAATACACTTTGAAAAGCAAAAATGTGATGGTGATAATACAATATAAAAATGTTTCCCCATGTACACATTTCTTCCAGAACCTATAGCTTTATAGGGAGGCAATTTCCTTTATCCTTTTTGTAGTACTGAAAGTGATCCATGGGATGCTATTTAGTTCGGTGCATCTGTGTGTCATTTGGGGACAACAGCTAAGTAGGAATCCACTTTATTAAGGCTGAAATTGTGCATTTCAGGGTCTATAAAATAGCAATCTTTCCTACTATAGCATGCCTTTATTAACCAATATTTGCTGAATCCTTGACTATCAAACCAATTACTTCCCCACTGGCATTTGAATCATTTATCAAGCATATTTTCTGAACATTACATTTGATTTGTGCTTTGACATGTGTCACATCCTCAAATACACAAAACACACAGAGCCGCTTACTAACCTCCTTATGAGGATCCTTATGAGCTTCTAGTGTCTTCATAATTGTAAGCTCTGCATAATTTTTAAATCTTGCTGGTTGGTTCCTTAGAATTTCTCTTAAAACTTTCAATGCCAAAGCTCTGATTGCATGCTAAAGGTTAAATATTGTATATAATTGAGTTATTTCTCTTTGAACAGACAATGTGCTTTTAATATTAGCTCAGCAATTGGACACAAACTTGTTTGATAGTGGAAATCTAAGGTAAATTATAATATGCTCCCCCCCGAATGCATACAGTACAAGCCTATTCATTCAAGCTCTAAGCATATGGAACTACCAGAAAAAACATTATATCATCACAACCCATATTCTCACCCCTGCTCTATACATATATCTTACATGGTGTTATGAAGTTTTTACTAAGTAACATATGTAGATACAACATACGCCTGCAAAATCACAAGCAACATATGCAGATCATCCCAAGTGAGTGCCAATAAAACCTTTACACAATACTATTCCCAGATTTTGTCTAAATCACTTACTTTACAAAAAATATGGTTTAGAAATATTTTAGTTTTAAAAAATGTTATTCAATTTTTGAGCCTCTCTGATTGAGAAGAAATGTCTAGTTACAAGTCTAACTATGGTATAGTAATTATAGTAAGTCTAATTATACTGAACTGAAAGGGACTTACCAATTATAGCAACTACATTTTAGAAACCTCTAAAATTACTTAAAATGTATTTCCTATACATAATGTTGTATGTCTTTTAGAACTTTATACCTTGGAACATAGCAGGGGCTAGCGAAAGCTAGGTTTCGTATCCTCCCAGAAAGCTAGGGAAACCACCTTTCCAAAAGAGAAGAATATGGGGTAGGAGGGAGATGTATACACTAGCGATGTAAAATGTTAAACAGTTAAATATTTAACTGGTAAGTATTAGTCTTACCGATAATTCACAGTAACTTAATCTCCCGCGTGTGGGTGTTGAACTGGTTCTCCTGCAACAGAGAGTGACTTGTGCCCCAGCTGTGCTGGCCCCAGCCCAGTCGGGGCAGAGAGAGAGAGAGAGAGGTGTGTGTGTGTGTGTGTGTATATGTGTGTGTGTGTTGTAGTAGTAGTAGTCATCGTCCCTGGTCTCCCCCACTGCCACTGGAAGGGGTTTGGCTGCGCAGGCGGATGGCGCACTGTCAGTGAAGGGAAGGGAAGCTGCTGCTGGGGTGGCATGGAGTGTCTGCGGAGGCCACATCGGGACAAACTAGGTACCTGGTCCCCTCTCCCTTTAATTGGTTATCCGGTTAAACAATTTAATTTTATAGTTTAAGTGGTTAACCTTTTAAATGATATCTGCATCCCTAGTATACACATACTTCTTAATTATACATTTTTAAAGGCAAGCTTTGCATGGCCCACTTAGAAGGTGACCTACAAATAAAAATACTTAGAATTTCATAGTTATTAGCTAAATATCCCCAAACCCTAAGGTAAAAAAAGGATGAGCAACCAATTTTAAGCTTCCATAACTCCCACCCGAGAGTTCAAACTAATAGTACCCGCTGTGCATAATATATATGCATTATATTGTCATCCACCACAAAAATCACCTGAAACATGAAGCCAGTATAGGAAACGGGGAGGGAGAATCAGATAAATGCCTTTTTGATACAAAAGGATATGTATTTTTCAGTTATTTTGTATTTTATTTTTTTAAATTGCTATCTCAACATAAATATGTTGTATGAAGAAAAAGCCATGTACCTGACCCCTATCCAGTTCATTACCAGATGCTGGATTGTGTCTGCCTAATGCACAGAACTTTGGACAGAGTGAGAGTCAACAAGACTGGATACTGGGAGAACCCAAAAGACAAAAAAATCCTGTAAAATAAACATGACTACTGTCTCTCTTTACTTTTTGGGGGACTGAGATTATTCTAAATTTAATGGCATTGTGTTAGGCCCCATTTGTAGACGGTCATTAAAAAGTATTTTACTACTACCAGCAACTTGTCTATCCCCTTCTAGAGATACTATTTAAACCCAATATGAATTTCATCCATGTGAAGTGTTACTGAAGAATGGGCCCTAATGTCAAAAGCAACTTCCGTGCACAGTCAACTTTGGGTTAGTATGAACTTACCTCTTTGTCCCCAAGAGTTTCAAGTAACAGAAGTAGTATTGTTTTGAAGTGCTCATCCCAAACACCAAAGGACTCTTCTTGAGTCAATTTCATAAGCTCATACAAAGCAGCCTTTCTTTCTTCAACTCTCTCATTATGGTTTGACAATTCCTTCAGCAATTCTGCAACCAGATCAGAATGGTCCATGGGGAGCTCTATTAAAAAGGAATAAATGGACATATTCCTCAAATTGCAGAGTTGATAAAAAAAACAACTCCTATCACATAATGCAGAGATAGTTTTAAGGCCTATCAGCCTAGAAACTGTTGTTTATTTTTCTCAGCTCTGTCTGCAAGGAGATTTTTACCCTCAAAATAAACACAAATATTGTATTTTCAGTGTGGTCAGCATTCCTAAGAAACAAATGTCTGGCATGATGGCAAAAAACAACTTGCAAACTGACAGCTTGAATCTTCCAATGACTGAACAGGTATGTGAAGCTAACTAGACTGGGAATTCCACAGGACTGCGGCTGCTCAGGCTGCTGTCCCTAAGACAAGCTCTCTGTGTAGGAGAATTTAAAACAATATTGGGGAGGGATACCATAGTGATGAACAAGACATGAATAACTAGACTGATACTTATACAGATTGGGCAGTCAACCCAAGATGCCTGCAAAACTTCAATAAAACCTGGTCTCCAATGTGAATTCAAATATCAAGTTGTCTTTACTTCGTTAGCAAATAGTAAGACATTTCTGGCCTTTGAAAAGGGAACTTTCATGTCTTCTGCCTGTGTCTTGCATTACAGGCAGAACATTAAGAACCTCACAGTACTTTTTGAAGGAAAAAAGGTAAAACATATAAACAAAAAAATCTCTCTCTCAAATAAACTTCTATTTTACAAGGCATGTAGGATGGAAGGAGTCAAATTTTCTCACATCTGCAAAACATGGCAATTAAACAGAGTCTTGTATCTTTCTCTAGGGCTATTTCATGTTGACATTAAGCTACAAGTGAAATTTCTGCAACAAAATTTTTTATGACATCACATACAGATATATCCCAAGTTAATCAGTCCTTGAGTTTATTACGTTATTACTATTTAGTAACAAGTCATTTTGGGGAGAAGAAACTAGTAAAAAGTGAATTCATTAGAGCTGTGTAAATTTTAACTGCCTCAGTAAAATGTTTACCATCTACTGAATATTTTAGATCAAAACTTTTACTCAGTGCAGAGAGTAAAACTCCACTTGTTCTATTTATCCTCTCTTTTGGACGAATAGCCAAGGACATGGATACATGAAAACAAAAATGTTTATTCAAGTAGCAGCTCTCTCCATTTAGTCCATAAATGAGTATGTTAGAGTTTATATGACTAATAATGCATGCTTTGCAAATTCTCTACAAGGACCATTAATGTCCACCTAAAGGAAACTGTTTTTTGATGATATGATAGTCATTAATTAGTACAGAGGACTGGAACAGAGAACTTTTACTGAGTATGATAATTTTTATTACCCAGGCCACATTAGTCCTACCACAGACACTGAAGATAAGATACCATGATAAATTTTATTACTGGGAACATATATGGACATTATATTAGGGAAACAAGGCATATATTCTGCCCTGACAGGTTAATTCCACAGTATAAATTTAATCAGCATGATATTCTCATCAACATTGCTGACTTCACGCATTCAAAGGTTATTGCATAAGTTCATCTGCTAAGAAATTTAGCAGTTTTTGAAGGACTGACATTGTATAATACTGCTCTGAGTACCAAACAATTAAATTAAAATGCATAGTATGAATTCATAGCTAATGCAACACTAATTTTTAAAAAAGGCTCCAGAGGTAATCATGGCAATTACAGGGTGGTAACCCTAACTTCAGTTCCAGGCAAAATGGTTGAAACTATAGTAAAGATCATGGATGGTGAGTGAAGCTTCCACTTGGGGAGGCAGTAGCACCCTAGACAGCCTCTTCTGCCTGTGGCCCGACTCATACTCCACCCCTGCTCTGCTCCATGCCCCACCTCCTCCCCATTGGCTCCCTCTTCTCTTCCCTCACCACATGCGCATCTCCTTCCAGCCAAATCCCTGAAACCAAGCAAATGAAAAATACATATATATTTGAAAACCCTCCTCCACTTTTCTGCAATTTCTTTCTAAAGAAAATGGAGCATGTTTTCCATTCTGTGCCAGATGGTGTTTGTGAAGACAGGATATGCAGAAGGTACCTAATTAAAAGCACTAAACTTGGGAATAAAAAATGTCAGTCACAGGTTTTTTGATATACTCTGATAGCTGACATGCAGGCAGCCTGCAAAATGGCCCTTTCAAGTGCCTCGACCCCCTCACTGATCCGGGGGAACATATAATGGCAAGCAGCAGTTAAAGCTAATTGAGAAATCTCTGTCCTTCCTTCACACAATAAAACAAGGTATCAGGCCTCACCCTCAGATGGCATTTACACCCTGACAGGAAGAAAATGGCTGGAGTTAGACTGCAAAAAACTGCCACCTCATTTTCACTTCTTCACACAAACAAACTAGAGGGCTTCCTATGTTTATTGTTCCAACAGCAGTAAGCACCTCAGGGTATGGCTACACTTGAAATTTCAAAGTGTGAGTGTGGTCGGAGCGCCAGCGCTGGGAGAGAGCTCTCCCAGCGCTTCACGTAAACCACATCCCTTACGGGTGTAGCTTGCAGCGCTGGGAGCCGCGCTCGCACTGATTACACTGAGGCTTTACAGTGCTGTATCTTGCAGCGCTCAGGGGGGTGTTTTTTCACACCCCTGAGCGCAAAAGTTGCAGCGCTGTAAAGTGCCAGCGTAGCCATGGCCTCAGGCAATAAATAAGAACTGCCAAGAGGAGTGGCTGCTACAGCTAGAGATGAATCCAGGCAGTAAAATAAAGGCTGGCTGCTACTTCAACAATAATACCCACTTAGCTCACAGAATCAAGCCGGTAAAAAGTCCCACTGAGGCAGCATGGTGGTGCCAGCTTTATGTACCAGACCAGCAGACCATATATCCCCAGGGGTGATGGAACCAAATCCCCAGCCCCATTCTCATGAGACACCAGGCAAATGTAATCTCCCATCCACTGAAAAGAGATGATGCTTATCCTCTCCTCCCTGCCACCATATTCCTCCTCCTTCTGCCCCCCACTTCCTTCCCTCCATACCCCTCCCCCTCAGGCTTCCGCTGCTCAAGTTCTCTCCTTCCCTACTCTCCCCATGCCGAGCACTCCCCTGGCCCTGCCCATAGCAGAATCTGAACAAGTAAAAAAAACAATTGCCCCTGGCCCATTGCTTACCTGTGGGAACGCTCTGAAGGGCTCTGGCCCAGGTGGGGGGGATCCATTACTCCTGGCCATTTATTGCTTAGACTCAGCTGCCCAGTCCTGCTTAGCTGGCACTGGCCCTGAGGACAGGACAGCATAGGGTGATCCAGCCTTCCCTGTAGCACACTGACTGACTGCACACATAGCATAAGGCTGGCTGGCCTCCTTGCATCTTTGTCTAGCCCTCCTGCCTCCTACTGTGTAAAGTGATGATGGGGGCCCTGCTCCTAACCCCCTTCTGGCAAGCTGCTCTACCATCACACAGTGGGAGGAGTCATCATCCCATAAAGTCCCAAATTTAAATTCTCCTGTGATCGAGAGGAGTGCCTACTGCATGAATGCTGATCAAAAAAGAATAAATGGACACAAATCGGATATTAGGAATGATAACATACAAAAGCCAGTAGGAGAAAACTTCAATCTTCCTGGACATTCTATAACAGATTTAAAAGTAACTATACTTGAACAAAAAAACCTTCAGAAACAGACTTCAAAGAGAAATAGCAGAACTAAAATTCATTTGCAAATTTAACATCATTAATTTGGGCTTGAATAGGGACTGGCTGGCTCATTACAAAAGCAGCTTTGCCTCTCCTGGAATTGACACCTCCTCATCTATTATTGGGAGCGGACTACATCCACCCTGATCGAATTGGAGCGGACTACATCCACCCTGATCGAATTGGCCCTGTCACCACTGGTTCTACACTTGTGAGATAACTCCCTTCCCTTCATGTGTCATTATATAATGCCTGCATCTGTAATTTTTACTCCATGCATCTGAAGAAGTGGTGTTTTACCCACGAAAGGTTATGCCCAAATACATCTGTTAGTTTTTAAGGTGCCACTACACTCCTTGTTGTTTTTACTGCATGAATGAAGCATAAAGCTTTTGGGACTGTAAAAAACACTTTGCAAAACTGCACTTCTAAGCACTTTCCATCTGATGACCTCAAAGAACCTAACCAAAAACAATGAATTTACACAAACTCCTGTGAGGCAGGCAAGTATTATGGAGAAACTGAGGCACAGGTTAATTAAGTCCCCTATTTGGTGTCTTTTAAAATCAATAGAAAGACTCCCTTTGATATCAAGCCTTAAATGATGGGACCAATGTTATACTGGAAGTCTGTGACGGGGGCCATTAATAAAACCCCAGATCTCCACATTTCTAGCAGTGGGTACCACAGGCCACTGGCTGCATTGAAGTGGGAGTTCACCCTGATGTCCCACCTCCTCCAGTACAGGGACTCGGCAGCGAGGCTGCATCTGACCTGACACAGTGCAAGGGCTGGACATGTAGATGAACACGATTTGTTGGGGAAAAATCAACATTTCTTTTGTAAAGAGAAATTGTACCTCACCAATCTATTAGAATTCTCTGAGATGGTCAACAAATAGGTGGACAACGGTGATCTAATGGATACAGTGTACTTGGTCTTTCAAAAAGCCTTTGACAAGGTCCTCACCAGAGGCTCTTAAGCAAAGTAAGCAGTCATAGGATAAGAGGTAAGGTCCTCTTATGGATCAGTAATAGGTTAAAAGACAGGAAACAAGGGGTAGGAATAAATGGTCAGTTTTCAGAATGGAGAGACATGAATAGCGGTGTCCCCCAGGGATCTGCACTGGGACCAGCAATGTTCAACATATTCATAAATGATCTGGAAAAAGGGGTGCAAACAGGGACTGGCAAAGTTTGTAGCAATACAAAATTACTTGAGATAGTGAAGTTTAAAGCAGACTGTGAAGAGTTACAAACAGCTCTCACAAAACAGGGTGACTGGGCAACAAAATGGCAACAAACTCAATGTGGATAAATGCAAAGGAATGTACAGTGGAAAATATAATCCCAACTCTACATACACAATGATGGGATCTAAATTAGCTGTTACCCATCAAGAGAGAGATCTTGGAGTCATTGTGGATGGTTCTCTGAAAATATCTCCTCAATGTGCAGCAGTCGTCAAAAAAGCTAACAATGTTAGGAACCATTAGGAAAATGATAAATAAGACAGGAAATATCAAAATGCCACTACATAAATTGATGGTACACCCATATCTGGAATACTGCATGCAGTGCTGGGTCACCCCATCTTGAAAAAGATATTAGCAACTGAAAAGGTACACAGAACGGCAACAAAAATTATTAAGGCTAAACTTCCATATGAGGAGAGGTTAAAAGATGGGACTATTCATATTGGAAAAGAGATGATTAAGGGGGGAATATGATAGAACTCTACAAAATCATGACTGGGGAGGAGAAAGTGAATAAGGAAGTGTTATTTACTCCTTCACATAACACAAAAACAGGGATCACCCAATGAAATGAATGGACAGCAGGTTCAAAGCGAACAAACTGAAGTATTTCTTCACAAAATGCACAGTCAACCCGTGGAACTCATTGCCATGGGATGCTGAAAAGACCAAAAGTATAACTGGGTTAAAAAAAGAATTAGATAAGTTAATGGAGGACAGCTAATAGACACTGATGGGCCTAAAATGGTCAGGGATGCAACCCCATACTTTGGGTGTCCTTAGGCCTCTGACTAGCTGATGCTGGGAGTGGACAACAGGTGATGGATCACTTGATTGCCATGTTCTGTTCATATTCTCTGAAGCATCTGGCACTGGCCACTGTTGGAAAACAGGATACTGGGCTAGATGGACCATTGGTCTGACCCAGTATGGCCATTCTTATGTTATCCTAAGAAAAAAATCCAGCATGCGTCTCCAATTATGTGGAACACTAATGTTTGACAGCCTGGAATGATCAATACAAGTCAAGTCAGTAGTTTCATTCAATTTACTAAAATCACCAGAAATACCATGTCCCTGGTGGTAAAGGAAGCAAGGAGGCTCACACTGTAATATGATAACACCTTGCTAAACAGAGAGATTTGATTATTTTTACTTGGTGCAGAATTCAAATGGCCTGCATATTTCTGTGTCCCCTGCACACAAAAATGCAAATCTGCCAAGGGGGGTGGGGGGAGAGATAGAGAGGAGGAGGAGGAGGAGGAGAAGAAAACACTTGCAGGAGGAAGGCCTTTCCTGGAGCCAGAAATGTAGCAGCCTGCCTGCATAGTAATATTGTTAATGTCCCTATTGTTAGTTAACTGTTCCCATTCTTAGTCAATTCCCGCAGGAGCATAAAACCTGTAAAAGTTTTAAGGGCCCTACATTGCCACAGTGATGTAAACCCTTATAAATTACAGTAAGGGAATCAGCTAGGAAGATCTATGTACTTTCTCACATTTTTCCTGTGCCAAAGTGGCACAATGGGGTTAGATTACAGTTCAGAATTTATTTTACTTACCCATTTAAAAAAAATAATTAAAAAAAAGACTTTGAGGACAAATAAAACATTTACCAAGCAGTTAATAAAATATCAGGACAATCAGAAGCAAGCACTTCCCAAAGTACCCAGTCAAGTCCAGGACAATGATTAGCAAAACTGTACTACTTTCATGTGTGGAAGTCTGAGCAATTTAAAATGACTTTCTACTTATTTTTTTTCCTCTTTGGTGTTCTGTAATGTAATTTAAATGAAAATCCAGAATTATAACTTGAATGCAGGGTATTAGTTACCAAGTGTTTTTAAACTTAACTTTCTTGTGTTTAGGAAATGCTGAATAGTTATTGTGATATTTTCTGTATTGTAGTTCAAATAAATTACCTAAACAATTGAAACTGGTGTGATTATATTGCATTATTTTGACAAATAAAATATGCCAAATTTTGAATTTTTTGGTGCAGAATCCCCCCAGGAGTAATGATTACATTATTGCATAATGTTAAGCTAAGAGTTGTAATGATTAACATTTCATTTCTTATGTTTACATTATCAGTGATATGTAAAGATGTTAAAACTTCCTAAACAAACAGTAAAACACAAACATTGGCCATTTACTCACCCCAACCATCACTTGGTAAAAAGCTATGTCAATAAATAGAACTACACTTAGGTTAGATCAAGTACATAGCACACTTTTTTATCTTACATAAAATATAATTGAAGACTAATTGACAATGGCTGTTAATGCTGACAACTAGTTATGTAAATGGTGATGTTTCAAGAAAATAAAGCTGAATACAAGTTAATTTTCCAAGCAGAGAATCTCATAAATCTCACTCTGAGTGCAATTACTAATCTGAATACAAACAATGCCAGAGAGTATATTGTTTTCTTTCAGGTAGTTCCTATGGCAAATCATTGCTTAATAACAGAACTACAGTTGAGACAGAAGAAATCCCTTCTCATCAGTCTCTAATAAGAGCTACTCTTACTGACATAATAAAGATTAGACTATAACTGAATACTCATTTCAAAATATTCACTATCTACTGAAGCAATACAGCAACAATCTCCCCTTCCAATTTTTATGCATTGCCATCATATTTTAAAAGGTTTCCTTGAGATTTTCAGTAAGGTGTACAGCATGTACAATTGGGAGTGTCAAGAGGCCAAGGGCCTTTTGCTGGTGTATGCTCTATGTTAAAGAAAAGTGAAAAGTTAAGACTTCATTACAAATCTGCGTATTCAACTTAATATGAAATCATTTCATCATGAACAAAATCACTTTTCTATATACTTGAATTTGTTTCTGAGCATGGATAGAAGTATGATAAGGTAAACACCATTAGAATGAGACTTTAAAACTGTTTATAAATGTATTTTTAATGAACATGAGGTATTTACCAAAATGAAAGAGAAATTCAAATAATTTATAATTTTACTTAAGTGTCTCAAGGTCTACTTGATCGAACAGTAAAGATTGTTTACCAGACACTAGTAAACTTGTACAGGCACTACAAGCTTCCTTCTCCTTTACTTAAAGAGGAATCTCTCCACTGGTCCACAATCCACTGTTTTTGCCCATCTACCATTTAGTTGTGTATATTCTAACCAGCAATGGAATACCAAAAGCCACAAAAGTTCCCTACCTAGTTGTTAAACTACCATTCCCTTCAATCCAAGCAACTTCAATACACTGAGTATCTGGGGGCAATGGAAAATAAACTGAATATAATATCAATATAAATAAATAAATCACAAAGGATACTATACTGATTGACATGTATGAAAGAGTAGTGATTGAGAGGGGGCTAGGTAGACAAAACAGTGCTGCATAATCCTGGGGATACTGCTACCTCTGGACATACTTCAAACCAAACTCTCAGTAAGGTGATATCTTAGTGGTCATCATCTTTTTGTTTCAAGAATGTGGGGCCAGATCCTGAGCTGGATATCAGTGTTTTGCCTCAGTTCAGACCAGCTGATAATTAGGAACATAAAGTTCACAATGGAGCTACAGCCAGCACCATATCTATAGAAAATGTTATTATAGGATACAGAATTAGGGAAGAAAAATGAGCAAGATAGAATGAGAAAAGGAAACAAATGCAAAATAAAACATTTGGTTATAAACATTACAAGAAAATATACCGGAAAAGATTAAAATTTAGCTTAACAAGCTTATAAAGCAGCAAGCTGAATATCTATGTCAACATATTTGAGTGCAGCCACCTTTTCAGCACATGCATTTAAAAAAATGTTAAGTCAACACAATATACCCCCGACTTGTGTTTCAAATAAAAATATTTCACTACCAAAACTCTGTGCTGTTAATCTTTCATCTGTAGCCAAAACTAGTTTTACCCAGTTTCTTTTTCCATTATGTAATTCACAAAGATCTTTTTTCCCTTGACAAATTGAAAAAAAATTAGATAAAGCAACATAACTACAAATATTTTTTCTTTTTGTCTGTCATGCACTAAAATATACTTACTATAACCTGAGCCCAAATATATAGTATATGCTACAGTTAGCAATTCTCTTATCCCCAGTCCCTTACTTTTCCTGTAACTTTGTATTTATGAGGAACAATATTAAAACTTGCGTATTCCATTACACTGGAATTTTGTTTGATAGCTTCTGTAACACTGCTTGCTTTTCACATTACTCAGATAGGATCTGCTATTCAATAAACCTAGCCTGAAAAACATGATTTATTGCATCAGCAGTCTGGTTCCTTCAGATACTTGTATGTATAGCTAATTTAGCTTACCCTCTATTTATTACATGAAAACCTTAATGACTATATGCAACACATGTAGACAAATCTTATGATTTCCCCTCTAACAAAGAATGGAATCTAGAACTTACCATCCGGAAATTGCTCAGCATCATCATCAAACATAGCTTCTTTCAAAGCAGATTTGTTAAAAGAACTGATACTATCTGAGTAATTGTACGGGTTATAATCTCGTGAACGTGGAGAAGAGTGGGGAGGCATTGTGTTAAGTAATGATGTTTTGTTATCAAGAGCTGTTCGGCCTGTATCAATTGCTCCACCTCCTGCTCTCAGATCCGCTATTCCAGAGCCACTGCAAATCTGCCAGGAAAAAATAAAAACACCCCTCCCCATAAACATATTAAATATCTCACTCACTTTTTAGTTCGCTATTCCTCTTAGGTTAACAGTAGCAAATAACAGTCTTGTCTACATAGGGAAGTTAGTGTGCAGCAAGCTAGGTGTACATTTACTGCACTCTAGCTACTTTACACTAATTCCTTTGTGAAGACTCCTATTGTGCACTAAAAGTGCTTTTGGGTGGTTTAGCTTTTAGTATACTTTAAAATCCAGTACTTTAAAGGGTTAAGCTAAAGCACATGACGGCCCTCTTAGCACACAGTAACAGTGTCCACATGTGGGGGTTGTACAGAGTAGGTAATGGGCTGTAAATGCACACCCTAAATTGCTGTGTGCTAAGTTCTCATGTAGACAATCCAAAGACAAGCTACAAAGTTTGCGAGATTCCATGGGTGCCACAGAATACCAACTAACATCTTAAATTGGCTCATTGTTTCTCAACACTTATGGCTTGTGTAAACTTATGGCTTGAACACTTAGTTTGCAGCAGGCTGAGTTGTAAATCTACTCTATACTATTGTGCCGTTCACTAAGTGTCCATCTGAGCCCTGCTGCCATGTACTGAGCACCCTAAAGCAGAGGTTCTCAAACTGTGGTCCATGGATAGTTTCCTCTAAGATGCGCGCCTGGATGGCCACACACAAGAGAATGAAGGGTGACCCACCTAATCAGTGGAGTCATGCAGGCATGGCTACATTGATTAGGTCCCTGAACCCTGGAGAAGATGCACATATTTGGTGAGGTGGTGGTCTTGGAACGATTAGGAGGGAGGGGGCAGTGGGGTGACTAGGGGGATGGGGAATTTGGGATGTGCAGGGCTGCGGCAGCCAGAGAAAGAGGCGACTTTCTCCAGCTCCTGGGCTGCAGTTGCTGGGGAGAGATGGCCCTCTTTCCCAGCCTCAGCTCAGGGGCTGCTGCAGTGGGGGAGAGAGGGAGAGACCCGTACTCCTTCCCAGCCCCAGCTCCGGGGCTGCCATGGCAGGGGAGAGAGGGCACATCCATCGCATTAGAAAGGTAAGACTACTGATATTAAAGTATGAGTTGTGTGCTTTTATTTGTAGAACAAAAAACGATTATTATTATTAAGATTTTTTCTTATATAGCGGTTTTATCCAAAGCTCTTTACAATAATTAGCTAATGGTACAAACAACATTTGGAAAGATCATTAAGTGGTTTGCTGAGACCCTCAGCAATTTTCAAGTGATCTGCGAAAAAAAGGTTCGAGAACCACTGCCCTAGGGAACTTTTAGTGCACAGAAGTAGGGACCTAACAAACCCATAGTGAACAGCACGCTAGTGCAGGATAGATTTAAATGCTACTCTGGTGTGAACTAAGTGTTCATTTAGATGAGCCCTCAGAAAGCTTAGCTTTCCTCTCAAATGGTATGTATGAACATTGCCTAAAAAGGACTTAGGAGTTTGAACTGAACACAAAACAGCAACATTTTCATAGGGGAAGCTTAGAGTTAGGTATTTAAATCTATATTTAAGCATCTAAATAACTGGCCTGATTTTCAGTTGTGTTGATCTTGAGTTCCAGAACTATAGATACCCAAGTTTGAAAAATTTGCCCACAGCTTTTAAACACTATAAAACATTTGTTTGGACTTGCTCCTTTTGAGGGACAAACATCAAAACGTGTCTAGAATTCTTTTTACTCAAAGTTTTGCTCTTTGAAAGAGATTTCATGAAGTACATATTTCATTCAAATGATATTATTTGGGGACAGAAATCATACAGTCTCTCTCCAGTGCAACAGCAAGAATATAAAGCAGATCACTTAGTCTAAAACAGGTAACACCAATAAGCAGTTGTAAGTTAAAACTAAAGCCATAGTCCAACAGGCTTTAAAGTGCTGGCATTCTATATAGACTTGATAGCAGCATGACTTTTTGTAGTTAGAATTTGACAGCTCTAACATAAACAGGTTACTTTAAGACTAGAAATACAATTTTCAAAAGCATCTAAGTGCCTTAAGGAGCCTCAGTCCCATTTTCAAAAGGTTGATAGGAATGGATAGGCATTTAAGACCTTGAGTCTCACTGAAAGTCAATAGGATTTAGGATCATAAAGGCCTACGGCACTTTTGAAAATGGTACTTAGGTGCTCTGAAAATTCTACCCCAGATATACAAATCAATTTAAAGAGAATTCAGCTGTACTTAATCAGCTCCTCGCGTTGTCATTCAAACACTCACTGAATCACCATCGTCCTTTTTGGAATCTCGTTTTACAGGCTCATTCATATCTTCCTGACTACGGAAACTGAAGTTCTGAATGGCTTCAGTGACGCCACGAAGAGAACTATAAATATCTTCAGAATTCATGTTTTCTGTGTCATAATCGAATGCACTGTAGATCCAGGGAAAACATGGAAGAAGGAGATAAAAAGGTTCAATTTATTTTCTATTATTTTACTGACGAGTGGGGCTACAGGAGTGGAACCACACTCCTGGGGGAGCTGTGGTGGCTGCCTCTCAATGGCACCCCTGCCTTCCTTTGTTAAGGAGACCACCAATGACTGATACTTGGAGTTCAAGTGGTGGAACTGGATGGCCAACAAGGGGGTTTGCTTATTTAGGAATAGCAGCAAGAGGAAGCAGACTATTGCTCCAGTCTCTACTGCTTAAAGTATTAATGCCTTGAGCTTCTGCACAGTTTCTCTATTAAATATAAAATATAAAACTATTACAGTGAACTTGCCTACACTTTTAACATTTAAAATTTCTAACTACTAAATCCATCAGCATCAAAAACATGACCTATGAAATCCTCTAGACTGGTAGAAATGGCTATTAAGCTGTAGAGCATTTCACTGGTTACTTCCTTTTACCCTCCAAAATTTTAAGTTGTCTGGAGATTGGTCCTAGTTAATAGTTTTTAATAAGTGATTATTCTAAGTACCCAATGGTTGATTTAACTTGGGTAAAATTCTTTCTGCAGTTTTTGGTGAGGTTGGAATTCAGGAGAACACACAAAAAAACCCATAACACCAAGTTTACATGTAAAGTTAGAATGTAGCATTATATTACCTTGGTGACAAAGTATTCTGTGATGTATTGGTTGGGGAAGTGAGAGGACTGGACCAACTGGCTGGTGAACGTGGCGTAGGTCTTGTTAAAGGACTTCCCATTGACCCCTATGAAAAAATGGTATTCTAGTAAAAAATAACATTTCCTTTTAAATTAATGTTATATTTATTTTTTAACACCAGAAAAGTTCTGAGACTAGCTAGCTAGATAAAAACAAGGAGTCCTTGTGGCACCTTAGAGAGTAAAATTTATTTGGGCATAAGATTTTGTGGGCTAAAACCCACTTCATCAGATGCATGGAGTGGAAAATACAGTAGAGAGGTATAAATACACAGCATATGAAAAGATGGGAGTTGCCTTACCAAGTGGTAGTGGTCAGTGCTAACGAGCCAATTCAGTTAAAGTGGAAGTGGGCTAGTCTCAATAGCTGACAAGAAGGGGTGGAAATAACTTTTGTAGTGCTAATGAGGCCAAGGTAATCATGGTGGCTCATTTCAAACAGTTAACAAGAAGGTATGAGTATTAGCAGGGGGAAATTAGTTTTTGTAGTGACCCATCCACTCCCAATCTTTATTCAGGCCTAATTTGATGGTGTCCAGTTTGCAAATTAATTTCAGTTCTGCAATTTCTCGTGGGAGTCTGTTTTTGAAATTTTTTGTTGAAGAACTGCCACTTTTAAGTCATGCATCTGACAAAGTGGGTATTCACCCACGAAAGCTCATACTCCAAAATGTCTGTTAGTCTATAAGGTGCCACAGGATTCTTTGCTGCTTTTACAGATCCAGACTAACACGGCTACCCCTCTGATACTTTTAAGTCTGTTATTGACTGCCCAGGGATATATGCCATCATGTGCCAGCAATGCCCCTTTGCCATGTACCTTGGCCAGACTGGACAGTCTACACACAAAAGAATAAATGGACACAAATCTGACATCAGGAATGATAACGTTCAAAAACCAGTAGGAGAACACTTCCATCTTCCTGGACACTCAACAACAGACTTAAAAGTGGCAATTCTTCAACTAAAAAACTTCAAAAACAGACTCCAACGAGAAACTGCAGAACTGGAATTAATGTGCAAACTGGATATCATCAAATTAGGCCTGAATAAAGACTGGGAGTGGATGGGTCACTACAAAAGCTAATTTCCCGCTACTGATACCCACACCTTCTTGTTAACTGTTTGAAATTGGCTACCTTGATTACATTGGCTTCATTAGCACTACAAAAGTGATTTCCACTCCCTCTTGTTAACTGCTGAGAATAGCCCACTTCCACCTTAATTGAATTGGCTCGTTAGCATTGACCCCCCCCCACTTGATAAAGCAACTCCCCTCTTTTCATATGCTGTATATTTATACCCCTCTACAGTATTTTCCACTCCATGCATCTGATGAAGTGGGTTTTGGCTCACAAAAGCTTATGCCCAAATAAATTTGTTAGTCTCTAAGGTACCACCAGGACTCCTTGTTGTTTTTGCTGATACAGACTAACACAACTACCACTCTGAAACCTAGCTAGATATAAGTAATTTCAGAAACTAAAGAAATAGGCATGAGATATATTACTGTTTATGAAAGTTAAGAGCACCAAGAGCTAACATGATCAGTTTACTTAAAAGTAATAATGCTGAGAATTCTCAACTTTTTGAAATACATATATACACACACCTCTTTTTAAAATAAGAATATTGTTAACTATAAATTAAGGGAGATTCCTAATTAGAAGCCCCATGCAAATAAATAAAACCCAACTGAAAATCATAATAAAAAAAAACCAGTTACCTACTTTCACGTAACTGTTCTTCGAGATGCCTTGTTCATGTCCATTCCAAGAAGGTGTGCGCAGTCGTCAGAAGGAGTTTCCTCTAGCATTATCCATCGAGTTGGCTGTGGAGCTTGCTGGAGTTGCGCCTTCAGGCGATGTATATAGGCCCCTGATGATCCACCGCCTCTGCAGTTTCTTTGGAGTACTCTGACAGAGGGGCAGGTAGATGCTTCTTGGAATGGACATGACCAACACATCTCAAAGAACAACAGTTAAGAGAAGGTAGCTAACTGTTTTTTCTTCTTCAAGTGCATGCTCATGTAGATTCCAAGTAGGTGACTCCCAAGCATCTCCTAGGAGGAGGGGTTGGAGCTCAGTGGGTGGCAGACTGCAGCACTGCTCTGCCAAATGCGGCATCATCTCTGGCCTGCTGCGTAATTGCTCAGCGCAATGTAAAGGTGTGGATTGATGAGACATCACTGCCATGCAGTGATCTTGAATAGGGACTTGTGCCAGGAACACCACTGAGGATGCCTGGCCCCTGTGGAATATGCCATCAGCTCAGGGGCAGGTATCTTTGCCAGATCATAGCGTGCCCTGATGCAGTCCATGAAGAGATTCTTTGAGACGAAACTGGAAGACCCTTCATTCGCTTTGCAATCTCAATGAAGAGTTGCATTGATTTCCCAAACGGCTTTGTTCTTTTGATGTAAAAGGCTAACACTTGCCTGACATCCAGTTCCATGCTCCCAGTTCCTAGCATGTGGCTTAGGAAAGAACACCAGAAGAAATATATCCTGGTTTATGTGGAATTGTGAAACTACCTTGGGAGAAAAGGTGGGTGGGGCACAACTGCACTTTGTCCTTACAGAAGACAGTATATGCGGGCTCAGAAGTTAAGACCTTAAGCTCAGACACCCTCCTGTCTGAAGTTATAGCCACCAAGAACGCTATTTTCCAGGAGATGGAGAGAAGAGATCATGTTGCTAGGGACTCAAAGGGAAGACCCATCAGTCTTGAGAGTACCAGATTGAGATCCCATAGGGGGATCAGTTGTCTTGAGGGTACAGTCTATCTAGTCCTTTGAGGAAGCAGCCAACCATAGGGTTAGTGAAAACTGACCGGCCAGCCAAATCGGGATGGAAAACCAAGATAGTGGCAAGGTGCACCTTTATTGATGACAATGACAGGCTCTGCTATTTCAGATGTTATAAATAGTCCAGGATAAAGGGAACTGATGACTGTAAAGGAAGAGTGTCCTTTTGTAATGACCAAATAGAGAATCGCTTCCACATAGCCGAATAAGTGACTCTTATTGGTTTCCTACTGCCAAGAACCACCTTCCTAACCAGGTCTGAGCATGTGAGCTCCAAGGGGTTTAGCCATGGAGTTTCCAAGCCGTGAGATAGAGAGATTCTAGATTGGGATGCTGGAGGCGGCTGTGTTCCTGCGTGATCAAGACCAGGACCAGGGGCAAGGTTATGGGCGTGTCCACTGACAGGCCGAGGAGCATGGTGAGCCAGTGCTGACATGGCCACACTGGTGCTATTAAGATCATTGATGCTCCCTCTCTTCTGACTTTTTGCAGGACCTTGTGTACAAGTGGGAAGGGTGGGAATGCATGCAGTAGGTTATCCTTCGAAGGGAGGCGAAAAGCATCCAGGAGCCCAGGCTGTGATTCAGGAAGGAATACAACTGCTGACACTTCCTGTTGTGCCTGTTGAGAACAAGTCTATCTGGGGAAACCCCCATCATTGGAAGACGTTGATCACGACATCCAAATGGAGGGACTACTCGTGATTGTGAAAGGACCTGCTGAGATGATCAGCCAGCTCATTCTGAAAGCCCGGAATGTACGATGCCTTTACATGTATCGAGTGGGCAATGCAGAAATCCTACAGTTTGAGAGCTTCCTGGCATAGAGAAGAGGAGCGAGCACCACCCTGTCTGTTTATATAGATCATTGTTGAATTGTCGGTCAATACCGATACACATCTGCCCTCCAGATGGGTTTGGAACGTCTGGCAAGCAAGGCAAACCGCTCTTAGCAACTTGACATTGATGTGCAACTAAAGTTCTGCCTGGGACCAGAGACCTGAGTCCTGAGACCTGAGTCTTCCTAGATGTACCTCCACAATCCCATTGCCTCTGTGACTAGAGACAGCAAGGGTTGGAGCCTGCACACACCGCTCTTGTGGGTTGAGCCACCACAGGAGGGACTTGATAACTGGAGGAGGAAGAGTGACTATTGTATGTAGGCGGTCTTGGTTTGGCCTGTATACTGAGGCAGCCAGGCCTGCAGACCCAGTATCTCACATACTGAACTACATATGTACAAGCGGCCATATGACCAAGAAGCTTCAGGCAATTTCACGCCGTAGTAGTGGGGTATCATTGTAAGCCCCCTAATGGCATCCATGGTCAGAAAATGGAATTCTGGAGGGACTGCTTTGGCTTGACCTGAGTCTAGGAGAGCTCCTAGTGATGAACTCTATCCTCTGCGTGTGAGTTAGAGTTGACTGTGTCACATTCAGTATCAGCCTGAGCCTGTCAAAAGTCAACCGTACCAGGTTCACATGCTCCTCCACCTGAACTCTGGTGCAGAACTTGATTAGCAAGTCGTCTAGTATGGGAATACTAGTACCTGTCGCCTCCTCAGGAAGGCATCTACAACCAACATGCATTTGGTGAACACCTGAGGGGGTGAGAACTGTAAACTGATAATGGGTGGTGTTGACCACAAAGTGAAGGAACCGTCTGTGGGACAGGACTATCGAAACATGAAAGTACATGCCTTTCAAGTTGAGGGCAGCGTTCCAGTCCTCCAGATCCAGTGAGGGGATAATGGAAGCCAGGGAGACCATGTAGAACTTCAATTTTTTCATGAATCTGTTAAGGTTTCACACGTCTAGAATAGGCCTGAGCCTGCCCTTGGACTTTGGAATTAGGAAATATCGGGAATAAAACTCCTTGCCCCAGAACTCCTGAGGGACCTCCTCTACTGTTCCAGCTTCTAGGCGCATTTGTAACTCCTGTATGAGAAGTTGCTCGTGAGAAGGGTCCCTGAAGAGGGAAAGGGAAGGGGTGGGAGGGATGGAACAGAATGAGAGAATATCCCAATTCAACCATGAATAAGACACATTGATCCAAGGTGATCCAGGTCTAGCCATGGTAGAAATGGGATAGACAGTTCACAAAATGGAGGAAAGGATCTGGGATTTTACTTGGTGCATCACTCACAGGTGCACCTTCAAAAGTTTTGCTTGGGACCAGAAGACTGCCTCACTGAGCCCTGGCTCTGGGTGGATGAGGGCTGAGGTGGCCTCCTCCTATTATTTTTGTCCTGCTTCCTGTTTTAATCCTGTCTAGGATGAGTAGGGCAGAAGAATGGGGGAGGCTGATGTTTGAAATGCTTCTTTTGTGGGGCTGGTATATGGAGCCTGAGAGATTTTAATGTCGCTTGCTAGTCTTTGAGACTGTGGAGCTTAGAGTCTGTTTGCTCCAAGAACAGCCTTGATATATCGAAGGGCAAGTCCTGAACTGTTCGCTGGACTTCATGCGGGAAGCCTGAAGCTTGCAGCCACGAGCTCTTTCACATGGCTATACTAGTTGACATCATGCAGGTTGCCACCGAGTCAAATGTGGCTTACAATGAGGTCCTTGCTATGACCTTGTCCTCTTCGATGATGGTCCTAAACTCTAACCAGGATTCAGCTGGAAGCAACTCTTTAAACTTAGTCACAGTGTTCCAAGAACTGAAATTGTAGAGGTTGAGGACCACCTGCTGGTTGACAATCAGAAGTTGGAGCCCTATGTTAGGGTAGACCTTTCGGCCAAAGAGGTCCACCTTCTTTGCCTTCTTAGATTTTTTGGGTCCAACATGGGCTGTGCCAGTTGAGGATGGAGAGCTGACTCTATAAGGAGTAGTTTTAGCCTAAAGTCTCTCTCCTTTTTGGTTCTTGGGTGGAACCTTGGCAGATCTTGTACCTGTCCATCTGGTGGGCCTCCCCCAAGCACTTTAAACAAGAGTCGTGGGGGTCACCCCTTGACATAGGTTTCTGGAAGGACCCGCACAGCTTCTGGCATGCCCCAGTCCCCAGGAGAAGAACGCAGTGGGGGAGAACCCAAACAGAAACATATCTAACTATAAAAACTACTTGAAACACTAATTAACACTAAGTTACCTATTTACAGGTACAAAGAGAAAGACCACTAGGGGACTGAGACGAAAGCAGCTCCAATGACTGTCATGGGCGGTAAGAAGGAACTGAAGAGATGGCGAGTTGGCAGTCACCTATATACACCACGATGAAGGCATGACTCCAGGGGGCTCCACAGCCGATCCGACAGGTATGACTAGGAGAAAGCCTTTCAACGATTGCATGCAGTACGCGCATACCTACTTGGAATTGACATCAGCAAGCCCTCGAATAAGAACAACCTATATTAAGATGAAGATGAAAGTAAGTATCAGTAGCTTCAGAGCAAAAAAATAAGTGTAAATACCTGACCACCATTGCCCGTATTCCGGAGATGGTTGTGGAGAAGCTTTGTTGCTCCATCCTGAAATGTTTTTGGTAAAGCACCCAGTAACATTGTGAACTCTGGGGTATTTAGTTCAAATAGGGCAATCAGCACTGACTGTGCAGCCTAGAGCAAAAAAATATTAACGAAAACTATATGTGAATTTTTGTTTTAAAAATGTTAGATATTGAAAATTGCTTTATTTTACCAATCAGGATTCCAGAGAAAGGAGTAATCAAAAAAGAGAGCAGAAATGCAATGCTGTTTTCTTGAAGTTTTTATATAATTAAAATAGGTATATAGGTAGACGTGATTAAAAAACAAACAATGGACATTTGCTGGTCACACACTGATGACCCTTTTACTTCCCATAATCCTCCTAGCAACAAGTTATTTTGAGATATTCTCCCAAAGTGCTTTGTACTAGTAACAACAGATGAAATGACAAACAAAATGGCATGATGACTTAAGTAATTTTGGCATTAAAACAGAATTGTGTCCAAATGACAGAAGACTCATATTTAGCAGAATACCTCAGACATGATGGAAGCCAACTTGCTACACCTGTCTCTTCCCCAGACACTTTCTGGTGAGCTCTCAGGTGGGTTGACCCACAAGTTTATCAACTGAGAATCCTTATTTTTTATCTTAAAAGTTAGCAAATAGATTTGTTAAGCTGGAGAACAGTAGGCTTAGTTCTGTGGTCTGATCATAGGTCTTTATCTTACGTCGACTCCCCCAAGATCACATGGGGAGTCATTTAACTTCTTTCTTCTTCAGTTTCCCTTATCTACCAAATATGAACAATAACCTTGCGAGGTAAATGTTTTAAGAATTAATTTAGCAGACTGCAAAACACTTTGAAGATGAAAAGTAAAATTTGAAGAATTAGTATTAGAGCTTCTGGCTTGCTGCATAATTTTTTTGATTTTAAGTTTTTATTTGTTAGGCAATTTATAGATCCTCCCTGCCTTTACGGGGAAAATACTTGTTTTTAAACTGGTGTTTTTAAATTGTTTTCCTTGACTTGTATCAAAAGCACAGCTTTTTAATGACAGTAGAATGTTCTTAGTTAGGAAGTGTATTTGTTAGCTAACATTTTTAGCTGATTTAGTAGCATTTATACAATTTAGTCAATGCTGATTTGAGAGGCCAAAAGGTTTGTCAGCGTGGCAAGAGGCCAGTCACGTATCAGTGAAAGGCGGGATACTGTTGAATTACACAGACTTACTTAATACTTTAATCTGGAATCAGCTTGATACCAGAATGAACCACTTATATCTAGCAGCTCACCAACAAGCCATGCGCTGGACAGAACCAGTCTAATGCTTGAATAAATGACAGACAACTTGCTTAAGTACCAAAATATTTAAAGTAATTTAGAAAATTCCTTCAGATATTTCTCTTTTTCTCTTCAGAGTACTAAACTGTAGCAACTTTAGGCGGACGGCTAACACTGAAAACATATATCAGCACATATTCATGTTTGTGTTTAAATGTAATTAAGTAAAATTATTAAAATGTTAAACACAAATTTGCTGTGAACAACTGTTCTTCACTGGTGAGTGGCTACATGTTTAAACCTCTTTCTCCTTTCTGTTCTAGTGTCTCCACTTCAATGCAATTTGAGTTAATAAAAACCTCAGGGAAATTGACAGATTCATCAACTCCTAACTGGTTAAACTTACAAATACAGGGCTAGTAGTGATTCATTGATCTCTTTGCCAATTGAGACATAAATCCCCCCAGAACTCTAAAGTTTCCAGATTGTACCTGTAGCTAATCTTATATGCAACCTTGTGTTATTACTGTCACTCTTATCTTCTCTCTCTTCTCTGTTGTATTTTAAGCCCTTACCCCCAGGCATCATTCAAAATGATTTAGAATTTAAGCTTTCCGGGGTACAAGTGTATTTTATACTTGTACGGAGCCCATCACAATAAGGCTCAAATCCTGCCATCTCTAGGTATTGCGGCTTCTAATTATGCACATTTTATTTGGATACTGTAGGCGATTTTGAGAAGGAGCATGTGTCAATATGTTCTTATAATTGGGGGTCAAATTGAGAAATAAAAATGGTATTCCCAAGGTCTGCCCACAAATGAAGTTTTATTTTTGTGTCTCAGGTAGAGCTACATTCACAGCAGATTTTTATAATGTGATTGTCTATTTTTTTTCTTACATACTTTGACCACCAAACAGTTATCAATTTTGATGTTTAATTGGTCATTATTTTGCTTCATAGTAAACTATGCCTTTAAATGATTTGGGCTAATTCACAACCCTCTCGCAACTATTATTTCAGGCTAGCTGTAGATGGATGCACATATCACTGTTTTGGTTTACATACTGTTGACCTAAAAAATTTGACCTTTGAAACTAGGAATGCTAGAGACTTTTCATTAAAAACAAACCCAAAATAAAACTGAAAACACAGCTGAGATTCTGGAGCACAGAATGCTAGCCTCCAGAAAAAAGTCCCAGTTCAATGACCAACAGCAAATGGTCCACTGAAAATGCTCATACTGGAAAACGTCATTTGTACAAAGTAGGTGGAAAAAAGCTGCTTTGTTTTAATATAATTGAAAAGTTCATTTAAAAAAGTTACCACCTATTAAAAACAGAGCAAGTTGCTGTGAATGGTTATGATGTATCTAATTTTTCATTCAAATCTATTTAAGTGAAAACCATTTAAACCACATAGTTTAATAATGTCAGGATACCACTTTTGAAGATTTACTGGTGTAATCTTGACGCTCAGGGCAACTGGCTATTGCAAGTGGCTCTCTGACAGTAACAAAAAGATGAGAAAATGTAATTACATGAAGTGTTCCAGATGATAAAGCTCACTGGCAGCTCCTTCATGATTCAGTTACTTATTGACATAAGAACCCATACTAGAGATTCTAATCATCAGATAAGATACAATACCATGTGCCTTACTACTTAAACTTCACTGATTTAGGTTAAAGAGATCCCTGAATATAAAGCTCTAGAAAAAAGAGTTATCAGGTCTTGAAAAATTCACTTGCTCAGTGTGAATATGAAACTTCTCTGGACAAGTACCACCAAACCCTACAGAATCTTAAGCTTTCATTTAAAAAAAGATGAAGTCCAGGTTTTTCAAAAATGATGCCTAAAGTTAGGTTTCTAAATAATTATTTATGGATCTACTGTATGGTCCCTACTCCTGAAAAAAAAATCAAGCACTTTGGGCGCCTAAAATATGAACATAGGAATCTAACTTTTGAAATTATTGGCTTACATTTCTAGCCTTCTGCAGTTGTGAAGTTAAATTCCAAAATGTGAACCAAGTGCAAAGTGAATTAATGCCGTCTCCTTTAGTCAGCAGTCTGCTCCTGTACCTCCTATGCTTAAAACTTTGCCAAGCTAAAGCAGAATGAAAATTGATCAGTCTGATCAGTTTTCACTAATGTTATTAAGAGTCCTGTGTGCAGCTGTGAGATCTACAAGAATATGGTTATATTTCATTATGCTGGTGCTTGAAAGCTCTGAGCAGAAGCAGAAGCAAGCACTGAAGCTAGCTGATGCAGAAGAGGAATCAAAAAAGAAGGCTGGGATGGAGTCAAGAACTGCAGAATCCCACCTAGGCTTGTAACAACTAAAGTTCTGGGGAGGAAAGACAGCATGAGGGGAGAGAACCACAGTATGCATGTCTTTTCTTCCCTTCCAGCAGCCTGAGGAGTTTATGACTGATAAAGTAAGCAGCACTAACACCTAAACAGAGGCAAATCTGAAAGATAATTAGTATTATGGGACACCACCTAGGAGGAATACTATCATAAACTTCCCCCTTCCAAGAAGCTAGAGGGACTGGCTTCTCGTTTGGGCGGTGCCTATGGGTAGTAAGACCCCCAGTGTTTTGCATTAGTTTGTAGCTAGTAGATGTCTGATATTTTCAAACATGAGACGTCAGAACAGAGAAATACTGTAGGAAGATTCTGGAGGGAGAAGCAGAAGAAAAGTGGTGAGAGAAAAACACTGAAGAGGAGGTAAAGAATACAGTATAGATAAAGGGGGAGAGAGAGTTGCAGAGGAAAAAAAGTAAACAATAAAGATAGCTCAAGATTAGACACAGTATGATCTAGTATAGTAAGAAAAACGAAGTTTAACCAGGAAGGAAAATAAAAACAGGAACCAAAACAAGAAAGATGAAAAAAGTAGGCTTGCTGAACAATACTTGGAGATTATATTACAGTAACTCCTTGCTTAACGTTGTAGTTATGTTCCTGAAAAATGCAACTTAAAGCGACACGTTGTTAAGCAAATCCAATTTCCTCATAAATATTAATGTAAATGAGGCAAGGAGGGGGTTAGGTTCCAGGGCACTTTTGTTTCCAGCAGACAAAAGACCACATACACACACAAAAAATATGTTTTAAATAATTTAATACTGTACACAGAAATAATGATTGTGAAGCTTGGTTGAGGTGGTGAAGTAAGAGGGTGCGATATTTCCCAGGGAATGCCTTACTGCTAAATGATGAACAAGCATTTGGCTGAGCCCTCAAGGGTTAACATTTTTTGTTAATATAGCCTCACACTCTACAAGGCAGCACAAATGGAGGGAGGGGAGACAGCCTGGCAGACAGAGACACACACCCTGTGTGTGGGGGAGGGAGAGAGAGAGAGAGAGAGAGAGATGTGCATTGACCCTTTAAGTACGCTGACACCACGCTCTAAGTACACTGCCTTTAAAAAGATCAGGGAGTTGAGACAGCAGCTGCAGCCATCTCTCTCCGTCCTGAGCCCTGTTGTGTCTCCCCCCTGTTCTATATGGAGAAGGGTAAATGATGGGAGGGCAGAAGTGTGGGGAGACACCCTGACATTAACCTCCCACTTCCCTCATCCTCTGCACAGCAAGCACGAAGCTCCCAGGAGCAGCTCCAAGGCAGACGGCAGGAGCAGCACTTGGCAGGGAGAGGGGGAGAAGAGAGGGACAGCTGAACTGCCGGCAATTGATAGCCTGCTGGGCAGCTGCTGCACAGGGAATTTAGGGGAGCGGGGAGCTGATAGGGTGGCTGTCGGTCCACCCTGGTTCCAAGCACCCACCAGCTAGCTGCAACGGGCTGCTCTTCCTGCAAGCAGTGGACAAAGCAGGTGGCTGCCAAACAATGTTAGAAGGAAGCATTGCACAACTTTACATGAGCATGTTCCCTAATTGATCAACAATGTACCAATGAAACAACATTAACCAGGATGACTTTAAGTGAGGAGTTACTGTATTGTATTTGCATTTCACTAGTATTTGCCAAATGTATTTGACAAATATACTGTGTATCAAACTACTCTTGCAAATATAGTCTTTGAAAAATGCTAGTGAAACTTGCCATATACAGTGTTTAAATATCTTTTTCTATTCATTTTATTACTTCTAAAATGTGTTAGCATTAAATGTAATAATTCTGAATATTCTTGTTATCCATATAAATACCCAAGTCATAGAATCATAGAAGATTAGGATTGGAAGAGACCTCAGGAGGTCATCTAGTCCAACTCCCTGCTCAAAGCAGGACCAACCCCCAACTAAATCATCCCAGCCAGAGCTTTGTCAAGCCAGGCCTTAAAAATCTCTAAGAATAGAGATTCCACCACCACTTCCCTAGGTAATCCATTCCAGTGCTTCACCACCCTCCTAGTGAAATAATTTTTCCTAATATCCAACCTAGACCTCCCCCACAGCAACTTGAGATCATTGCTCCTTGTTCTGTATTCTGCCACCACTGAGAACAGCAGAGCTCCATCCTCACTGGAATCCCCCTTCAGGTACTTGAAGGCTGCTATCAAATCCCCCCTCACTCTTCTCTTCTACAGACTAATAAACCCAATTCCCTCAGCCTCTCCTCATAAGTCATGTGCCCCAGCCCTCTAATCATTTCCCTTGCTCTCCGCTGGACTCTCTCCAATTTGTTCAGATCCTTAATGGGCTCTAGCTAGTGTTATAGTGTAACTAAGTTACAGGAGAATAAATTTCTGAAAATGTTTGAAAAAATATTTAAAACTGTAAGACACAGAAAGGGTTCACATGTAGTTCATTTAAAAACAACTGCTGGACACCAGCATATATCATACATAATTAGAAAAGGATTCAAATACCTCAACTTCTACTAAAAAAAAGACTCCCTCCCCTTTTAATCATAAAGTCAGTTTAAAAAAAAAGGTGTGTGTGTGAGAGATAAGCAATTTAAATGAAGTCTTAATGGTTAAAGAATATTGTGCTTGTCTGGAGAACACCTGCTTGACCAACTTTTTGCCATATACTGCTATACATTTTGATGACTGCATAGATTGATGAGATTCTCTTCACTATTTTAAGGAGCAGTTTAATTCAGATAATTGTCCAGTAAATAGGAGCATTTTGTTAGACTCCCTCACATCCTTCATTTTCAATATCTCCTCGTTCTCAGTAGCTTAAAGGACTAGGAGTTTAGCATGATCTGGGAGGACAAGGAAAGCTAAGAAAATGGATCTGAAGAAGAGTCTGGGCAGGGCTGGTGCAACATGCAAAGTACATGATTTTGGGAACAGTGTTTTGGATGGACTGATGGACAATAAGGCAAGTAGGGATAGCTCAGCTGAGTTGATAAAGCCTTGGACAAGACTCAACAATGGGAATGGCAAAGAATGATGGACTTTTCTGAGCAGTTGAGAAAAAACAGGATTCAACAGTTACTGTAAGTGGAAAGGGGAGCAGAAGTGGAGAGAATGATTGAAAAAGGACACCAAAATTAAGAACATAATGTGTAAGTTTGATATGCAATTAATACAACACTTGTCTTTTAACAAAAGTTACTTTCCATTTTCTTGCTAAATGATGATCCAGTTCAAAGAGAAACACACTAAGTTTCCTAAAGTTTCGCACCAATTTTTGTTTGCACACAACGAATGAAGTTTCTTTTTACAAACTTTGTGAAATCTGCTCTTTTTGTAATTTTGTATACTTTTACACACTTGTGGTAGAAAAATGATACTAAGACAATCAGGGCCAGAGGGACAAGTATGATGGTGGAGTTGCTAACGGGAATAGAAGAGGGCCAGTTTAGGAGAAATTATTTTACTGTAGGTTAGTAACAGATCCACCATGAAGAAAAAGCTAGAGCGAGCAGAGGCAGATCTACAAATGATCAGCAAAGAAGAGATGATTGTAAGCATGTGATTAGATTATATCTCCCCAGAAAAGAAAAAAAAAAGAGAAAGAGGTGCCAAGTTCTAAGGAAGGGAGAAGCTGTCAAAGGAGTGGTCAGATAATTCTCTAAAGCCTGCTGATGGGAAGTTGGTATAAAAATCTCAAGAAGAAAGGAGTGACCCAAAAAAGATAAACAACACAGAATAATCTGTTAGTGAAAGCCAAATCTCTTCTTTTTAATCAATTTTTTTTACTGGGAAACATAACCCGCTCTCACTTCCTGCAAAAAATCTCTGTAGAATGTGTATTTTAGTTTTCCCCAGCAAATGTTACCAACAGTAGCTTCTGTATGAAGAGTTCTTTGATGCCAAAGTAGTAGTTTTATTAAAATGTCAGCTTCCTACTGTCACCAACTCAACAATTACTCCTTAAATCTTTTTGTCAAATACAAAGAATGTGTAAAACCAGATGCAAACATCCAACCAGATGAACTATAATTTTAGTTTCTTACTCACCCCTCCTATGATCAATGTATTATTACTGGGACAGAAGGTGGCCCTTGTTGGAGTAATATTAGTTAAAGCTGTCTAGAGAAGGCCACTTAAGTACATTTTACTGTCATACAAAGTGTTTTAAACAATAATATTCCTTTTACCCTAAGACAGGTTCATCCCAACCAGCTAGAATATAACTTGCATTGTCTAGAGCTTTAAATTGTATTAGTTATAACATTTAAAATATTTGAGCTTAAAAAATACAGCTTTCTGAGTCTAGATAAGGCTTTATTTTATCTATTTTGACACTACATGCTTTAATTTAATCTATGTATCGTGAAATGGAGTAGGTTCTCCATACCCTTAAAGAATGAACCTACAGAGAAATTTTTGTAGGACTCTTTTGCTGGAAAAATTGTCTTAAATTACAAAACCCTAAGACATTTTTTTGTTAAAGCATTAGTTAGGAATATGGTGGTAACCCACATACAAATAGTGCCTAACTCTGATAGGACAATCAGAATAAGTTTCAGTTTAAAAACTACTGAAGAAAAACCCAGAAAAACTAACCACATTTTTTAGCATGAATGGACATACCTTTCTAACATCTGAACTTTTCGGTTCTGTTGTCCAGGTGATGATCCGAGATACTGCCAGCCTAGTTTCACTTGAATTTATGAAATCCCCTGGGTCCATCTGCTGTGCAAGAGTCTCTATGTATTTAAGAATTGCAACTTTAACCTGCAAATGTAAGCAGAGTCAGGTAAACAGATAAAAACAAAAGTGTGCTGTAAATGTGATTGTACTCAAGAAACAGGGTTCTATTTATTTAGAACAAATAATCCAGAATGGCTAACATAATGGGACAAAATGAGATACTTTTTTTTAAAGTGAATTAAATATTGGCAATTTTATCAGAAGTATTTTAGCTGATTTTAAAATTAATTACCTGGAGTCAATGTTTTTGTTTAATACCCATATAGTATCTATAATCTGTAAATGAGTCTACTGTTCTAACAGACATCTTCATTCTCACTAATATTAAATAAAAATACTAGCATACTGCATGTGCAACTGTTTAGCCATTCACTTTCTATTTAGTTTGTTTATATTTGGCATAGGGAGCACCACCTGATGAACTGGAGAGGATACATACAGATGTAATTGGCTTCTTCCAGTAAACCATATTTAATTTGTACTCAGAATCCCCTGGCAGTCCCTTTAGCTAGCAGAAATCTATGCTGAGCATTAAACATCTTTGTTAGGGGATAATTTTTGTAAAACATCTTCCTATTATAAACAAACCATAAGGGAAATAGGACTGTTACAATAAAGCAGTGCCAGCAAGTAAGCAATAACACACATGGCAATCAGTACACACATTTTCTTTGAAGGAATTCACTACATTAATAAAAGTCAGTGTGTTTATGAATAGGCATAAATGAGACAAGGAAATGGGGTGGGTGATTATTTGGATGATCTGGTTTCACTTCTTAACTGTTTCTGTCTCTATTAACTATGGTGCTAGATCTGAGATTATGCACAGTAAAACCTGAGAGTTTTGTTTTTTTTTAATGTGTTTGTGGCTTGCACTGATAACAGTTCTGAATAAACTGGACGGATCATTTAAAAGCTTCCTTCAGTCATCCTACTATTTCAGATATATAAAAAATGAAATGCATCAATGCACTGAGTGACAAACATGTTAGTGGAAGGAACTGAAACTAAATGTAATTTAACCATATTAATTTTTTCCCTCTCTTGCTGGCTATTAGGTCTTGCCTTCTCTGAAGTTACACATAACCCAAGGATTGAAGCTCTTTATGGTACATAAATCAATGGAAAATACTGTTAAGAACCTGGCAGCTAGAATTTTCTCTTTTTGAGATAAAAATCTTAAATTACTTATATTTTGCAAAATGTGTAATTCAAAACACACACTGAAAACAAAACATCTCCTTTCTAATAGCCAATCTAGTATAATTGTGCGCATATACTATTTCCTCCCCCACAAGGCTAATGAGCCTTTTTGTGACATCGCTGTGTCCATCTGCTAGCGATACAGGAGGGCCAGGGAGCAGTGGTAGAGTCCCACAGGGGAAATATATAGGCCCAAGGCTAATTAAGGTGTGGTTCCCTGGAGACTAGAAAGGGTGGCTACAGGTTAATTGGAGCACCTGCAGTAAATTAAGGCCTTGTCAGGAACCTAATAAAACCCCCTGCTTCAAGAAGTCAGAAGAAGGAGGAAGGAGAGACGACTGGAGCTCGGAGGTGAGACTTGAAAGGTCAGAGACTCGAAGTAAGGGAGACCCTCCCAGCAGGGGATGGAGATTCTCTCCCCCAGCATCTAGGGACTGAAGATACCCCACCCAAGGAGGAAGAGGGTAAGAACCTGCAGGGGTTGAGAGGCGCTGGGGCTCAGAGTGAGGAGAAACCCAGACCCCTTCCCCGCTTCCCTCCTTTACCACTTTCCCAGGCCACTAGTGGGGCCCTCGGCTCCCCAAGAGCAGGGAGAAGGGATGGCATCTTAGACCCCACCAAGAAAAGAGCAGGACCCACCACACTAACATTGGCCATCTTGTCACCACATATACCTTTAAAGCCAGATGCTACGATTAGAAACCAATGATAACATGGTGCAAAAATGCACCCAGCTATCTGTACACAAAAATTCCTAAGAACAAGATATAAGGTTTATTCAACAGTTAAAAATTGTGGAGAAAAGCATTCCCAATGGAAGTAGAGTCAATCTGTCTTCAGGAAAGATGGTGGCCCCTTGTTGTCTACAGAAAGGAAGGAGCACTGAATAGCAGGTGAGTAGAAGTAGGAACCATCTAAAGGGCAGCTTGTGACCTCAGTCCCATTATGAACAATAAGAGATGACAGTCATTTTGAAAAAGGTTAGTTCATGGTGTCTTTTTTTTTTTTTTTTGAAAGAGAACATTATTCTTCTGTGTCTGTGGAAACTTCTATGTTGAAGAACAAGAAAAGATGACCATTAGAATCATAGAAGATTAGGGTTGGAAGGGGTCTCATAAGGTCATCTAGTCCAACCCTCTGCTCAGAGCAGGACCAATCCCCAGACAGATTTTTACCCCAGTTCCCTAAATGGCCTCCTCAAGGATTGAACTCACAACCTGGGGTTAGCAGGTCAATGCTCAAACCACTGAGCTATTCCTCCCTCCTTGTACAGTAACTGGAGTTGTTCAAGATGTTTGTCTCTATGGGTGCTTCACTTCAGTGAGGCATGCTCCCTATGAGTCTTTGACTGGGGACTTTGGGTAGTGCCAATTCAGTCCGCGCATGAGCTGTAGCTAACCCCATGCCCTCTATTGAGGGCATATAGGGCAGTGTCAGATAAGATACCATCAATTCCTTCTCTACCACAAAGTCCCGCAAAAGCAAAGACTCCAAAGCAGAGGGGAAAGATGGCGCGGTTAGTGGAGGACAAAAGACAAACCTCTTGAACAACTCCAGTTACTGTATAAGGTAAGTAACTTTCTCTTTGAGTAATGTCCCTACAGGTGCTCCACTGATTTATTGATTGCATTTCAATTGTAATCTTGAGCTGTATAGGAAGTAAATTAGTTTGTGACATATATTACTTAATTTATATTTGTTTTCTTATTTTTGTAATAAATCTGTAAAAGCATACTAGAGTCATTCCTCTCTCAAAACTTCAATGTGGGAAAACAACTTATTTAGAGGTAAAGGTAAATGCATTGAGTAGCTCCTGGTCATGTATTTTATTTATTTGAATAAAATCCTGTTCAAACTATTACACATAAGCATGATGCATTTGCCAAAATGGTCCTACATGACTTATCACTGTCCCAGATCAGTAATATTTGCTAAAAACCTTCACTTCTTCCTTCCAGCCATCGATCTGGCCAGTATTTTCATGTATCTGTCACCTTCAAACTGCATTCCTTTAATTAACTGTATGTGAAGTTGAATGTGAAAACAATGCGAAGATGCTAGCTGGTGCAAAACCTGGCTGTCTGCCTCCTTCGTGGACTAGGTCTTCAGAAGCACATTATTCCTGTTTTCTGGGTCCCCCACTGGCTCCCCATCTACCTCTGAGGCCAGTTCAAGGCCCTGCTTCCAATTTTCAAAGCCATTAATGGGTCATATTCCAGCTTCATTAAAAATCATATAGCTATCTATGAACCATGGAGACAGCTGTGCTCCTTTGGACAAAATACAGAACACAAAGTCCAGGACACAGAGTGTGTGAGCCAGAATCAAGGCGCTCTTGGCTGAGGGAGATACGCCTGTAAAACAATTTCCCGAAGAGATGAGCAATCCAGAATCTGATCACTATTAGGTCATGCTAAAAGACTTTCCTCCTTGATATAGTTTTGCCATCATAACAGGAATGATATTTCCAACAAACTTCATTCCCTCTCACCAGTACATAACCATCCCTTCAGCAAGAGTTTCTGAAAAGCACAGAAGGAGAAGAGCTGAACTCCATCAAGTTCAAAAGGAATCTTTCTGTGCCAATCCAATTAACCCTGGGAAGTACTATGGGGATGGGTACCAGTACAAAATACTAACACAGGTAGGTAGAGTCCTTAACACTACTACTACATTACATTTTTGATTACTTCTAATAAATATGTTCTCTGGCTGTTCAGTGATAGTAGTAAGTTTTAGGAAGAAGTTGAGGGGTACGGAATGGGGTATGATAAGTTCTTGGATTTCTGAAGACAAGATTA
This sequence comes from Gopherus evgoodei, assembly GCF_007399415.2. Taxonomy (NCBI): domain Eukaryota; kingdom Metazoa; phylum Chordata; order Testudines; family Testudinidae; genus Gopherus; species Gopherus evgoodei. The sequence goes on from NC_044323.1 coordinate 85,326,726, forward strand.
TTGCCTGTTAACTGTAAACTTTACAAAAAAGGTAATATTTAAAAAATGCTTTAAAAATCTGTTTGAAACTACACATATTGAGACAATAATTTGAAACCACAGCTCTAAGAAAGAGGTAGCTTCTCCAGACAACTTCTAATAGAGAAATATTATATTTCTCTAACATTGAGGAATCTTTATGATAACTGCTTGGTCTGTTCCCTAAATCAGTCTTAAAAAAAAAACCTTTCTTCTGTCATCAGGAGGATGATCTTGGCCTTGGCTTCCTTGGTCTTAAGCTCTGGCTCCAATCTTTAAGGAATTCCACTCTTTGGACCCCATCCTCATACCAAAAATCCATGCTTTCTTTCAAATCTACAGCATGAACTTCACAAAAGGGAGCATATCATGCTTTAGTATTTACATCAGAATTCTATGGAGAAAGTAACTTGTAGCAATCAACGCATTAATCTTTCAGCAATAAACCTCTGTCTTAAGGACATGCTGCAGAACAAATTGTGTGATTTCATTACTACTTCATTTGTTTTCTTCAACAACTCTGATCACATCATAAGATAGTAGCTGCTATTTAATACACCACCACAAAGTAATAGTAGTCAAAGTATAAACTGTCCTCAAAGTGAGTAATATTATAAAGTTTACTGTGCTGCAAACAAAAAAGCAAAAAAACAAAACAAAAAAATGAGGTAATTGCATGTGACTTCAGCCCCACTGTGTATAGAGAAAAAACAGTGTAATCTTGTGCATTGTTACGTTGCATAACATTCCAAACTGTGTACAAAACTTTCGTGCAGGACAGAGCAGAAAAATCCAGCTTTGTATATGCTTGTTATTTCCCCAATTTGCCTTATTTGTAAATCTTATTAGGATTTACTGCATTTATACCAAAGCCAACCTCTTCTCTAATTGTACATGTCCTAGAGAAATCAGTTTTAATTTTAGGTTGTACAACAATTTTTATGTCAACATATTCTTAAGCTGTGAAAATGTGTGCATATATAATGCAACACATTACTTTTAGAAAAGCTTAAATAAAATAATGCACTAAACATAAAAGTAATATGTTTTTGAATGAAAATTTAGGTACATGTGTTAATATTAACATTACTTAAATTTTAACTATGCCCATAACATACAAGATGAAAGTAGTTTAGGGAAAAACCTTCATTGTCAGAACTACATCCGGAAAAGAAGATTGGGAAATCACAAACATAAAATGAGAAAAGACTTGATAGAGTGAGTTTGCATAACCAGCTTGGTGTTAGGCAGCCATATTTTTGTTGCTTCTGTATTCACTGGAGTGTGGTCTTTATCAGGTCTGTTTTTGCAAAAAACGCTCTGACACTAGTATGTCACTTGAAGTTGAATATCTGCATGCTTAAAGTTTCTTGCAAAGGTTAGTAGCCATAGACGGATGCATACAAATAAAAATTATCAAACACTGTAAAGTTTTACATAGGGTTAAAAAAGGCAATAATGCAGATAAAAAACCTTGGAGCTCCAAAAAGAGCGAAGCTGGTCCTGCAGTGCTGGCTTGACTGTCTGAAAGTTTATAAAAACAAAATCCACCAAGTGAAAACCTTTTTTGTAACACAAATCCAAATAGTAAGAGAAAGCAAATTTCTATCAACAAATATTTCATTTGCAATCTAGACTTGTAAATTCTTACCTTCAAACTAGGTGTCTGAGTCTGGTCAACAGTGAATCTCATTAAAATACTGAATTGGAGATCATTCGGAAAAGATTCCCTGAAAAATAAAGAATCAGGCAAAACATACTGAATGCATAGGACACGCATTTAATAACTGTACAGGTGGTTGCTCTAATTTATAAAAACTTTGTCTACCTTTCAAACTACAATATATGCCTATCTGTTTTAATCTCTGGGTACATATGCTAGATCATACTTTCCGAAACATCCAGCTAATGTAGAAAAGAACATACATCAAATGATCTTACTACTTTCAAGCAATTATATGAGCTAACATGTAAGAAACAAAAACTCTCTCAACAGTAAAAAGAACAGGAATACTTGTGGCCTTAGAGACTAACCAATTTATTTAAGCATAAGCCTTCGTGGGCTAAAACCCACTTCATCGGATGCATGCAGTAGTTCATCCAATGAAGTGAGTTTTAGCCCATGAAAGCTTATGCTTAAATAAATTTGTTAGTCTCTAAGGTCCCATAAATACTCCTCATTCTTTTTGCTGATACAGACTAACACGGCTACCACTATGAAATCTCTCAATGGCATGTGACTCATTAAATCGAATCCTGCTAGGATGTGCATTTCATAATCTAGAAAACCAATTCTGTATTCATCTTTCAATGGTAAGCATTCAAAATATCTGGGATGATCTGAATTCCTTAAATTGGCTGGTATTTAGAAAACCACTACTATTACATTTGTTACATTTTAAAGCCATCCACAGGTTGTGTTTTGGGGCCAATATCCTCACAGTACAGTAAGAAAGAAATGTGGGAATATACTCTGGTACCAATTAAAATTGCACACACATTTTTGTCAGCAATGTACTACCTTGTGACATCAAGTGCCTTCTGAACTTTTGCTTGTACAGACCCAAGCAAATCAGCACCCATTTTCTTCAACAGCTGTGTCAACAACACAAACAACCAATCCTGTAGATCTTCTTTATGGACCTGGATGAAGTCAACCAAGGTCTCCAAAAACATGCTGAACACCTAAAGGAGGCAGAGAATGGGGAAAAAAAAGGGGGGGGGAGGGAAGAAAAGGAAACGACATTGACCTGTGTTGAACTCACAAATGATGAAGAAAGCAGTAGGGGAATCAAAGGCAGATAGAGGCAGTGATTTGCAGCCAAGCAGGAAAACAATCTGTCTTGCTTTTCATTGGTCTCCGTGATACAAGAGAATATTGCTATTCAACTTCAGCTGAAGTTTGACAATTAGCTATTCCATGCAGTATCATTGGGTAAATAAATGTTTACTGTGATGGCTGGCACAACTTTATTTAATTTTTTAAATTTAAACTTCTTTCCACTTCAAGCTTTATGTAATTAAGTCAGTTCTACGTAGACAATAAAACTGGCTTATCTTTTTTAAAAAAGCAAAGAGACCACAGAATGCTTAATTAAAATATAAGCTGTGGAGATCTGCATCAAGAGAATGCTTGTTCCTTTCCATAGACTATTTGGAGAATGGAACAGGCTTCTCTGTTCCTGCAGCATTCTGAAACAAATTATTCACCCTAGCAGAAGAAAAACTACAGTACATTTCTGATTATGATGTCCTTTTGAAATATATGGAATATTAATCTTTCTAAAAACATATTAGCTACTATAACAACATTTTGGAAGAGTGGTGTTGGGAAGCAAATATTCAGGAAAATGATCTATAAGTACATTTATGCTGCATAGTACCTCCCCCTGGCAGTGATTCTCAGAGCCCAGGTCAACTGACTTGGGCTCACGCTCTGAGTCTAAAAAATAGCGGCATGGACATTTCCGTTTGGGCTGGAGCCTGGGCTCTGAAACTCAGACAGAATCTCGGTGCCTGGGCTCCAGACCGAGTGGAAACATCTACACTATTTTTAGCCCCATTAGCCCAAGCCCTATGAGCCTTAGTCAGTTGACCTGGGCTAAGAATTGCTACAGTATTTTTTTTTCCCAGTGTAGATGTACCCTATGTCAACTTGTATACTGCAAACTGCACCAAATGTATAAGTGTGAATGACAATTTTTTTTTTAAACAAATTTCAAAACTTATAGTACAACCTTAAGATCAAGAAGTATTTTAGGGCTTGGGGTTTTTAAGTGTATGTATATATAAAATTTACCACTAGGTGGCATTTTTTCTTTTTAGGACCTTTCACTAGCTTTTGGATTTACATGTGCTTATGCAGGAGTGGAACAGTCATGTTCTAGATATACAATTTTAAAGGTATGTATTATGCCAGAATTCCAGCTTAATCTAGGCCATAACACACTGCTGCATAAGTGCACGCATGACAGAGTTCACTATAATTACTTTTTAACACCGATGTCATATGGTCATGAAGATAAATATACCCAACACACTAAAGGTGCAAATCCATATGTTTAGTTTACAAGTGTCCGTCATTAGGTATTTGAGGCTGGCACTTGGTTAATAGGCACTGGATGCCAAATATACATTCAAATTCTCTCAGGATTCTACAGACACCAAACAGTATAATCTTCAGGGCTACTTTAAATATTTTAAGTATTAAAAACCATCTTCCTGTCCCAAATAGGTAAAAGGTTCCTCGAGAGAAAACATTTTCTTCCCACTCTAAAATGAAATATTGTAGGGTATATTCTCCTCCCTTCCATTTATTGTTCTTGATCTTTCTCTCGCTGGGAGAAGGCTGAACATTACTCCATGCTGCTCCTGGTTGAGGTGGCGGGTGCGGGTGGGGTTACCCAAGAACCACATTGGAAGGTCCCCACAACCAGCGCTCCTACCCACTGATAACTCAAGGGCACAGAAAAAAAAACAAAAAAAGCTATCAAGCTCAGGACTTTAACTCTGATTCCACATAAGGAATAGCATATAGCTTGTTGTGTAGGCCATTCTAAATGTGTTTTGCAGAATTATTATATCTGTACATACAAATCTCCAAACAATAGCACTGGAAAGTCAAATGATCAAATTATGTCAATTAATCTGCCTGAGTTACATATAACTATAAGCGAACTAGACTTGTAACAGGGCATTCCAAGTGCCTTTTCTTTCTTCCAGGAAACTCCATTAGGTTTGGTTGAGATATCAACTGTTAAAATATCACTATTTCCCTGCTGTCACTTGCATTCTTCAGGAATATTTTGGCAACATGTCAAAATAACAGAACATGAACATTCAAAAGAGCTGGACCCATGCTGCCACCGCAGCAGCACACACATCTCTGGGAATAACCGGGAGCTGTTAAAATAGCTGTAGTGGGGAAAAGGGTGGGAAGAGGGCCAAGCTGGTCTCCCCCAGGTCCAACACAGAGCTCCAGTTGCCCATCTTTACCTTTTTCCTCTTTAAACACAAAACAACAATAAACCTAGAAAATTACATATAAAAAACTATTTTAAAGGGTGTTATTTCAATTGCAAAGTTGAGCACTCAAAAGTTAGGAAATGTCATATTTAACATCGCCTAGGGAATGCTGCTCCCTATACATATACATTGTTGTACAGGGTAAAAATGTAATTAATTTGAAATTTTGAACATCCATGGGACTTAAGTTTCTGCATGGACTTATAAAAACTCTAGAAAATGGGACCTGGGTGCTTTTGAAAATTTTATTCACAGTCCTTAATTACATGATCACATACTTTTTTTTTTTTTTTGCAGGACCCCTGTCTCAGTGCACAGGATGGATGTCCAACGAGGGCAAATTAAGGGTTTATGGTTAACCTTACATCAGGCATTTCCTAACTTTTGAGGATTTAACTTTGGAATCTAAATAACACCCTTAAAGTAGCTTCTCTCTCTCTCTCCCCCCCCCCCCCCGTGTGTGTGTGTGTGTGTGTGTGTGTGTGTGTGTGTGTGTGTGTGTATATATATATATATATATATATATATAGGATGTGCAACATGGCTGAATTAAGATTGCTCTCACAGCTGCAATTTTTGGAATTACCTGATTTCTGAATGTTTGTTTCTCAAACTTAACCGTATGTTAACACCACCTTTTTATTATTTTGCATTGTACAAGCCAAATTAATTAGTCTACACCAGCTTCCATTGGTCTCAGAAAATATTTGAACAGCAAGGAATCTGCAACTTTTTTTTTGCTAGGGAAAACACAGCCAACCCCAAAAAGTGTGCTGAAGTTGCAGACCAGGCATTAGATGTGCTTTGGGCATGTACTGATTTCGTGCATTCCCACTACAGCCAGGGGACTAATAAGGAGCACAGCACAGATTAAAACTATTGTTCCCTAAAGGAGGGAGTACCTTTCCTCATTGCAACATGAAACTGCTGAGGCCAAGAATTTAGCAAGATCGAAAAAAGGAATGGACACTGCTACAGACAGCAAGATATCTGGAGCTGTCGTAGTTAATGATAAATTATAGAAGGGATATTAAATATAATTTTTCAGGGCCTGAGCCAGTATCTAACTATAGAAAGGGATGAGACCTAATGTCGGAGAAAGATTACCACACATTTGCTCACTGCAAGGTTCTTATACTTTCCTCTCAAGCCCACTGATCACCCTCATAGAAAGATTACTGGACTAGATGGACCTCAGGTCTAATGCAGTATGGCAATTCTTATGTTTTTTCCAAGGGGATGACTTTTCCTCTTGCTGTTATGGCCCTTCATGAAGAAGGGAGGTGAAATTGGTCTCTCCTTTTACCAACGGAGAATTCATCTAGCCCAATTTATTAAATGTGAGGGAAGGGGAAAACACTGCTAATGTCATGCTTGAGAATTAAATGTACAAAAGAAGGACGTATGAAGTTATGGTTTCCACAGTAACTATAAATCTGACACCAGCACATATTTAATATTTTGTACTGCTATGTACTCATCTATATCATTATATACATGCAGTGCGAGAGTTAGAATTGCTGGGAAAATTGCAGCTTTCAATTTTTTGGCTTTTGTACATTTTCAATTCTCAACCATGATGTTACAGTAAGTGCTGCGTCTGAGTTTCCTTCCTTTAAAAAAAAAACAAACACAAAACCCCCAAAAAACTTGGTTGGAGGGAAAAACTCAAAGAAAATTGTGACTGATCTTTGTGAAGCAAGATCCATGTCATACAGTGCATGTCAATTTTCAAGTTCAGTTATTATTAAGTTGGAGAAATAGTGTACAGATAGTCACAAAATTATTTGCTGTCTTCCTACGTACATATGTACACACATAATTAAGTTTAAAATCAAGCACATTGTTACATCAAATGTACTTTCATAAGGACAAGACGCATATTTCAGTTTGTTGGACGTCATAGAAAAGAAAGAAATTAATTTTATCAGGGACTACTGGAAAAAAGTCAACATTACTGTTTTATTGGTAGATACCTCTTTTGCTACCAGTTAGCAAATGAATTAATTGAAAATCTAAAGTTGCATACTATAATGCTGGCTCTTTAAGAGGATTCTGACTCAGCCTCAACTATGCTAGGCTTAGGTTTTCTCCCCTAAAAGAAAGACATAAGGGGTCACTAGGTTTTCTGGGGAATATCAGGGCAACCCGAATTCAGTCAGAGAGTATGGAAAAAAAGCTTGCTGGAGAGGTGACAACTTTTCAGAGCTCCCAGGCAAAAGGCCTAGAAGAGAGAACTGCAAGAACAGTAACAACTTGTTGAGGAACAAGCGTCAGCTGAGGGACCTGCAGGGAGAAAGGAATGTAAAGGATTTAGAATGTGGAGGTCTTTTAGGAAGGGGAAGCCCTGATAAAGGACAGGAAGAACTTTTAGCCAAGATGGGGGGTTATGTGGATGTCAAAGCCCATTATAAACTGAACGGACTAAATGAATCCATGAAAGACGGCTGCAAGGTTGTGTGTATTATTTTATGGTACTAAGCCACACTCAGCAGAGGAAGCAGTATTGTGAAAATATGAGATACAGTGTCTTGTTTGACACATGACAGAAGGGAAAACTGAGGCAAGTGCAGGGCCAAAACCAGACTTCTCTAGCTAAAGGCTTTTAACTATGTCGAAGTTCAAAGGCGTACAGCAAACAAAGAAAGTGTTATGAGCTTCTTAACAAAAAGGTCACAAGAATCTATTATAATTAGAAATGCAAATTAAATATAGCAGTTGCTACCAGCTCTCCCTATATAATAGTATTTGTTAATAATGATAATATTCTAATATTTACATTTAACAATGCAAGCAGAAATCTGAAATACAACATATATACAGCACAGACAAATATTATGGGAAACCTTAACTTCTGAGTACTTGATGTTCCATCATAACAATTAATTGTGGATTTTTTTTTGGTGATTTTTAAAGATTAAGGAATTGAGCCAGGAGCTTACAAACTCTGCTTTCTTTGTCACAGGGGCTCATAAATTTCTTGATCTGGAGTTATTTGGTTTGGTGCCTCTTATACTGAAATCTGCAGGCTGAATAAGCTGGTTAAACATTTATATGCTCATAGAGCACTTCAGATTTCCCAAAATAAATGTTCATATTAAATTAAATTATCTTCAACCTTTGTCTTGTCTCAATTAATGCCTATAAAACAAAACAAGTTTGACATTTTGTTTCTAATTTCAGCTGTGTCTATTTATGTCTGGGAATAACACAAAAATGATTCAAGTGATTTTGCTCAAATTTAAAAAACAAAACACCATCACCTCCCAAAAAAAACTCACAAAACAAAAAACCCAGACACCTCTGAATTGGAGACAAAGCATGGACAGTTTGTTTGAGAAACTTATATGAGCATCAAAACAAAAGCGTGAGATTAGAATGGAAGCTGGAATTCAAACTCTAATTATAGTGGGAACGATCCATACGTGCTATAGTTTCTCTAGATACAGTCTTTGTTTTCATTATTAAATTTTAAATTCTGAAATCAGTCATCTTAATCACATTTTGATAGTGGAGAAAAACAGATATTGTAAGAAAAAATAACTATAATTGAGATCTTTCTTTAAAATGAATTAAGTTTCAGATGCGCCAATCACCACAATATAGAAAAGGAGTGCATAACCAAATAAGGTCAGTTAATTAGTAGAAAAACACATCTCAAAACATTACCACACATAATTCTATATGAATTGCGAAAGGCTTGACACTGCATGAACTCTTTGAGGGAGGAAAAAAATAGAGAAAAAGCGTTAATTTCACAATCATGCAATAAGGTTAGATTTCCAGCAAATATTGATCCAACTTACTCTCTAAAGAGAGTTCCAACACAGGGGACAGCATGCAAAAAGAAAAAAGGGGAAAAAAGATAAAAACACACAAATTAGTTTCCATCAATGCAAAGTTCCTGTATGGAAGAAAAAAACAAAAAATAAAAAGGAATTTCAAAACCTGTACAGTAAATTTAAAATTATGTTTCTACTGTTCTTAGAATAGTTTGGAAATAAGCAATTGGTTTGCTCCTGTTCATTTTTTTCCTTAAAACCAATTTTTTTCCCCAGAAGGACACAACTACGCTACTATTTTCTTATATTTGGTTTTAAAGATGTACTGGAACACATTAAAAAAAATTAGACCTTCACACCTTTACATATTGTAGTTATAATAATTCCTGTAGAAGCTGGGAGAAAAACTCTTAGAAAAGATTTTATAAGGTCACCTCACATATAAAAAAATTAATTTTAAATTAACTCTTTGATGTTTAAAGTTGGGGTATCCTGCTGCGCGCTGCTCGACAATTAATGGTTGGTAATATCTCGTGGTGGCAACACAGTCAGTGATTGGAACTGGGGTTAATTGTAAATATTTTTTTATAAGTCACTACTGTACAGTCACAAACTTTGGTTTATACATAAAATGGATGATACCTCAGTTTACAGAACAAAAGAGGTGTTGTTAAATCAATGTGTCCAGTAAACATGAAAAGGAGAGAGATATTATATACATATCGAACGGGATAATTCTTTATGACATCTCAGTATCTATTTTAAAGTCATCTTCATTCCAAAAAAGATGCCATGCATGCTTATAATGTCACTTCTGTTTTTTTGTACACTATTCTCATGAAATAATTTAAATGCTATATTTGGCATATACAATTTCAAGCTGGAATATTTTTAATTCTGCATATTTTGCAAAGAAAAATAAGTTTTTAGTATAAAGAAAATTTTCACTCAGTAGTTCTTTGATATATCAACTGATGTAACATTTGTAAACCAGCAGCCAAACTCCTATTAACTAGCGTCCAAGTCAAATAGTGACAAAAATCAGCAATTTGCCATTTCATCAACGTTGATATATTTATGGAGTTTACATAAATGTTCTAGACAGCAATATTGCTAAAAGAATACTGTACATGCATGACCAAGTAAAATAATGCAGAAGTTTACATGAGATGCGCATCTCATACATTTATCACTTTGCTTCAGCAGTACCCACCGCCATTATTCATCTCCTGGAATTCTATATTTTTCAGTACTCTTTTTGTGTGTGTCGTCATTCTCTCATCCTCCCCTCTTCTACTTCTGGCTGTTCACTTGATCTCTCTGGGGCATCTCTTCTTCAACTTTTCCCTTTTCCACTGCATCCTCCTCTCTTGACTCACTATGATCCTCAAAGCCTTTACCCTTCAGGTTCAGGCCTCTGTTCTCACGTGTACCCCAAAACTCCCGAATTTCTAATCTTGCCATAGGTGGCTATTACTCTGCTTTATCCATAAAAAGGGGAGACAGCAGACAAACTTTGACAAGTTAATTTGGTGCTTTACTGTTAACTTTAAATTAGTCAAGATTTCAGTACAGTTTACATATCACCAAGTTCTGAAGGGTTATCAAGTGTACATTAACATTTTGATAGGCATTTTTCAGTATTCTATTAGCAGCAGCCATCAGTTGTGACATTTATAGTAGAGTTGTAAAATACTGAGATGAACCACTTTCTGTTTTGCTATGAAACTGAGTGTTTTTGCTATCACTTAATCAATACTGATAGATGGATAGAAACTAGCATATGCTGTACATCTCAAACAAAATGATTACCTATTACTTTCAATCCATAGAATACCTATAATTCAAGATAAGCCCTACATTATAAACAAACATTAAGTTTTAAAAATGTTTTATATTTATTTTCATATCAGCATCTGTACTGCTGTGCCCAGTTTTCTGAGACGTTTCACTATAAGTTCGTAAATGGAGCATTAAATAAGGCACAATGGTCCACCCACTTGAGAGAGAGAGAAGGCAAACAACCAAAACTGAAAATATAACCCAAAAGTGGAGATTCAATAAAATAAGTTAGTTCAAATTGCTCTTAGAAACCCAAAAGAATATTTTAATTGTTATAGCGTCATCCTGATTTATGAGGTACTGGTCCATATTTGCCTTGTAAAAAAAGTCATGTAATGTGAACAAAACATGATAACGTTTTATTACTGATAGCGATATATTCTTTACCCGCATTTTACTACATATTAATGACTATATAAAAAGAATTAAATAAACTGTGGAGCCCTAATTTCCAACCAGTCATTTATCTATGAGAATAAAGAAAGACATAACATAATCCATTATCACTCAAAAACATATACTCAAGAAAGCATCTGAAGTATTTACCAGTGGTTGCTAATCAGCCTCATTTTGTAAATTTAACTAATATTTCTTGCATCAGATGAACTCAATAATGTTCCTGAGTGAGAATCACTTTTCATTTTACTTTTGCAACAAATACTATGAGCTTACAAGAATATTTAAAAATGTTGAACACTCTCTAAATGTTGAATACATTTCTATTTAGGTACAATAAAGTATTGTTTACTTTAACTCAATTATCCTGTATCAATAAAAGAAAAAGTAAACTTGTTTCAAATCTCAAATTAAGTAGATCAAAACACCACAGTTTCCTTACATTCTATCAGTTAACTCAAAACAGTGAAAATTAAGAACACATACCTATGCCTCACCACCTGTTTGCAAAGAGTTCCTAAATAACTCCTATGACCACCTCTCGCAATTCAATTTTTATAATACACCTTTATGGCAAATACTTTTAGTGTGCAAATTAATACTTAATATCATTTACAGAAATTGTTCTGTAGTATTAATCTAAAATATTTCAATGTGCTGACTACAAGTAAACAAAGGAATATCAACAGAAAAAAATAAAACATACCTTGCTATGAGGGTCAGCGAACATCCTTGTGAAGATTTCACACAATCTTTTTAATTCAACGCGACTGTTAAAATGACATGAGATAATTAATTAGTCAACTACGGGATACTGTAAGGAATTATTTTAAAAAGGACACAGACTAGATACTTCAAGTCCAAAGTTCAGATTAAGAGGTTTTGAAAAATACCTTTTCAAACAGAAATATTTTCATCTTTGCTTAAAATCTAATTTGAAGTTTAACTTCAATTTAAACATTCTTATGTGCTATTTGCAACCCAAATAACATAACAATGGTACTAGTACAGAACAACCAGTGAAACTGACTAGAAGTCAAAGTGAAAATAGCTATTAAACATCTCTAATAATAAAGTTAATTTTACAATTTTCAGTTTTAATAATCTGATGTTAATACAGATAAAATTTATTTTTAAATATGACTTAATCCAATAATGTCCCTTTATAGTAACACTTACAAAACGTTATATAACCAAAACATTGTTTAAATTTCCACTTATGACTAAAATATGAAACGGTATATTTAGAGACATTCTTAGCTAGAAAGGTGCTTCCCAACGCAGGCAGACAGACATAAGCTAGTTCTGCTTGAGCTAGCATGCTAAAAATAGCAGTGTAACCATAAAACAGATTGGTGGAGGCTCGGGCTATCCATTCTATATACTCAGAGGGACAGGTGGGATTGTACTGTACTCAAGTAGCGACTCCAAGCCACAGCCTGGCCCGCTGTGACCACACTCCTATTTTTAGTGCGCTAGCTTGAGTTGAGCTACCAAATGTCTGTCTACCTGTGCTGGAAAGCACCCTCTCAGCAGCTGTGTAGATATACCCTAGGAGTATCAAATAGTTTCTGTTGAACGCAAGATTGTACCTCCAGTTGACACAAATTAGGACTTCACAGATTAGGAGTTTTTCTGTCCTGAGGAGCTCTTGCTTTAAATTTTGTCTCTAATGCTATTAAATAAGGACTTCTAACACTATTTATTATTTCTTCAGTGCCACCAATAATTTCAACACCATACAAGGTTCCCAGACAAAAATTATGTTAAAGTAGAACATATATCAGTAAATTAAAGATAAAAATATTACAGGGATGTTGTAATTATACCCCAAATAAGAATTACAAACCCAGGAAATTAAGAGTAAATTTAAAAGAAATCTAAACATGACATGGTATCAGAATGCTGTTAAATAAACAAACAAACCTTAACTCTGCTTTGTAAAGATATCATTGTGATGAGTAACAATTATGAATAGTGCACTACAGTCCCAGATTAAACTAAACTGATTTTTAAAGACATCTGATAATTTTGAAAAAATGCTTCCCTCATGGTATCATTGCAAGGAAGAGATAAGGTTATCTGGGTGCACTAACTGTGTATTTGCATATTAACATGTTTGGATTTCTTTTAAATTTAATCTTAAACCTGAATTTCTTAAGTTTCCACTGCTTGTTTTTGGGATACTTAAATGTAATGTTATTACTTACATTACTAATATACAGTCAAACTTAACTACAGTTTAATCTAAGTTCTTAGATATGATTCACTTTTAAAAACCCCTTCATATTTGCACACAAAAAAAATCCCATGAGTAGTGTTAACCATGTGGTATTTCCATTGATTTGAAGATCTGCAGCATAACCCCAAGATCTGTATTTTATTTCAACTTTTCCGACCAGATTAACCAACATACTCTGGATGCTTTACTCACTTTGGAGACAGACCATACATAACCGCTTTCCGCTTCATCCTGCCCCTTCCCGTTTTCCCCTTTCTCCTACGCTCCAAATTCCCCTGCACATCACCTCTCAAAATTTCCCCTCCTGCTCTCCTTGCTGAGTAAATCTGGTCAAAGGGTATTTTTTAAAAAAATATTTTTTTAAGACTGTCACTTTCGCCATTATTTTTCATAAACTGAGCATTTCTTCTTTAACAGGAGCTAAAGAATAGTGTTCTTCTACAAATAATTTCATCAAGATATGCCCTTTTCAAAATGGCTCCCCATCTTCTATTGTCCTCAGTGAAACAAAGGCCACAGCTGTCCTAAGCTGCCCTTTCAAAGTAACCACTAGCTCCCTGAAAATAGCATAGTGTAGGCCTAGCTTGACATAAGTAACTTGTCTCATTTCTTAGTGGTCATGATTTGGAAGGTGAATAGAAAGTTAAGTTGTAAACAGGGTCTTGACAAGCAGTATGCTGGAGTCAGCTAGCTAAAATAAGCAGCAACACCCTAATGCTAACGACAATGGACAAGATAAACCTGCAATATGAAGATCATATTCTGCATGAAAAGCACATGGACAGAACATGCTGCACAAGGATTGGTTCTTGCAAAATAACCAAGCCACTCCAAAAATGTGTGATGTAATGTATAACAAATGCAATATAATGTGTAAACGTATATAAAAGAAGAGGTTTTCTGTGTAACTCTAGATGCATGGTAAGCCCTAAATCCAACCCCGATGCTTGAGTCTGATCAACTCAGCATAGCTTTGCTGTATGCCAAATACAGGAACCTGAGTGATGAAATCTGGAGTCAAACTGAGTGATTTGGATCCCAGAGAACTGGATGAAGAGTTCTCCCAGAACTGGACATGGTGTTCTGGATAAGCTGAGTGGAAACACTTTCAGAGGGAATCCCAACACACAGGAATCCTCACTCTTCTGTGCGGGTAGCTTGGCTTACCTCCCCATTCTGAGCAATGGGAGACGGTGGCTATTTCCAGAATTTCAACTCTCGATAGTTTAAGAGTATTGGGATGAGGAACAAGGATCTCTGGTACTTATTGTAGAAGTAAAAGTGTTTAAGCATGTTTCCTTCCTGGTTTGAGGCCAGTTTTTGCAGTTTCTTCTGACTCTGCAAATACCTTGTCCTCCTTGCTAAAAGAATTGGTCACTAGTGAATTTTACACAGTTCATAGTATTTGAATCTAATATCCAGATCTACAGTCACAGGTTCCTCCAGGCTATGTCAATGAAAGACATGGACCTTGCTCTGGGCATCCACAGATGTGTATGCTAGGAAAGTAGCAGCTAAGGAAATCTTACTTTGGATAAAGTCTACATTTTCAGTAAGTAAAGACTTTAGGGTTTTAAGCTGTGTTCCTAAAAAAATTGTCCCAAGAAAGCAGGAAATGAGATACTGTTTTTTTACATACCAAGAAACTGATTATCATCATTTTTCTCCATTTACAGGATAATGCAAAGAGATCTCACAGAAACATTGCAATCTGCATTATTTATTCAGAAGAATATACTACTTTACTTATTTCAGTAATTTGAAACTCCAATTCTACCTGAACGCTACATTTACACATAAAGGTACTAGGAAAATGAGCCTCAGCTGCAAAACAGTGTGCCCCCTCCACCCCCAGAAATCTGTTCTTGAGTAAGACACATTTTCTTACCTTAAAGTCCTCTGATTTTTTAATAAATTCTGTAGACCTAGAAGACCTTCTTTTCTTTCTGACCAGTTGGAGCTAGCACAGCGATTGAGGACCTCTGCCACATCTTCTGTCTGCCGCATATATGTAGGTATGCTGCCATTGCGAGAGCTGTATGATCTTTCTGAACAGGCACTGGATGCATCACTGTTGGCATCATCATCAGAGTACATTCCATACGATTCGTACCTCCTTCGTACAGGCTTTTTCTATCACATACAGACTCCCAGATTAGCAATGATCACAAAGAGGTGTCAAACTTTATATTTGCACATATCTATACAAAAGGATAGCACGTTCACTGATCACCTGCATTGACATTATGGTTCCAATTCCATTGTTCAACAAGTCAAGCAACATTAATTCTTAAAGTCAGATTGATTATATAGAATTCTAAAAGTAAAAATGAAGCAAACAGCGCATGACAGGTTATCCACCTAATCAATTTTCTTCTGCATATGTTTTACTTGTGAAAAATACAAATATTTATCATAATAGAGGGACAACAGAGATACTGAAATTTAGTCATTTCACTCAACTGTTCACAACTTCAAAACAATATAAAGTTTAAAATTACATTTTCTATTACTTCTTTATTTATGTTTAGTTTTGTACAATCTCAGTATATACTATATTAAAATGTTAAACTATCAGAAGTAAGGGGAAAACAGTGATTTCTATACCTTAGTCCGTATGTCTCCTAAGAGCTGATAGCAGTAAATTATTAAAGAGAAATAGAGAAATTAAGAACATTGAGGATAATTGCCATGTACTAGTACTATAACTAATTTTCATTATGGTATCATCTGTCACTAGAAGCAACAGTGGGTTGTTTTTTGTTTTTTATTATATTGAAGAAAATGGCTATTAGCATGCAACTTTATTTATTCTTTGCCCTCACAATCTCTGATATAAAATATGTAACACTGCCATATCATATATTAAGAAGAAGAAATTTTACACATCTATACTTTTCCAGAAAAATATATCATAATATAATTTATTAGGTCTTCACAAACTAAGACAAGACACAAACTTCCCAGCTTAAAACTTTCTGGCTGTCTTACACAATGACAATTCAACTTGAGGACCCTGTTATATACAGTCAACTATCTCAGCACCAAGCAATCAAATGTTCCTGGTTTTGGAATTTTTTGTCAAAATGTTTTTCCCCTTTTTCTGTTGTAGAAGTTTTCTGACCAGCTCTGCTCTCAGCATCTGGAACCTTCCACCCAATTCTGCAATTGCAAAGACTCTCTATAGAAGCAAATTACTAGAATGCCTTATAAGAATTAATTTTAAAATACAAAAAACGAACAAAAAACAACTAACACCCTCTTCGGCCTCAAAAAATAACCAAAAACCAAAAACATGAAACCCAAACAGGCTAAGGGATTGAGAAAAACAGACTTCTCACCCTAGAGGAAAAAAAAACAAAACACCTCAGCGAAAGAAACCCGCTATCCAAACTCTGAATCAGAGGTGTGTAGTGAGAATCCTGTTTGATTATAGTCAAAGAAGCAGAAGTATTAACATTACAATTTGCACAGAATTCCCACTCTTCAATGCTGAATAACTTGAGGGATGCTCCTAAAACAAACAGCACTGAAACAGTGTAACAAGTAGGCCTATGCTTAACTGTATGTGGAATTATTTCATGACCTTCGGAAGGAATCCAGAATGTGCTCATAGTACCACATTATCAGTGTAAAGCCTGATTTGAAGTGGATCAGTCAGAGCTTGAAGCTCTATGAATTGAGCTCTTTGCTACCAGGAAAATGAACATTCATATAAAAAATGTTAATTGGTAGAATCTGAATAGCTTGAAAGTAGCATTCATCAGTTTTGAGCAGACTATGTTAATACCATAACAGGAGGAGGGGGTGCGCTTATTAATTAACGAGTTATTTCTAACACGTAAAGAGCCATGTGAATCAGGTGACCAAGCCCTGCAGAGACACTTCTTTAAATTCAACAGATCCACGATAGCCCAAAACAGTTGCCAAATAAACAGGAATAGAATAAATCTTTAATCCTTGACTTGCAATTAAATGGTAGTGTAGCAGTTTTGTGGGGCTGGTGGCAGGAGGAGAGAGAGAGAATTAGGTCAATTTACATTACAAATATTTTATATTTACAAATAGATGTCATGATACTGAAGTTCTACCTTTTCAAGAACCTGGAGAGGGACAGATTCCTGTACTGCACCAGAGTAAAATAAACCCAGAGCCAGATTCTCATCCAAATGGATAGTCACTACCAATCTGAGCAAGACTGAGAAAAGACGGTTACTCACCTTTGTAACTGTTGTTCTTCGAGATGTGTTGCTCACATCCATTCCAGTTAGGTGTGCGCGCCGCGCGTGCACGTTCGTTGGAAACTTTTTACCCTAGCAACTCCAGTGGGCCGGCAGGTCGCCCCCTGGAGTGGCGCCGCCATGGCGCCCAATATATATCCCTGCCGGCCCGCCCGCTCCTCAGTTCCTTCTTGCCGGCTACTCCGACAGTGGGGAAGGAGGGCGGGTGTGGAATGGATGTGAGCAACACATCTCGAAGAACAACAGTTACAAAGGTGAGTAACCGTCTTTTCTTCTTCGAGTGATTGCTCACATCCATTCCAGTTAGGTGACTCCCAAGCCATACCTAGGCGGTGGGGTCGGAGTGAGAAGTCGCGGCACGGAGCACTGCAGTTCCGAAGGCCGCATCCTCCCTCGACTGCTGGACCAGGGCGTAGTGGGAAGCAAAGGTGTGGACCGATGACCAGGTCGCTGCCCGACAGATTTCCTGGATGGGCACGCGGGCGAGGAAAGCCAGCGACGACGCCTTCGCCCTGGTAGAATGCGCAGTCACACGGCCCGTAGGGACATGGGCCAAGTCATAACAGGTCCTGATACAGGACGTAACCCAAGAGGATACCCTCTGGGAGGAGATAGGAAGCCCTTTCATACGATCTGCTACCGCCACGAAAAGCTGGGGGGATTTTCGGAAGGGCTTAGTCCTCTCTATGTAGAACGCGAGAGCCCTACGGACATCCAGCGAGTGGAGCTGCTGCTCCCTGCCTGAGGAGTGAGGTTTTGGGAAAAAAAACGGAAGGAAAATCTCTTGGTTGACGTGGAAGGCTGAGACCACCTTGGGCAGAAAAGCAGGGTGTGGTCTCAGCTGCACCTTCTCCTTGTGGAAGACCGTATATGGGGGGTCTACCACAAGAGCTCGGAGCTCCGACACCCGTCTAGCTGAGGTGATAGCTACTAGAAAGGCAGTTTTCCAAGAGAGGTAGAGCAGGGAGCAAGTAGCTAACGGCTCAAAGGGGGGCCCCATGAGCCGGGACAACACCAGGTTAAGATCCCAGGTTGGAGCAGGGGGACGGACGTTAGGGAATAAACATTCCAGCCCTTTCAGGAATCTCGACACCGTCGGGTGAGAAAAAACGGAGCGACCGTCCGCACCCGGGTGAAAGGTGGAGATAGCTGCTAGGTGGACTCGCAACGACGATAAGGCCAGACCTTGCCCTTTGAGGGACCAAACGTAGTCTAAGATTTCGGTTATCGAAACTTCCATAGGGCGGAGATTTCTCTCTACGCACCAACAGGAGAAGCGCTTCCATTTCGCCGAATATGTGGCTCTTGTGGACGGTTTCCTGCTGCTCAAGAGCACCTCTCTCACAGGCGTGGAGCAGCGCAGCTCGGAACCAGTCAGCCACGCAGGAGCCACGCCGCTAGGTGCAGCGACTGCAGGTCTGGGTGACAGAGGGTCCCGTGGTCCTGGGTAATCAGGTCCGGATGAAGGGGCAGGGGAACTGGGTCGGCTATGGCCAAGTCCAGCAGCATGGTGTACCAGTGCTGCCTGGGCCATGCCGGGGCCACCATGATCACGAGAGCCCTGTCTCTGCGCACCTTCAGGAGGACCTTGTGGACCAGAGGGAACGGGGGAAACGCATAGTACAGGTGGGTCGACCACTGGATGAGGAAGGCATCCGCTATCGACCCCGGCTCCCTGCCCTGAAAGGAGCAGAACGTTTGGCACTTCCTGTTCCCCTTGGACGCGAAGAGGTCCACCCGGGGATAACCCCACCTCCGGAAAATGGAGAGAGCGACGTCCGGGCGAAGGGACCACTCGTGTGACAGGAAGGATCTGCTCAATCGATCCGCCAGCGTGTTCCGTACTCCAGGGAGGAAGGAAGCCCTGAGGTGAATGGAGTGGGCTACGCAAAAGTCCCAGAGTCGTATCGCCTCGTGGCACAGGGAGGAGGACCTGGTGCCGCCCTGCTTGTTGATATAGTACATGGTCGTCGTGTTGTCCGTGAACACGGCGACACAACGACCCTGAAGCTGATGACAGAACGCTTGACAAGCAAGGCGGACCGCTCTCAACTCCCGCATGTTGATGTGTAGCCCCACCTCCTCCTGGGACCACAGGCCCTGTGTCCGCAGGGCCCCTAGGTGGGCCCCCCAGCCTAGGTCTGAGGCATCCGTTGTCAGGGATACCGAGGGCTGAGAGGGGTGGAAGGGAAGACCCGCACATAATACGGACTGGTCTAACCACCAGCCAAGAGAATCTAAGACCTTCTGGGGGATTGTGACTAACATGTCTAACGGTTGCCTTGCCGGCCTGTAATGACTGATAAGCCACAGCTGGAGAGGCCTCATGTGGAGCCGAGCGTAGTCGGTCACAAAGGTGCACGCCGCCATGTGGCCTAACAGGGTTAGACATGTCCTCACTGATGTCAATGGGGCTGACCGCAAACGTTGAACGATCGCCGCCATGGTCTGAAACCGTTGCAGAGGCAGGGAGGCCCTGCCCACAGTGGCGTCCAGGACGGCCCCGATAAATTCCACC
The DNA here is from genome assembly GCF_007399415.2 of Gopherus evgoodei. NCBI lineage: Eukaryota > Metazoa > Chordata > Testudines > Testudinidae > Gopherus > Gopherus evgoodei. The sequence goes on from NC_044323.1 coordinate 85,346,790, forward strand.
TTCTGCGTGGGCCTCAGGGTGGACTTGTCTGTGTTTATCAAGAGGCCCAGACTTGCAAACATGCCGGTGATCACGCGGACATGGCTGTTGACTTGCTGTTCCGACGTGCCCCGAATCAACCAGTCGTCCAGATAAGGGAACACGTGGACACGGTTGCGCCGAAGATGCGCCACGACAACTGCCATGCATTTTGTAAACACCCTCGGGGCCGTAGACAGGCCGAATGGGAGGACTGCAAACTGATAATGAAGAGCCCCCACAACGAAGCGGAGAAAGCGTCTGTGGCGTGGCCAAATGGCAATGTGGAAATACGCGTCCTGCATGTCGAGGGCGGCGTACCAGTCTCCCGGATCCAGGGATGGAATAATGGTCCCCAGGGATACCATGCGGAACTTCAACTTCACGAGGTATTTGTTGAGTTCTCGCAGGTCGAGGATAGGCCTGAGGCCCCCCTTGGCCTTGGGGATCAGAAAGTAGCGGGAATAAAACCCCTTGCCTTTCTCGTTTTCCGGAACCGCCTCTATAGCTCCTTTGCTGAGGAGCGTCTGCACCTCCTGCCGAAGGAATTGCTCGTGAGAGGGGTCCCTGAAGAGGGACGAGGAAGGAGGGCGGGAAGGAGGAAATGAAACAAACTGCAGGCGGTATCCCGTCTGCACCATGCTCAAGACCCAGCGGTCCGATGTTATTTGGGACCACGCCGGGAGGAAAAACGAAAGGCGGTTGGAAAACGGGGGGGAAGGATCCATAGGGGAAACTGTTACCGCGCCCTCGGGCGCACCTTCAAAATGAAGGCTTAGGACCAGGCGGGGGTTTTGAGGAGCCTTGGTTCTGCCCCCCTTGGTTCCCCGACTGTCTGCGCCTTCCGTTCCTGCCGCGGCGCCTGTAAAGGTCCTGCCGCTGGCGGAACTGGGAAAACGGCCTACGTTGCTGCTGTTGTTGCGACCTAAAGGGTCTACGCTGCGTCACGGGGGTGTGCATCCCGAGGGACCGCATAATAACCCGGTTGTCTTTTAGACTCTTGAGTCTGGGGTCTGTCTTATCAGAAAACAGGCCCTGGCCTTCGAAAGGAAGGTCCTGTATGGTATGCTGGAGCTCCGGCGGAAGTCCGGAAACCTGCAGCCAGGAGATGCGACGCATCGTAACTCCTGACGCGAGGGTACGGGCAGCCGAGTCCGCAGCGTCCAAGGAGGCTTGTAAGGCCGTGCGTGCGACCTTCTTGCCTTCGTCCAAGATGGCCGTAAACTCTTGGCGAGCATCCTGTGGCAGCAGCTCCTTAAATTTGTCCACTGCCACCCAGGAATTAAAGGCATATCTGCTCAGCAGGGCCTGCTGGTTGGAGACCCTGAGCTGCAGCGCCCCAGCCGAATACACCTTACGGCCAAGGAGGTCCACCCGCCTGGCTTCTCTGGATTTGGGGGCTGGAGCCTCCTGGCCGTGACGCTCCCTATCGTTCACTGATTGCACCACCAGTGAACCCGGAGTCGGGTGTACATGGAGATATTCGTATCCCCTAGAAGGGGCCATGTACTTCCTCTCGACCCCTTTCGCTGTCGGAGGGATGGAGGCCGGGGACTGCCAGATGGTATTGGCGTTGGCCTGGATGGTCCGTATGAAGGGCAGGGCGACCCTGGTGGGAGCATCAGAAGAGAGGATGGTTACAATTGGATCCTCTATCTCCGAGACCTCCTCTGCCTGCAGACTCAGATTTTGAGCCAAGCGCCTGAGGAGGTCTTGGTGCGCCCTGAGATCCAGCGGGGGGGGACTGTTGGAGGAGGTACCCGCCACCGCCTCATCCGGGGAGGAGGAAGATGAGACCCCAGGCACGAGAGTGTCTAACTGAGGGTCTTCCTCAGCCCTCGCCTCTGCCTCCGGAGCCGTAGCGGAGTCCTGCTGCTTGGACCCTTCCTCCCCTTCCAGGGAGGGAGGGGGGCGAGACAACGAGGCTTCAGGGGCCCTACGCTCCGCAGTCGCCGGTCTAGCAGGGAGCTGCTGGGGGCCCTGGGCCTGATGGTATGCCCAGGGTGTCCAGAATCCCCACTGTTGTGGGCCTTGGTCCTGCAGCGGCGGATCACCGAACAGCGCCGCCTGCCTGTCGGTGCCCAGCGCATACCCGCTGTCCGTCTGGGAAGATACGGACGGCTGTCTCGAGGGCCATGGTGGGGCCGACCCTGGATGGTAAGGGTCTGCGCGGGCCGGCACGGAGGATCGTCTCGGTGCCGGGGACCGGTGCCGGGAGTCATATCGGTGCCGGGACCGGGATCGGGACCGGGATCTGTCACGGTGCCGGGATCCTGATCGGTACCGGGCGCCGCTTCGGTGCCGGGACCTGCCACCAGCTCGGTGCCGGGAGGTCGACCGGGACCTGCCACCAGCTCGGTGCCGGGAGGTCGACCGAGACCGGGACCTGCCACCAGCTCGGTGCCGGGAGGTCGACCGGTGCGGCGAGTAGCGTCGGGACCCGCTCCTGGAATCGCGGTGCCGGTGTCGACGACTGGAGCCTGACCGCGACCGTCTCGATGCCGACCGGTGCCGCAAGTGCGACCGGTACCGCTGAGGGGAGCGGTGCCGGGACTGCGAGTGGCGTCGGGATCTGGAGCGCCCAAGACGTCGGGACCTGGATCGTGAACGACTGCCTCTGGGCGGTGCCGATATCATGGGCTTGCCTCTGGACACGACCCGCACCGGAGGTACCGGGGGGTGGCAGCCGAGTGGGCTCAGTCAGGGCAATAAGGTCCCGAGCCGAGGCGAAGGTCTCCGGTGTGGACGGGACCACTATCTCAACCCCAGATCTCATGGGGGAGCTCGGCGGTACCGGACTCAACGGACCCGCCGGGCCCGGAGTCAACGGTGCTGACGGTGCCGGCGGCGCCATGGCCGATGTCGAGGCCGGGCGCTCTAGCCGGGTCTTCCTGGCCGGAGTATCAGACTTCGACGGCCTTGGCTCTGACTCCAGTGCCGGAGAGGGTCGGTGCCGAGGAGTCTTCTCTGTGCCGGAGCGATCCGGTGCCGGTGCCGATACCACGGCCTGCGAAGCCGTCGGGTCAAGTGCCGCCTCCATGAGGAGAGTCCGGAGCCTTTGATCCCTCTCCTTCTTTGTCCTTGGCTTAAAAGCCTTACAGATGCGGCACTTGTCAGATCTGTGCGATTCCCCGAGGCACTTCAGGCACGCTTCGTGGGGATCGCTGGTAGGCATGGGCTTCTTGCAGGCCGCACACTGCTTGAAGCCCGGCGAAACAGGCATGAGCCTGGCGCCGGGTGCCGGGAAGGGCTAAGCCCCCGGCGAAGAACTACTTAACAACTATTTAACTTAACTATCTACTTAACCAACTAATTAACAACTATAATGGACTAGAGATGAACGATAGATAAACGATAGAGAACTAGGAGAGCTAGGGACGTGGAGGACAGCTATGCCGCGCTCCACAGTTCCAACGACCGACACGGCGGTAAGAAGGAACTGAGGAGCGGGCGGGCCGGCAGGGATATATATTGGGCGCCATGGCGGCGCCACTCCAGGGGGCGACCTGCCGGCCCACTGGAGTTGCTAGGGTAAAAAGTTTCCGACGAACGTGCACGCGCGGCGCGCACACCTAACTGGAATGGATGTGAGCAATCACTCGAAGAAGAACCACCCATGCCAGGGGCTTTGCTACAAGAGGTTATGGTGGACAGATGTAAAGATGACATTTCCTTCTCTAGTGGGTGGAGAGGCATTCCTTATTAGTGTGATCTTCCAGTATGAGAAGCACAAAACTGATAGTTTCTCATTCAGGTAAGCAACAGTCTAAAACCTCAGTGAGTGAAACAGTAGCAGAAGACAAAATTGAGGAAGAGACATTCATAAACCTGACTCCCTCTAAGACACCACTCTCCCATCACACACACAGACAAACTGAATCTTAATTGTTCTTTTCCATGAAGCTGACAGAAAGTTCTTCTCTATCAGAGGTACTGGATAGTTTCTGAGTGCACGTAACCAGGATTTACCAAAAGGTCAGTCACACCCTGAACAGTTTTGCTTGACAGGATTTCAGCAACGGAGGAAGAGGAGAACATTTTCTTGACTTTTATCTCAGCCAAGGTACAGTTATAGGAGTTTTAAAAAGCTATGATACAATTACTCTGACTCAGAATGGTTTCTGCCAATGACACTCTAACCTATGTCCTCCAAACATTTAATCTATAAAGCACATTGACCTATGAAAGTAATGGACAGGAAAAAACAAAGCAAGGAATCACTTAACTGATGACTTTATGAATGTAAGTGGCATACTACAGGACAACATGCTAAATACCAATTTATGACAAAACACAGGAGACCACCTTTGATTTCAGGATATTAGGTTAATCTGAATTTGAACATTTGCTAATGTGAAATTAAGGCTAAGAAAATACAGAAATAACAACAAAAAAAATTAAAATATGCTTAGACCTGACTTGATTTAATAGAGGAAGAAAGTAAAGAAAATCCCTTCAAAATATTAAATCAACCTTTTATTTTTGGTGGTTAAAAATATCAAAGAAAGGTAAATAAGTGGAACTGGTTGGAAATTCACTAATGGAACTTCTTCCATCAGAAAGCATCAATTACTTGAAATTGAGACATCTGTGGGACTGCGTCCATTTTGATAACATTCTGATGGAAATCAGGCACGTTTCCAATGGAAACCCACATACCTGTTTTCTGCCAGCTTGTCTGCTAGGCTCCTTGGCAGCCCAGCTGGAAATAATTGTGGAGCTCAGACTTCCAAGCTCCTGGCTCCCAAGCTCCCAGACTTGCAGCTCTTTGGCAGCTCCCAGGTAGCTTGCCTAATGGGGCACTGCAGAGCCGGGGCTTCTTAAGGAGGTGAGCTGTCATTTCCCTGTCTGACCGGTTCGCCACCTGGCCAGCTCCCCATTAAATATTTTAATTTTTTTTTTTTTTTACCCAATTTTGCTATAGAATGGAAATTTTTTCAAAATCTATAATTTTTTAATGGAACAAAAATCTCAATGCTGCTTAGTTCCAGTAAAGAGGTTCTTCACTTTTTGTATAACATGCAAAACACATTTAGATACTAGAAAGTATAGGGTAAATATGACATTACCAACTTTATATGTGTATATATTTATTTTCCTGTGTACCTTGTAAATCAGTACAACACAAGTGTCCTATTATCCACATTTTAATCATTTTAAAGTTGTGATATCAATTTGACAGTCATTATCATGGCAAATCCCAAAAGGATCTCCTTGCACAATGAGTACCATCTGGATTGATTAACATGACAATAGCTGAGAAATAAAACTACAACCAAGTTGGTCTCTGAATCACAAGTCTGTCTTTTGTTCTGTAGAGGTACAATGGCAGAGCAACTTAACTTTCAAAATATGTTTTTATTTTTTAAGTTTCAATAATTAACATAATTCTGAGCCAAGACACAGAAAATGGAAACCAGATCCAAAGAATCTACAATCTTGAGAAGATATTGGAACAGTTTCAGATTTTGGACACATCATTAATTTGCTTGTTCAGAGCTTTAGTTTTTATTCAAAGGGAAAAAAAAATTCAATCACTCATCTTGTATTACACTAGCTGTTCATGTTATCATTTAATCAAAATTCCACCTCAATGAGCTAGCTCAGGTAAACAAACATAATTTCAAACTTAAGGAACTAAACTGTTTCACAGTTCAAAATGCATATAAATACATACACCTCTACCCCGATATAACACAAATTCAAATATAACATGGTAAAGTTCAAAGTTTTTAGTCCACTTAAAATGATAAATGGAGGATTCTTACCAGTGCATCTGCTACTGCTTCTTCTACATCAGAACCTGTGTTCAGAACTCTCATAGCACTAACTGATGATGACAATCTACTTGACTGACTGATCCCAAACCCTGTACCTGTCATAACAGAATAAGAAAATAATAAACATTTAAATCAGAATTGCAACATGGAAAATAGAATTTCAGTCACTTAAAAAAACCCAACCAGAAATATAGTAATTGGCAAGTGCTCTGCTCTGCTTAATTTCATTTAACTGAAAAGTTAAAAAAAAGAATGATGTGGCAATTATCTGATCTGTATTTCTGCAGTAAAAGAATAGGAAAAATAAAAAAAAATTAATGATTAAATAGAATGTCTGATAAATATTTATACTATGAAAGAAAGGAATCAAGAGGCTCAACTGAAGCGTCTGCACTACAGAGCTACTTTTCTTTTGAAAAGCACCTGTTAAAATATATTAATTCTTTGGGTTTTTTTAAATTTTTTAAAAAATAAAATGAAAAATATAAGGAGGGCTACCAACAGCGCTATGTTGCAGAACTACATGCATAAAAAGTGCTACAAATACCAAACAAACAATGAGGAACTAAAATAATGTAAATCTGCCAGGAAAAAAAATTGTAAATACATTATTTTTGGGGGGGGGGGGAAGTTGACCTTGGGAAAGAAAAGCTTGCAATGTGTACACATCTACCTTGATTATGCAAAACACAGAACTTAAATTAATGTAAATAATAAATAATAGTTTAAAAAAATGGATTGTAAGGAAAACCAAGTGGGAAAAAAATATCCAGGATGACTGCACAGATGACAGCAAAGTGTACTCATCCTTCACCTGTAGCCCCATATACTTCTGGGGTGTAGAGAGCACCAGTAGATCTGGAGTGATGCCTGGAAGCTGCAATAACAGGATCATATAAACCCTATCTATTATTAAGGAAGCAAGGTACAGTGACAACTGTATAGATAAGGAGAATACTTTTTAGGAAACAGATGTAGCATTACTGCATGAAATAGAACAAATTAACAGAGAAAATATGAAATAACGTTTCAGAAAACAAGTCCCTCAACTAAATAACAAGTGGGTTATTGTTCGGAAGCCAATTCATGCAGCAGAAAATTTAAAGCAAGCATTCCCTTTTTTAATTCAAAGCAAAACACATATATACACCCCTATATGAGCCTTTTAGAACAGCCCATTGAGTCTGTATCTTAACTGCAACGTTAACTTGACTTGTCTACACTGGAGGGCCTAGCTTGAATGATAGCAGCCACAGTGCAAAATAATACTTGAGCTGCACAGAATAATTAAATTACTGCACAGAGTTATTGTATTAGCAGATGACAAGTTGTGCTATCTTGAGCTGTAGCCTATACCTTTGAAAGGCTAGCTAATTCAAGTTAAAAGTACCACTAGGCTCAAATTAATGTTTTTTGTGCCTGGATAAAAAAAATGATTTAAAAAGGTGTATTTTTTAAAAATAACTTTTCATTTAATTTTTAATAATAAAATATTTAAAAATAAATTCAAATTTAATTTTAAACCTCTATTAAGGCCTAAATTTACAATTATTCTACTTAAATAAATAAATATATGTTACATCAATTAGTCTCTTCAAATTTTAATGAGATTAAAGAGTGCTGCTTTTTAAATTATATTTAGAATCAGGTGAAAATATCTTTAATTTCTGAAGTCAACTCAAATTTTATAAATGTGTCACAATGTCAGGTACTGCATTAAGAATCTGCATTATTTTCAGTCTTTATAATGGAGTGTATATTGGTACAGGATGAACCTCTCTAATTTGGCACTTGCTGGTCCGGTAACATCCGTGGTCCGGCATAGGCGCCGACTCCATGAGTGCTCCGGGGCTGGAGCACCCATGAGGAAAAATTAGTGGGTGCGGAGTATTCACCAGCACCAAGCTCCCCCGTGCCTCTCACACGCTGGTGTCCCCACACTTGCCAACTCCTCCTCCTCCCACCCAGTGCTTCTGGAGTGCCCCGAACAGCTGATTCACAAGTTCAAGCTCTGGGAAGGAGGGGGAGGACCTGGGGCCAGGGCTGGGACCCTGGGTGAGGGGCTAGCAGCTGGAAGACAGCAGCTGGGACCAGGTGGCAGCGGGGCCAAGCTGTTGTGGGGGCCACACTGGGTGCACTGCCTGCGGGTGCTGCAGCATCCCCTACATACGTGCCTACAGAGACCCCCGGCACTCTGCATTGACCTCCCGGGGTTCGGTAAATACTCTGGCTCGGCACCGGTCAGGTCCTGAGGGTGCCGGACTAGACAGGTACAACTTGTATTTACATTTTTTCAAATGCAAGTACTTTCAGTTACTGGTGTGCAGAAAAGCTTGTGCCTTAATTTTAGTTTCAGTTTAGCTAGCAAGTACAGTGAGAATATTTTCTTCATTTGGACTAGTTCATTCAAAGCTGAGAAATTGATTGGGAGTTGAAAAAGCAAGAAAGCTTGTTTTCCTCTTCCAATCTATGAATAAAAATATGTGGGACAGGATGAGATCTACTAATTCTAAACATTTGAAGGACATGGGGCCAGACTATCAAAGGTATTTAGGTTTCAACTGCTTTTGAAAATCTCACTAGGCACCTTTCTGCATCTTTAGGTGCCTAAATACCTTTGAAAATCTGTCACCATGTCCTTCAAGTTTTTAGGATTAACTTCCCTTGGACATGAAACTGAAATACCTTCAAAAATCTGGCTCATGGTGACCATAAACAATCCATCAGTTTACTAACTACAGTTAATACTTCCTTTTTTTAACTAATCAGTTTTAAATGCAAAATATGTTCTGATAAACTTATTTGTTTTTCTTATGTATCAACATATTTAAGGTAGTTTGATTTAACTAACAATTTTAAAATGCTGGTTTTGTACTATTTAAATTTAATTCAAATTTCCATCCAAATATATCTTGACACCAACCCTGAGTAAAAAATTGTAATCTAATAGGAAAGAATTGTATCATTCACCATTTTCTAATTGTAAAAATTAAGAATCTGAACAAATGTATGACAAGCTATATAACTGATTAAATACATATGTACAGATCTTCTACATCCTCCTGATTAGCAAGAAGTACGGTCAAATTTAGTGTAAAAGCTTTATTTGGTTGCAAAACAGCATGTTTTAATGGTTATTCAAACCAATGAGAATGAACCTGTCTGTAAGAAAATAACTACCTTAAATATGTTGATACATAAGAAAAACAAGTACGTTTATCAAAACATATTTTGCATTTAAAAATGATTAGTTAAAGAAAGGAAGTACAAATGCAAACAAGATTGAAATTAGTTATTATGTCAAGGTTTCCTGCTTGCTGATTTAAATAATGAATAAAATCTGTGATTTAAATCAATCAATCCTGGTATGGACAGGACTTGAGTTACAGGTAACATTCCACTTATAACCTGAGTTGACTTTATAGTGAAGACAAGCCCCCTTAGTATGCAATAGATGACACTTTTTCATTGTAAATGTTGTAATCCACTAAGCAATGTTTAATATATTTTGCATCAATATAAATATGCTTACATTATTTAACTATGAAGTGTTGTTTTTTCTCCCCCACTAACTATGTTATTGGATGTTTGGTTCTTTGGCAATCATATGCCAGCATACTCGACTAGACACTCAGCAGTACAAAAGTCAACACAAAATCAATGGCAGTGACACATGCTATCTGCAGGGCTTTGAACACATGCACTAGTGGGAGCAATTTCTCTATAATCTTCTACTGAAAATTCAATTCTTCCACTCAAGATATGAATTAAGAGTTCACAATATCACTAGGAATTCTATTTAAAACAACCTCTCTCTCTCCACAATTATATAAAACAAGCAAGCCAAAATATGATAATACTTTGCTATAACATATTATAACATGTAAAGTTGATTTTATTCCACAATCTCTTCTTCAAGAGTGCTCTTTGTACTCCTGATATTATAATGGACCATCTCTAATTATTTAATTTGGTTATTATTTTACCAAATTTTTAAAGATTTGTTATAATGAAAAATGTTGAAAAGGACTAAAAAATAATGTACTTTCTGGTCAAAGGAATTTAGAAAGTAATCTTGAAAAATATAAACCTTTAAAATTAACTGTATATCATAAATCAATATTCACTTGCATATAAATCACTTGTTTCTTAGACCGGTGAATTAAAATAGGTGCTCCTCCTCAATTCTTTGATATCAGCATCTGTAATCCCACTGTGATGTGGGATTACAAAAAGATTTATATACCACATATAGAAATGGCATAAACTTGGCACATTATGCAAACAAAATATTTTTTGGGAGCCATTAACAACAGTCTATAGTTGTAGAAGGGTTATATGGCAAAATTGTCACGTACATTATAAAAGAAAACTAACCACTGAGACAGCTGATTTACTTAGTATACATTCCACTGGAATCAGTGGAAAATTTGAGCGAGTAAGGTCTGCAGAATTATTTAAAGAAATAAATTTGACAATAGATTAATTATATGGAATAAGACAAACTGGCTTAACTAATCGCTAGGGAAATTTGAAAACAAAGAAATCAGGAAATAGAAAGGGAAGAAGTCCTGTGATATTTATTTCAGGAACAGACATTTTTACTAAATCTTGATTTCCACAGGGTTATTTTACATTATTGATACAAGCAACAGATACAACCTACTTGTGGCATTTGGCATCTGAACACAGAGGATAAAAACTTCATTAACAACAACAACAGAAATAACATTTCAAGTAACAGCTTTCCCAGTAACCCAATCTCTAACAACAACATTATGGAGTTATTTTAATAATGGTGTTTTAAAAATATGGAGCACTTGGCTTGGCATAACACGTCAATCATATACAACATGCAAGCAATTAAACTATTCAACTGTTCAAGCTGCAGAGTAGCAAAAGAAGCATATAAGTATCTGAAAACACTCTCCTTTTTGAAAACAAACACGTAGTACACCACAGAACCTATCAGTTGCATATTGATAAAGAGTTGACTAGTGGATCCTATATAACATGCTCATTCATTAGGTTTTCTGATTAAATAGCATCTGGTTAAATTAGTATTAGATACCGAGACAGCTTCCATTTATTTACTCAACTCTTTGCCAGTAAAAATAAGGCTGAAAGGAGCAAACTGCCTTAACAGCCCAAAATAAGGATCAGACTTTCAGGTGCTAATTAGGATTATACTGTGGTGCCTTAATTTGATGTTGAAAATAGAGTAAATATCTTAATATTTTGGAAGTGAGCTGAGGAGTTGGAAGCAAGGTATCTTTGCTGTAAACTATACTGAACTGGGAAGAAATAAAAAAGGTACTAAAAATCTATGATAAATTCATACAAAGTAGGTAAATTTCAAATAGAACCTTCAAGTGATACATTTTCTACCTTACAGAAGGAGCCACAAACTAAAATAATCTTTTCAAGACAAGTTTGCTACCTAAGTCATAGGCAACTTCAACCAGATAAAATAATTTATGATTAGAAGCTATTGATTTTTTTAAAGCCAACTCTGGGGTTCCTGTACTTCCATTTGGGTTTTATAAATAGATGTCAGTTTGATACTTGCAGATATTTGAAGTGTCAGTCCAGTAAATTGCAGTATTGCATGTGAAAGCTGTGTCATTGTTTACAGTAGCTCTAGAAAAGAAGTCTGAAGTATCTGTGGTTGTGCAAATCTGAAATGTAAAGAAGTTGCCAGCCTCCTCTCCCCCATGTAATGACCTATGTTAATTGTGTGTTATCCTGTTTTTGAGACACTGAAAGTAAGTTTCAAAACTGGATTTAGGTTCACTTACTCTGACAAGGGCCCTTACTATTTGCTTCCATTTATTTCCAAAAAATTTGGACTATTCTTACAGTGCAAGTCTGCTTTGAAAAATGACTGCATGAAACTGGCATCTTCCAACCCAATGGATCTGCTATTAATCTGCACTGAGATTCATACTGACTTACTTCAGTGACAAAAAACAGAATTTTAATTTTTTTTACTTCTATTATGACAATATAGCAATTTTTTTCTTTTCTATCAATAGAATTGTTTAGTAACTACACTATAATTTCTATTATTCCTGCAATATAAAACCAGTTATCAATTCGATCTATCTGATCCAGGGAGCAGGAAGAAAAACCCAGGTTTTGAGCTCAAGCAAACCTAGTCACAGTTAGTTTTTTATTTATAAGCAAGCCTTTGATATTGAAATCAAGACAAAAACATGTAATCTTACAATGCTGTTTTTACAGTCACTTTTCTGAGCAGAACTGCCCTTTTTAAAGCTTCAATCTAAGAACTGTGGGGTGAGGTTATCTTCCAAAGGTTCTTGGTGTAAAGGATAAGACTAACACCACTGTGACATTTACTTTTTTAACGTGCATTTAATTCACACGTTGATCAATACTCTAGCAAAGTAAATGGCAAATGAGTTCAAAGAAAATAATGGGTAGCTACCATAAGCTAAATGAAGAAGGCATGGGTTCACTAGATGCAGATGATGAAAGGCATAAATAGGCACAACAAAGGTCTCCAAGTACTTACCAAGGGGTGGAAAAGAGCGGACAGGGCTTGTGTCCCTGCTACTTTCACGGCTGGCCTCCCGACTGCACCCCTGACTCACACTAGGTCGAGGAATGCGGCTGCCTCGTGCTAGTATGATTCAGTGTACAGATAAACAGCAGCACAGAAAGGGAGAAGACACAAGAAAAGTTGTAGTTTTAATGTAATTTTGTTTGTGCAATAAATCAGATCAATTACGTATTTCTAAGAACATACGTTGCCTCTATTCATGTAGCATTACAGTATTATCTTCTGATATTTTACGAATTTGACGAATTGCACTAAATGCAGCCAGTTCAGATGAAAGTAAGTATTTTCTCCACAACATAAACTAACGTGAATTTGGAACCTCTCGAAAGAAAGCTGAAAAATGCTTGAAAAGGATGGTAACTTTTTTCAGATTATAGTTGAAACATTGATCAGTATAGCCTGTGAAGAGCATACAAAAACAGTAGTTCATTCAGTAACTTAATCAGTTTAGTTCCAGCTAATCTTTCTTTTTTCATGTGGAAATAAATGTTGCTTTTGCTACACTAGTGTACAGTACAACAATCTATTTAAAAAGGGGGGAAATAATTCAGTTTAAGATAAAGGTACGGTAAAATTAAATACAAATACTATAGAAAACCAGCTTACGGATAGCAGTAGCCTCAGTTTTATTTACTAACATATTTCAAGAGAGTATAGATAATTGAATTAGACCATGAAGCTGTATTTGGAGAAAATATGAAGCATAATGCATTCATTTTTACACCACACACACACACTAAAACAAGTATTTCAAAGACACTAATTGTCTTGATGTCTTCTTCCCAGTTTTCAGTGTTTCCAGGGTGCCATGAAGATTTTGAGGGTTCCCAACAACACTGGATTTTTATAGGGGTCCAATTCACTTGCTCCTTCCACACTTCCTTTTCTCTGCTTAAGAGTTAAGCATGGAGGCATAGATCAGTGCATTCAGAGAACAGCAATCTTCATAGTCTCACCTTAAATTTGAAACTGTGTTGCAAATCATAAGCCTCCCTTTGGGAGTTGGCTTTGCGGGTCCCCAGTCAGATTTTAGAGTTTCATAGTTTTTCAGCCCAACCGTCTGTAACTAGGCATCAAATGCATAAAGATACCTAAAAGGTTACTTGATAGTTCTTACCTACTGACAATCTAGAAGGACTTGCTTCTCTACTGCATCCTTGGCTTCGTGGGATCTTGCTCCGTTTTTGTGCTGTTGCTGGATTGACTAACACTCTCTGAACCCCCGTGTTCATAGTTGAAAGTGCAGTTGTAGTCAAAACTCTTCCAGGAGATCCAGATCGACTACCAGCTGAAGGCAAAATAAGTAAAAATAAATAACTTCAGATAAATAGCAAGGATAAAAAAGACAGAAAAACAACATGTTTGACTGAAATGGTTTAAAAAAATAGTTTGGAAGAACTTACAAGATAAAATGTAAAATTTGAGAAAATCTGTAAGATCTACATCTAGTCTTAAAAATAAAGCACCTCTCAAAAGGTATAGGTATAAAAATATCCCTGCAAGTCTGAAAACACTTATCACAGTATTTAGGACTATATGAGCACCATAGCAAGCAATTGTAACCACACACCAAAAACATTATTCCTTTCACTAGTATTTACAAAAGCATCCAATATTCTCGAATGTGAAGACGGAGAGGTTACTTACCTTACAGCAATTTGAGTTCAAGAGGTTTTGTCCCTATGGGTGCTCCACCATAGGATGTATGCAAGCCCATGCATCCACGATTGGAGACTGCAAAGTAGTGTCTGTGAGCCCATGCCTGTACAGAGCAGTTTCTCCTGCTTTAAACGAGTGCATCTTGGGAGACATCAGCCCACCACCACTCAGTTCCTTCTTGACAGCGAAGCTGAATTCCACAGCTGAGGGGAAGGAGGGCGGGAGGTAGAGCACATTTAAGGACAAAATATCCCAAAGAACTCAAGTTACTATAAGGAAGTAACCTCTCCTTCTTCTTTGAGAATATGTCTCTATGAGTGCTCCATTGTAGGAGACACCCAAGTAGCAGCTCAATGAGGTAAATTCAGGACACACACAAAAGCCGCATCACCAAATGAGTTATCTCAAGAAGCAGATAAGATGAAGCAACGTTTGGCAAAGGCATGCAAAGAACAAACAGGAGTTCTGCAGATTTCTGCTATGGCAACAACCTTCAGTGGAGTTACAGATCTGGACAGAGCACTAATGGAATGTGCTATTACTCTGTGAACAACAGCATTTTCAGAGCAGGTCAGGATGCAGTAAAAACCCACGTAGTCTGTGTGGGAATTGGTTAACCCTTCATTCTATCTGCAATTGATATAAATAGTCTGGGAGTGGCCAGAATGGTTTATATAGAAAGCAAAGGCCCTCCTGGCATTCAGTGGACAAAGGCTTGATTATTCTCTGGAGGCACAAGGTTTGTGAGGAAAACTGATAGGTGAATTTCCTGATTAATCTCATATTCCAAGGGAGGAATATAACATCTGGGAAGAAGCAAGGATAGGGATGTAATATAATCTTGTCTTTGTAGAAGGTGGTACGTGGTGGGTCCATCATGAGATCTTCTCCCTCCCCCCCATTCACCTTGTTGAGGTGAAGGCAATTGGGGAGAGAGCAGGTTGCCATTGGTTTGAAGGGGGATTTTTTGGGGGCATTCAAAATCAGGTTCAAGTCCCACTGGGGAGCCAGCTGTTGAGTGGGCAAAGGCAAGCTGTATATGCCCTGAAGAAATCTGGTTGCTGTAGGGTGTGGCAAAGACTGAAGCCCTGGATAGATGAGTGGAAGGCTGTGATGGCGATAGATGTACTCTGACAGAGCTCATTGAGAAACCCTATATCTTTAATTTAAATAGGTAGCCCAGGATTTTAGAAAGCAGAAATTCCTAGCCTTTAGAAGATGTGAGGAAGCATAACGATTGGAAGTGCCTGCACCTTTGCAAACAAGTTTTATGAGTACTAGGCTTTCTACTAGATAAGAGAACTGACTGAACTCCATCCAAAAAGGTCAATTCCATGCCTGAAAGTCACTGAGCAGCCAGGTTCTCAGATTCAGAGAGAAGGCAATGGGATGGATAATGACCTGTGCCAATAGGTCTTTTGTAATAGGAAATCTGAGGGGTTTTAACTTCAAGAGGTAGATGAGGTTTGAGCACCACACCTGTCTCAGCCAAGCAGGTGATACAAGGCTAGCTCTCACTCCTTGCTTCAGAAGAGTGGAGGATTAATGGTACAGGTAGATAAGCACAAATAAGGGTACAAGGCCATGCTGTTATCAGGGCAGTCCCCAGAGAGTCATGATTGTAACTTCCATTGCAGTAGAACAGGAAACATTTCATTTTGTTCAGGGTAGCGAAAAGGTCTACCCCAGTATACCACAGGTCTAATAGATCCTGTGGAAGACAGAGTCCTTGAATTCACATTCATGATCTCACCAGAAGTGCCTACTCAAGGAGTCTGTGATTGTATTGTGGATACCTAGAAAACAGGCTGCTGATATTTCTATCTGATGAAAGACACACAGATTCCAGCCTTAATAACTATGCACATAAGGACTGAGGTCTTGTTCTGCCCTGGCAATTGACTTAATACATCGCTACCTTGTTGTCCAGCATTACTCTGACTGAGTGACTTGGTATGGTGTGAGAGAAGTGTTGGCAAGCACATCAATCTGTTTTTAATGCCAGATACTGATTTGGAGCACTGATTTCTGTGCCAAGTCTCCCTGTAGATGAGCTCCCATCTCAGAGATGCATTTATTGTAAGGGTCTTCAAAGGTGCTGGATACAAGAATGGGGTTCGAATACAGACCCTCCATGTGTCCTTCCATCATGTAAGGTAGCTTAACATCTTCTAAGGCATTGTGATATGTTAGGAAAGGCTGTGTCAGTTTGGACTAGATGCTGTCCTTATCCACGTACAGAAGCAACCTGAGGTGCATCCTCACATGGGGTGTCACATACCTGGAGGCGGACACGTGGCTTAAGACCTACAGACAAATTCTCACTGTTGTTTGTGGGCTGCACTGCAATGTTGAGATTTGGTTGGACAGGGTGAAAAATCTCTCCTCAGTATTTAGGCTCTTGCTGTTGTGAAGTCCAGAGTAACTCCTATAAAGTCTCCTCTCTGTACTGCAGATAGAGTATATTTTTTTGTGGTTGATGCAGAATCCCAAAGATGAGAATAGTGTTTAATAGTCTGGACATTGCTGTCTGAACTTCTGCCCACCAACTCTTGGACTTCCTCTAGTGGGATCAGAAGTGAATCTACTAGCCTTTTCATGAGATCCTGGAAAGTCAAAATCATCAGCATAGGAGAGCAGTGGTGACAATAGCATTTGGAGATGAAGAGGTGAGATCTCAGCCTGAGACTCTTGCTCCTCCTGTACACTGTTTTATTGTCCAGGGCTGTAAACAAATCAGCAACAGTGACTGAGGCAGTCTGCAACACAGAACCTAACCTAATGTACTGGGACTTGGAGGGGGAGAAGCATCCACCTCCAGAGCTAGGGCAAGTTCTAGCAACAGGAGCTTAAATCTAGTCCTAGTCTAGTCTCCCTGTTCTCTTGGATCTACCTTTGAAATCCAGACAGACCTTGCATTTAGAAGGGTTGTGACTTGTGAAAGTCCCCCCAAACACCACAGGCCGCTGGAGTGTCCATCAATATGGGGAAAGGGCTTATGGCAAGTCTCAACCCCTGCCCCCAACCAACACAATAGCTGCTATGCAAAATAAAGGTAACAATGAAAATAGATAAACTAAAAGAAATTACTAAAACAAATACATGAAGTAAAGAATTCACAAAGTGAAGGTGGGAAGCTGAATACAGCAGTCTTTCGAGCCACAAGTGGCTAAAAAGGAACTTTGTGGTGACAGGCTTGCAACTCCTTATGTTTCCCTTTTCAAAGCACAAGGCACCTCTCTGCATATGCCCACGGACATGCCTCAGTCTTCGATTGAGGGGGCACAGGCATATGCACATTCTATGGTGGGGCACCCATAGGGAATATATAGTAGAACAACAACTGTGTGTTCATTTTGTAAATTAATTATATGAGACTGTTGGTCACATATTGCTATTTTCTGAACCACCAGTAGTTAAACCAAATAGTTAATTTAGTTCTGTAACATGCCTGGACTGATCACCTTGGTTTTCACAACACAACAAATAACTATTGTATTTTCTAAATAAGTAAAAGATGAAGTAGGCCCTGGTATTTCTTCAAATCCTACTCTCCTAACACTGACTGTAGACAATGGAAAGACTCCCACTGACTTCCATGGAAGTTATTCTAAAAATTCAATTAAGAAAGCTTTTTTAAAACTACAGTTTTCAACCTCTGGAACACATTATGAAAAAACACACCTGATCAAGATGTTAACATTCTTTGTTAAAGTGTCTTAGCAAATTTTATTCATAAAAATTATACATTTATTAGAAATTTGATCTTTGATTTTAGCATATTGCATCCATTGGAAGAAATTGGTCACTTTTACCTGTGAAGTTTCAGCTGTGGATATCTTACATTTTAATACCTAACAAATCATAGAATCATAGATCATAGATTATTAGGGTTGGAAGGGACCTCAGGAGATCATCTAGTCCAACCCCCTGCTCAAAGCAGGAGCAATCCCCAACTAAAACCCCAAATGGCCCCCTCAAGGATTGAACTCACAGCCCTGAGTTTAGCAGGCCAATGCTCAAACCACTGAGCTATCCCTCCCCCCTCATATCCCTTACCGATACTCTAATTAAAACTGTATTTTACAGCAATAATCAGTTTAATTATATGTCATCACTGCCAAATGCAGAATAAAAACAATTTCACCTAAAAAGCTTAATTAAAAAGCAAAGCTACTTTTAACCAAAATCAGCTCAGTGAAATGAAGCCTTTAATAATTTTGCTAGCCCTATTTAAAAGAAGAAAAACAGTGTAAGCATAGCAACGCTATAAGATGTCTATTAGCTTTAGTAAGTTTCATAGTACTCTTACATTACAAGAACTACCAGTATCAACCAAAAAGCAAAGATGCTATAACAATAAAAAGTCCACAGACATATTTTTGGACCACAAGATGATTAAAGCTTGATAGCAAGAAATGACTGAAAAAAATGTGGGGGGGGGGGAGGGGAGGAAATCGGGAAACTGAAAACAATGTACCATGCATACATAAACTATATGATTTGTTGGTTGAACACTTGAAATGATTATTTAGCAAATTGCCCTTTGCTATCTATGGGCCTATTCAGCAAAAATGAAATATGCAATATTGTGCAGCATGGAAGTCATGAACCTAGTTTCTGTTACGGAGATGAAAAGCAGACATTTCTACCAGTTTTGTGAGAATTAAGAGCTTATGCAGAGCCTCTGCATATCACTGAGCCCATCCCAATTGATTCAGAAAGACCTGGCAGAACACAGAAAAACTGTCCCCTGTACTAGAGAATTTCCAGCAGATTCCCTGAAGAAGCTTGCAAAACCTGATAATCCTTTACCCTTCCCCTTCGCTAAATGCAAAAAGTGTGCTTGATCAACAAAGTTACATACATCACTCTGCTTTTATAAAAGTTTGTTACATCTGGCTGACCACTACTGTGGGGTACACCGGACTCATTGAACATGTTCAGCGAAGTCTCGTATCTTCAGAACTGTTCACCTTACACACAGTAGCATGAGCAGTTGCAGGTCTAAGCAATTAGTGCTATTTTGATAGTGGAAGAAAAAAAATTACAAAGAAGAAATGTTTCTTCCTTCTAAGAATTACATTAAACTAAGCAGTTGTAGGACCACGGAAAGTGAGCTGGAATTTCTGCTGAATAGGGTCCTATGTTAGGTATATGTAGACAAATGATCAAACAACAATGCACACACAAATTCTGAGAGTCTTACCACCAATGGGGTTAGCAGACTGTGATCCTGAACAAGTGTAAAAGGCAGGATTAGGGTAAAGGTTTATAATCCATGAAGAGGGAGGGAGCAGAGCAGATTAAAAATGGATGGCAAATGGAAACAAGAAAGCTTTAGTCAGTTCACACAGGAGAAAAAAGCCACAAGATTCAAGCGAAAAGCAATGCATTCTAGTAGCTTCCACAACTAAAGAACTAGGATCAGATGCTTGTGTACAAATCAGATGAAGCAAAGCTGCAAAAGCAAATTACAAGTTTCCATCTTTCTACTGTATAATACTAAAGAATTACATTATTTTCAATTAAATATGAACTCAACTTTCAGAATATTTTCAAGTAATATAAGACTGCAAAACAATAAAGATTTAAAAGCTGAAGAATGCAATTTTCATGAAAGGCCACAAACATTTTCTTATTCAAGACAAAAACAATGATGGAAAATTTGGCTGGGAGTGAGGTGGGTGATCAAAACAGCTCCAAAAGGGGAAGCACAGGTAATTGGAACACATTTGTAATCTGACAAGACACTTTCAGATAATAATAATAAAATGAGTCAAAATTTTTAGACTTAATTAAATTGTGTCATACTTTCTATTATTTCCTTTATTATAATCCATCTAAGGGAAAAGCAAAATAATATTTTTTCAATCAGAAAATGTATTCTTTTTCTCTAATAGAGATAAACATAGTCACACTATGCAATCCCTAATAAATTAGCCGGAACCAAACTGAAAACAAGAGTAGCAACTTTTCTATTCATGACTTAACTGCAATACAGATCTGTATAAATGTATTTAATACGACTGTCTATTTACAAATAGCTCTGAGGTTGGGAGCAAGAGGAAAGTTCCTCCAAAATCCCCAGTTATAATTGTGTATTTTTTCCACACCACAAAACTACCCAACCTTGCGAGTATCAGTCAAATATCCTAGCCTTTAAATATATACCCTAGAAACTTGAAGTACAGCTCTAGCCCTAAATCAGCACAATGGTTTTGGTTTCAAAAGAACTTATACAGGCAGTATGAGACAATAATATCTTGTTATAAAATGACTTTTTTTTTTTTAAATATGGAGACTTGTTCTAAGACAACAGAAGGGGAACGCTGTACTACAATTATTTGTAAGAGGTGGGAAACTAAGTCTAATATGTAACCCATTATAAAATGGTCTGACTAATCTGCAACTTTTCACTCACAGTTTCATGTCAATAATTCTCATTTAAATTAGAATTTTAGAAAAATTATGCCACAAAATGTCAGGCACACTTGTGCTTCAGTTGCCCGTCTCCTGTCCACTTTTATTTATACTAGAGTTGGAAAAAGGTTCAGAAAAGGACAACAAAAATGATTAGGGGTCTGGAACTGCTTGCATATGAGAAGATTAATACAACTGGGATTTTCCAGCTTGGAAAAGAGACGACTAAGGGGGGGATACGATAGAGGTCTACAAAATCATGACAGGTGTGGAAAAAGTAAATAAGTATTATTTACTCTTTCTCGTAACACAAGAATTAGCAGTCACCAAATTAAATTAATAGGCAGCAGGTTTAAAACAAACAAAAGGGAGTATTTCTTCACACAACACACAGTCAATCTGTGGAACTCTGCCAGAGAATGTTGTGAAGGCCAAGACTATAAAAGAACTAGATACATTCAAAAAAAGAACTAGATAAATTCCTGGAGGATAGGTCCATCAGTGGCTATTAGCCAGGATGGGCAGGCATGGTGTCCCTAGCCTCTGTTTGCCAGAAGCTGAGAATGAACGACAGGGGATGGATCACTTGATGATCATCTGTTCTGTTCATCCCCTCTGGAGCACCTGGCATTGGCCTCTGTCGGAAGACAGGATACTGGGCTGGATGGACCTTTGGTCTGACCCAGTATAGCTGTTATTAAGTTATGTTTATCTGCTCTATTAGTCCTCTTTTACATTGTCTAGGAATTCTTATTTGTCACACTCCTGAGATTTGTAAGCAATGAGCTCTGCTGAAAGATTCAGCTCTGAGTGTGGGTAGGGCTGCCAGTTAGGAAGCGGTGGGGAGGATTTATTTTTCCATACTACCATATGTAAAGCCATCCAGTTATTTCAGAAGAACATCAGGGAGTTCTACCCACCTCATCCCTTCAGGCTCTGATCCAGACAGAAAGTGAGTTCTTTTGCAAACCACCACAATTACCAGTAAAATGCAATTTAAAAGCTTAAGTTAACATTTTATTGAATGTGAAGAATTAATTAACTAAAACTCAATTAGAATACAAACCTCTTAACACTGACCACCTCTGCAGAAACTGAATATCCATCAATTTAGGCATAACCCTTTTTTGGCATTTATTTTGAGTAATTTCCCATCAAAATTTCTTGATTAATAAGCTCTTTTATGGATATAATGCGTATGTCTGTTGGTCTTTAGATTTTATAAAAGCTTGTTTTCACAGAACCTGCAAATTCTGGGCCAAGTTTGACCAGCGTCCCTTTGAAAATAAAAAGGTCTTCAGGAAATTGTTACTGAAAAATTAATGCAAACTTATAGTAAGGAAGATTTTATAACCAAATGTATTTGTTGACTTTTAATTTCTGGTATTCCATGACTATCTAAAAAAGGTATGTTATGGACTAATAACCTTTTTAAGTTATTACACTTTCTGTGCACTTTAAAGCATCATTCTACTCTGAAAAGTGGTTAAAATTATATTGGGTGTGTCATATCTCTCACTGGTTTCATAACAAACTTGCTAACTTTACAAACAAACTACTGATTTCTTGTACCTGACAGTATTTGTTTGTGCTGGCCTGGTAACTGCACAGTAATTAGCCATATACAAGTACAGGTGAATGTTTGAAAATGAGACCCCAAATCGCTGATTTTTAAAAAATGTTTTGTACAAAAGTGCATACTGAGTGGAATGGGATAGCATTTTTTTAAAATCAAAACTGATAATGTGTTAAAAAAAAAAAGCCAAAACCCCACTATTTAATGACCACTTATATTTACGTTTGGCAGAATCTAATTTTTTTTTAAATAATTTTCATGAATATCATGGTTTATTTTTAAGCACCATTTTTATCAATTTATGTCTTCATGGTTGAGCATAATTATGGGTTTCAAGCATTTTTTTATTTTTATCAATTTTAAATGTTTACAGTTGTGGGAAACTGGGGGGGGTGTCAGCAATTAGGGGTCAGACAATAATTTAACTAAAACAGATGCTGAGATTCAAAAAAAGATGGTTTCTTACCTTAACTGTTGTTATCTTCGAGATGTGTGTACCCTATCTGTATTCCTCTGAGGGTTTTGCATGTGCACTATGTGTCTGGAGTTGGATAATTTGAAAGTAGTGTCCATTGGTCCACGCATGGGCCCTGGTTCACCTAATGGTTTCATATGAGGTGATAAAGGGCAAGGCGGACCAACAGCATCTCCACTTTCTTCTCCACCACGAATCCAACAGATCCATAGCAGAGGGGAAGGAGGGTGGGAAGTGGAATACAGATAGGGATCATACACCTCTAAGAACCTCCAGTTACAGGTAAGTAATCTCCTCTTCTTCTTCGAGTGATGGTCCCTATTGTACTCAACTGAGGGTGATTAATAAGGAGTACCTAAGTTAGAGGAGTGTGCAAGGCTGGAGATGGAACTGTTGAGCAGAGGATTGCCATGCTGAAGGAGGCATCTGCTGTCATGGCCTGTACCAAGGCATAGTGTGTAGCAAAGGTGTGCACTGAACTCCACATGACGACCCCACAGATATCCTGGAGCAGCATGTCATGGAGGAAGGCTGTGGTCAAAGCCTGAGCTCTCGTGGAATGATCCTGCATCCCAGTGGGCAGGAGGAGGCCAGAGAGTTGATAGCAAAATGTAATGCAACATAAAATCCACTTGGAGATTCTCTAGGTGGAGACTGTCTGACCCTGAGGTTTTCTGCTACTGTCACCAACGGTCTGGGGGACTTCCTGATGAGGCCTATCTTCTATAGGTAGAAGACCAAGGCCCATCAGATGTCTAGGGAGTAGAGTCATCATTCCTCTGCAAATGTGCGTGGCTTCAGGAAGAAAACAGGTAAGTGAATGGATTAAATGTGAAACTAGGAGGAGGCCATTGGTAGAAATTTGGGATGCAGGCACAGGGAGACTCCATCTTTATGGAAAATCATGAAAGGGGGTTCCACCATCTTGGAACCAAGTTCACTGACCCTTCTTGCAGAAGTGATAGCAACAAGAAAGGCAACTTTCATTGAAAGGAGGAACATGGAGCATGATGCCAACAGTTCAAAGGGTGGCTTCGTTAGTACAAATAGAACTAGGTTACGATCCTACTTGGGAGCAAAGGGTTTGATGGGAGGGAAGGTTCTGATAAGCCCCTTCTAGAACCTAACAGCTAACGGGTGTGTAAAGATGGAGTGCCCTTCCATGGGGAGGTGGAAGGCGTTAATCGAAGCTAGGTGGACTTCCAGAGATATGAGGGTGAGACCTGATGCCTTCAAGGACAGGGGGTAGTCCAGGAGGAAGGCGATCCCCACCAATTTTGGGGAAAGTTCCTTTTGCTAGGCTCAGGAGGCGAAATGTTTCCACTTGGCCCAGTAACAGTGTCTACTGGATTCTTTCCTGCTGCTAGAGAGGATGTTTTGCATGTCTGCGGAACAGGCCCATTCTAGAGAAGATGCCCATCCAAATACCATGCTCTGAGGTAAAGTGCCTATAGATTGGGACATCTGATCTAGCTGTTGTAGTGGATCAGCAGATTTTGAACTGTGGGGATAGAAATTGATGGACGGGTGGTTGGGAAACTAGAACTGTCTGGGCCAGCAGGGGGCTATCAGAACAACTGTTGCTCTGTCTAGTCTGATCTTGTGGAATACTTGTGGTTGGAGGTGAGGCACAGTTATTTTGGTCTGAGCAGGACAGTATGAGAGTATCGCTGTGAGAGTGGTGTCTGAGATCTCCCCAGAGCAATACATGTTGCATTTGCTGTTTATGTGAGAGGTGAAGAGGTCTCTGGTCGGCACCCCCATCAGTTGAAGATGTAGTGAGTTATGCAGTCGTGGAGTTCCCACTTGTGATCGATTGCAAACTGCCTCATTATTGAGTCCACAATCACATTCTGTGTCCCTGGGAGAGAAGCTGCAGACAAGTGGGTGATGCACCAATTCCAGAGGTTGACTGCTTTTACACACAGAACAGTTGACTTTTGCTCCCGTTTGTTGATGTGGAAAACAGTGGTGGTATTGTCCAACATGATAAGAACATGATGGAAACAGATAAATAAGTTGGAGGAGTGTGCAAGATGAATAGGAGAAAGGCTTTTCTTAAATGCTTTCCTTACAGCCCAGACTTCCAGGATGTTGATGTGCATCCTTGATTCCTGAGTAGTCCATGTTCCTTGTGTCATGTGATCATCCATGTGTATTCCCCAGTCTTTAAGGGATGCATCGGTGATGACTGTCTTGTCCGAAAGGAGGAGAACAGCTATTTAGACATGACGTCGGTCTGTCCACCACTGGAGGGCTGAGAGTACCCTGCAGGGACTGTCAACACGAGGTCCATGGCATGATGGCTGGGTGAGTAAACAGTCTGAAGCCACATCTAGAGGCAGCGACGGTGGAGTTGAGCAAAGGCAGTGACATATGCACATGAAGTCATGTGGCCAAGGAAAGACAAACAAGTCCTGGCAGGGACATAAGGATTGTTATCAACGCAAGTTATTAGTTCTCTCAGTGTATGGAACCTGTCCCTTGATAGGTAGGCCTGTGCTATGACTGAGTTGATGGTGGCCCCTATAAAACCTGTGGATTGTGTGGGGTCCAAGGTTGATTTTTCAACATTGATACTGATCCCAAGGGACAAAAGAAGGCTGAGCAACACGGATGTTGAAACTTAGGCTGTGTGTCTGGACTCAGCAGCCAGGAGCCAGTTGTCAAGATATGGGAACCAGGACTCCATGACATCTGATATAGGTAGGGTGACCAGATGTTCCAATTTTACAGCGACAGTCCCAATTTTTTGGGTCTTTTTCTTCTATAGGTTCCTATTACCCCCCACACTCATCCCGATTTTTCACTTGCTGTGTGGTCACCCTAGATGTAGGCCACCATGACTGCAAAAATCTTGATGAAGACACTGGGAGCAGTAGTTAGTCCAGAAGGGAGAACCATGTTTTGGAAATGGAGCAGATCGTGAACATCAGGAATCATGTGTGGGCTGGATGGATGTCTATGTGGGAGCGTCTTGCATATTGAGAGCTCACATGCCTTTTTCTAGTGATAGGAAATTGCTGCTAGTGTGACCATATGAAACTTGGGCTTGTAAATGAAGCGACTGAAAAGACGGAGGTCTAGAACTAGTCTCCATCTGCCTTTCTTCTTGGGTATCTGGAAGTAAACTGAATAGAATCTGGTCACGTGATATTCCCAGGAAACACCATCTATCACTTCCCATTGTAGTAAGGAGTTCACTTTCTCGGCGAGGATGCTGTCATGATGGCAGTCCCCGAGGAGGGATCAGGGGGCTGTGAAGGAGATAGTTTGATGAATTCGATCATACAGCCATGGTGGATGATATTTAGCACCCATGTGTCTGTTATTGAACTCCAAGCCTGGAAAAAAAGAGTGCCTCTGAAGGGGGTAAGACGGTTGTATGGCAGTAGGCAAGATGGCTCTCAAGAATGTCTTACATATACTTTTTAGCTGGGGATTGCATCTGCAAGGAGGAAGCCTGTGAAAGTGGTCCCGGAGGGTGGGATCTCTGTCTTTTGTCTTTTCTGCGGAGGTGCACAAGGTCTCTGGTGGAAAAACTGGGAGGATCTGTAGCATTGTGTGCATGGCAGGCAGTGGAGCTTACACTTCGGAGCAGGCATAAAAATACCCAGTGAACATGGGGCAGTTCTTGAGTCTTTGAGAGTATGAAGGGAATCATCAATCTTTTGACTAAAAAGATGGGATTCATCAAAAGGGAAGTCTTCTATAGTGTTCTGTACCCCCCGAGGAAAAACCACGATCCCCTCCGCATGACTATGCTTGCAGCCATAGTTCTGGAAGAAGTATCTGCCACATCCACCACTGATTGGAGCACTGTTCTTGCCACCAGCTTCCCTTCTTCCTATGATCACCTGGAAATGAGCCCAGTCTTGCGGAGGATGTTTGTCAGAAAATTCCTTCAGTTTGTTATAATTCAGGAAAACATATTTGGCTAGTAATACCTGATAGTTCAAAATCCTGAATTGGAGACTGACCAAGGAAAAGACCTTATGGCCCAAAAGGTATAACTGCTTGCCCTTTCTGATGGATGATGTGGAAGGTGTGTGCTGTTGCCTGGATTGTTCAGTTGCTGCCTGACCCACAAGTGGGTTTGGGGGATGTGTGAGAAAAAAAACTAAGACCCCTTAGCTGGAACATATCATTGCTTTTCCCTTGGAGGTAGGTGTGCATGTGGCCATCGTGTGGCATACCATCCTAGCTGGTTTAAGGATGGCATAATTGATAGGTAGTGCGACACTAGTTGGTGCAGATGAATGGAGGCTATCCAGGAGTTTATGCTGTGTATCCCGGATTTCCTCTAAGGGGATGTAAAGCTCCCTCACTACTCTATGCAGGAGACCCTAGAATTAGCTAAAGGCAAGGAGCACGTTGAAGTCACTGCCTTGTCTGGGGAAGAGGAAGGGAATCTCTCTGGTTCCAGTAGCACTATTGGAACTAGGCTAAAGGGCTTCTCTTCCAGGACTGTATCTGAGCTTCTACTCAACGGCCCCTTTAATGGGGAGACAGATGAAGTCTCCCTTGCAGACCAGGTGAGTTCTGAGAGGGAAGTATTGGGACCATGGCCCACAATAAGGCCAGTATGCTCAATCTGGAGGGAGTTGAGGCAGATCCCCTTGCATGGGGAACCAGTGGGTCCATAGTGGTTGCATCGTATGGTATTGCATGATCCAGATGGCCTTCTAGAATACACGTACTGCTATAGGGGATTGATAGTCCCTTTCCATCATTCAACTCTTCCGAAGATGAGAAGGTGGACTACAGTTCCTTCGGTGGTATCATCAGAGTACAGCAGAAGCATATAGACCATTAGAGCAGGAGGTGAGAGATGGCATGTCATGAGGGGGAGAAAGTCTCCCAAGAGGTCGAGGATCCCAACATGCAAGACAATCTTGGTTGCTCTAAAATGAAGGTGTCCTGGGGCTCCAGTGCTTTTCCAAATCTTCCTGATGTTAGGGGTAAGTGATGGTAGAGTAGTGGACTTCCCTGGATCGCACGAGTCCCACACTTTATGGGGTGTCAATGTTGACAGTACCTGCAGTTTGGTACCTGGGACCACCAGATCTCCTCGCTTGTGGGACTTCTTTTCGTGTTTATGCACTTTAGAGTGCGCTCCCTCTCCGTGACTCAAACTCATGGAAGCAGTATCTCCTTTCTTTGTTTTCAAGGAAGACTTAATACCACGCTTATGGGAATGCTTCCTTACCTCCAGACTAGTCCCCGGTGTGGGTTCCATAGTGGTGGTACCGCCAGTGCTGGATCCAGACTCAGTGGCAGGAGATGCATACCTAGCTGTTTCAGAACAATGTACTGGGGTGGAGTGGGGTGGATTCCCCTGGCCGGGGTCCAAGCAAGTCCTCATGGAGACTTTTATAAGGTACTTCCAGAGGCAAAGGCCCCAACCTTTTCGGGTATAACTGCGGAAAGACTGGCAAATATTGCACCATAATGTAATGTGGGTTTCTCCCAAGTAGTAGAGGCAGCACTAGTGTTTGTCACTGACTGAGAAATAACACAGGCAGGAGGCACAGAATTTGAAGCTCAGAGTCTTAGGCATTGTACCTGTGTGAGAGTACGGGGAAAAGCAGGAGGGAGGGTAGAGACCCCCCAAAAGAAACTATCTATCCTAATCACTAACATTACGATAAACTATGATAAAACAGCTAAAAACCCTATAAATTGTAAAATTCTAAAACTATGTACAACCATGTTTTTAAAGGTGCTTCAGAGACAAGGACACTGAAAGTTCCGATCTGGACCAGGTGGTGTTGAGAAGGAACTGAGGACGCGGTTGTGTCACCTCGTTTTTTCTCACCTCAGATGAAACCATGAGGCAAACCAGGGCTCACACATGGACTAGTGGACGCTATTTTCAAATTCTCTAGCTCTGGATGCATGGTGTGCATGTGTAAACCCTCGGTGGACTACAACAGAGACCATCACTCGAAGAAGTTAAAGGTTTATAACAGTTAAAAAAAAAACCTGTCAACATCACGTCAAAATATGCAAAGTAAATTCTCTTAAATCAAACTAATAAATTCTCAAACATAATTTTTCTTATGGTGTCTGTCTGTAAGTTTTAATTATCAGTGGAAATATTTTTTCATTGGTTTATGTGTGTACAGTAAAATAGACGTTTACTGATAAATACCTAAAACTTCCAAGCCTACACATATTATCATTTCAAAATTTTAAAAATCATTTAAAGCCTAGATAACACAAATCACTTTTAAACATTGTATATTTAAAATAACCACCACCTTAGCTCCAAGATTAAACTATTTCTATTGCTGCTGAGGTAGAAAAAAGTCCCAGTGAAAAACCCTCAGTGAAGAATTTAAAAAGGAACATTAAATGCAAAACAAAAGGAAATTTGAGGACTAAAGATACTGGTGATATGCAGGAAACTAGAGTGCACCCAGGTGGCAATGGCAGTGTCTACTTTATAGTGAAAGGCAGAGGGGAAAATACAATTACTGAATTATAGACTACCATTAACTAAAGAACAAGAGGATTTGGGTACTGAAGAACTAGGATTTCATGTCATCTATAAGTACAAAAAGACACCACCCACTTTACCTAATTTCTGATATTACATTTCTAAGTATTCTAGATAGTTAGTACAGAAGGTTTTGTCGGGGGTTTATAAGACTACAAAATGGCTTTAGTGGCAGATTTAATTTCCTGTTATACAACCTATTTTAAGGGGTGAACTAGCCCTAATTTTTCTCCGAAAAGTATCACAACACAAATCATCAAAGATTTCAAAAGCATGCAAATACTACTGACCCAAAGCACCGAAAAAAAAAATACCTTCATTTTTGTCTGGCGATGATGAACCTAAGGCACAGAACAACTCAGTATGCGGCTTATGTTTTTTAAATTAGCTTTGACCATTGCCATTGGTCAACGAATGTATGCTAAGCATATGGCCTACCAAGTATTACTGATACATGAGCAATACATACGCTGAGATTGAGAGACAACTTTCGTTCGACTACGTCCTCTAGAATCTGTCTTTGAATTTCCAATTCCAACAGACGGTGTTGAAAGCTTTGTTCGTATACGACCTATAAAGTAAAAATGACATTAAGAAAAAATAGTCTTCATTATGAATAGAGATGTCATCGTGTTAACAAATGTTTTATTATGTTACTACAGTTGAAAACTGAAGATTTACATACCGGAAAACTCAATCATCCAAACCTCACTTGAAAAAACCCAACTCGGAGTAGAAAATTAAATACCGCGCTAGATTTAACCGCAAGTTAAGAAACACAAACACTTTTCTTTCACTGTAGGTACTTCAATAAAGAATTATTTAGAATTTAAACTAGCTTATCTTCATCAACACCAAATTAGATAACTCTAGTTTTCTCCAGAAATATACTTTTATATTTTTAAATGTAAAGCTTATGAAGTAAGAGTCAAGAAAAATATTTTACAATTTAGGAGGAGAGAAGTACCTAATGTAACAAATATACTCTACTCATTACTACTTGAAGGCTGTAATTTTATTAACTTTCCATTTTTGTCCTCCAGGTAACAAAGACAACCCTGGCTCTCTTTTGAACAGGCCACTGAGGATTCTTGCCAACAATTCTGAGGAGCACTGCTCCGTTTTTTTAGAGACCTGCAATCTAATTTCTCTGTACATCAGGATACCACTATATTCATGCCTATGAATGTGCACACAAAAGTAATTCTTTATACTTTAAAGCACTTTCCATACAAGGTTCTCAAAGAACTTTGCAAAGACTAATGAATAGGTCTTAACATCCATGTGAGGTAGAGAAATACTACCCTTGTTTTACAAAAGGAAGAACTGAGACACAGATTTTAAGGACTTGTCTGAAATTACTCAGGAAGTCTATGGCAGAACCCAAATAGAATTCAGCTCTCTCCAGACTGCTAACCGATAAGATCATCTTTTGTGTGACAACATCTCTATTCCTCAACGTTTAGACAATGCAATGAAATTACAAAAGCAGGGAAGATTCCAGCAGTGTGAATGACTGTTAATAGGCAGATTACTCTTAAAAGTGAATAGCCAGAATTCTGCATACAGGTCCTAAACCAACCTGAGAGCCCCACACAAAAACAATACCTAGAACAGCGAGTTGGACACAATTTTGGAAGGTTACAAGAAGAAACTGCTTGAGAAGTGATGCTCTAGCACAACAATTAATTCAATTTAAGACTGTGTTAACTTTAATAAAAAAGTTTTGCAGACATATAGGGTCAATCTTTGACCCAGAAGAATTAGGCACACAGGCTCATTATATCTAGTTTCCAGCCCCTTTAGGCTTTCCACAGCAGGCTTTCAAGACCAGCCAAGTTAATATTATTCATCCAAGTAGAAGGAACAGTCCACAGTAGAAAGTCTATGGGAAGAGAGCCAGGATACAGAAGGTTATTCACTTAGCTACTAGAAAGCAATGTATTACCATTACTGGTTAAATTGATTGGGACAAACTCTACCCTCTGTCACCACATGCATTGCCAATATTTTTCCCACTAATTGTAATGAGGTTTCAGGGCTCGTAACTGTGTACAGAATACGGCTCAGAGAGTATAGGAATATAGTACGCCACTAATTTGGTTGATGCTGAATTATCACTAAAGACCTGATTTAATTTCCAATAAAGTAAAAAAACAAAATCTGTTTGAATGTTATGAGGCAAGCATACTGACTGATTCTCTGGTGCTAGCTTAGAAAGGTTTTAAAAATACATTTTAAAATGTTCTTCCACATTTCAAATAGATAGTTAATAGCGCCTGCTTCCTGAGAGTGTGAGCACATCTGATCAACAGATGAGTTTTTCCTAATTAGTTTATAATGCAAAAGATATAATACTCCTGTAATTTATAGTAAAATGTTAAGTAATGACATTTGTAATGAAAATCATAAAGCAAAAGAATTAACAAAAATACTACTTCAAAAACCAAATATTAGATGCGAAGCCAAATGGAATGACACCCTCAACCACCACAATGAGCTAATTCTACTTCTAGAACATAGTTTGTATAAATGAAAACACGAAGATGAAGTATTTGCTATTCTAACAAAAGATTAATTTTTCTTACCATCTTCAGAAGCTGTTCCTAAACAGAAAAAATAATTAAACAATGATATTCCAAACAGCACTATTCTTTGATTCAATTCCTTTCAATGAGAGACTACTTATATGAAAATAGAGTACCTTGACAAAATATATTTATTATTTAAGAACGGATCTTAACTTCTGCTCTCTTGCATTGCAATTCCATCATTAAACTACAGTTGAAAGCCAAAGGCTACATTGTGAGCTGACTGTAGAAATACATAATGCACTACTGGACCCCAAACTTTCTTTGAAAAACCATGGAATATCAAAGAAAAATGGAAGTTTTAATCACGCATATGAGTTTAAGGCAGTTAAGTAGAATGTCAAGAACAGACTTTGATACCAAGCATACTACCACAACCAAATGCTAATGAAATCAGGTGACAGATGCACATGGTGCACATTTGCATATAGAATTCCAATACAAGCTCCAGGTTGAAATAAGCAATACAGACCCAGTGCATTAAACACTAGGTAGAGAGAAGCTGATGGAAGATGTTAGAAAGGAGGATTCATTCAAACAAAGTTCAAACTGATGCCTTAAAAAATGTACACCCTTTTAGACCAAGTCCTGCTTTGAAAAGTGAGCTGTGAGAAAAACAAGGTTACTGAAAATGGGTCACAGTTGGAGTGTTTATGATAGTTTAGTATCAGAGGGTAGCCGTGTTAGTCTGGATCTCTAAAAGCAGCAAAGAATCCTGTGGCACCTTATAGACTAACAGACGTTTTGGAGCATGAACTTTTGTGGGTGAATACCCACTTCCTCAGATGCATGTAATGGAAATATCCAGGGGCAGGTATAAATATGTGTGCTAGCAAGCAAGCTAGAGATAACGAGGTCAGTTCAATCAGGGAGGATGAGGCCCTGTTCTAGCAGTTGAGGTGTGAAAACCAAGAGAGGAGAAACTGGTTCTGTAATTGGCAAGCCATTCACAGTCTTTGTTCAATCCTGAGCTGATGGTGTCAAATTTGCAGATGAACTGAAGCTCAGCAGTTTCTCTTTGAAGTCTGGTCCTGAAGTTTTTTTGCTGCAGGATGGCCACCTTAAGGTCTGCTATAGTGTGGCCAGGGAGGTTGAAGTGCTCTCCTACAGGTTTTTGTATATTGCCATTCCTAATGTCTGATTTGTGTCCATTTATCCTTTTCCTTAGAGACTGTCCAGTTTGGCCGATGTACATAGCAGAGGGGCATTGCTGGCATATGATGGCGTATATTACATTGGTGGATGTGCAGGTGAATGAGCCAGTGATGGTGTGGCTGATCTGGTTAGGTCCTGTGATGGTGTCGCTGGTGTAGATATGTGGGCAGAGTTGGCATCGAGGTTTGTTGCATGGATTGGTTCCTGAGCTAGAGTTATTATGGTGTGGTGTGCAGTTACTGGTGAGAATATGTTTCAGGTTGGCAGGTTGTCTGTGGGCAAGGATTGGCCTGCCACCCAAGGCCTGTGAAAGTGTGGGATCATTGTCCAGGATGGGTTGTAGATCCTTGATGATGCGTTGGAGGGGTTTTAGCTGGGGGCTGTATGTGATGGCCAGTGGAGTCCTGTTGGTTTCTCTCTTGGGTTTGTCTTGCAGTAGGAGGCTTCTGGGTACACGTCTGGCTCTGTTGATCTGTTTCCTTATTTCCTCATGCGGGTATTGTAGTTTTGAGAATGCTTGGTGGAGATTTTGTAGGTGTTGGTCTCTGTCCGAGGGGTTAGAGCAGATGCGGTTGTACCTCAGTGCTTGGCTGTAGACAATGGATCGTGTGATGTGCCCGGGATGGAAACTGGAGCCATGAAGGTAGGCATAGCGGTCGGTGGGTTTTCGATATAGGGTGGTGTTAATGTGACCATCACTTATTTGCACCGTGGTGTCAAGAAAGTGGACCTCCCGTGTAGATTGGTCCAGGCTGAGGTTGATGGTGGGGTGGAAGCTGTTGAAATCATGGTGGAATTTTTCCAGAGTCTCCTTCCCATAGGTCCAGATGATGAAGATGTCATCAATGTAGCATAGATAGAGAAGGGGTGTGAGTGGACGAGAGCTGAGGAAGCGTTGTTCCAGGTCGGCCATGAAGATATTGGCATATTGTGGGGCCATGCGGGTGCCCATAGCAGTGCCACTGATCTGGAGATATATATTGTCATCAAATTTGAAATAGTTGTGTGTAAGTATAAAGGCACAGAGCTCAGCAGCCAGTTGTGCTGTGGCATCATCAGGGATAGTGTTCCTGACAGCTTGTATTCCATCTGTGTGTGGGATGTTTGTGTAGAGAGCCTCTACATCCATGGTGGCTAGGATGGTGTTTTCTGGGAGGTCACCAATGCATTGTAGTTTCCTCAGGAAATCAGTGGTGTCGCGGAGATAGCTGGGAGTGCTGGTGGCATAGGGTCTGAGTAGAGAGTCCATATATCCAGACAGTCCTTCAGTGAGAGTGCCAATGCCCGAGATGATGGGGCGTCCAGGATTTCCGGGTTTGTGGATCTTGGGTAGTAGGTAGAATAACCCTGGTCGGGGCTCTAGGGGTATGTTGATTTCTTCTGGTGTTAGTGTAGGGAGTGTCCTGAGTAGATGCTGTAGTTTCTTAGTGTATTCCTCAGTGG
This sequence comes from Gopherus evgoodei, assembly GCF_007399415.2. Lineage (NCBI taxonomy): Eukaryota > Metazoa > Chordata > Testudines > Testudinidae > Gopherus > Gopherus evgoodei. The sequence continues at coordinate 85,380,995 of NC_044323.1, forward strand.
GATCTGAGGGAAGTGGCCTGTAGAATTTGGTATTGGAGAGTTGTCTGGCTGCCTCCTTTTGATAGTCAGACCTGTTCATGATGACAACGGCACCTCCTTTATCAGCCTCTTTGATGATAATGTCAGGGTGATTTCTGAGGCTGTGGATGGCATTGCGTTCTGCACGACTTAGGTTGTGAGGCAAGCGATGTTGTTGTTCCACGATTTCTGCCTGTCCACGCCGGTGGAAGCATTCAATGTATAGGTCCAGGCTGTCATTTCGACCCTCAGGAGGAGTCCATGTGGAGTTCTTTTTCTTGTGCTGTTGGTGGGAGGGCACCCGTGTATCAGTGCACTGTTCCGTGTTGTCCTGGAAGTATTCTTTGAGTCGGAGACGGCGAAAGTAGGCAGGCCAATCCTTGCCCACAGACAACCTGCGAACCTGAAACATATTCTCATCAGTAACTGCACACCACACCATAATAACTCTAGCTCAGGAACCAATCCATGCAACAAACCTCGATGCCAACTCTGCCCACATATCTACACCAGCGACACCATCACAGGACCTAACCAGATCAGCCACACCATCACTGGCTCATTCACCTGCACATCCACCAATGTAATATACGCCATCATATGCCAGCAATGCCCCTCTGCTATGTACATCGGCCAAACTGGACAGTCTCTAAGGAAAAGGATAAATGGACACAAATCAGACATTAGGAATGGCAATATACAAAAACCTGTAGGAGAGCACTTCAACCTCCCTGGCCACACTATAGCAGACCTTAAGGTGGCCATCCTGCAGCAAAAAAACTTCAGGACCAGACTTCAAAGAGAAACTGCTGAGCTTCAGTTCATCTGCAAATTTGACACCATCAGCTCAGGATTGAACAAAGACTGTGAATGGCTTGCCAATTACAGAACCAGTTTCTCCTCTCTTGGTTTTCACACCTCAACTGCTAGAACAGGGCCTCATCCTCCCTGATTGAACTGACCTCGTTATCTCTAGCTTGCTTGCTAGCACACATATTTATACCTGCCCCTGGATATTTCCATTACATGCATCTGAGGAAGTGGGTATTCACCCACGAAAGCTCATGCTCCAAAACGTCTGTTAGTCTATAAGGTGCCACAGGATTCTTTGCTGCTATGATAGTTTAATGAGGCAAAGTATACACATGACAGTTCTGACAAAATCTGAGGTAAAACACACATCAGTGTTCTGAAAACCAAAGAGTGGAAAGAGGAGAAAAGCTGTTCAAGCACTGTTTCTCCACCCCCCACTGAGGCTCCCTTGAAACCGTGGTCTGCAGATTCTGGGTGAATATATTCAGGAAGTGACAGGGATTTGTAAAATGTTCCCACTATTGGTTGGTAATCTTTTTCAAATCCAACGCTGTTTCTGAATTCTGAGATGACCGTAGTAATCAAAAGCCATTCAGCATCTTCACCTCATCTAGAGGTTGTGGGAGGTTAACCTCTCTGTGAACCTTGCGATAACTGTGCACACTTTTGCCTCTTCTATGCATGGAATATCAGGGTTGGAAGGGACCTCGGGAGGTCATCTAGTCTAACCCGCTGCTCAAAGCAGGACCAATTCCCAGACAGATTTTTGCCCCAGATCCCTAAGTGGTCCCCTCAAGGACTGAACTCACATTTCTAGACTGAGCTACTCTATACACTTTATTTACAGCAGGATCACCACTGAAGCCTCAGAAGCTCCAGCTAGTGCAGACCGTAACACCTTTTAAAGTGCAACCCTATCCTAATAATGACTTTTTAAAAAACGCATTGCGAGAGTGTCTCAGTTTTCCAAATCAAGTTTTTCCAGTTTGCATATAAAATATTTTTTTTAAAACTGCTAGTGCTGCAAATTCATCCTGGACTCTTAGCAAGTTGTGTTTATTCTATCTTGCACACCATCAGAAGTAACAGAAGTCCTGAAGAGCAAACTATGTCCTGAAATATATCTGCATAGTCCCATTCTCTTCCAGACACCTTTGAAAATCCACTGAAGACCACAGGGTGGCACGTTTCTCCCTGAGAGCAGAACTTGGCCTGCAGAGCCCATATTACTTGTGATGATGCACAAAATGGAAAAAAAAACCCAAACAAAACAAAACAAAAAACAGCTTGACTGCAAAAGTTCAAGGTGAATTTGGGATGCTGCTAATTATAAAAGTGATATGCAACCTAATCAATTTTTGATTTGGAAATCAGAGAAAAGAATACAGAACTGTACATTGCTGTTCGATAGGGCAGATAAATACCTTATGAAATTTGGGCTGCTATAAGCAAAAAGTGACAGTTACTTACCTGTAAACTGGAGTTCAAGAAGGCTCTGCATACTTTCAATTACCACCTTGTGGCAGCAGCCTTTTTTAGCTGTATCAGCTAGAGTGCTCTCGCATTCCCCCGCCACTTGGCATCCCAAAGCACTGTGGGCAAGGCTATAAAGGGGACAGAGCACCCTTTGCTCCTTAGTTCCTTCCACCATACATCCAGAAAACATAATTACAAGAATTCTGACGGAGAGGGGAAAGAGGATGGAAACTGTGAATATGCAGAGCCATCTCAAAGAACTCCAGTGACAGGTAAGTAACCTTCATTTCTTCTTTGAGTAGCTCCGCACATTCCAACTTATAGGATACATTGATAAGCAGTGCTGATACTGACCTGGAGATGGGAACAGAGTCCTAGTTGAATAAAGACTGAAGTATCGCCTTGCCAAACCCAGCATGCGCTCTAGAAACTAAATTCAGAGGACAATGCTGGGTGAAGGTGTTTAAAATATCTGGGTTGCAGCTCTGAAGAGCTCAGCAACTGGCACTAGCCTCAGACAAGCAAAGGAAGTAGCCACAGCTCTAGTAGAATGTGATCTGATTGAAGCAGGCACAGGAACTCTCACAAGCATATAACTCAAAGTTACAGAAGCTTGATCCACTGTGAAACAGTCTGGGAAGAACTCGTAATGCCTCATATTATTCTTGGCATATGAGAACAACAAGCTAGAAGTTTTAAATGTGGAAATCAGCCACCACCTTATGTAAGAACTAAGGATCACGTCTGAAGACTACCTTTTCCTTCTGAAACTAAGTAAAATATGGATCAGTCATGAGTGCATTCAGTTCACTCACTCTACTAGCTGATGTAATGGCAATAATTAAAGCAGTTTTCAGGAATAAATGATGAAATGAACGCTTCAGCTATGGCTCAAACAGGTATTTCATCAAAGTGGTGAAGACCAAACAGAGGTCCCAAGAAGGGACGTGATTCTTAGAAGGATACACATTTGACAAACCTTTCATAACCTTTTTACCTGAAGCATGAATCAACAGCAATCTATCATCAAGTTGAATATGATATGTGGAGATGGACGCCAAAGGAACCTTTATTAGGGTGACCAGATGTCCAGATTTTATAGGGACAGTCCTGATTTTTGGGTCTTTTTCTTATATAGACTCCTATATAACGCTCCACCCCCACCCTGATTTTTCACATTTGCTGTCTGGTCACCCTAACCTTTATCAATGAATTAGATAGGATCAGGCTTCTTCTGCAGCCACGCCTGAAATACAGACCATTTTGGATAGTCAGTTTCTAGTGGATTGTTTCCTGGATTTAACCAGTATATCCTGTACAGATGAAGAACACGACTGCTCAAGTGCAGACAGAGTCAAAGTCCGATCACTCATGCCATCAGATGAAGGGTCGGTAGGTCTGGGTGAAAAATCCTGCTCCCCTTCTCGCACAGATCTGGAGACAGACTTTGCCGAACAGCTGAAGGTCTTAGAACCACTGCAGATGTGGCCAAGCCAGGGCAATGAGTATTATTCCTTGCTCTGTCCAGATGTATCTTCCTTGCCACATTTTGCATCAAGGAAAAAGGAGGGATGGCATACATCAAACCCTTCCCTCAGTGCAGAAAAAAAGGGCCCAAGACAGACTATCCCTACTTGCTGTGGAACCGAAAAGATGACACTTTTTATGTTGAATTTTGTCGTGAACAGGTCCACAATTGGTTACTGCCATCTGGAAAAAACAGTCTGAACTAACTGGTCCTTCAGAGAGGCATTCCTACTGAGGCAATATGCAACTACAGTAAGGTCTCGATTTACATGGCATTTTCTTTGAACGGTTTCAGTTATGCACAGTCAAGTAATTGTGACCCTTTATATTTGTACATGGTAAGGATTCTCTTTTACACGGTGGAGCGCTGTCACCAAGATGCACAAATCAGGGGCGTAGCCAGGACCCTACACTTGGCGTAGGTGGGCAACGATAGCGGTTGGGGAGGAAAAGCAGGAGGAATAGGCTGCCTCCCCTCACTCCCTCCAGCCAGCCTCACAAGGGGCACAGAAATACTGGCCAGGGTCCCCAGGTGCAGGGACAAGGCACAGGTGTATGCACCACTCCGCCCACCTGGCACTCCCGCTGGGGAGCGGGGTTGGGAACTTGCCCCACTTTGTCTGCCCGGAGCTCCAGCTGGGGAGCAGTTTCAGGGGCCTTACCCCACTCTACTCACCTGGCCTTCCAGCCGGGATGCGAGCAAGCCTCCGTGCCCTGACCCTGCTCCCCGGCAAGAGTATCAGGGGCGGGGGGGCACGGAGCGGGGCAAGCCCCTGACCCTCAGCAGGAGCCCCAGGAGGGCGGAGCAGAGCGAGCCCCCAACCCCGCTCCCCAGCTGGAGCACTGGACGGGCAGGAGGAGTGGGGTGAGCCCCTGACCCACTCTCTCGCAGGAGTGCCAGGCGGTTGGGTAGAGTGGTGCAAGCCCTTGCGCTCCAATCCCCTGCTGCGGGTGCATGCATGGGTGGCCTCTTGCCAGAGTTGTCCATGGCCCCCCGCACAGCTGGCTGGAGGGGGTGAGTGGAGGCGGCCCCAATCCTTCTTGATTCCCCTCTCCCATCCCGTTATTGCCCATCCTCCTGAAGTCAGGGCCCACCCCGCTGCTCCACACTCCCCGGCCTCCCCAGATGAACCCTCAGAGTTCTGACTTCAACAACATGATGATAATGCTGATACTGTGTCAAGTTCATCCTTACCATGAATAAAGGTTAGTACCTGTACTGCAGTAAGTTTGAATGTCATTAATTTTTTTTTTAATAAAACTTGTAGAATTATATTGTATTGTATAAATTAGGAAGATCATCTTGTAAGCCTGGAACCTAAACTCACAGACCCTTAGTATCTTTTTTTACATGATTTCTATTTGTATGGCGTTTTTTTAAGAACACAACCACAGTTAAATCGAGGCCTGATTGTACAGTGTCTTCCCTGGCCAAATGTACTGCTACATAAACACCTTGGTGGATGCACCAATTCCATAGCTTTACCACCCATGCAAAAGGGGTGGAGTGAGCACCCACCTGTTCGACAATATAATACACTGCTGACATTTTGTCCACTACTACTTGCATGACCTTCCTTTGAAAGTGAGGGAGGAACAATCTTAGGGTCAGGTGAACAGTTTTTAGTTCCAGTACGTTGATGTGCAACATTCTTTCCTGAGAAGACAAACATCCTTAAACTATTAAGTGGTTCAAGTGTCCCCTCAACCTTTGGATAATGCATATGAAATCACTGTCTGGGTTGGATCTGAGAGATTGAACTGCATACCTTTGAGCTCATTGGTCCTGTCTACCTACCAGTCTAGTGAGGTTATTATGTTCTGGGCACTCACCATGAGCAATGTGCAATATCATCTGCATAGATGAATTTATGGGATTATGTGACCATAATGTTGCTGGTATAGAGACTGAACAGTGCAGGTGCTAAAACAGATCCTTGTGGGATGTCACTGTTCAGTCTCTGCGATTTGCTAGCAGATTCACCAACACCAAGTACAGCAAATCTTCTATTACTCGGCATCTTGATGATGACAGTTTGATGATTATCATTTGCTTTCCCATGCCAATTTCAGCCAAAGACCTTTGAAACCTACAGAATCATATACAGAAGAAAGGTCAATTGATGCTGCCACTGTTTTTAATTTTAACTGCTAGATTTCACAGATTCTAGGTCGCTGGTTAAGACCAGTACCTGGCCCAGTTTCTTGAGGAATTCTGAATATATTCTGTCCATTCCTACTGCTTTCCTGGGCCTAGTACTGAAGAGGCTCTTGTCCGTTTCATCTACTGTTAAGGGGAAAAAAGGGGTGAATGCAACTGGCACTACTTTACTGAGCAGTAAAGTTTTTGTGAACTTGCTGCCTTATGTTTTTATCCACTGGCACACAGGTGCTGGCAAACAACTATGCAGCAATGCATCTGCACTTACTTGAGGTGGTTTGCAAGCTTCTGGAGCTACCCTGCCTAATCTCTCAAATTCATAACTGGGGATGAAGGTGAGATCCAGGAACTGAAGGCACCTGTCTCCCCTCTTGTGTGCCATGCACTTCAAAGCCAGATCCGAGACATGCTCCAGAGATAGAGGGTGGACTACAGCCGTCACTGTGGCAGAACTCTTCGGAACCAAGGAGGTAGCTGGGGTCAAGACAGTAGCAAGGTCTGCTATGATACCAAATCCGATGGTCCACATGGGCTAAACTCCCTCACTGCTGTGACAGGGGATGGGGCTGATCTACACTTAAGAGCCATAACGGTGTTATCTGAAATAAGCATAACCAATAACACTGATGCATGGGAACTGGCACTGCTAACACTGGCAGTCTTGCTCCTATGCTGCTCTTTCCTTGGTGCCACAGCATCTCAGGCTGATGGTCCCTGTTCACAGGTACCACCCATGTCCACCTTGGAGCCAGTTCTGCAGCTGTGGAGGCCCAGTCAGAGTTAGACAATTGTAAGGCATGAGATACTTGCACTCGTGAGGGTGGTCAGACTGGTTCTTGACGTTTTCTCTATAACCGAGGTGGAGGGATGTGATCACACACAGGCCTTGATTTGGACACGTATGTCCTTGGAGGTTTGAACAAGAGAGGCACAGAAAACAAGTCCAGCCCTGTCAGAGGATGTGGCTTTTTGGAACCTGCAGTCTGCTGCAGCCACCAGAGACCACCAGCGCAGAGGTTGGTAGTCCCTGGAAGCAAAGTCTAACCTTAAGAGGGTCCACCCTTAAGGGTCTCCTTAAAGCAGAAGTTGGAGACAAATGTCCCCATCCTGGAGGGCTCTGAGGGTGAGGGTCTGGCAAATCAAACACCCAGATGTCAAGAGGCCTCCACGTAGACACTTTAGGAACATGTCTTCTGATACCAGGAAGATGGCTGGACAGGAAGTGCATCTCTTAAATCAGGTTCCTTTTGCTTCCTCAATTCCCTCAGTTCTGAAAAATGGTAAAGTACCCTAACTGCTAGTAGGTAACCGAAAGCTAATACTAACTTTGAAGAGAAAACTCTTGGCTTCAACGAACTGGAGGGTTCACATCCATCCTGGCATGTGATTGGAAGGAACAGAGATGAGAAGGGCAGTCCAGCCCTTTTATAGCCTCCATCTTTAGTGCATCAGGATGCCAACTGGAGGGGAGAAAGAGCACTCTAGCTCAGGAGTGGCCAACCTGTGGCTCCGGAGCCACATGCAGCTCTTCAGAAGTTAATATGCAACTCCTGGTATAGGCACTGACTCGGGGGCTGGAGATACAGGCGCCAACTTTCCTATGTGCACTGCTCAACCCTTGGTTCTGCCACAGGCCCTGCCTGCACTCCAACCCTTCCCGCCCTCTCACCTGAGCCTACTATTCCCTCGCTCCTCCCCCTCCCACACACCACAAAACAGCTGATCAGAAGGTGCGAGGAGGGAGGGGGAAGCACTGATTGGCGAAGCTGAAGATGGGCAGGAGGCACTGGGAGCCGGGGGGTGAGCTGATGGGGGGCTGTTGGCTCTTTGGCAATGCATATTGGTAAATTCTGGCTCCTTCTCCAGCTCAGCTTGGCCACCCCCACTCTAGCTGATACTCCTGCAAGCGGATTCCACCACAAGGCAACATAAATGGGTGAAACATCCATAAATGGAAATATGCAAAGCCACCTGAAGAAGGTCATTTGTACTCCATGATCTTTACTGGCTTACAATTAGCTGCAAAATGCAATTCACCATGCTGGTTATCCATAATTCTTCAAATGGTTTGGGATTCTGGTATTTTAAAAATCTCTTCTCCTGTGTGCCACCTAACTGCATTTTCAATGGAGACCCTGGTTCTGGAATTCAATCCCTCCTGAGGTCTGCTAGATTCTGATGGCCTTTACGATGTGGTTCAGAATGAGTGCGTATTTAATATGATTATTTGCTCATCTGACTCAATAATGGATGAAAATATAGGGATGATGATAGGGAATGGTGCCTGCTTTGTTGACAGTAGCTATAGTTCTTCATTTTTCTGAACACCGGGATATAGTTACAATACATGTGACAAACGTTTATACAGATTTCAGCATCTTTCAAACCAACATGGCCAATGGTAATATCCTTGAGCAAATATTAAACTCAGCTATTATGGCAAGGCAGGAAGCAGATAAAGCACTAGTTATAGCTACTTACTGGAAGCATCTAGCAGTAGCATAGTAACAGTTGCTAGAGGAATGCTGCTTCTCAGAAGGCCTTTTCAATTATGACAGGAGATATAGCTGACAACTAGCCAAAGATTGTTTAATATACAGCTAGAACAAATACTAAAATGCTATTTGAGGGAAAGTCTATAAATCTTTAAAACATTATGTTAAACAAGCTGAGGGCTATGTAATCCACGAATGTAGGCCTACTCAGCAATAATTATCTTTAAAAATAATTAAATTGATTAAAGTTAACAGTGTCTTGTTTAATGTCCCCAAATATGCCTGTTTTAAAATCTAGGTTCTAACAAGAGCACTTTTTACATAATACATCTAATTTTTAAAAGATCTAAAATATTTTACAATAATTTTCTGTTCCCTTATTGATGTTTATAAAGGTCTTCCCGCAAAAAAGAAACTGACTGAAAATACAGGAGAAATTGTGAAACTCTTGAACCTCTGAAACACAAGGTACTGCCAAATACACAAACTTTTCACAGTAGCATATACAAAACTTTCAAGATTAAGTTTTCAAGTTGATGATACCCTAGCTGGCAAAGTTGGCGTCTAAATAAAGAAGGACAAAAACTTCTATTTATAATATGATTGGTTATTATGGAAATAACATCAGATTTAAGATAAACAAAGTTTCTTTTAAAGCTGGATGCCTGACATCCATAACGTCAAGATATATTGACAAATACAGTAATAATACAAAAGACAACCACTTTAAGACTAAAATTAGTATACAGAGGGGTTAATGAAGACATTTTACATATTGATCAATAGAGGTGTGTAGTACAAACATCAAGTACTTTACATGAAATGTAATTTCAAAGGATGTTTTAATAGGATTAGAAGAGGGCAGACAAAACAAGTTCTTACCATCCATCTTGTCAGAAGTATCCTCTTTGTTGAAAGAGCAAGCAAAGAAACAGGGAAAACTTAGTGTGTTAGAATAAAGACATTCATAACAGAATCATAAAACATTCATTAAAGAAACTATATTAACAGTAAACACTGAAGACATTTGTAGATCTAATTCATTTGTGTAAACTCTAGAAAAGTTAGTGGTTCCCAACCTAATGTATGCAAAAATATAAGATAGGGTACAAGATCCCCCTCCCCCAAAAGATGGGGAACCTATTTGCATTATCTAGATTTGAGCGAACCCCGGAAGTGAAGGTTATGAACTTTTTCAGGATACATCAATTGCTTTGTGCTCAACAGTCAATGAGAATTCAAATTAACATATATTTATAGCGTTACTGAACCACTATGACCCCACTTCTCAAATTCTCCCACTTAACTTGAAACTTCAGAGGGGGAGAACGTAGAAATTTAAGAAAAAACAAACAGGACAGCACAATAAAGGCAGAAAAAAAGGAAGGGTGACTAGTGCGTACAGCTTGAAGCAATTAAAGATTTTTCTATCCATTTGGCATGGAGTGTGTATTGCAAGAAAAGGAGCACATAGATTTTGAGTATAATATAAGCAAAATAAAGGCTGAGTACCACTACAATACTTACTAGCGTAGTGTTTCTTAAATGCGGCCACTGGAATTTTTCCTGCAGCCATAACAGCCTCTTGTGCAGAGGTGGGGGAGGGGCAAAGCAGTGGCCCCTCCCTGCAGCACTCAAGGGCAGGCTTCAGCCCCTGCCTCTTCCCCGCTCCACAGTCCAGCCAGAGACTTGGGCCACAGGCTACAGTTCCCCCTCACCCAGCGGCAGCCACAGGACTCTGGCAGCAGGCTTCAGCTGCAGGTCTCCTGAGGTGGGCTTCAGCGCCCTGCCTCCACCCAACTTCAAGGCTTTGGGTTTCAGTCTCCCCACAGTAGCAGGGCTCTGCCTGTAGGCTCAGCCCACCCCCAACTCCAGCCATGGGGCTCTAGCTCTGGGCTTCTGCAGGGCCGGCCTTACCCAGTGGTGGGGTCCAGAGGAAAGAAGTGGGAGCCTGGGGTCTGAGACCATGGAAGGGAGCTCAAGGCAATGGGGGAGGGGGGGGAAGCACTGGGGCCCGAGCAGGTAGCGGGGGCCAGGGGCACCAAATATAACTGTACATTATTTTTACTATTGAGTCTACAAAAAACCCTACATGAATCAATTACAAGGACCTGGACACATAAATATGCATATTTGTTTGTTTTTCCTAAAGTAATTAAGTATTTTGGGAAAAAAATTGTCAGAGCGGCCACCAAGCATAGTTGGTGACCGCACTCTGAGGCTGCCAAAAAATTTCTTGAGAACCCCTATACTAGTGAGATATGTATAATCCGCTGAATGTTGGTTATAAGGATGCTAATAATTTCAGGCCTCAAAGCAGAACTAACCTTACAATGGCTAAAGTCTGGCAGAGAATGTCTTCCTGATTCAATAGCTACAAAAACAAATACATTCTAATGCAGTAACAGCACAGGGGAGATTCTTTTTCATCAATAATAAACGAGCAATGACAGGTAGAGGTAACTAGTGACCTGCGTACTCCGATAAGTTGGTCCCGATTTCTACAGCTACTTAAAATTTAAAAAAAAAGTTTATAATTAAATATGAACACGAACAACACTGGCCCTGGTATTTATTTTGATATTAAACTCTCCACATGGAAAGATATGGAAACCAAACTGGAAGCAGGATAAGCACATTTGTAGGACATTTCTGGTAAGATGCTCGGCAATGAAATAATTAACACATTTGTCCATTTAAACAGTCATTTTAGGTTTCAACAACCCCATTGGGATGAAAGGGACAAAAGGGACAGTCTACTCAGTACTGTTTCATGCTGCCAGCATATTCTGGCATGCTACATTGCTTCAGTTATCCTTAAAAATATGAACTGAGTGTATTTTCTTAACTAAGAGTACTAGATTATTTATTTTTAAGAGCTGAGACTCTGGGGCACCTTTCTGCAAGGTAGATTCTATGATGAATCCACAGCCAACAAATATATGGGTCCCAGACCACACATCCTTAGCAGGGGCAGGTACATACCACCCACTGTTGCAAATAGTTTATATACGATTTAGAATTCTGAATCTTGAGAAATTCTTACCAGTCATGCTGCAAGCACAGACCCAGAAATAGCAATTTCTTGAAAAACATTTTATTTTAAGAGGTTATTGTAAAAAAAAAGCAGGATGAAATAAATTTAAAACATTAAAAAGTAGACAGTATTCTCTTAATATTTTACAGAAGCATAGAAAAGGGGACTTCAAGAGGCTATCAAATCCATCCTCTGCACTGAGGAAGGCCTAAGTAAACCTAGACCATCCCTGACCAATCTGTTCTTATAAACCTCCAAAGGCAGTGCTTCCACAGCCACCCTTGGAAACCTAATTCCAGGGTTTAACTTCCTTATACAGTACATCTACACAGCAACTAGACACCCAGGGCTGGACCTTGCTAGCTGACTCAGGCTCATGGGGCTCAAGATGCAGAGCTATTTAATTGCTGTGTGAACAGTCAGGCTTGGGCTGGATCCTGTGGTGTGGGAGGGTCCCAGAGCTCTAAAGTGTAGTACTCTGCACTTGTCTTTACTGAATTTCATCGTGTTGATTTTAGGCCAATTCTCTAATTTGTCAAGGTTATTTTGAATTCTATTCCTTTCATTCAAAGTGCTTGCAACTCCTCCCAGCCTTGTGTCACCTGCAAATTTTATCAGAACAACTCCACAACATTATTGCAGTCATTAATGAAAATATTGAATAGGACCAGACCCAAGACCCAGGACTATGCCTGTGGGACACCACTAGATAAGCCCACTCCAATTTGATTGAAAACCATTGAGAACTGTTTTTTGAAACTGGTTTGTACAGGTTGATTGATATCCACCTTCATCTAGACACATTTCCCTAGTTTGCTTATGAGAACATTATGTGGGACTGTATCAAAAGCCTAACTAAAATCAAGATCTTGTCTACTGCTTCCTGCCTATCTGCTACACCAGTAACCCTGTCAAACAAGGTAATTATATTGACCAGGACCGGCGCCAGGGTTTCTCGCGCCCTAGGCGCCTGGCCATTTCGCCGCCCCCCACGCTGATCCCGCAGCTCCAGAGGAGCTGCCGCAGGCATTCCTGCGGAGGGTCCGTTGGTCCATGGCTCCGATGGAGCTGCTGCAGGCATGCCTGTGGGAGGTCCACCGGAGCTGCAGGAGCAGCCGACCATCAGCAGGCATGCCTGCAGCAGCTCCATTGGAGCCGCAGACCAACGGATCCTCCGCAGGCATGCCTGCAGCAGGTCAACCGGAGCCGCCTGCCGCTCCCCGGCAAAATGCTGCCTCTTCAATAATCCTGGCACCCTAGGCGATTGCCTAGGCTGCTAAATGGTAGCGCCGGCCCTGACATTGACAAATCCATTTACTGAATGATTCCTTTTAGTTTTCAGGTCATTAAAGAGCTCTTGATGGAGCCATACTGGTCTCTCACTATTCTTCCTACCTTTCCTTCACATCGGTATAGTTGGCAGTTATGCATTTAATACTGTCTCTATGAGAAGCTGCCAGCTATTTGGAACATGGTGTAAGACCTATTTACGAGAAACCCACATGTGACAGAAGGAAAATAAAAATATGTATAACCATAATTATATGCTGAGAACAATAAAGAAAAAATATTCTGCAGTATGTGGTACATTTTTCTTAGTTTCCCCATATCCCTTCTTTCCTTCACAATTCTAATACTGCTACATTTTCAGTTTATAAACACTATATTTTTAAAAGTACAAGGATACCATAATAAACTCAAATACCTCAGCCTATTAGTGCTATTATGATACTACGCAGATTCAGACAGACCATAAATAAGAATGTGATACCACAGACAAAAATAAAAATATGTAGAATTTTAAATTATATTTCTTGTGTAAGTTTTCTCTATTAATTGAATCTATTGTTTGACACTACCAGAACACAAAGAAAGGGCTAGAAACAATCTTTTTACAATTATTTCTTGATTATAAGTACTCTTTCTAATTTGCATTACTAGTCAACACTACACTAATCATTCAGAGAAAGAGAATAGTAAAAAAAAATATCTATTTCATTTCGACTAATGTATACTCATATTCTGTTTTATCTTTAACCCCTTAGACCAATGTCACAAACAGTATTATCTAAATTCTTCCATCAAACATACATCTCAATGTTCATTTTTTCCATTTTAATCTAAGAAGGTGTGACAGAATGTACCCGTCTCCACACCCTATACACTATTGTAATAATCTTTGTATAATGTATGCCTTGTGAAGTATCATTTGAAAACTCAATTCGCTGGTCATTATTGTCTAGATAAAATGTTTGTGGCAACACTGCATGGGAAGTTATAAGATTCCACTGTGTGGTGTTATTAATATGTTCCAAACTGAGGCTGGCAAACAGGTCTGTCTCAAACAAAGGAACGTGTGCTCTACTTAATTTTCATGTAAGCAGTAAACAGAGGCATCAAGCAGGAAGCGAAACAAAAAACTGAAACCATTCCCCATAGCCTTTTGTCTCCTGGTACCCAGCAGGAAATGTTATTCAAAAGGCGAACAGCAATTACAAAAAAGGATGGACAAATACCCCAAAGCACCCCTCTTCTTCTCCCTGTCCATCGCATTCACAGCATCAGAAGTGACAAAAGAAGTCTTTGTTGGGCTCTGGGAGAAAGGGTGCTGACTAAGAAGTTTGGTCAGCAAGACTGCTGAAGGCATGTGGTGAGAAAACTTCGCTTTGAATTTAACATAGTTTGTTAAGTTAAGCACCAGTTGCATTTTATCTTATTTTTCTTGCAAATCTTTCTGACTTTTATGCTTCATTACTTGTACTCGCTTAATCTCTCTCTTTGTAGTTAATAAATTTGTGGATTGTTGTTTTTTTAATCTAATCCAAAGGGGGTGGAATAATGGATTTTATATAAATCTGTACTGTCCAGGAGAGGACTGGGCAGTATAGGACATACATTTCTGGGGGGAAATCTAAGACTACGAGTGTGTTGGGGTCACCCTGCAGTATAACCCAGGTTGGTAAGAGCCAAGGTGTGACTGACTGGCTGCAGTACACAGACAGACAGCTGGGAGTCACTTACATGCTGGAGGCTGATCGTGAGCAGTCTCTGAGCTGAAGGCTACAGCAGAAAACCATTGTAAAGGCACCTCACGTTACAGGGCAGGGGTAACACAGCTACTCATTAGTCTGAATTGTGCCCCAGATATGTCACAAAGGGTCTAAATGACAGCGAGACAATACTTTCCAGCTAATCAAAGCAAGATTTAAACAATATGTTGGAACGGGTCCCAAATGCATCCACTAAAAAATAGCTATGAAACTAACAGCATGAGTAAATCCTACTCCCAGTCATTTCCCTGCATACAACTGCCAGCAATTACCCTCTTGAAAATGTGTGTGTTCTTTTAAACTCCTATCTAGGAGAATGAAATATGTAGTCCTTTGTGTGTTCTGAAAGCACAACACTGTTCTAACCAAAATTTTGTTTTTTTCTGTTTAAACTTAGCAAAAGACCAAAGTAATCCTTTCACTTTATCATAGGTAAGATAACTTTGTTATTCTGTATCTCCTCCTCCAACACTATTTTAATATGACCATTTCTCTTTCTTCTCCTGTCTCTACCATGCCTCTTTCTTTTGCTCTTCCCTACCACAATGGTTGTAGAGTTACGGCTAAATCTCAGCCTTGCCTTGAGCCCTGAAGAAGAGCTTGTTGTTGTTGCATCCAGAAGCAGACCATGGATAGATTATGACTCAGTTCATGTTTGGAGTTTGCAACAGTTCCAGCATCTAACACCAAAAGTGATACCAGTAAGAGACCTCTCCTCAGACTGATATTATGATAGCCCTTCTTATGGCTAACAGAAGTAATGTTACCCATCAACAAAATTGCAACTTAGGTGAAAATATACACAGCAATGCTGGAAAACCTATGAAGAACTCTTCCAAACCAACCATGTACACAGTTGTACAAAACAGTGGCAAATATGGAATACTGCAACCTTTTTATATACCTTGAAACACTTCACCATGCCTCAGCTAAAAGAGTATTTTAGATTTTTTTTTTTTTAAATAAAATGGAAATTTGAGATTTCTAATGGTGACTGGTATACTGCCTCTAAAATTGGCAGAAACCATGACTGCTCTCTTCTATTTATCTGCTGCCGGAGATCAAATGAGAGTGTCTCATGTATTTTAAGAGCATAATGAAGACACTCTTTGCACTGGCCTTCTTCCTCAATAAAGGAAGCTCTAAAGGATCCAGAACACCTCCATGCCTCAAAATTAGCTCTCTCTTAAAATCATCCATAGAAAGACAGTTTAATCAAAACAGGGAGCCAAGATAGTAACTCTTAGTCAGACAATACTGATGCCCCTTAATTCAGCACTTGGTGCCTACGTACTACTATGATGATTGCACCAAATATCCATACACAGCACTTCCCAATAATGGAAGTATTTTTTCATTACCATTTGCTTTCTATGAACTCCAAGAAACAGTTTACAGTAAACTAGGATCTCTCACCTAGTGAAGCATAGGATCCAGGAGGAAGACCAGCAGCAGACAAGCGCCCAGCTCCTGTTGACTGTCCAGCAGCATGCCGTGCCTTTGCACCTGCAGCAGCATTAACATCAATGTCACTGCGGGACCTCTGCAGTGTTCCTGGACTTGGAGCAGTCTTGCTGCTACTTCCTGAAACTAAAAAGAGTAAAGATGGTAAAATTAAATCCAAATTAAGCCCACTTATTATCAAAAGTTTGGTTAAGATTTTCCATCTCTGTCCAGTATATAGTTTTATAAACCATAAGGTTAACTTGATTCAATACATTCAATACAATCCTATATAATGTAAAATATAAAGCAGTAGTCTCCAACCTTTCTGTTGCAATAGCATATTCATGTTCCCAGAAGAGTATGGTGGGCGCCAGATGACCAGCTGCTGAAATGCCGCCGAGAAGCAGTGGCATTTGGGCACAATGCTTCTTGGCATTGCCGCTTCTTGGCGGCTGGTTGTCCAGTGGCCGCGCTCGTTGGCAGCACGTTGTCCACCGAAAGCGTTCCCTTTTCAGTAGGCGGGTGCACATAAATGCCCCGGTGGGCACTAGGGCACGCGTGGGCACCACATTGGGGACCACTGATACAAAGTAACTATATTAACAGAAGGCTAAGGTTGCAAAAATCAAGCCCCCCAAAGGTACTAAAATGACAGAATTGTGGTCGCCTGTGCAACCTTAATTCGGCCCCGCTGTGTGCAGGTATTATGATATAATCTTTAATTACAGAATAACATACTATTTTTTCCAATAAGACCCCTGCCTCATTCAGTGCATAGAATAGATGGTGCTCACGGAAGGGAGATCATTCGTTTCTTTTACCTTCCTCATTCAATGCATTGTCACAGGCCTTATTTAATACACATCATTCCATCTTCCTACCCCATGCACGAAGTACAAAATCATTAATTTCTACATACGCAGTTCTGTGGTCTATTCATCATAGTATCCAAGTGCTTCATAAACATTAATTTATCTTCACATTATCTGTGAGATTAGGTGGTATTATTTCTTCCAGTTTACAACTGAAGAACTGAAGCAAAGAGATAAGGACAAATTTGTCCACTTATTTAAAATGCCCAACTTGATGAAACCAGGACCAGATTTTTAAGAGTACTTAGCATTTTACCACCACTTTATATGTTCACAGCATAGCTCTAGTTCTCTTCAGTTGTGGCTGTGAGTGCTCAGCATTTCTGCAAGTCATACTGGTGAGTCTCAAGTTTGGCATCCAGAAAATGAGAAACACAGTTAAGGGCCACCTGTAAAAAGGTGTGGTTTAAGTGATTTAGACAGCACCAAATAGGATCTCTGTGACAGAAACAGGGATAGAATTTGATTTTCTGGGGCACAATTCAACTACCTTGCCTATGAGACTATCCTTTCTCTTCTTGTAGTCTCCTGCCTCACTCAAAACACCCTTCCAACTTCTGCAATAGATTAAGCAAAAGTCCTAGAGACAATAGTCTCATTCATGATACAACCCTGACATATTCCCTGATCAGGTCCATTTTGCTCATTGAATGATGCAGCAGTCCTGTATAAAAGAATAGTATAAGATTCTTATCAATGCATACACACAAGATGGTGAATTAAGGTTGCACAGATAACTTCAATTCTTGCATTTAACTATCTTTTAAACATTACAGTTTCAACCTACTACAGGATAGTGTTTTGGGTTTTGTTTTTTTTTTTAATACACCTCTACCCCGATATAACGCTGTCCTCAGGAGCCAAAAAAAATCTTACTGCGTTATAGACAAAACTATGTTATATCGAACTTGCTTTGATCCGCTGGAACACGCAGCCCCACCCCCCTGGAGTGCTGCTTTACCGCGTTATATCTGAATTTGTGTTGTATCGGGTCGCATTATATTGGAGTAGAGGTGTGTCTATTTATTTATTTAAGAAGTTTAAGGGATTTACAAATCATGGTCATGAAAATATCAGAAACAAATGGATAATTACAACAGTGAGTTTATTTATTTATTTTTTGTTTAGAGAAATTATGCAGCAATATAATCCTCAAATCTCACTAACAGAATGTTACCTATAGAGTGAACCTCCTTATACTATCCAGGATGTGTTATTTCTGGTAATTTTATTTAACTGAGTGAAACTACTGACTGTTCATATTTATCAAATCAGGTGTGTCTATTAAATATTAATATTGAAACAATTGGCAGGGGTGCATTTTTTTTTTGGTAAGCAAATGTACTTTGAGCAAATTCTATCATGTGGAACCACCACTTCTCAGCTCCTGCAATCCTCTCTGCAGTCCAGTCAGACTCATTTCTCTTTCTCCTCATCACTGACTCTCCCCGTTCTCTATCCCTGTGTCTGGCACCCAACAACCAGAAGGGGCAACTGCAGGAAAGGTCT
Organism: Gopherus evgoodei; assembly: GCF_007399415.2. Lineage (NCBI taxonomy): Eukaryota > Metazoa > Chordata > Testudines > Testudinidae > Gopherus > Gopherus evgoodei. Next base: position 85,399,399 of record NC_044323.1, read on the forward strand.
CGCTCAGCCACTACAGTCCCACACTAGAGTATACCCAGAACAATCCTCTGAGAATTTACTTGCCAAACTCAAATACATTTCTATTGAGCAAGAAAGCATTGAGATTTTTCAAAGGCTGAGAACTTGGCCAAATCTGGGTGAAATTTTCACAGGGACAAAAAGGTACATCCCTGACACCAAGGCTATCCTCTTGCGAAATTTCAAGTCCCTATTCCAAAGCACAGAGGCACTAGAGCTTCTCTATTATATAGACTTGGGAATTTTTTTTTTTGGTAAGGGAAAAAAAAATCCTGTATTTTTCTTTAATCTTGTTCTCTGAAACAGCTGAACTATTTTAGCTAGAAAACAAATTTCATTTGAGGCAGGCACCCACCACAGAAAATTTCAGCCCAAAAAGCTGAAGTATGGCACGGTCATATATAACAGAAAAAACAGGGTCTTACAATGGAAAGTGATAGCAGTCTCAACTATAAGTGGAACTGGTATCAATGCATATAATAATGCAATTCTGTATCAGAATAAACAGAAAAATACAAAAAAATCTTAAATTATGGCTAAGGCTAATTTAAAATATGAACATAACTTTCTAGATGGTCAATTTGTAAGAAACAAGTCTATTTGTGTGTACTGTATAGCAATGAGAGCATACCTCTGCCAGCTATACTTGCTGGGCTGGCTGTGGACCATTTAGAAGATAAAGGACGACTGAAAAAAAAGCAAACAATAACTACATTAGTAAGACAAATCTCAATTGGATCCAAAGAGCAATTATACATTATGAAAACACTTTTCAGTCCTGCATCTTTTTACTTCTATTTTCTATTTCTACTTTCTGAGGTTTATTCAGGTAACACACATACTATACAGAATGACCCTTAAAGCATGCTCATCCTAATACATCACCTGCTTTTGCACATTATAAAATTAATTCCTTGCTATAGTATTATTTAATATTTTGGTGACTGCAGACATAATATAAACCCTTTAATATAAACTGCAGATGTACAGAACTATCTAGTTCCAGTCAGAGGCTTGAGAGAAACATGTTGGGTGCTGACGGTGGCTCAATTCTGTTTCTCTTGCTTTGCTTTCTAGATCTCCTCACACATAAACCCCACTTAAAAAAAAATAAATCTTTTCTGAACCTACTCCCTTCTCCAACTCTTGTTCTACATTTTCTTCCAATCCTGCTCCCAATATTCCTACACAATGTATCTTAAATAGTTTGGGAGTTACATGGCTCCCAACACATAGATGTAAAGATACTACCCAGCAATGTTAAGTCCTTTCGTAAGATTCTATCTTATCCACAATTCAATATTCAGCCCACGTGCAACCCTTCAAGTTTCATGAACAAATTACAAATCAAGCTCCTAGTAGAGATAATGCATTAACTTAAGCAAAGGGTAAGCAAACCATCTGTGAAAGTACATATTTGTTGTTGAAGATAGTGTTGCCAACACCGTTCCCTATAAATTTCTATTTAAAAATGTTTATATAATTACAAATGACATATTGCAGCTAAAATTTGGCATAGATAAGGGAAGGGACTCAATTTTTAAGGCTACTAGTTAAAAGTATTGCTACCAAAAAACTAACTTTTCAGCGTTTGGAGAGGGGGGAAATTCTTTCTACTCCCCTTTGGGCCACAAACAAAATCAGTGAAAATCAAGTTAACTCATTTTGGAAGATTACGAATCTAGACTAAGGTCTTTACAGTTTTGGTTTCCCCAAATTTGGCACCATAACTCAGATCAGTTCTGAGAGCTGAAGTAGTATATTTGTTTTCCACACAGATTTCTATTGTAGCCAATACTAGATGTGATTTAAGAACAGAACCTCATATGTTCAGGATGTCTTCCATAATTTGAAGAATAGAACTTCCACATACTACTATTTCCGTCACCACATGCTGCTTCTATTTATGAAGAAAGGCCAGTCCTTTTCCAATGAGGCTTCTAGATGAAGATAATTAGTACCTATTGAGGACAGCAGCACTGCCCTGCAGCTAAGTGCCAATTTCAACTTCATTTTGGCAATTAGAACAATACTGAAAAAGAAAACTGAAAAAGTAATTGTGAAGATAAAATTAACTCATTTTTGTTCATCATAGAACTTACACTATTCCACTGAACAGTGGAACTGAATTTCAACAATTTCCACTCCACCATCAATCTCATCCTGGACCAGTCCACACAAGAGATCCACTTCCTGCATGCTACAGTACACAAATAAGCTATGATCACAAACACCACGCTATACCGGAAACCTACTGACCTCTATACTTACGTACATGCCTTCAGCTTTCATCACACGACTACACTGTCTACAGCCAACCTCTAAGATACAACCGCATTTGCTCCAATACCTCAGACAGAAGCAAACACCTACAGGATCTCTATCAAGCGTTCTTAAAACTATAATACACACCTGGTGAAGTGAAGAAAAAAACGGTTACTCACCCTTTTTGTAACTGTTGTCCTTCGAGATTTGTTGCTCATATCTATTCCAGTTAGGGGTGTGTGTGTGTGCCGCGGGCACAGCTGTAGGACGCTTTTCCCTAGCAGCTACCCGTTGAGCCGGCTGTGGAGCCCCCTGGAATGGTGCAGATATGGTGCTCTATATACAACCCTGCCGGCCTGACCCCCCCTTCAGTTCCTTCTTGCCAGCAACTCTGACAGGGGGTAAGGTTGGGGAGGGGGGGAGGAGAATGGAATAGACATGAGCAACACATTGCAAAGAACAACAGTTACAAAAAGGGTGAGTAATTGTTTTTTCTTCTTCGAGTGCTTGCTCGTATCAATTCAAGTTAGCCTTACTTCGGAGGTGGAATTGGAGTCAAGGTATTGCAGATTGAAGCACCGCTCTACCGAAGGCCGCATTGTCCTGAGATTGGCAGACGATGGCATAGTGCGATGTAAAGGTATGCACTGAAGACAACGCGGCAGCTCTGCAAATTTCCTGAAGAGGTACGTAGGCCAAGAAGGCTGTTAACAAGGCCTGTGCCCTCATGGAATGAATCATAATGGCAGGCAGAGAAACCTTTGCCAAGTCGCAACAAGCGTGAATACAGGCTGTGATCCAGGAGGAGATCCACTGGGAAGCGACTGGCAAACTTTCATCCGCTCTGCTAAAGTGATGAACAACTGGGTTCTTTTGCGGAAAGGCTTCGTTCATCAGTACAGAAGGCGAGCGCCCTTCTAAGGTCCAGCGAACACAGCTGCTGTTCATGAGGGCTGGCGTGCAGTTTTGGGTTAAAAACTGGCAGAAAAATGTCCTGGCTAACATGATAGTGGGACCCGACTTTGGAAAGAAAGGCTGGGTGAGATCTAAGCTGCACCCTGTCCATATGAAAAATAGTGTATGGAGACTAAGACGTGAGGGCCCGCAGCTCAGACATGTGTTGTGCCAAGGTGATGGCCACCAAAAGAGCAACCTTCCAAGAGAGGTAGAGGAGTGAACAGGAAGCTAATGGCTCCAGGGAGGACCCATGAGGTGAGAAAGAACTAAATTAAGGTCCCAGACTGGGATTGGCAGCTACTTTGGGGGATGAATCTTCTCCAAACCTTTCAGGAAACGTCTCACGATGAGGTGCGCAAACACTGTGTGCCTGGAAACACTGGGGCGAAAAGCCAATATAGCCACGAGATGGACCTTGAGAGAACTGAATGACAGGCACTGGTCCTTCAAGTGCAAGAGATAATCCAGGATGCATAGGATTGAACCCTGGAGCAGAAGCACCTGCCTTTGGGCACACCAAACAGAAAACATTTTCCATTTTGCTTTGCAAGTGGCTCTGGTAGATGGCTTGCGGCTCTCCAGAAGTACCTACCTCAGTGGGTCCGAACAGGCAAGCTCTGCCTGGTTCAACCACAGATCTTCCAGGCCATGAGGTGGAGTGACTGAAGGTCTGGGTGAAGGAGGCGGCCATCTGCGAGATGAGGTCGGGAGCGAGAGGTAGACGTACCAGGGACTGGACTGATAGGTCCATGAGGGTGGAAGGTACCAGCACTGGAAAGGCCAAGTTGGAGCCACCAGTATGACGTCCACCCTTTCCCTGCGGACCTTGAGAAGCACCTTGTGGATAAGTGGAAATGGTGAGAAGGCATATAACAGTTGATTGGACCATGGAATCAGGAATGCATCTGCGATCGAGCCTGGGTTTTGACCCTGGAAGGAGCAGAAGGTTGGACACTTCCTGTTGGCCCGTGTGGCGAACAGATAGATTCGGGGAAACTCCCAACTGCGGAGAATTAAATGGATGTTGTAGGAGGGCTTCCTGATAGAGAGAAAAAGATCAGGCTCTGCCTTGCCTGTTTATATAAAACATAGTTGTGGTATGGTCCATAAGCAGCATTATATAGTGGCCCTGCAAGCAGGACAGAAACGCTTGGCATGCAAGGCGGATCGCCATGAGCTCTTTGATCTTCATATGCAAAGCCAGCTCCTCCACTTGCCAAAAGCCCTGCGTTGTTCAGGCTTCCAACATGAGCTTCCCAGTCTAGTGCAGATGTATCCGTTACCGGAATCAAGGTGGGCTGGGGAGAGTGGAAAAGAACCCCAGTGGCCACCATGCGGGGGGTCAAGCCACCATCATAGGAAATCAAGAATATGCCTTGGAACGGTCAGCACCATGTCCAGACTGTCATGGTCAGGGCGATACTCGGTGTGAGCCATGCTTACAGAGGCCTAATTCGCAATCTGGCATGCTGCACCACGTAGGTGCAGGATGCCATGTGGCCCAGCAGCCTGAGACACTGCCTCACTATGGTGGTGTGAAAGCTGCAAAGGCTGCTGATTATCTGCGAGAGGGCCAGATGCCACACCTCTGGGAGGAACACTCTCGCTTGATTGGCATCAAGGACTGCCCTGATGAACTCAATTCTTTGAGTTGCAGTGAGGACAGATTTGCTGACACTGAAAATGATGCCTAAGCATTTGAACGTGTCTCTGACCATTTGCACCTGCGATTCCACCTGCTAACGAGAGCAGCCTTGGAAGAGCCAGTCATCCAGGTAAGGGTAGACATGCATGTGATGGCGGTGAAAGAAGGCTGCCACGACCACCATGCATTTGGTGAAGACACAGGGAGCCGTGCATTGACCGAATAGGAGAGATATGAATTGATAATGTACCTTGTTTATCATGAAGCAGAAGAATCATTTGTGAGATGGGGTAACAGATATGCGAAAATAGGCATCCTTCATATCGAGGGTAGTGTACCAGTCTCCCGGATCCATGTGGAACTGGTAAGTTCCCTCAGGTCCAGAATTGTCCTTAGGCCACCCTTTGCTTTGGTGACGAGGAAGTAATGGGAGTAGAAACTCTTGCCTTTGAGCTCCTGGGGCACCTCCTCCACGGCTCCGAGAGCGAGGAGGGTCTGAACCTCCTGGATAAGAAGTTGCTTGCGAGAGGGGTCCCTGAAGAGGGACAGGAAAGGGGGACAGGAGGGCGGGGAGGAGCAGAAGTGGATAGAATATCCCACCTCTACCATGCGGAGCACTCACTGGTCCGATGTAATAAGGGACCATGCACAGTAGAAGGATAGACAGTTCAGGAAGGGAGGATAACTGGACGGGCTGTGGACTGGTAATCTGTCCTCATGCACACCTTTAAAAGGGGCGCTTAGGGCCTGGAGGGGGCTTGGACTGGCCCTGGCCCTGCCCAGGAGGAAGGCACGACCGTCTATGCCGACTATATCTATTCCTCCTGCGGGAGAAGTCCTGCCTGGGCCTAGTAAGGAAAGACCACTGCTGGGGGGTCTGCACTTTGAAATGCTTCCTTTGGGTCACCGAGGTATGCATACCAAGGGACTTTATGGTATTATGGGTGTCCTTCAGGCTATACAGTCTAGAGGTTGTCTGCTCAGCCAATGGGCCCTGGCTGTTGAACAGGAGGTCCTGAATTGTTTGCTGAACTTCTGGAGGGAGACCCAAGGATTGGAGCCAAGCACTGCATCTCATCGTACCCGACGCCAGGGTACACTGCATTCAAAGAACCCTGGAGGGAAGTCCAGGCTACAAATTCTGCCCTTCTCAGCGATAGCCCCCAGTTTAGCCCTTGACTCGGATGGGAGAAGCTTTTTGAACTTTTGGATTGCAGACTATGTGTTGTAACTGTATCTGCTCAGGTTTGACAGCTGGTCAGCGATCAGGAGAGAAAGGACCCCTGTTGAATAAACTTTTCTCCCAAACAAATCAAGGCATTTAGCGTCTCTTGATTAGGGCGCAGGTCCCTGCTGACCTTGCCTCTCTTTTTCATTTATTGCCTCCAAAACAAGGAAACACGGAGGAAGACGGGTGAGAAAATATTCGTACCCTTTAGTGGGGACAAAGTTCTTTCCTTCGAACCCTTTGGACATAGGAGGAATGGAGGCAGGCATTTGCCAAATAGTCTTGGTGTTAGACTGGATAGTCTTTAGCACAGGTAAGGCCATCGAGAGGGACCCTATGGTGCCAGGATGTCCACCACAGGGTCCTCGCCCTCTGCCACCTCCTCCACCTGGAGGTTCATATTTAGGGCCACCCTTCGGAGGAGTTCCTGCAGGGCCCTGAAGTCCATGGGTGGTGGACCGGATGTGGAGGTACCCGTCACTGCCTTGTCAGGAGATGACGAGGAAGAAACCACCAATTCCGTGGCGGCCTCATGATCCTCTAGGACTGGTTTCTCCCGAACCTCGGGTGTAACCTCCACTGGGGATGGGGTTGGATCTGGGTTCTGAGATGGATCCTGAGGTGAGTGGCTGATGGTTGCCTCAGGGAGGCAAGACCCCAAATGGGATGGTAGGGGAGCACCGGGGGGGTGGGTGGGGGATGCATCTTGGGCCTGATGGTACGTCTAAGGGGTCCAGAATTGCCAGTGGGGTGCTGAAGCGTCCTGTCTAAGACTTCCCGGCTCTGATCTGGGCGCTTCTGATGCCCCCGATGCTCTGCCTGATCTGAGAGGGGTCGACGTTGAGCGGGAGGGTCAAGGGGGGGCAGTGCAGGACTGCCCCATGGAGGCCTCCTCCTCCTCCTCGAAAGGATGGGATGAGTGCCGTGGGGAATAACGAGGACAGGACAGTGACTGGTGGTGCCACTGCAGGGAATGGCAGGAAGATGTAAAGCGGTGCCAGGAGGTTGATCGGTGCCGCAAAGTAGGGCTTCACATTGCTGGGGACCAGTGCTGCGATTTAGAGCGGCGCTGCGATCGAGGCCCGAGCCAAAGTGGGACTGGTGTCCAGAGCAGGATCTGGAACGGTGCTGCAAACGGGAGCGGTGCCATGACACAGAGGGACGACTGGGAAGTGCAGTCTGAGTTGATGTGAGTGGTGCCACGAGGTCATAGATTGGGATCTGGAACTCGAGCAGGACCACAACCTATCAGCTGACGACCACCTCAAGCAGAAACGGCTCTGAGGGTCAGGGCAGCGAGACCAGTGCCACAAGTCGGACTGGTGCCACAAGTCAGACCGGCATGGGGCATAAGTGTAGCGCCGGGACTCAGAGCAGCGCAGAGATCCTGGCTGGGGGGTAGATGGCCCGAACATAGCCAGTTGGCCTCTGGATGGTGCCGGGTCTCGGGGTAGCGAAGGCCTTGAGACTGGGGACTTGGGCGTTGTCATTTTGAGAAGCCCCCTAGTGGCCGCAAAAGTGTCCGGTGTGGAAGGTAGCATGATCTCCTCCACCTGCAGCCACGGGGAGTTCAGGAGTGCGCGGCTTCCTGGGGAGATGAGGGCCGTGAAGGTGAGCCTGATCGGAGGGTCTGTCAGCTGTAGGCCCATGCTCTGCACCATGCCCTGCCGACACTGCGGTTTCCGTGTCAGGCCATTACAATCATAGAATCATAGAATATCAGGATTGGAAGGGACCTCAGGAGGTCATCTAGTCCAAACTCCTGCTCAAAGCAGGACCAATCCCCATTGTGGAGGCTTGTCCTTAGCCTGCTTCCTGTGAGCCGGAAAGTGGGAGTGGTGCCAAGGGGAACCCTTGTGGGCCCCGGGAGACTGCCGGCCCCTGGGAGGACGTGCCGAGTCCTTTTTCAATGCCGTGGATGGCACCGCCGGAGGAGCACTCCGCACCGAGGCGCTCAGGGCCGGGTTCTGCTGCGGACAAAGGGCAGACTCCATGGAGGAGGAGTTTTAAAATGAATGTTCTTCTCCTTTCTAGAGTAAGGCTTGAAGGCCTGGCAGATATTGCACTTGTCTGTCTGATGGGCTTCTCCCAGATATCAGAAACAGGAGTCATGGGCGCTGCCCATGGGCATAGGCTTGGCACAGGAGCTACAGGTTTTGAAGCCCTGGGATGGCATGTCCCAGAGCCCTGCAGGGCCTTCGTTGAAGGGGGAAAACCCCCCAACCACTAAAGACTACAATTAACAACTAGAAGAGAACAATTAACTAACAATGGGTAACTATATACAAAGATAAGCAGAAGAGCTAGGGATTAGTGGAGCACTTGCGAGCAAGAGACCACTGTTCCAACAACTGTCACTGGCGGTAAGAAGGAACTGAAGGGAGGTCGGGCTGGCAGGGTCATACACAGAACACCATATCGGTGCCACTCCAGGGGGCTCCACAGCCGGCCTGACAGGTAGCTGCTAGAGAAAAGTTTCTGACAGCCGTGCACATGGCACAAGCACACACCTAACTGGAACTGATATGAGCAGGCACTTGAAGAACTGATTGACAGAGCCAGAAGGGTACCCAGAAGTCACCTACTACAGGACAGGCCCAACAAAGAAATTAAAAGAATGCCACTAGCCGTCACCTATAGCCCTCAACTAAAACCTCTCCAGAGCATCATCAAGGATTTTCAACCTATCCTGAAGGATGATCCCTCACTCTCATAGACCTTGGGAGACAGGCCAGTCCTTGCTTACAGACAGCCCCCCAAGCTGAAGCAAATACTCAAGAGCAACTACGCACCACACAATGAAAACGCTAACCTAGGAACAAACCCTGTTGCCAACTCTGTCCACATACCCATTCAAGGGACACCATCACAGGACCTAACCACATCAGCCACACCATCAGGGGCTCATTCATGTGCCATCATGTGCCAGCAATGACCTTCTGCCATGTACAATGGCCAAACCAGACAGTCTCTATGCAAAAGAATAAATGGACATAAATCAGACATCAAGAATTGTAACATTCAAAAACCACTAAAAGAGCACTTTGATGTCCCTGGACACTCAATAACAGACTTTAAAATGGCAATTCTTCAACCAAAAAACTTCAAAAACAGACTCCAACAAGAAACTACAGAACTGGAATTAATTTACAAACTTGACACCGTCAAATTAAGCCTGGGAGTGGATGGGTCTCTATAAAAAGTAATTTTCCCTCTGTTGATACTCGCACTTTCTTGAAAATGGTTGGGAATGGGCGACATCCACCTTGATTGCATTGGCCTTGTTAGCACTACAAAAGTAACTTTCCCTCTGTTGATATTCATTCCTTTTTGTCAACTGTTGAGAATAGGCCACTTCCACCTTAATTGAATTGGTCTCATTAGGACTGACCCACCACTTGATAAGGCAACTCCCATCTTTTCATGTGCTATAATATATATACAGGTCTGTCGCATCTTACGCGCATTTAATATATGCAATTTCGGCTTTGCGCGGTCGAGAGAAAGAAAAAAAACGGGCGATTCCACCAGCGTGAGACGCGAATCTGCTGTTCCCACTAAAATATTTTTCTGGTGAGACTTGACAGCAACAGCATGTCTTTAGGCCTGTGATAATGGCCTCCTCTATAGTAACCCTGGAGGGCTGGCAAAAAAAAAAAAAAAGTTTAAATAGTGTCTCTGCCCCAGAGTGAGTGTGAGATGGGAGAAGCGAATCTGCTGTTCCCATTACAGTACTCAGTCCCCCTGTGCCTTTCATACTGTGCGCATCTCGCTGCGCTGAGTGAGATTCGGCTGGGCCTGTACTGTTTAAAAAGACAGTACGTATTTTTCATACTATATAACATAGCCCCTAAACGCAAGGTACTTCATCTGGTGCTCAACCGAAGAAACAGCAATGTGTTCCAACGCTGGAGGAAAAACTGGCCGTGTTGGACTTATTGAGAGACGGTATGTCCATCGCCAACGTGGCGCGTAAATACGGCTGCAACAAATCTAGCATCTGTGCCATCAAGATTCGAGAGATAGAAATTCATCAAGCCATGGCATCAAGTGCTCCAGTAACTGCTACGGTGATGAACCAAGTGTGTGATACAACTTTAGTGCAGACTGAAGAGGCATTGAACTTATGGCTGGAAGACATGAACCGTAAACGTGTGCCTATCGATAGCAACATTTTGCGAGAAAAGGCTCTTAGCATCTATGCGCTATTCAAACCTCCCACCGAAGAGGGACAGCCTTCTGATAAGAAGGAATTCAAAGCCAGCCAAGGTTGGCTTAACAGTTTTAGGAACCGCTTCAACCTCAAAAATGTGCAGACTACTGGTGAAGCTGCATCTGCCAATGAGGACGCAGCAAAAGCCTACCCCGAACAATTAAAGAAAAACAGACGAAAGGGGCTATCTTCCAGAACAAGTTTTTAATGCTGATGAGACTGGGCTCTTCTGGAAAACAATGCCTACCGGCACTTACATTTCAAAATCAGAAAGAGAAGCCCTGGCTTCAAAGCAGCTAAAGACCTTGTGACTGTGTTGCTTTGTGGCAATGCGGCTGGGCATTTAATAAAGCCAGGCTTGTTCTATAGGGCTGCAAATCCCCGTGCACTAAAAGGCAAGAACAAAAATCTCCTGCCTGTGTTTTGGCAATCAAATAAAAAGGCTTGGGTGATGGCAGCATTATTTCTGGATTGGTTCCACAAGTGTTTCATTCTGGAGGTCAAGCAGTACCTTGAAGAAAAAGGATTTGACTTTATAAGGTGTTGCTGATTGTAGACAATGCTCCTGGCCATCCTGCAGCACTCCAGTTTGCACATAACAATGCTGAAGTCGTCTTTCTGCCCCTCAATACCACCTCCATCCTCCAACCTCTTGACCAAGGTATCACTAGCTGTTTCAAGGCCATGTACACGAGGCTTACATTCTCACGGATCCTTACCGCTATGGATGCTGATCCCAATGTTAATGTGATGGAGTGTTGGAAGTCCTTCAACATTGCTGATTGCTTCGCTTATATTAAACAGGCAAAGGATGCAATCAAGCCTGAAACAGTCAACGCATGTCTGTGAAACCTATGGGAAGACTGTGTGAGTGATTTTAAGGGTTTCCCGATCATTGATAAAGAAGTGCAACTCATTGTTCAGGTGGCCAGGCAAGTGGGTGGTGATGGCTTCGTCAACATCCTCAAGAAAGAAATTGAGGAATTAATTGAGGGCCACAGAGAAACACTGACTAACAAAGAGTTAGAGGAACTGATAAAATTGTCTACAGAAGACAAAGATGATGATGAACAGGAAGAGCCAGCAACTTGGAATCTTCATAAATTTTCTCAAGTGTTCCAAGCAGCAAAACACTTGAATGATTTAATTTCTCATAGACTCATAGACTAATAGGTCAGAAGGGACCAATCTGATCATCTAGTCTGACCTCCTGCACAAGGCAGGCCACAGAACCCCACCCATCCAATTTTATAACAACCCCTATCCCAGGATCGAGTTATTGAAATCTTCAAAACTGGTTTGAAGACCTCAAGCTGCAGAGAAACCACCAGCAAGCGACCCGTGCCCCACGCTGCAGGGGAAGGCGAAAAACCTCCAGGGCCCCTGCCAATCCGCCCTGGAGGAAAATTCCTTCCCGACCCCAAATATGGCGATCAGCTAAACCCTGAGCATGTGGGCAAGACTCACCAGCCAGCGCCCAAGAAGGAATTCTCTGCAGTAACTCAGTTCCCATGTCATCCAACATCTCCCCGCAGATCATTGAGCAGACCTATCTGGTGGTAATCCAAGATCAATTGCCCAAATTAACAATCCTATCATAACATCCCCTCCATATACTTATCAAGCTTTGTCTTAAAGCCAGGAAAGTCTTTTGCCCCGACTACTTCCCTCGGAAGGCTGTTCCAGAACTTCACTCCCCTAATGGTTAGAAACCTTCGTCTAATTTCAAGTCTAAACTTCCTAATGTCCAGTTTATACCCATTCGTCCTCGTGCCTACATTAGTACTAAACTTAAATAATTCCTCTCCCTCCCTAACGTTAACCCCCCTGATATATTTATATAGAGCAAGCATATCCCCCCGCAGCCTTCTTTTGGCCAGGCTAAACAAGCCAAGCTCTTTGAGTCTCCTTTCATAAGGCAGTTTTTCCATTCCTCGGATCATCCTTGTAGCCCATCTCTGAACCTGTTCCAGTTTGAATTCATCCTTCTTGTACATGGGACACCAGAACTGCACACAGTATTCCAGATGGGGTCTCACCAACGCCTTGTATAACGGTACTAACACCTCCTTATCCTTGCAGGAAATACCCCGCCTGATGCATCCCAAAATCGCATTCGCTTTTTTAACAGCCGTATCACATTGGTGACTCATAGTCATCCTGCTATCAACCAGCACCCCAAGGTCCTTCTCCTGCTCCGTCGCTTCCAACTGATGCGCCCCCAACGTATATCCAAAATTCTTATTATTAGTTCCTAAATGCATAACCTTGCACTTTTCACTATTGTATTTCATCCTGTTCCTATTACTCCAGTTAACAAGGTGGTTCAGATCTTCCTGAATAGTATCCCTGTCCTTCTCCGTGTTAGCAATACCCCCCAGCTTCGTGTCATCCGCAAACTTTATTAGCACATTCCCGCTCTTTGTGCCAAGGTCAGTAATAAAAAGGTTAAATAAGATCGGTCCCAAAACCGATCCTTGAGGGACTCCACTAGTGACCTCCTTCCAGCCTGACAATTCACCTTTCAATACGACCCTCTGGAGTCTCCCCTTTAACCAGTTCCTTATCCAACTAACAACTTTCGTATTCATTCCCATCTTTTGCAATTTGACTAACAGTTCCCCGTGCGGAACCGTGTCGAACGCCTTACTGAAATCTAGGTAAATTATATCTACCGCATTTCCTTTATCTAAGTAATCCGTCACCTTCTCAAAGAAGGAGATCAGATTGGTTTGGCACGATCTACCTTTAGTAAATCCGTGTTGCAATTCGTCCCAATTACCATTGACCTCTATGTCCTTGACTACTTTCTCCCTTAAAATTTTTTCCAAGACCTTGCATACTACAGACGTCAAGCTAACAGGCCTATAATTACCCGGATCACTTTTATTCCCTTTCTTAAAAATAGGAACTACATTAGCAATCCTCCAATCATACGGCACAACCCCCGAGTTTACCGACTGCTTAAAAATTTTCGCTAACGGGCTCGCAATTTCACGCGCCAGTTCCTTTAATATCCTCGGATGGAGATTGTCCGGGCCCTCCGACTTCGTCTCATCGAGCTGTTCAAGTACGGCCTCTACCTCAGTTGCGGTAATATCCACTTCCATATCCACATTCCCGTTTATCATCCCTCCATCATCCCAAGGTTCACTAGTCTTATTAAAAACTGAAGCAAAGTACTTGTTTAGATGTTGGGCCATGCCTAGGTTATCCTTGATCTCCATTCCATCCTCAGTGTATAGCGGCCCCACTTCTTCTTTCTTTGTTTTCTTCTTATTTATGTGGCTGTAGAACCTTTTACTATTGGTTTTGATTCCCTTTGCAAGGTCCAGTTCAATGCGGCTTTTAGCCTTCCTCACTTTATCCCTACACGTTCTGACCTCACCAAGGTAGCTTTCCTTGCTGATCCTGCCTTTCTTCCACTCCCTGTAAGCTGTCTGCTTTTGTCTAATCCCCTCTCTGAGTTGTTTGCTCATCCAGTTTGGCCTACGACTCCTGCCCATGGTTTTTTTCCCCTTTCTCGGGATGCAGGCTTCCGAATTTCTGAATATGATCCCTCTATGGCACGAAGCCTCAAAATCACACGTAGTATTACGGATGGTTTGAGACCGTACCAAGAAATGTTTGAGGAGCTCAAGAGACAATGTGACAGTTGCCAATCACCATGTTTTTAAAGAAAAAACCAGCAGCAGCAGCTTCTACACAATCAACTTCTCGAGCTGAACCAGATCCAAACCTTAGTCTACGACTCGCTCTCCATCACCCAAGCCTGACCCATCGTCTCCTGGATTGACATCAAGCCCTGACGACTCAATAATAGTGTCGTCAGGGGAAGAGGAAGACTAATCATTGGAGTGTGTACGGTACAAGACTGGTGACTGTTCAGGTTTACGACACTGTACTGTACTGTTTTTTTTAATTCTTTCATTCTTCTGTCTCTCATGTTATTAAAAATACTGTAAAATTATATTTTGCATATGTAGTCTTTTATTATATACTATACATTGCCGTATACAATACATAGTACTTTATGAATGATTTAAGGGATTTTCAAGGGTCATTTTGACTATATGCGGTTTTCGCTTTATGCGCTGACCGCGGAACGTAACCCCAGCGTAAGATGCAACGGACCTGTACTGCTTACAGTATTTTTCACTCCAGGAATCTGATGAAGTGGGTTTTAGGCCACAAAAGTTTATGCCCAAATAAATTTGTTAGTCTTTAAGGTGCCACCAGGACTCTTCATTGTTTTTGCTGATACAGACTAACACGGCTACCACTCTGAAACCTGTAGGCACATCTGAACTAGACAATTTTTGTTCTTTCAGACTGGGAATCATTTAAGTCGCACTTACTTGAGACTCTCCTGTGAACTTGAAGATGACCTGTCTGACTGAGGGAGAGATGCTATACTGCCAGAATTCTTCAAGTAAGTCTGGAGACTTCTTTGATAGGATGGCTCAAGGTTATTGTACAGAACCTCTGCTTCTCCAGGAAAGTGACTTCTAAGACCCAGGTAAGTCCTACAAAACAAAAGAACAGCCAGGTACAACTGTGAAAGGGTTTTTGTTTTGTTTTGTTTGTTTTTTGTTTTTTTTTTAAACTACACAGAAAAAAATGAAAATCCAGCTGTGACACACAGTAGAAAGGGTTACACAACTAGCAGGCTAATTGACCCAAATTCAAACTTTATAAAAGGTGTTAAAGAATGTAAATAGTAATTAGGGCCATTTCATATTAGATTGACTAGAGCTTTGAAATGGAAACCTGTATTGTTAGAGAATTAGAAGTAATACTACTTGAATGTGTTTACTTATATCTCATTAATGTTAACCATGTAAACAGTTTCTATTGATTCAGAGATCAAAAAGGAGTATTAATACGTAGATGAAACTTGGGTAGAACAACATCATTGTCTATATTTCACTTTGAAGTTAATAATAAACTGTTTATGAACTGCTTAATGAATAATTACCTTATACTAATCAATGTACCTAACTACTAGTGATGTTTAGGAAAGAGAAGGTTACTTCAAAAGACTATTGTTCACAAAAGAGGCTGCAAAAAATCTCTATAAAAACTCTTGGGACCTGATCCTTTCATCTCAGGTCTGCTTATGCTTCATCAGGGGAAGCTTGAGCCACAAGACTGAGATCTCCAGTGTCAGCTGGATCACCCTGATATTGAACATTGGACTAAACCTATGGACTAATTCTAAAAGAACTCTGTATAACTCCAAAGCTCACCATCTGCACTATGAAATTGACCTAAGAACAACATTCATGTCTGTATGTACAATGATCTTTTAAACCAATATTCTCCCTCTTTTCTTTGTAAATTTTAGTTTAGTTAATAAGAATTGGCTATAAGCATGTACTTGTGTAAGATCTGAAACATTCATTAACTTTGTTGGTAACCTGTCTGATCCTTTGGGATTGGTAGAACTTTTCACATGATGAACAAGATTTTCAATAAACTCATATTTGACTTGGCTGTCTGGGTGGGAGCCCAAAGGCTGGATAGCTTCTGGGTAACCAGTAAGGTATTGTAGAAGCTGTTTTGTTGTTGGCTTAGTAAATCTACGTATCAGAATAACTACCAGTTTTGGGGGTTGTCAGCCCCATTCTTTGCAGTTTGTCCAAAATGAACAATCTCAGCGTGGCTCCAACTCACACCAGCACTTAAATGTGCTGAATGCTTCTCCACTAGCCAGGTATGGAGGCCTCTAGCACAAAAGTCTGAACTAATCTTTCCAAAGTAACTTCTGTCCTCCCATCACATTCTCTGTGATATATCTTTTGATATTTCCTGCTCACTGAAGATACTCCAGAATATACCATCAAATAGTCTGAGATTTTTTTTAAAAGTTAGTTAAGATTTATGGTGATTTAATTCTGCTTCAAAGTTTGCTTTTGAAGTATATTATTATTTTGGAAAACAGAAGGTGCTTGAGAAATACTAGATACTGATTCTGCATTTTAAACAGATGTACTTTTCATGTAATTCAGAATTCACTGCACATTACACAAATGTAAAAGACTGGCCTGGGGGCATAGCAGTAATGGTCTGCCTTAATGGTCTGCAGCCAAACAGGAGTGAATTTAGCCCTCCCCAGTTCCATTTAGCACAATCAGGTGAGGATTTCAAATCCTAACTGAGACTATTTGAATGCTAACAATAATTACTGGCAGTTTTATTTTCACCACTACGCAGAGTGGTACAGTGGAGAGGCTACAGGACTGGGATTCAAGAGAGCTGGGTGACCTTGGGCTAGTCACTTCACCGCTCTCTCTCCCTCCCCCTAGAAAGTCCTAAGTGCTGCCAAACAGCTGGATTTCCTGGGAGGGATGGGCAAGAGTGGCAATGCGGCACTTCCCCACTCCTCCCCTTCCCTCCCAGCGCTTTGGACTTTCTGGGAGGGAGGGGGAGGAGTGGAGACGCAGCCCTTCCCCGCTCCCCCTCCTCCCTCTCAGAAAGTCTTAAGCACTGGGAGGGAGAGGAGGTGGAGAAGACGAATTTGTGCAATGCTCCCTTGTAAAGATGCTGCTCTTCCACAGAATCTTACAAGCAGTGGATAGAGCAGGCAGCCAAACGACATTATAAGGGAGCATGGCACAACTTTAAACGAGCATATTCCCTAATTGAGCAGTGATGTAACTTTGAAACAATGTTAAGGGGAGGAGGTTAAGTGAGGAGTTAATGTACTACAATATATAGACATCCCTTCCCTTGGTATAAAATGTCAAATCTTTCAACCAAGGTTACAAGTTCACTCAAAACTCTTACTTTCTTGCCTCCACTCTTGCCTCAGCATCAGCATCATGAATGCCCTTCTTGATGGTTTCAACCAAGACAGTTGCATGCCTAGAAGACAAACATATCTCATGTTAGTTTTTACTTTTACAAATTTAATTATACCAAGGTAATTTCTTACCTGTTAAATAAGTTTCTCCAAGTCATACAGAGTACATCTAAACAGCAATTAAATAGCAATCTAAATAGCAATTAAAAACCCGCGGCACCAAGTTTTGGAGCTGTGTCAAATGACTTGGGCTCAAGGAGTTCAATCTGTCGGGCTAAAAATTGCAGTATAGACATTCAGGCTTGGCCTAGAGCCTGTGCTTTGAGACCCACCCCTCTCGCGGGGGCTCAAAGCCCAGTCGCCAGCCTAAGCCCAAATATCTAAATTGCAATGTTTAGCGCCACAGCATGAGTCAACTGATCTGGGCAACTGCAGCTACACCAAGGGTCTTTTATTGTACCAGTCATGCAAGGGCAGAGTCTGTCCCCTCCCCACTCTGAGTGTACCTTAATAATATGCGTGCGCGACCAGTCTCCTCAGTTCCTTCTCTACAATGGAGGCTACCCCAACTCCGAAGCAGAGGGGAGGAGGATGGGCAGTGGAGCACCCACAAGGACACTCATCCTGAAGAACATCAGTTACTGCACAGGGCGAGTAACCTCCTCCTCCTCCTCTTCTTCTTCGAGAGATGTCCGTGTGGGTGCTCCACTACAGGTGATAGAAAAGCAGTGTATCTCAAGGAGGTAGGGACTTCGTATTTGGTAGGAATGCAGTAGATAATACAGCTCTGCCTAATCGTGTTATCAGAGAGAGGTCCTTGAGTAAGGGCATAGTGCTTAACAAATGCGTGTTCAGAAGACAAAGTGGCCGTTTTACAGATGTCAGCCAGGGGAACTTTGCATAGAAAATCCATAGAGGTAGCCACAGATCTAGTATAGTGAGTTCTGATGCCAACTGGAGGTGTCATTTTCTTTATCTGATAGCACAGTCAGATACACACAGAAATCCAATTTGAAAGTCTCTGGGTAGAAATAGGTGTTCCTTTGGAATGCTCTGCGATGGAGACAAAGAATTCCTAAAGGGCTTGGTTCTCTCCCAATAGAAGGACAAAGCCCTGCATACGTCTAACATATGCACGTGGAATGACGAATGCACCTTTGGAAGGAATTTGGAATGTAATTGGAGGGTAACCTTGTCCTTAAAAAATAGTGTATATGCATCTGGCAGAAGTGATTGCCACTAGGAATGTTGTTTTCACAGAGAGGGAGCAAGTGGCTAGGGGTTCAAATGGTTGTTGAGTTAAGCAGGATAAAACTAAGTGAAGGTCACATGGAGGGGTAGGAGATTTAATGTCCAGGTATAGGGATTAGAGCCCTTTGAGAAAATGCCTGGTGATTAGATGAGCAAAACCAGAGGTATCATCCATCTTGTTATGAAAAGTTGTAATAGCAGCGAAGTGGACTTTGACTGAGCTGAAAGAAAGGCCCGATTGCTTGAGGTCTAATAGGTAGTCAAGCATGATTGGGAGAGGTGCAGAAGTAGGAAGTTGTTGTTTAGATGAGCACCAGTGTGTGAAGTACTTGCACTTACGGAGATAAGTGATGTGAGTAGATTGTGTTCTCTATGTAGGAGCACTCTTTGAACCTGTTCAGAGTATGCTAGTTCGTTCTGGGAGAACCATGTAGGAACCAAGCTTTGAAGCGAAGCATGGACAGGTTGGGGTGAAGAAATCAGCAGTGTTGCTGCAATAGGAGGTTCGGAGTGAGGGGCAACAAGATTAGTGGGCAGATTGATATTCTGGTGAGGTTGTCTGGGCAACGATGGGGCAATCAGAATTACTATGGCACGATCTATCTGCATCTTTGTTAGAACTCTGTGGAAAACCGGGTATAGAAGGAAAAACATATAGCAAGTCCTGGCACCATGGGATCATGAACGCATCTCCCAGGGAATGCTTGCCTAGTCCCGCTCAGGAGCAAAATTCAGGGCATTTCATGCTTTTTGCAATTGTGAAAAAGTCTATGTTTCGTAGCCCCACATGTGGAGTGTCTGCTTAATTCATCCGCTATGGTATTCATAGCTTTGGGAAGATAGGCAGCTGATATCCAAATGTTCGCAAGGCACCAATTCCAGGGCTTCATGGTTTCTGTGCAAAGTGAGTGAGAGCAAGCCCCACCCTGCCTGTTTACATAGAACATGCAGGTGATGTCTGTCATTATCCATACATGTTGGTTCCGGATTAATGGGAGGAAGTGATGGCAGGCATTGCATATGAATCAAAATTCTAGGACGTTTATGTGCAGGGAGGTTTTGGCTTAAGACCATAGCCCCTGGGCTGTGTGGTGGGACATGTGTGCACCCCACCCTGTGAGGGATGCATCGGTAGTCATTATGAGGGATGGTGCATCCTGGAGAAAGGAGACTCCAGAGCAGAGGTTGGAGGGAACTGTCCACCACAGGAGAGAATCTTTGACTCTGAAAGGTATGGCTAGAGGCTTGTATAGAGCATGTACATTCGGTTTGTAAACTGTGGCCAACCAAGCTGGGAAGCACCTCATGTATAGTCGTGCGTTTTGGACCACGAAAGTGCATGAGGCCATGTGACCTAGAAGTTGTAGACAGTCTCGGGCAGTGACCTGAGGACTGCTGCGGAGTTTTGCTGCCGATCATTTTATGGTGCTGAAGCGATGAAGTGGGAGAGATGCTATTCCCATCCGGGAATTGAGGTGTGCTCCTATGAACTCCAGGTGCTGGGTAGGAGATAATGTGGATTTGTATTTGTTTATTTGTAGGCTGAGGGATAGGAAACAATTGACAGTGAGCTGCGTGATTCGAAGCACTTCCTCAAGCGTTGAGGCTTTGAGGGGACAATCGTCGAGGTAAGGAAATAATATGACCCCTTGTTTCCTGAGGTAGGCAGTGACTATGGCTAGGAGCTTGGAAAAAACATGGGGCGTCAGTGGATAGGCTGAAGGGTAGCACCCTGTATTGAAAATGTGTCGAGCTGAGGGTAAAATGAACGAAACATCTGTGAGCAGGATATATACCTCTATCCCGATATAATGCGGTCCAATATAACGTGAATTCGGATATAACGCGGTAAAGTAGCGCTCTGGGGGATGGGGCTGCTTTACCTTGTTATATCTAAATTCATGTTACAACAAGTGGTTCCTCTGCGCCCACCCATTACTTGTTGCAGCCCTACCCAGGGCCTCCCCACCCCAGCTCACCTCCGCTCCGCCTCCTCTCACAAGCGCGCAGCAGATCCGCTTTTCCTCCCTCCTAGCCGTGCTGCGCCAAACTGCTGATTGGAGTGGCAAGCCTGGGAGGGAGGAGGGAGAAGCGGAACTGCGGTGCGCTCGTGGGAGGAGGTGGACCGGAGGTGAGCTGGGATTGGGGGACCCCAGGGAGGGCCACAGCAAGTAACGGGGGGTGCAGAAGAACTGCTTCAGCTCATCTCCGCCTCCTCACCTGAGTGTGTTGCCGCCGCTGCTCCACTTCCCGCCCCCAGGCTTGCCAGGTGAAACAGCTGATTGGTGCGGCAAGCCTGGAAGGGAGGGAGGGAGAGAAAAGTGGAGCAGTGGCAGTGCACTCAGGGAGAAGGCGAAGGCAGAGCGGAGGTAAGTTGGGGCGGGGAGCAGTTCCTCTCCCTACCCCGGTATAACGCGGTCTCATCTGTAACAGTGAGGTTTTTTTTGACTCCTGAGGACTGTGTTATATTGGGGTAGAGGTGTATAGTCACATGAAAATAGGTGTCCTGTAGGTCGAGAGCTGAAAACCAATCACCCTGCCCCAGCGCTGGGATTATGGTGGTGAGAGTAAACATTTTGAACTTTTGCTTTTTGATAAATTTGTTGAGCCGCCTGAGGTCGAGGATAGGTCACCATCCCCCAGTTTTCTTTCCTGCTAAGAAATAATGGGACTAAAACCTGTTCCTTCTGTGGTGTTCGGGCACAAGTTCCACTGCTCCCAATAGAAGAAGATGTACTTCTTGGATGAGCAGTTGCTCATGAGAGGGGTTCCTGAAGAGGGGCGGGGAGGGTGGGTGAGTAGGAGGCAAAGATAGGAAAAGGATAGAATACCCAATTGTGACAACCTCAATAACTCACTTTTCAGTGGTAATGTTCTGCCATTAATGGGAGAATGGTCGCAAGCGGTGTCCAAAAATAGGGACATGCAGTTTAAGCGCTGAAGTGGGAATATTGTTTTCTAAATCTTCGACCAAGGCTTCAAAACTGCTCATTAGTCAGAGGGGGCTGAGATGCTGCTGAGGAATTGGGACAGCAAAGCTGGTATATGGGTCTCTGGCATTGCTGTTATTGTTGCTCATGTGATCTATGGAATTGCTGGGAATATACAGGGTAGTGTTGATGCTGGTAGGGTTGATATCGATATTGTCGCCTTCCGATCATAGGGGTTTGAATTCATAGAGACCGGAGAGTTGTCCTTGAGTCTTTCATTTAATGAAGTGCGTCGTTCATCGTGGAGGCAAAGAGAATTGGTCGCCGAAGGGAAGATCTTCAATGGTATTCTAGACCTCTCGAGGAAAAGAAGAGGAGGAAAGCCATGAGCCTTGGTGCATGACCACTACTGTAGCAGTGGATCTTGCTGCAGTGTTGGCTGCATCACGAGCTGCTTGAAGAACGGTAGATGATGTGTCCCTCAGAAACTAGAGCTGTGAATTGTTGTTTCTTTTCTTCCAGAATGTCACCAATAAAGTCCATGAATTTGTTGTAATTTTTGTGGTCATATTTTGCCAGAAGAGCAGTATAATTAGCAATGCAAAATTGTACAGTGGAAGATGCATATACTTTACGTCCAAGCAGATCTAGTCACTTACCGTCCTTGTTGGATGGGATAGAGCAGGGAAACTGGTGTTTGGTCTTTTGGTGACTGCGTCTACCACCAGCAAGTTTGGCACTGGATGAGTGAAAAGGAATTCAGAACCCCTGGAAGGGATGAAGTACTTGCAGTCCGCTCATTTACAGATAGGTAGGCTTGCAGCAGGAGTCTGCCAGATGGCTGTAGCAGGTTCCAAAACGGCTGCGTTGATCGGTAATGCAATCCTAGAAGAAGAGGGTTGCAGGATGTCTGTTAACTCATGCTGTTCAGGAACCTCCTCCAAGTTAAGAATTAACTCACTGGCAACTCTTTTGAAAAGGTCTTGAAATTCTGAGAGGAGGAAGTAAGGCTTCATAGGGTGTAACAACTGGGTCTACTGGGTTTGAGGCAGGTTGTGACTGATCCTGCAGTTGTGATGGTGCTACCTGGTGCCTTACGTCAGTGTCAGGTTCATCAGCTGGCGGTGCCGGACAGGTGTCGTGCATGGTTGAGGTAGAATAGTGAGTGTGATCTCGAGGAGAAGATGCCCATGGCGCCCAATATTGCCACTGTGGAGGGAAGGGCATAGGTGGTGCCATCCAGTGGTTTACACAAAATGGGGCAGGACCCTGATAGTAGGACGAGTTAATTTTTCTATGACCTCTATTGATTGGGGTCTGAAGATGGGAGATTTGATGTGGTGAAAATTCCCCCCTGCAATCCACCTTCCTCATCACTGGAGGAAGGCTGTCTGGACCCTGACTGAGCACTTGGAGAGAAGTAGGCATTGAGTAGGGGTGACTGCAGGATAGGCGATACCAGCAGGTCCCTTGACTCTGTAAATTGCAGTGTTGGAGCTCCTCTGTGAGGCGAGGTCTGTGCAAAAGGAATGTGCTGTGAAGAAAAATTCCTCTGCACCGGATGCTAAGCATTGTTTCACTGCTGGACAGGTTAGCAGGTGTCAGTGCCCGGAAAGTAACAGCCGCCTGCGGGGGGTCAGGCACGTTAGCATGTGTCGGCATGGCTTCCGTCGTGGTGCCAAACAGTGACATATGAGAGGTAGGCAACTGGAAGCCTGAAGCCTCAGCACCGAAGCTTGGCAGAACCGCCGCAGCCACAGGTGGGTTTCACACGGCGTCGGAGGAGCCCAGCACGTCAAAAGTGTTCAGCCGGGGAAGTGCTGGGAGGGAGGCTGTAGATCTGCCAGAGGAAGTCTTCTCCCGCAAAGTTCCCTTTGAGAGAAGGTGCCCTTTTTTTTTGCAGTTTTCTTTTCTCTATTTGAGGTGGGGGGGGGGGTAGCATGCAGTGGAGCCAGAGTCAGTGCCCGGGTCTGAAGCTGATCCTAATGGTTTCTGAAGGAGGAGCAGTTTTAGTCTCAGCTCCCTGTCCTTCCATGCCCTAGATTTAAGTTTGTTGCAGTGGGCACATTTTGTGGGGGATGTAGGACTCCAAACATTTTATGCACTCTGCGTGGCCATCTGACTGACAGAGGCATGGCATCACTGCAGACAAAGCAGTGCTTAAAACCTGGGGAGTCAGGCATGTCGGACACAGCTGCCACTGACAGAAACAAAGAAAAGTTTTTTTTCATTTATTTTATTCATTTATTTATTTTAGGAGAGAAAAAAAGATAGAAAAATGGTAACTAAATATTACTGGTAATAAACAAACTAACTAGAAAGGTAATTGTAACAAAGGGAGAGAAAGTCTCTAACGAGTCTGCTGAGCTCCATCTCAGACTGGGGACGGTGGAGAAGGAACTGAGAAGACTGGTCGCGCATGCGTACAATTAACGTACACTCAGAGCAGGGGGTGGGGGAAGGAGAAGGAAGGCTCTGCGCATGCATGACTGGCGTGAGTACTGCTGTTAAAATCTCCAACCAAAGGCACAGGGAGGCACCAATACCTGGAGTGGAGACCCCACAGGGACATCTCTTGAAGAAGAATGATTATTTACTCAGAAATACTGTACTAGTAGTTGAAAGCAAAGAAGTCTCATTACTTATAAGATATCACCACAGTATTAGGAAAGGATGATCTTGCATTTAAGTTATTGGACAGGGATTTAGGAGGCTAGGTTCAATTCCCAGCTCTGTTACAGACTTCCTATGTGACCGGAGGCAAATCATTGAATTGCTCTGTACCTCAGCTCTCTAGCTATGAAAAAATAATACCTTTCCTACCTCACCAGAGTGTCAATGAGATTAAATACATCTAAGTCTTTGAGATGCCCAGATATTACTGTGATTTTGGCCAATAAGTACCTAGATTAATATGTTTTATTTACATTCTTTTCAGACTGGATTTAAAGTGCACTGAATATTGTCAGCCAGTATAATACCTATCAAATACTGTCGCAGCAAAATACTAATTTTGTCTTTTCTTAGAGAACTGAGATATATTTTTACCTCTCTGATTTAACATGCTAGCAATACATAGTGTATTGTGTATCACTGAGTAATGTGTAAAATATTTTCCAGGTCATTTTACTGTAGACTAATTTAGGCCACTGGTGGGTAACATACTTATCCTTAGAAAAAATATTCAGTCACAATATTTCCAACATCATAATCCTATTTTTCACTCTAGACAAAAAAGTTATGTAACTGTTTAGTTTACTAGGAGAGAAGATAAGACAGTCTTTTCCCACCTTTCAGATAGTTTCATATTGCATCTATACAGCCAAACACATAGATTGTACAATACCACCAATCTGGAAAGCATTTCAAGTAATAACAAGAATTTTATAGTATTTCCTTTTCTTTCTAATGTTAGGATTAAAATTCCAGACACAGTATCATCAGAACCTAATTTGTAATAATTATTTATTGAAGGAATAGTAATAACGTTTTAAAGAGACTGCAGGTCCTTCTTGCATCCCCCCACAAAAAATGTAACTAACATTTCAACTACCAACCTACAATTAAAATCACTATAACATTGATTAATACAAACACTAATGGAAGTCCTGAGTTTTCATAATCCATGTAGGAAAGGATACAAAAAAAAAACAGGCTGAGGGCAACAGAAACCCTGACCACAAAAAAGGAAGAGGGAACACCCCCCATCCCAAGCACATGTTTGGGCTATAAAATAAAAGAAAAGCTAACTAACAAAAAGAAACACTTCACACAAATAATAAACAAGCTGTGTAGCTAGCAAGTAGATACTACAACACTGTCTCAAGCTGCAAGCAGTTGAGGACCACCACTACTCCCTACATATTCTCGTAATGGAGCACACAGATGAGCAGGTCAAAGGCATGGTCTAGAGGGCACGCTGACAAAAAGTTTGATGTAATGCACACATAAGACATAGAGCACCTGTAGGGACAATAACTTGAAGAAAAATATCTGTTGTCTCTTCAAAATACAGCTGTTTTACTGGATCATAAAATTATTTTTTCCATCACATTAATGCTAAGAGAAACAAAACAAAATTTAAGAAAACCTTTTAATTTCAGGTAAGTGTTTGTCTACCAGTTCTAAATTCCAAGGTAAGTTTAAACAGAAGCAATAAAACACTGATAGGACAATTCATAAGAGCAAATAGTATAGTTATACAGAGTAAAAGCCTATTTCACAAATTAGTTAAGTGGTCTAGTTGTAGAATTTAAACAATGGATTTTTCTTTTGAAATTAATTGAAAACTTTTCTAGATCACACAAAGGAACACACTCCTCCTACCTTTCCAACGAATGAGTCTGCCACTCCTGCAGTAACAGGTCTAAAAATTCAAAGGAGCGTCTAAAACAAAATAGGAAAAAAACGTTAAAAACCTGCAATTCTCTACTTTCCTGAAATAATAGGTGATAACTTTGTTCTTTTTCCTCCTCAAAAATAACAACTGCATATAATAAAACATCTCACACTTAACACACTAGGAAATTGCTTTTCTTATGTTGTAATGGTAGAAAATTTTCTTACTTTGCACCTTGTTTATCTTTAACCACTTATATGCAATCACACTGCATTTTAAAAAGAAGAAATGGTTCATATGACTACTTGACATTCAACAAGCGTTACTACAAATACAACCGCTTTAACATGTTTAGCGCAAAATGCCCACCAGCTAAGCCAAGTGGCAATTCCCCAGTGAGAAAATCAACCACACCAAACCTGTTGAGGAAGAGGTTGGTGAGTTTTCGACAAGACAGCAAGTCCTGTTCCTTGCTTGAGAGTATCATCTTTTGTAACAGCCTGTTACTAGCTCGTGTCTTATAAATTTAGAAGTCCAATCAACAAGGCGCTGGAATATGCAAGCAACTTTACATCTTTTTGTCCCCCTGCAGAACCTTCTGATGGCTTCAATTGGAGGAAGGTCTCTGCTACTCTATCCCTCCCCTGCTTCATAGAAGAGCAGGTCTCCCTACTCCACTCAAGCCCTTCAGGGATCTGTAAGAGTGCGAGGCAAAATCTATAATGCTTCTGAGCTGCCCCTTCCCCACGAATAACCTCTGGGCTTGGCTACACTCGAAACTTCGAAGCACTGCCGTGGCAGCGCTTTGAAGTGTGAGTGTGGTCGCAGCGCCAGCGCTGGGGGAGAGCTCTCCCAGCGCTGTATGTACTCCACCTCCTCATGAGGATTAGCTTGCAGCGCTGGGAGCCGTGTTCCCAGTGCTGCGGCACTGTTTACACTGGCGCTTTACAGCGCTGTATCTTGCGGTGCTCAGGCGGGTGTTTTTTTCACACCTCGAGCGAGAAAGTTGCAGCGCTGTAAAGTGCCAGTGTAGCCAACGCCACTGTGTCTGCCTCTGCTGCTGTTCACAGATCTACAAAGTAGTAGTAGTAGCCTAAAAATGACAAATTGGATACACTCACTGTT
This sequence comes from Gopherus evgoodei, assembly GCF_007399415.2. Classification (NCBI taxonomy): domain Eukaryota; kingdom Metazoa; phylum Chordata; order Testudines; family Testudinidae; genus Gopherus; species Gopherus evgoodei. The sequence continues at coordinate 85,426,175 of NC_044323.1, forward strand.
GCTCAGTGGGTTCTGAACTGCAGCAGCAAAACTGACCAGAGTAATGTTAATTTCAGTCTATTTCTGTTTGGAAACCTATGCCAGCAGAAGCACTGCAATTTGGAAAACACTTCAGACTTGGGAAAACATCTCATTTATTTACATTTAGGTTCCATTTGGAAGGTTACCTTTTGCAGTGAAATAAGCTTGAAACTTTAAAACAAAAAAAGAAAAAGAAAAAGCAAAAATCAAAGCTTCAACTGTGCAGAAATTGATAGGTGAGACCCCCCTCACATATTTGAGAGAAAAAGTTTTTTCACTCATTACCAGCATGTGGACAAGTGGCTTACTTTGTTGAATCTCAATTATCTGTAGTGCATGGTAGCTTATTAGATAATAGATTTTCACATTATATTCCAATGACTGCAATAAAAACATACTATTTTGAAGATAATTTTGCTAGTAGTCTATTATAAAATAAGGAAATATAAACTAACAGTTTTAATAATTTGTTATTTATAAAATACTCACCTCCTGACAGCAACTGATTTTGAAGTACAGTTGCTTGTTATTAAAGGTATTAGTCTGGGCACATGGGTATGCTGAAAAAAATCCATAAAAGTTATAACAGAACGAAGCCAATGACAAAAACATTCCTGAAATCAGAGTGCTAAGCTTCAAATGAATGTAGTAAATATTTTATCTGTTGCTGAAAAATTAATAATGATTAAATATAGGATTTAAAATGTTAATTGTTTAATCCAAATTAAGAATGTGTGTAAAAGTACACTTCCCTGATTAGGTCACGAACATATGTAAAATTAAGATATAAAAATATCAAAGGAAAAACATTTCTGACCATACACCAATTTTCTCATTTATGTAACATTTAGCCACCAAAAAAAAAACTCTGAAGGCTGAAATGTACCCTGTTTCCACACAGAAAATCTAAATTGATGCTGCTTCCACACAATTCCAGATGTTATTCTAATCAACACCTGAGCATAAAAAGTAAACTGTTATAAATAATATAAAGACTGCACGGCCTTTTTTAAACTGTATTATTAGCAATACATTCAGTACATGGTATTTTTCCCCATAGCTTGTGAATGTGACATGTGACCGTGTGAACATCTCATAACAGCAGGATTCTTCTCTGTTTGTAATGCACTGCCTTCTCTCAACATTAAAAATAAATTAACATTGAAAAATTCCAGAACAGCAACTGATTTGGTGTATTTTTCACTTAACATTGACTTTTAAAAATTAATATCAATTCATTTGTACTTTGTACTGTTTTCATCAACGAATAAGGGCATTTGATCAATATACAAGGCATGTGGTAATGAGACCCTACTGGGGAAAGAACATGATTTTTAAATAGAGGCAACAGCCTTATTTTACAATATTTGGTCTAGAGCTATTTACATCATGACACAGGCCTCTCAGAAAAATGCATCACAAAGGAATTAGAAAAATGCACAAAATTATTTATGTAATCAAATATTTCTGAAAAATACAGAATATTGGCCTATGGCTTGCTTTAAATTGACTATGAGACTGCATTAATAAGTCAGCTTTAATGTTGTCCACAGATACATTTCTTTTTATCAGAATCCCACTTCAACAGCTTAAACATTGGAGCCAGCGCTCAAAAGCCTGAGTGAAGTCCCGCCTCTCTGGTGGTGGAAAGGATTCCTCACCCTCATGACCACTCTTGTCATAATCTGCTTCTACTGGTTTTCAAAGGGAAAACAGACCACACTAAGCACTGCCAGGTCAAGGAACAGGAAACACAATGAAACGGCAAACAAGACTGAAGATGGGAGTAAATCTCCTTAAGCCCATTCAGAGACTGAAGCCGCTGCAGAATAAGTGGGATCTCTCACTACCACCACAAGACACTAGTACCTCAGCATCTACACTGGTTTTTAGGAGGAGTTTGAAGTGTTAGCTTTGACCTATAAAGTCCTAAATAGCCTCGGACCTGCCCCGGCAGATCACCTTTGCCCCTCCCCCATGCCCCCAGTGCCCTACTGCCATGAACAGTATCAGTCAAGGTGCTTGACCCTTCGTGATTACAGAGACAAGCCAGGGGGTAGGGTGCTTTCCGTGAGGATCCTTTGGCTCATTTCCAGCGTTTGGTACAAGAGCTCAAATTTGCTGACCTTCCAGGCACACTGCAAAAGCTATCTGATTGATAAGGCTTCGGGGCACACTCGGATAGGAATTATTTGACTGTCAGATTTATTTTCTGGTATGTTACCGCCTGTTAATCTTAAGTGGTTGTAAGTTTAAGACCTGTCATAAACCTTTTTCCCAATTAAATTGTAATAAGCAAATCATTTGTTGTATTCACTTTTTGCATCTTACTCCATGACACCTAGTATATAGTTTGGCTTCTGTGAGCAACTAGACATAGTTATTTTGGTGTGTACAGACATCCCAGCTGATGCCACTAACTGAAAAAACTACTCCCTCCTCCTCTCCTAACTGTGCAGTTAGACATCCCAGAATGCTTTGGAAGAAAAACACCCGTGGCTCCTTAGCACAAGCAGTTGTTACTTAGGTTCTAAGTGACAGCTCTCCAGAATCTCCCAGAATACTCTCTTAAAACGTGGTTAGGAAGAGTACTAGGTGTGGATGCCATAAAAACACTTGCAGCTAGTTAAGCTGACTGGATCTCTAACAATTTACAAAAACAACCCCAGATCCAGCTGTAGTGTGGATAAGGTCAGTGTAAAATTGTAATTACTACTTGTAAAGGCTAAAAAGGGTCAGAGCTTTTTATATATAAACTGCAGGCAGTCTGATTTTTTTTATTTAAATAAAATGGATGTTTGGATTAGTAGCAAGTCCACAGTTTAATTCACTCTGCCGTTCCCTCAAGGCAATGTTATTTCTTGGTATACGCTTAACAAATAGCCCAGCTTCACAACACAGTCAGGAAAATGCACATGCCCTTCACAGTATCTCCTCGCCCACCCTTTACCATGATGGTGGTTATGGATGATGAATAATGACCTTTTGTCCATCTGTCAAAAAAATCACTTGCCCAGGGCAAAACTCATAGTTCAGTCTTTAAAAACAATGACTATGTGAATATGGAATATATATTAAACTGGCAACAGATTTTTGTTAAGAGTGACTAACTGAGTAGAGTTACTTTTTATCAAACAAATTCATAAAATACCATCAAAGGAATACCTACACGAATGACAAATCTGATTGCAGCACAGCCAGAAGTTGCCATGACTTTGGCGCTGTTAGGGACCAGATTAAAAAGAGTAGGCACAATGGCTTCAGCCCCATGGTCAAACTTGTTTCCCAAAACTGTTGAAAGATGACTGTTCAGGAAATGAAATAAAATTAATTAATAAAAATAATTTTATGGCCTCAAAACAAGAAATGGAAAGTTAATCAGACATTTTAAAGACTGATCTTTCCAAACAATGGCTATAATAGTACTTAATTTACATTTTTCCAAGTCTATATTTTCCTAATGAAAAAAGATTCACGGAATTAATGAATATCACACTGTTTACCTTACAGACAACTTGAAAATATAAACAATAAGTAATTTTTCTCTCACACTTAGGCTTCCTTATAATTAAGATTACATGTAAAATATCACTTTTAAAAACCTGAAGTTAATGTGTGTACCGTTACTTAGGACCTACAGTGTTTTTTTTTCTCACCATACCATGATAGCATAAACTTGGAAAACAAAAGATTTGTGTGGCTATTCTCAAGGACATCAAGTATTCATTGTAAATGCAATACATTAAAACTGAATTCTAAAAGTAATTTAACACAGCATTTATCCTAATGACATTAAGTGACATTTTGAGTTTTACATCATAATTTATCCTGCCATAGGCAAACTATAAAATGTGTCATAGTTAGCCATACATGAAATCTGCAGTCCCTCCCCATCTTATTTATTCAAGAGTTGTGGCCATAAATTCAGAGTAGCTGATCATTTCCATACTCATAGCAATTTAACTCTCCATTGCTCAGAGCAAAGTTTTCACCAGTGCACAGTAAATGCAAAATGTGCTTGTAATCAGAAGCAAGTGTCATTCTGAGTACCAAAGGGTTAAATGTCTTTTGTAAAAACACATTTAGAAGGAAGAGTGCCTGCCTACTATGTGGTAAAATATGGATTTTTTTTTCTTCATTTGTTGAGGGAAAGCCCCCAACACCACAGAAAAAAATGTCTTTTTCTGTTTTTGCATTTCTGAGAATACCATAAACATTAAATTGGAGTCGGCAAGCGATTGGAAAAATTAATCGCTATTAATCGCGCTGTTAAACAACAATAAAATACTATTTATTTTAAGTATTTTTGGATGTTTATTACATTTTCAAATATGTTAATCTCAATTACAACACAGAATACAAAGTGTGCAGTGCTCACTTTATTTTTATTACAAATATTTGCACTGTAAGAAACAAATAAATTTTATTTTTCAATTCACCCCATACAAATCCTGTAGTGCAATCTCTTTACCGTGAAAGCTGAACTTACAAATATAGAATTATGTGCAGAAGAAAACTGCATTCAAAAATAAAACAACGTAAAACTTTAGAGCCTACAAGTCCACTCAGTCTTACTTCTTGGTCAGCCAATCACTCAGACAAACAAGGTTGGTTACAATTTGCAGGAGATAATGCTGCCTGCTTCCTGTTTACAATGTCACCTGAAAATGAGAACAGGCATTCGCATGGCATTGTTGTAGCTGGCATTGCAAGATATTTACCTGCCAAATGCGCTGAAGATTCATATGTCCCTTCATGCCTCAGCCACCATTCCAGAGGACATGCTTCCATGCTGATTATGCTCGTTAAAAAAAATATTGCGTCAATTAAATTTGTGATTGTTCTCTTTAGGGGGAGAATTGTATGTCTCCTGCTCCGTTTTACCCACATTCTGCATATATTTCATGTTATAGCAATCTTGGATGATGACCCAGCACATGTTCGTTTCAAGAACAGTTTCACAGCAGATTTGGAAAAATGTAAAGAAGGTACCGATGTGAGATTTCTAAAAAGTAACTACAGCACTCGACCTAAGGTTTAAGAGTCTGAAGTGCCATTCAAAATCTGAGAAGGACGAGGTGTGGAGCATGCTTTTAGAAGTCTTAAAAGAGCAACACACTGATGCGGAACCTACAGAACCCAAACCACCAAAAAAGAAAATCAACCTTCTGCTGGTGGCATCTGACTCAGATGATGAAAATGAACATGCATCAGTCTGCACTGCTTTGGATCGTTATCAAGCAGAACGCATCATCAGCATGGAAGCGTGGGGCATACAAATGTTTAGCATATCTGGCACATAAATACCTTGCAACGCTGGCTACAAAAGTGCCATGCTCTCATTTTCAGGCGACACTGTAAATAAGAAGCAGGCAGCAGTATCTCTTGTCAATGTAAACAAACTTGTTTGTCTTAGCATTTGGCAGAATAAGAAGTAGGACTGAGTGGGCTTGTAGACTCTTAAGTTTTACACTGTTTTATTTTTGAATGCAGTTATGTAACCAAAACAAAATCTGCATTTGTAAGTTATGCTTTCACAGTAAAGAGATTGCACTTCAGTACTTGTATGAGGTGAATTGACAAATACTATTTCTTTGGTTTATCATTTTTACGGTGCATATATTTGTAATTAAAAATAATAATATAAAGTAAGCACTGTGTACTTTGTAATCTGTGTTGTAATTAAAATCAATATTGAAAATGTAGAAAAACATCCAAAAATATTTAATAAATGTCAATTGCTTTCTATTGTTATAAGTGCAATTAATCACGATTTTTTTAATTGTGATTACGTTTTTTGAATTAATCACGTGAGTTAACGGAGATTGACAGCTCTACATTAAATATATTTCACCATTTACATGTATATATGATATGATATTGAAGTTCCTCATTTCACTTCTATTTTCAATCAATTGACTAGACTATTAAATGTAAGGGCCTGCTCCTGAAAATGCTACAGGGCACAGTGCTTGTTACTATGAATAGCCACACTGAAGTCATGGTAACAAGCACCCAGGAGTAATTGTTCTGAGGCTTGGAACTTGAGTTTCTGAGTAAACAGTGATTGGATGTGTTTACACATTACATTAATTTGGTTATCAAAAGGACTGAAATGCATAACTCAAATGATGGCTCATCTGTTTTTCTACAAGTGATTTTCTTTTCTATGAAAGAATTGCACTTACTATCTAAAGGGAACATAAACTTTGTCCCAACCTAAGTGATATACACTGAAGGTCACTCAAGACTTCGCCTGTTGTTCAAAAGAAATCATTTTGACAAGGCATTATCCAAATATAAAGCACATGAATTATTCTCAATAGAAAATTATAATTAAAATCTAACATGACTATTTCTATGCTTAATTCACAATACATTCATGTACCTTTTCAGAACAATTTTAGTAAATTAATAAGTGTAAAAATATTTCACTTACTAAAATAATCCCCTGCTCTTTTATATAAACACTCTCTTTTCAAGCAGATGTCTTATTCAGCCAAGATATAGCATATCTTCTACATCATGGAACATACTCGCAGTTACAATGAAGAGTGCTGCCTTAGATTATATGCATTGTTCCACAGCTTCAAATCCTGACTCCACTCTCCAACCAGGTATGGTACACAGAAACTCAACACATATTTAGCTGATGGTGCATTCGCACAGCTGAGATGTATTTTTTTTTAAATCTTGATGTTGCTAGCCATATACCTCATATACCTTATTTAAATCTAGACCCATTTAAAACCAAGCATGTACTTACGCTACAGTAATGCACGCTTCTCTAACCACCTGGGATCTGAGATCCTTAGCTGATAATTTAAAAGCTCCATCCAACAACCGTAGATGCTGGAAAAAGCAGTCATACTGTGCAGCTCCAGCAACAAGCAGCGATCGAACCTTCTTGAGCTACAACAAAATTAAGACAGTTAGTTATCAATACTCCTGACTGCACAGAGACAGAGGTTTTAAAATATGTAAAGCCTACAGGCAAGTGTCACTACCTGCAAGGCACATGTATATGTGTGTACACATAATTTTGTGCTTACACACGCTGAGACTCAGAAGACGTTCTTTGGAAAAATTACCACTTAAACACCGTTAGAAATATATTTTTCTATATATTCTAGGGTTTTTTTTTTCAAACTGATATTGCAATGATACACCACCACATAAAAATATGAAAAACAATTCCATCTTTAAAAGTGAAAATTTCTTGAATTAATCTCAATTGTAAATACTTCACCATTTTGTGAAAGCTTTTTTAGAACAACGTTTGGACAATCTGTTTGGATAAAAAACATACCGCACTGGCTCGCTGATCCCAGTCATGTTTATCATCTGAAAGAATTTCCCTGATTTTGTTTAATGTTTCTTCAAGCTCTCGACTAGAATAGATCTGTTTAAAAACAAATAAAATGTAGACTTAATATTTTCATGTTTACCTGAGAAAAGGGACAATAATTGCCTTAGGTTTAAAAAAAAAACTGAACTACAATTTTGAAAACATTAAGGACAAAATTCCACATAGGCAGATTCTAATAGAGTTTCCATTTTAGAACACATTTTTATTTATATACACAACTGTCATTCAAGGCCTTCTAAATTCAAAAGTGTAACGTTGATTTTGTGATAAACATTTTATCTCAGGAAAGATTTCAGTCTCAATCTACAGAACAAGTAAATCACCAACTCCAGTGATTTATTAATTTCAGTAATTTAATTTTTTGATTCAGCTACAATTCATTGTGAGTGAAATGTTTAGGAAATAGGTCAATGTGTTACTGTGATTAAATTTCAATCTAATTTCCCAGTATGTATATAAAATTGTTCTACTATGAAAATAATATTGGGGCAGGGACTTATGTGTATATAGTACTTGGCTCAATAGAGCCCTGACTGAATTGCTAGGCACTCTACAGCACAAATAAAACCAACAATTTTTTTGAAAAATACTTTAAGAATCTCAGTAACATCTATGTGAGTAATATGTATCCCAGTGATGCATAGCTAGAATTAGTTTTTTTCAATGTTCCTTCTGTACATTCCTTTAATAAATGCATTTAGTAATTTATTACATTTTTAAAACTATATTTTGAAGAAGGCCTCTATTTTCACAGTTTGGGTTAGCTTTTCACCTGAAAAAAAAAAAATCAAAGTTTGACTGACCAACAAATCAATAACTCGACAAAACAAAAATCAACTTGTTAACTACTGTTGTCAATTCCAGTGTTCATGTATAAGAAAGAAGATTTCACAAGGAGGAAAATTAAAAGCTTAAGAAAATGCATGTTTGAAAGCACCCACTTTCATATACAATCAAGTTAATGAAGTCCTTCTGATTTCTCTACTCCATCTCCTACATTCACATACCCTTCTCTGCTCCCCAGGATCTAACTAGAACATGCTCCTTCCTGCCTTCATGGAACATGCTAAATTCATGTTCTGACTTTTCTCCAGCCAACAGAGGGAAGCAGGTCAGAAACAGAGTTTTGAGTAAGTTCCTCTTGAGCAACTTCAAATAATTTGACAAATTTTGTTGTTGTTGGAAAATGGTAGTATGTTGAAAATGGAGGTTTGTTATTTGTTACTGGAGGTTCTATGAGATATGTGGTCCCTATCTGATTCTATGACATATGTGGTCCCTATTTGTATTCACGTGTCCGAGTCTAGACATTTTTAGTAAGCCGTGTCCGTTGGTGCGCACATGGGAGCTAATCTCCTTGTGCTCTGAACCGAAGGTATGAACAGCAGAGCAGGCCAATGCCTCTCCAGTTCTATTCTTACCAAAGATCTGGTCATGATCCACAGCAGAGAGGACAGAGCAGTGGAATTCAGATAGGGACCACACATCTTACAGAATCTCCAGTTACAGGTAAGTAACATCCATGTCTTCTTTGAGTGACAATCCCTGTGTATTCCACATGTGGGAGATTAGTAAGCAGTGGTCAAACAGGACGTGGGCGGGAGGCTGCAGATGGTATGACTGTAATACTGCTGTCCACAGGGCTTCAGCCAGAGGCGATGTGCGAGGAGGACATGTGGGGTCATGTGCTGTCGGGCCCCCTCCTTGCACTGCAGCTACTGGAGCTGGCAAGCTGGAGGCTGTGCCTTGGGTAAAGACAACGGGAAACAGCTGGGAGCTGCAGGGAGTGCTGCTACTTTTACTGCTGCCTCTCCCCAAGGAGCTAAAACAGAGGATCCTCCATGCAGCTCCCAGCTGTTTGCCGCTACCTCTCCAGGCAGAGCTAACACCTGGGAGCGGAAGGGACGTGGCGCGAAAGAGGAAGGTGAGACTAGGGGTGTGAGACTCAAGTTATTGGGGGCCCGAACCTTTTAACTGTGCCCTCCACCCTCAGCAGGCATTAGTCATTTCTGGCGGAAGCCCCAAGCTCTCCCCCCCCCCGCCCCCAAGTCTGCTATGCAGAGAATGGGGGGGAGAAGGGGGGCAGGAGCCATATTAACTGTAAAAGAGCCGCATGCAGCCCACGAGTCTTTTTGGCCACCCTGGTCTAGACTAACACGTAATGTCTTGTAAAGGCATGTATGCAGCTCCAGGTCACCACCCTACATCTTGTAAAGGCACGTTTTGCAGAGATGCTGCAGAGGTTGCTTGAGCTCTAATTGAATGGACTTTCATCTCCTCCATGCAGCCTGAGATCCATTTAAAGAGTCTCTGCACAGATAGACCTTTAGACCTTGATCACTCTACTATGTGATAAAAAGTCTAGGTGTCATTCTAATTGCTTTTGTTCTCTGTAGATAAAAGGCCACCAGACATCTAGGGACTAAAGCCTTCTCTCTCCATCAGAGCCATATGGTTCGAGGAAAAATTCCAATAAATGAATAGTCTGATTCATGTGAAACTTTGAAATGACTTTAGGAATGAACTTCAGTAGGAGGCAAAGACAGACTTTATGGACGATGGTGTATGGTGGGTCTGCCATGAGTGCTCCCAGCTTGCTCACCCTTCTGGCTGACGTAATGGTGACTAGGAAGACAACTTTCACCCAGAGATGGCACAAAGAGCAGGTGGCTAATGCTTCAAAGTGAGATTTGGTAAGGTAGAGGTCCAACTGAAGTGTTGGTTTCACCATTGCTGGAAAAGTTCTAATAGGTCTTTTCAGGAATCTAGTCATCATTGGCTGAGTACAGATAGTCCTCAATTAGAGGATGAAAAGCTCTGATTGCTGAAAGGTGGACCTGCAGGCAACTGATAGAGAGGCCTGATGTCTTATGGGTAAGCAGGTATTCTACAAAAACAGAGATTACAGAGGATCTGGAGATGGCTGGTGGTGGTGTAACCAAGAAAAGAAGCACTTCCACATGGTCAAAGAGCTTCTCTTGGTAGAGTCCTTCCTCCTGTGGTTAAGAATGGATTGAACTGCCACTGAACATGTATGCTCTGCATCTGATCCCTATTCAAATACCAGGCCTTGAGTTGTAGTGGTCCTGAGCTGCAGTGCCTGATTGTACCATTGTGTTGTGTCAACAGATCTGGCAGTGGTCAGATGTTGATGGGAGGATGGGTTGAAATCCTCAGGAGTTCCAAGAACCAGAACTGTATTGGCCAGTCGGGCACAATGAGGGGGGAAGCATCATCTGGAACGACAGATTTTCTTGATGAAATAATAGGCTCCTGCTCTCCTGGTGGTGACACAGATAACGTGGGAGGATGTTATGAGTTGTGGACACATTAGGAGAGGATCCTCTTCCTCTCAAGGTGATTTCTTCAGGTGTAGGGATGTCTCCAAGGAGATCCACGACCATCAAAAAAGAATTCTGTAGTTACAACAGAGTGAAAATATCCTAAAATGACATACAGGTTTTGACCCTCCCTGATGTCTGGGGAGCCTCTGAGAAATGGATTGGGAGATCCAGGTGTAGTACTCAAAGGATCCCATAAGAGTAAATTGGAACCGTTGAATGGATCTGGTTGGTACCCGCCCTTTGGTTTGTGGGAAGGAGCCAAAACTGGGACTGTCAGATCTTTCTTCCTTCGCACTTTGCCTTCTTGAATGGCAGGTTTATGCGAACCTAACTGTCTAGGAGCTGCGCACTATGACTAACCTTTGGACTGATATGGGGAGGGATCTTTTTTCTTTTCTGATTTGAATGGGGATCTGTCTTTATATCTATTGCCATGTTGCCTGCTCTTGTGCAAGGATTTCCTAGGCTTAACAGTCTTACTGTCTACTCCAGAGCTCATGCTCGGAGCAGTGCTACTTGCAATCTGAGGCCACTATACAGGAGGTCTCCTGGCCTGGATACAAATGCAGCCTCATGGCCTGATCCATGAGGTGCTCCCATATATGCTAAAATCACAAACCACTACCCTGACCTGCACAACCTGTATAGGGAGATCTGTTTCAATTAGATTTTGACATTTACCATTTGGACACTCTTGAGTGATTACAAGAATCTGTCTAGGATCGTATGTGTTATACAACCAATATAGACTGACCACACCCTGTGCTGCAGAGCATGGCCCTTGCCAACATACTGGGGATAAATGCTAGTAAGAAAGAGTGGTGTATTTGCATTCAAAATCATCCACGCAGGAGCAAGATGTAAACGAGAGGGGGAAAAAAAAAATCTTGCAGCATAAGGGTTGAAATTCTGCAAAGATTTGCTTAAGGGTGGGGCCGGGTGTTATGGAGATACCTGCAATAAACTATTCACTTCACAAAAATGGTCAGCTGCTCCTTTGCCTATGGATGTCCTCAGAAGTATACCTAACAAACAGCTGTGTTGTCATATGGAAGGAACACTATATACCACTGTGGATCAGTCATACAGAGGGTTCTTTATGGTAATCACAGCCTGCAATGAGTTCTCAGTGTTCTACTATAAGTTGGGGGTTTAGGTAATTTTTTTCCCCCAACAAGAGATCACTTAACAGGTGGCCCAACCACAAGCAGCACCAAATATCTATAGTTCAGCACTCTGATAATTCAGACCACTTAATTAAAAGTCAGATATCAAAAAGAACTCAGCACCCATAATTTAGGCACCCAGGTATAAGGCTAGACTTTTCAAAAGAATTCTGTTAGAAATAAGCACTTCTGAAAATCTATCTGGGTGTGCTGGATTCAGGTCCTAAATTTTAGGCATCAACTTTGAAAACATTAGCCTTGCTTTTTAAACTATTTGTCTAGTTCAGCATTTAATTAAGTACAATCCTAGATTTTCCATAAAATCATGTCTTCTTTCATTCACATCATGTATCAGCATTAAACAAGTAAAACAACACTTCAGTGAGAACAAGGTCACTTCTCTCAGTAGTTACTGGGAAAAGATTAATAAAATAATAATGGTCTTGAACCTGAAAAGAAAATAAAAAGTTAATTAGTAACTAATAGTTGAAACAAAGCGTTTCCAAGAGAGGCTGGGAAATAACCATCAATGGAAAACTTAACGACTAATTTGACATTATTTACCAGGAACAATGCAATGATGATGGAATTGATCCTATTATGATGCAAAACTGGACTCAATTATACATTTGCATTTATTTCCAAAGCAAATATTTCCATGATTAGCTGCTGTATCAAAAAAATGCATATTTTCACTTTTCTTAAAAAAGAGGGTGCCTATTCATATGATAGGGACCATGACACAGAAAGTTTACATGTTCATTTTGAATGAAAGTAATAACCAACATATGTAAACGCAGGCATTGTATGAGTGTATTAAACAATTCCTACAGTTAATATCTTGGTAAATTTTAATCCACTATTCACAAACAGAAAGGAAATTAGCAATGTGAATCAAACCTCGTCAACTTATTTTAAAAAAATCAAACCCTCCATGACTCAAATTACACAAGAAAGCTGTTAAAAAACAACACTATTTTGTATCAGAGGGGTAGCCGTGTTAGTCTGTATCTGTAAAAGCAGCAAAGAATCCTGTGGCACCTTATAGACTAACAGACGTTTTGGAGCATGAGCTTTCGTGGGTGAATACCCACTTCCTCAGAACACTATTTTGGGTTTTTTTAATATATCAGCACAAACTGTCCTTTGCCTACGTTAGAAATAATATTAATGTCCTAGACCAGACCAATATACCAAAGTTCAGTGCAGAACAAATCTTATGGCTAACTTCTAATTCTAGCCTAAAAATATAATGGAAGCCAACACCCATTTTTAGAATGTATGAGCAGGCACTGGCAACAATTTGAAGGGGAAAATTTAACAATGCCCCGCTAAAAGTCTGATCACTTCATGACAACAAAGCATAATTAGAAAAAAATTAAAGATTAAAGAAGTTTGTTGACACAAAGAATTGTAAATCAAAACACACAAAAATAAGACATTTCTTCTGAAAATAAAATTGAGCATGAATGACAATGTCTTACCTGTACAGAAGGAACATCTGTAAACGCCTTAATGAAATCATCCTCATCGACAGCTCCAGCTCCTCCTTCTTTCGATGCACCTACGCAAGTTTTAAAACAAAATTAAAAAAAACATATCAACTGCTTAATGGTGTTGAATACATTTCAAATTTACAAAGATCTTCTAGTTCAAATACATTCAATTTATACTTAAATTTTAGTTACACTGTAATCTTTATTTGGGTGAAAAAGATTGGCAAGGTGAAAAATTTAATAGAACTGATAAACATCGAATTTCTAATATATAGGACATTTTAATATTCTAACATCTGTTTTCATCTTTAATCTGGGCAGAATCAAAATACCAAAACTTTCCACAAAATAGTAAGTTACAAAAAAATTTGATCTGGGAATGTCAAATTTCTTTGACATTTTCAGCCAAAAAAAAATGTTTCAACATCCTCGAACTGAAACATTTAAATTTGTTAACCTAATATAAAATATTTTTTCAATTTTTACCATAGAAAAAAATTCCCCCATCAACATTTTACAGTGAAAAAATTCATTTTTGCTGAAACCACATTTTCTGCCAAAAAACCAACTGAAACCCATCACCATATAACAGGCTTGTACAGAATGCCTCTACTGAAATAAAACAGGTTTTCCTTGAACATATACCACACAATAAATTAAATAATGTATTTAAAAATCATATTTATAAAATCATATTTAAAGTAAATCTTCATTTTAAGTAATTTAAGTAGGGATGCTCAAACAGCCCCATGTCTTTTTCAGCCAAGTAGTCAAAGGCCCTTTGGAAAAGGTACATATTTTATTGGTGCAGTCCGATTCCCTTGGTCCTACCCTACTGACTAATATTGGTGTGATGCTGACAGAAGCATCAGATTACTGTATTCAGGATGAGCTGCAATTAAGTGCTTGGCAGAACTCCATTAAGATACAAGAAGTTTCACCTTTCTTTAAATGGGACCAAAATTCTTCTACTAGCTTAAGAAGAGAGTTGGACACTGGTTATTTCCACTTTGATTTGTCTGGATAACAATAGCTGGTATGCTGGACCAACTGTGAGAAGGGCCCTTACTAAGAGCACAGCAGCTATGCCAAATGGTTGGAGGCTATGGAGGCTGAAAACTGATGGTCTTCAGCCTTCCTCTAATATCATCTAGATTTCCTTATCTTCCTCCAGCGGGAGTCTAGTCTTTCTGTTGAATCCTGAGAATGTGCAGGCAGAAAATTTTAACAGTTCTTATTCATGGACTGTACTCTTCCTTGTTCAGTGTTGGTAATAGGGGACGTCATATCAAATATTTTTTCCTAAATATTTTTTTCCTAGAATCAGATAGGGACCACATATCTCATAGAACCTCCGGTAACAAATAACAAACCTCCAATTTCAACCCCCACGGGTCGGTTTTGTTCAACATCTTCATTAATGATCTGGATGATGGGATGGATTCCACCCTCAGCAAGTTTGCAGATGACACTAAGCTGGGGTGAGAGGTAGATGCGTTGAAGGGTAGGGATAGGGTCCAGAGTAACCTAGACAAATTGGAGGATTGGGACAAAAGAAATCCTTTGCACTTCAACAAGGACAAGTGCAGAAACCTGCACTTAGGATGGAAGAACCCCATGCACTGCTATCGGCTGGGGACCGACTGCTAAGTGGCAGTTCTGCAGAAAAGGACCTGGGGATTACACAGTGGACAAGAAGCTGGATATGAGTCAACAGTGTGCCCTTGTTGCTAAGAAGGCTAACGGCATATTGAGCTGTATTAGTAAGAGCATTACCAGCAGATCGACGGAAGTGATTACTCCCCTCTATTTAGCACTGGTGAGGCCGCATCTACAGTATTGTGTTCAGTTTTGGAGCACCCATTACAGAAAGGATGTGGACAAATTTGAGAGAGTCCAGCAGAGGGCAATGAAAATGATTAGGGGGCTGGGGCACATGACTTATGAGAAGAGGCTGAGGGAATTGGGCTTATTTAGTCCGCAGATGAGTGAGGGGGGAGGTGTTAGCAGCCTTCAACTACCTGAAGGAGGGTTCCAAAAAGGATGGAGCTAGGCTCTGCTCAGTGGTGGCAGATGACAGAACAAGCAACAATGGCCTCAAGTTGCAGTGGGGGAGGTCTAGGTTGGATATTAGGAAAAACTATTTCACTAGGAGGGTGGTGAAGCATTGGAATGGGTTACCTAGGGAGGTGGTGGAAATCTCCATCCTTAGAGGGTTTTATGGCCCAGCTTGACATAGCCCTGGCTGGGATGATTTAGTTGGGGTTGGTCCTGCTTTCAGAAGGGGTTGAACTAGATGACCTCCTGAGGTCTCTTTCAATCCCAGTGTTCTATTATTCTAATATAGATCACAAGTTTCTTATGATCTGAACTGGCTGCCTTTTGATTCCAGGGTGGAAGTTAAGATGTTGGTTTTGGCCTATAAAGTCCTAAATGGCTTAAATTTTGCCTGCTCGAGAGAACTCCCATTTCTAGATGCTATGCCACTACAGATACAATTAATGGAGACTCTGGAGCTACATTCTCCATTGGTCTGAAATACATCAAATTTGTTGACTTTCAGAGCAAACTGCAAGCCTATTTCACAGGCTTTTGGGAAGTATGGAGTAGTTAAAGTATGTACTGAACACTGATTTCATATTTTCAAAAGTTCTCAGTCTTCTCTTAAATAACCTCTGAATCAGCTAAAGCAACTTGGTATACAATAAAGGGCTTGGTGCATTCACATAAATTACATGCAAGAACACAACATTCAAAGAACATTATTGAAGTTGCAAAGTTAAGCACTCAGGGTACGTCCAGACTACCCGCCGTATCGGAGGGTAGCGATCGATTTATCAGGGATCAATATATCGCGTCTCAATAGATCGATCCCCAAACGCACTCCCTGTCAACTCCGGAACTCCACCGGAGAGAGCGGCAGTAGCGCAGTCGGCGGGGGAGCTGCAGCCGTCGATCCCGCGCGGTGAGGACAGGAAGTAAGTCAGAATAAGAGATTTCGACTCCAGCTACGGTAGTCCCATAGCTGAAGTTGCGTATCTTACATTGACCCACCCCCGCCCCCCAGTGTAGACCAGGCCTCAAAAGTTGAGAAATGCCAGAGTTAAGGTTACCTGTGCAACCTTAATTTGGTACGCTTGTACAAATGCATTATTATATAGTCTACTTACATCATTACATACTATGTGTCCATAGAACTCCTGCCTCCTTCAGTCCTCAAAATAGATAGTGCCCACTTAATGAGAAGTTATTCAATATTTTGCTTCCTCTTCGAAATTCTATATGTGGCTCAAAGCCTTCGGATAGTGTGAAGTAACTTAAGTTGGGCTGTAAACAGAGCTATTAATTTCTTCATAGGCTTTTTCTATAGTTCTCATCACCACACTATTTGAGTGCTTCCCAAATATTAATTTATCTTCACAACTCACCTGGTATTAGCTCCATTTTACAGGAATATGAAAAATTCACATGTTCTGTGCATATATATTTTCCTACTGTATCTTCCATTGCATGCATCCGATTAAGTGGGTTTTAGCCCACGAAAGCTTATGCTCAAATACATTTGTTAGTCTAAGGTGCCACAAGAACTTGTTCTTTTCTCCCCCCGAGTGCTGTAGCTATGCCAACCTAACCCTGGTGTAGACATGGCTAGGTTGACATGCTTCTGTGGCCCTAACTCCTGCTGCTCAGGGAGGTGGAATTCCTACAACGACAGAAAACCCTCGCCACTGTAGGATGCACCTACATTACAGAGGCATAACTACAGGACTGTAGCTATATAGCTGTAACACCCATAGTTTAGACATGGCCTTAATACGCATATAGCTTACACTGCAAAACACTGCTTTTGCTGGTAAAGCTTATTCCAAACACACAGACAAGAGCGCAATAAGCTATAGAAGCAGCAGTTTTGCCGGAATAACTGTTTACACTAAGGGCTGTTGCCAGCCCAGCTATGTCAGTCAGAGATCACACCTCATCACATCCTTGACCAGCGCAACTACGCCAGCAAAAGATCGTAGCATAGACTTAGCTTCAGTAAATAGGAATTGATATATATTTTAACTGTACATTTTGCATGTTAGTGATTGGATATTGCCCCAAATAGTGCATCTCTTATACAAGTTTTCTTTCTAAACAAGGAAGTGGCATCAGTAAAACTTCAGGCGTGAATCTAAACAGAAATAATTAAACCAGTTAAAAAAAGACTGAATAGATGCTTCTATGCAAGAGTGGTTTACTTCAGTTTAGTATAAGTCAGTTAGGAATGGGTTTAAAATAAACCTAATAAGTCATTCAAACTGATATAGGAGCATCCACAGAACATTTTGCACTGGTTTAACTATATTGGTTTAGAAGAGACAGTTCAATATATATCCAAGTAAGTTACACTGGTAGACTAGCCCTTATGTTTGTCAAAGGCCTTGCATAAAAATAAGCTTGCACCGGATTAGCTAAAGGTGCAATTTTAAATCAATGCTGTTGAACTGAAAGTGTTGTGTAAACTTTTTACACTCTGGTTTAATTCTCTAAGAAAAAAATTTAACATAACTAAAATCAACCACCCTTAAACCTAAGTGAAACAAAATTAATAGTAAGAACTTGTTCAGATGAGTTTATACACATTTCTTCCCCAATTTTGTAATCTTAGTTACTAAAGGCAATGCAGGTAACAACACTTATTAAAGTTGCCCAGCACTGCTCATTATAAGCCTATTCTCAGTTGCTTACAACTTTGCCAAATTTGAACCATTTGGGCTGAGATTTTCCATGCTGGGTGCTATCGCTGATACAGGTTTCAGCTAAAATGTTTCAGCTGTTTCTGAGAATAAGATTTTAGACAAATATTTTCTCCATATTAAAAAAAAATCTTACATTTTTACTGAGAAGCTCAGGCACTTTCATGCTTAAAGGACGGACTTGAAAATTTGGCAGGTGATTGACTGCCTTTGTGACAGGTATGTGCCTTTTTCTGTTCCTGTGAAATGCCTCTCAAATATAAGCATCTGAAAAACCTGATTTCACTCATGGTCTTCAGAGACTTTAGAGGTTGCCAATTAACTTCTCTACAGATTCCGCTTGCACTGGACATGCCTTATTCCCTTACAGTTCCCATGTGCCAGCCACACTGTGCATGCACCATCCCCACAGAGTGACCAAGCATCCTGAATCCAAGGGCAGCAGAGGCTGAATAGGACTTTTCCTGCAACTGTGGTGCAGGGAACAGTAGCAGAAGGGGATAAGGAATGTTGTTGGTGAGTTGCAGTGTTGAGGAGGGAGACAGTGAGAGAAGGGACATTATCAGGACCTGGGTATCTCAAGCTGGGAACCTAAATTTAGTAGAAGCTTGACATATTTGACCGCAGTTACTCTGTACCTCAGTTCCCCAGCTGTAAAATGCAGCTATCACCATCACCTAATCTAACAGGCACGTTATGGAGATAAATTCATGAATGCTTGTGAAGCACAGATACTCTGATGAGAACACCATGGAAACAACAGTAAGGAAATTAATTTTGTATTCAGTGCAGATTTTGCATGGTGTGCAGTAAATACAGTCTGAGATCAACACAATGAATGTGGAGGATAAAAAAATTATTGATTATGCACCCATTCACTGCATGAGGCAGGAGTCGGGGGTGGGGGGTGGGGGGCAGAGTGAGATTACAGATGCGCAACCTTAATTCTGGTATTTCCTAACTTTGAAATGCTTGACTTTCCAACCTTAAAATTCTTATGATGTAGTTTTTTAATGTAATCATGTGCAGTACTTGAGTTTTACACTAGTTAATTTCTAATCTTAAACTGGATGGGATCAGCTAGCCTAGGAGGCTCTTAGTATCTGTGCCTTGCCAATAACCACATAAAGTAGAAAATCTTGTGAGCCACCGGGAAAAACTATTTTCAACCACAAATTTCAAATGACACATAGCAGTTTCTTCTTGCCCTACTAATTCATAACACATCTTAAAAATCACTTTTTGATTATCATCTTAACTTCCCCTAGATCCTAACTTCATTTCTAAAATAATTTATATTGCGACCCCCTTGCGAATCACAGAAATGTAAGGCTAAAAGCGACCTGCGCTGAGGCAAGACGAAGTAAACTTAATCCAGCTCTGACAGGTGTTTGTTCAATCTGTTCTTAAAAACCTCCAATCATGGAGATTTTACAACCTCCTATGGAAGCCTATTGTAAATCTTTACTACCCTTCAGTTAGAAATTTTTCCTATTTAACCTAAATCTGCCTTGCTGAAAATGAAACCCTTTATTTCTTGTCCTACCTTCACTGGACATGGAGAACAAGGGAGAAACTAGTCCTGATACCAGCTGCACCAGGCCCTTTGTGTCCCTGGCCCAAAACGGTCAGCCGGGACCCTTACTTTGAGTGTCGCTGCTTTTAGTCAGTGAGTGAGCTTTAAAAAGTCCAGAATAAATCCCAGCTGCAATAGACAACAACTAGCCTTTTTAGTTTTATATCATCACCCCCAATTCCCATTTATACGGTACCTTTTATGTGAGTATTTTAAAGCACTTCTCACTATTAATGCATACCACCACAGTAAGGTAAGTGCATGAACTTCATTTTCTTAGTAGAAAAACTAATGCAGAGAGATGACTTGGGTCCAAAAGATGACACAGCTTTACCAGGTGAAAAACAAGTTACCTATGGGGCATTAGACATGCAGTCTTTGATTACGATCAAGTGAAGACAGACAACATGAATCAATTGGAAGTAGTGAAGAAACCTACTGCCACTGGTTCCAATAAGAGACATACCTTGTTGGGATAAGAGTCAGGTCAGTGGCATAAAAACTCAAGTGCTCTTGCTAGAGGTTGCTAAAAATTGACATGGTGTCTCTTAGGATTCTTTCCTGGGCCAATTATGGGACTTATACCCTGTGCTGACCAGATGGTATCCTCCAATTCACTACTCAAATACTCCAACTGCCTGTGAACTAGAGCCCTACATGGGACTGTTTTTTTAATCCTGCTCCTGCAATACCCATTCCCACTCCTGCATTGTTTCTTGCATTTTTATTCTGCTCCCACCCACAAAAACCTTAGATCCCGCAAATCCTGCAGTAGAGACAAATTCCCCCATGCTACTAAAAAAACCCAAAACACCAGCCTTTTTATTATTTTTATATATACATACATACACACTGAATTCAGACAATTTTTACCATTAAAAGAATAAAACAAATCTTTACATGGTTTAAACCATGTAAAAAATACTTTAACTCCTGTTATAATAGACATAAAATCTCTTTCTAGACCTCATTTGAATTTAAATATTACAAGTTTTAAAGTGTTTTCCCGCAAATTACCTCAGTCTATTTTTTCTGCCTGCCCAATTCCACCTGCAATAAAGTACATTTTATTCGCTCCCATTATTATGGCAGTGGGTCCTGCAGGATCCCAGTGCTGCTGCAGGGCTCTTCTATGAACAGATAGGGCATAATTTGCCTTCTGAAGAGCCTGTGAAAGCTGCTTCACTTATGGACCACCACTTAGATTTAGCTTGGTGTTTGCAGGAGAGCTCATCCATGCTGAGGGGGGATGGGCCGAAGATTCTTGGAAGGGAGGTGTTGCCACACCAGAGTCAGTGGGCTGACAACCACTACACTGGCAATTACCCCATCCAGGGAAGGAGGATGAGAAGCAAAAATGAATGAAGAAGTAAGTTGGCAAAAAACGGTCAGGAGCAAAGCAAACCAACACTAACTACTGCCACAAAGGCAGAAGATTTGGTGGCAAGCTAGAGGAGAAGGCGTGTCCGATATGGGCTGCATTAGAATATTACAAACTGTAGAAAGGAGGGAAACAGCTCATATGTCTCAGAATTGGGGGAGACACTGGTTTGCAGAAGAGAGACTATGGCTATTGCTCAGATACTGTCTGACAAATTTAGCTTTTTTTTTCCATGTCCCCAAAGAATAAAAAAGGAGACAGTTATACATATCATCAGATTAAATCTTCTACTATTACTAAGTGCAAGTCTACACTACAAAATTAAGTCAACATAAGTTGTGTTGACATACAGCCACCACAATAATTAAATTGCTTTGCATGTCCACATTACAGTCCTTTTGCCAGTGGTGTGCGTCCTCACAAGCAGCTCCTGCAGTGAAGCAGAGAGCAGAGAAGCATGGGTAGCAATCCTACTCTGCAATTTGCCACTATCTGGCACAGGCTGTTTTGAGTTGCACATGGGTGAACATGAGAACATGTTTCAACGGCCCATGATGCTCTTTTCTCCATCCCATAATATTATCTGCATCCTAGAAAGTTTTTTGCCTCTTTTCAAAAGCCCCACAAACCCATGCATTTGCCACCTCTGTGAGAAGCATGCATCCAGCACTGCTATTCAGTGGTGTGTTGACCTTTACGAACACAACACACCTGGTCCTTCAGCATTTTCAGAGTTGCCAGAGAAGCTGCGAGGGATATAACAATGCCTTGCAGGCTAATGGATGTAGAAAGAAACAATTCAAGGTTGTTGGCATTCAGCTCAGTTGCAGATGGTGCAGCACTAGTTCTGGGCCAGAGAAACAAGTACAGACTGGTGCGATCACATCATTATGCAGGTTTGGGGTGACAAGCAGTGGCTGCAGAAGTTTCGGATGCACAAGGACACATTAATGGAACTCTGTGCAGAGCTTGCCCCAACGCTCTGCCACAGCGACACCAAAAAGAGCTGCATTCATGGTGAAGAAGCAATTGCTGTGTGGAAGCTGGTCATACAAGACTGCTAACGATCAATCGGGAATCAATTTGGAGTTGGGAAATCCACTGTGGGGGGGTTGCTGTGACGTGAGTATACAGGCACATTAATTGGGTCTTGCTGTGATGGACTGTAACACTTGGCAAAGTGTAGTACATTCTGAGTGGTTCTGCAGCAATGGGGTTCTGAACTGTGATGAGGGATAAGCACGCCATCTATTGCCCACTTTGGCATCAGACAACCTTGCCAATGAGTACATTAGCAGAAAGAACTACTTTTCTATGGTATTGCAACATCAGTGTGGGATGGTGCATTATGCATAATTTTTAAAAACACTGAGCTATTTAGAATGATGCAAGCAAAGACTTTCTTTCCAGACCAGTGGATTACCATTGGGGATATGGAAATACCAATCATGATCATTGGCAGTCCAACTTACCCTTCATTCCTGTGGCTCATGAAGCTGTAGACTGGCCACCTCAACAGCAGCAAGGAGCACTTCAACTACACACTCAGCAGGTGCAGAATGGCTATTGAAGGTGCCTTTGGCCATCTGAAAGAGTGCTGGCACTGTCTATTCATGCAATTAGACTTTAGTGAAAAAAAATATCCCCATGGTTATAGCTGCCTGCTGTGCGTGTCATAACAACTGTGACGCATTTTCCACCAGGGTGGAGCACAGAGGTGGAATATCTGGCTGCTGATTTTGAGCAGCCAGATATCAGGGCTATAAGAAGAGCTCAACAGGGAGCTATAAAGCTCAGAGAGGCTTTGAAAAACTGTTTCAATAGTGAGCCACAATAATGTGTTATTGTTGTACTGTGCTCTGCTGGGCACTGTTTTTTAGCATACTGGTACGAACCTTGTAAAGAGTGCTGTGTGTGAGATAATATAATATTGTGAATGCACCTATTGCTTTTATCTTTTAATGACGTCAGCTCCAGCCACCTTATGTTGTGAACTAATAAAGATGAATTAATTTTCTATAAATAAACATTTATTCCAAACATATGCAAAAACAATTGTGACTGAATCAAACTATATAAATTCAGGGAAAAGAACCTTTGAAAGGGAAAGAACATTCATCCTCATTTCAAATAATACACCACCACTCTCTCTCTCTGGTCAGAGTATGTGCGGCTGTGATTCTCTGTACTTTTTCCTCTGAGTGGAAGGATAATGGTACTGCAACGGCCCTGGAACATATGAGGTGGGTTGGATCAGTAGGGAGGTCCCAGAATGCAGTTATCAATAGGCTGCAGTGGGAGATGACCACCACAGGTGACTTAGACCAGAGATCTATAAGAGTCTCCATTATGTCCATCCGGCACTTGAGAAGCATTGTCATGTCTTCCTGCGTCCGTCCTTTTGCTGCATGTTTCTCCTTTCTGCACTCTCCCTTCTCATTCTGTCCAGAAGGGCACTCCTCCAAGCAAAAGCTTGCAGGATCTCTTGGAACATGTAGTCCCATGTTGCCTTTCTTCTCCTCATCTGGCTAAACTGCTCCACTAGTGTGGATGGTGAGACCCTCAAGGCCACATTTCCAGCTGCAAAAGACAAAATGCACAGAGGTATTATTGTGAGTGTTTTCACTCCCCTTGATCCATAAAAGTTACAATTACTACAGTCTACTATTTCCACTGGGATTCATAGAGCACGGTGGCAGTTCCAGCCGCAGCGAGTAGGGCCCAGGGAGAAAGGGACAATTTCGGACAAGGGGGGTGGGGAGCACATGGGCACCAGCATATGTGGAATAGGGCAACTGAATTGAATACTGGCACTGTTTTCCACAGGTGGTGGTGATCTGAGCTGGCATCTTACTCCTGAGGGTAACCCCTGAAAGGGAACAGCCCTGCACACTTCTGGACACAGAACGGGTCCATATGCTGCTAGCCTGCACGCTGCAAGGGTGCTAGCTGAAGTAATTGCTGACTGGCTTGGGAAAGTATCCTACCACGGTGGAAGAAATAGGGTAGCCCTCCCCAGAAACCTTCAGCAAAGGATTGCAGACTATCTCCAAGAAAGTTTCCTTGAGATCTCTATGGAGGATTCATGGGACATCCCAGTGTGCATTCCCCAGGACTCACTCTGCCTTACTATATAAGGGAACAAGAAGCAGATAGCAACTCTTCCTCTACTGATTATTTCACTACATCTTCTATCCTGATTAAAAAATAGCAAATGAACTGCAAGCTTACCAGAAGTTCCTTCCCTTACATCAGGCTCGCCAGTTCTGTAAGGTAGGGACTGGCTCAACTGCTCCGGCATCAGAAAGAGCTCCTGGCTTGCCGCACCACTGGATCTTCCAGTAATCTTTTCGCCACACTCCTCCTCCATTTCCTCGTCCAATACCTCCTCCTCACTATATACTACAGGGGCCAGCCCCCTGAAGTATCCCCAGGCAGTGGGCCCCACAAAGGATGCAGTCTCTTGTAGAAGCAGCATGTTTTCAGCTCCGCTCCAGAGCGACTGTTAGCCTCCTTTGCCTTCTGGTACACCTGCTGCGGCTCTCTGATTTTCACACGCACTGCTGCATATCCCTGTTGTAGTCCTTCTCCCATGCCCTGAGCGATCTGCTCATAGATACTGGCATTTCTATGGCTAGATCAGAGCTGTGCCTGCAGAGTCTCTTTCACCCACAAAACCAGGAGATCCACCACCTCTGTGTACTCCAGGTAGGAGTGTGTTGCTACGTGAAGCTGGCATGGTCAGCTGGGCAGTTGCTATGTGAGCTCTCCATGCAAAGCAAACAGGTAATGGAATTTAAAATTTGAGAGGCTTTAAAAGGAAAGAGTTGAGCTCAAAACCGTGACCAGAGCGGTCATAATGGGGCATTGTGGGATACATCCTGGAGGCCACTAAAGTTGCCATAAATAACAGTGTCTAACCTGACACAGCATCAACCTAACTACAAAGACCTAAGTGCTACGCCTCTCATGAAGGTCAAGTTATTAAACTGGCATAATGGTTGAGTTACATTAGAGGGAGCAACATTTTAGCGTAGATACTTAGAGAGGTTGACGTAAACTGCCTTGCATCAACCTAACTCTGTAGTGCAGACCAGGACTAATTTTCTTCTTTTAGAGGCAACACTTTCTTTTTGCATAACCCAAATCAGAAGAAATCCTTAGCCTGATTACAGTATACCAGACCCAACCAAAACAAAACCAAAAAAGCCAAGAACTTCTGTTATCTTTACCAGCCTGAAATGAATGGGAAACAGTATGTATATACTAGGAATATTTTTGCATTCAGAGCAATTGTATAATCTTTCTCTAAGAGAAGACTAAGTTATTCCATCCAATATGCTAGCCTACTTTTTTTTAAAACATCTTCAAAACCTTGACTACAGCAATATGAATTGGCTAAATCTATATAGAAAGCGAGAGAATAAACAATTTTAAGGTTTCCAGAACTGAAAAGGGAAGACTGATAGGAAAGGCAAATATATAAAGCAAAGTAACATTTATTTTTGACGTCTCAATTTTGTTAGACTAGTGCAATTACTTTTGTACAGTCTAATTTCCTGAAACTTGTTTTTTAAAGTGTAGCAGTCGATCAGGAAAAGAAAAGCAAAATAAAGTTTCAGTAATTTAAAATTTATTATTTTATAGTTAATATTTCTTCTGTGATAAAATTTTAGATAGTTTAGTAGAGTGGTTAACTGTTTATTATACTAGCAGAGTGGCTACAGTTAATAGAAGTACAATTTTAAAAGCTTGATAAGAACTTTGCCTACTTTGTAACAGAGGGAATTTTGAATCTCAAAAATTCAGTTCTAGTATCACATCTGTGTAACATTTGAAAAAAAATAGTCCAATGCTCTTAATGTACAATCCTGTTCTTTTAAACACCAGTTTATCATAAAAGGGACCTACAAAACAAAACTAATGTTTTAATTAAGTCTAGATACCCATACTAAATGTCCAGGAGAACCAGGATGAAAAAGATATTCAGCAAAAAAAAGTAAATATTAAGCAACTTTAAAAAATAAAACAAGTTGTGTGAAATTCTTTTGTTTATGTACTTCCTGGTTCACTCCAACATCATCATAAATTGAACTGTTATGTCGGTACTTATCACCTTCTGAGAATATCTTCAGTGAACAATAAAGTACTATTATATTGGAAGGGAGAAAAGATATATATTAGTTGCATCTTATTGGTATGCTAATGAACCCCACAACTTGGTGGGTGAGTACACGTAATACATATATCTGTGTCAATTCGTTTTCACTGAGCAATTCACATTTATCAGACAATGTTAGATGAGCAACCTAGAACTGAAAAAATCTTGCAGATAGGTTCCAGCAAACAAAACAGTGATGCTTATCTAAAAAAATCACTATATTAAAAATAATTAGCTATTCATAGCTTTTAATATCTAAAGACTGGTATAATGAAAAAATTGCACCCTCAGCAGGCTGAAATCAGATCCTTTTAATTTTCAGGTACTTCAAGACAGAAATGGAAATGTTTTCCCAAACTATATCATTTGCTGTATACTGAGTAGGCAAATATGCCAAGTGTCGTCCTTCTAGTGGTAAATATTCACTTTCATTCTTAGATAAAATGGCTGGAAAAAGTAATAATTAAGTTTATAGTTAGATCTTAGATATTGAATTAGAATGAACTCCATGCAATGAGTCTGATAAAACAGATCACAAACAGATTTCTCTAACTAAAATGATTAACTTCCATACATAATAAGAACAAGCCATGTACTGCTTATTTCTATTATACATAATTCATGTTAACAGTTTCGTATATTGCCCAGCTTTTTCCGTTTTTTAATATATTTCATAGTTATTGTATCCAGTTTAAGGAGGCAAAAAACTCTAAAGGTGTACTAGATGCCCACACTCCTTTTGTTGAGGTACATCAAGGTTCTTCAACCATTTGAAAAAAGAGTGGGCCTCCATCACAAGTTGAATTCTACAAATCTATTGCAGATTTTTTGTAAACATGTTTTTTTCAATAACTAGTTGTCCTGAAAGTTATCAGAGACCCATACATTTATTCAGCACTTTCATCAATCCGATTTCCACCTTCCACATGTTCATTTGATTTATGACACCCATTCTATGACAGATAAACATTTGCAGCCCTTTATGTGTTAACTGTATGCTTATATACCCACATATATAGCAGCTAAAGTACTACATCCATCGAATAAGCAAAACCAAGGACTCATTAATAAAAATTGTTAATTGTATGTAATAAACAATCATCCTTCAAATTTCTTTGATTTGTGCTCACTATGTCAGGTTTGGTGGAAAACATATCAGAGTGTGAGTAGATTTATATTACCTCCAACCTTAGGCCCACCAGCTGAACCTGGTTTTCTTGCACTGTTTGAAGGATTCCCGAGTTTTTTAGGTGCAGGAATCTTGAAAGCTGAGGCAGCTGACGATGGCCTATTCCCATCCACTGACTCCTCATCATCAAAGCTTTTATCTACAAAAGGATACATAAAATAAATTTACTTATGAGAACAGAGGGTTTTTTTTAAATTGCTCTGCTGCATTTTTCACAGAAATTTACCAGAAGATGAAATAAAAATCAATACTAATTTTGCCCTTTGTGGCATGGGAAACAGATGACAAAGAAAAATAAAAAGCATTTTAACACCAGAAGATTTTATACAATACTGCCTTTGGATTTGAAATTATCATTGTAATATTAAACACAAAAATGAATCCTACACACAGTCAACATCACAAAAAGAAAAATTCTCTGCACAGGTTAAATGTTTCCTGTCCACCATCATCTCAAAAAGAATATAATATTCAGTTAATTCCAAGCTATCCAAGAGCAATGCTTCTCCCTTTTCCTCTGCTCATGCATGCATTTTCTGCTACACATCCTCCCACAATGTGTCTACCAACACTCCCTGTCTCATTCCTTCCACCCAGATCTTGCAACTTACAATCACAGATCCGCTTGCAGATCAACCGCCTCATTCCTCTGATAGCTCTTAATTCCCCTCACACTAGGATGCTCCCAATACCTCACATGGCTACACACAATAGATTCTCAATACCAATCAAAGATTCTATCCAAAACCGTCAGAAAACACCATAGCTCCACCACTGAGATTTGTGCCGGCATCTTTCTCTCTCTTCCCTGCACTAGGTGCTGAAACAACCAATCAGCTTCAAGGTGACATCATCTTCTGGTAGCCACTGCCAGATGAAGAGGTTAAAATTCTTCATACATATAAATTCATTCCCACACACACACACACACACACACAATATCTGCAGCCACAACTTCAACCATTTAAAAATTTCATAGCCATACTTTGCTTGAGGGTTTTCACACACACCCCAAAAATACAAGGACTTGTCTTTTGTTCAGTCAAGTCAGAAACTCATCTCCAGCAGACAGTTAAAATATTCTCAACAGAGGATGTGTTGCACTTGGTGTTTAAATTAATTTTTTTATTAAAAAGAATTCCAGAAGCAGACTGTGACCATTTTGTAATTCAATTACTAGAAAAAGTTGGATTTATCTAAACCCTGTAATGCACGTAAAAACAAATCTGTAGTTCATATCATAAACGAGATGGGTGAGGCTGACACACAACTGCATAATGATATAAGCCAATTTAGCACATATTTCTTCACTTGAACTTGCCATTTCTAAAAAATATCACAGCACTGCCTTTATTTCAGGAATTTTCATGTTTATTTAACCTTGGTGTACACTGAATGGCAAAACGTTCCCTATAAAATGAGCTATATTTAAAAACAATCTCCTGGGGGAAGACACATTCACTATCATATCAGAGCAAACATGTTTTTCCAAATGGCATTTATAGCGACAGCTGATGTAAAAACACTGAACATTCTGGGATTTACTTTAGTTTCCTAATGACAGTATCACTTCAGAAATATTTTTGTTTAACCAAAACAACATATAGCAATATTAAACCTCTACTTTCATTTACAATAAAAAAACCTAGAAAACAGCAGGAATTGAATATCTGAAAATTTTCTCCAACATGCTTGTTTCCTTTTAACTACCATTATAAGAGAATGTGATTAAGAATACTTCTGTGTATGGATATATAAGCAAAACAGAATGCAAGAGGAAGGGCAGTGAAGAAACACATATTATTCCATGAGTTTCTATGGAAACACTACTTAGTCCTCACACAAGAACTGGGAGAATACACTTCAGTTCTAACTAAGAAAAGACACTGATTTAACTCTTAGTGTCTTAAAAAGGTAACTGTAGACATCAGCATTTTTTAAAGAAACTGTTAGACCTATTAATCTAAATCACAAGTTTTATAAACTTAATGCTGCATGAAATAAATGTTAATGGTAGTGGTTAACACTGAGGATTTTGACTCAGGGAAACAACGTAACTTCAAAATAGTATTAAAAAACAGGCTGTAGATGAAGCCAATTTTTAGCATCTTCTTTTTTTAAACATGATGAATATCCACCTAAAACTTCTTAAATTATGATACCAGAAGTAGCTGATTATTAAAACTCAACTCTAAATTTATTTTTCACTGTTAATACACACATACTGCATTTTTTTCAACTTTGATTATGAAAACTGGTTACACTTTCATATAGTCAAACGCATAATTCTGCAGTCTATGAGCTGCAAATAGTATATGAAAAGACAATTTTTATTAAAAATAAAATGGTTTCCAGTGCAATTAAAAAGTAACGGTAAGATTTCTGCTGTTTGTATACTTGTACTCTTATTCCAGAGTATATATGAAGCTGCAGAGGACTTTAAAAAGAATACTGGACAGATTTCTACTGAAAATGCACACAAATTACTCTATAATCCTGCAAATACATAAATTGAATGTGATGACACCTAGTTTAATAAGAAATTTTACATCTAAGATGATAAAAAAATTACATGCAAGATTTTATAAAATATGAAGTAAAAATTTAAGTATAGTTTTTTTTAATAGGAATTGCAACTTCCTCCCAGCCTGGTATGTATTTATGTCTCTGGGTTTTATAAACAACAGAACCCGCACTGATCTTCAGGGAGACTCCAGCTCTAGAAAGACCCATAACAGCATTTGCATATATCCGAAGCATCAAATCTGTGTTTACAGAAATTATTACAGGCTTATATAAATGTATTACATTTGCTTCAAGTATGTAAAATTCACATCTTTTCACCAACACACACACACTCACACACACACACGTATCTAATCATGAAAATAAATACACCTGTATATATTCTTGTCTGCGGCACTCCAGATTTGGGCATTTTTTTCAGCACGGTATAAATCCACCAAAATCAACTGAGTTGAATCCATCTACTCCTGGCCATAAATTAGCCCACTGTGTACATCTGAAACACTGCATCTGGTCATCCTGAGATTAGCAGCCCTGGTGAAGTCCTGTCCATGCATGCAGTTTTCAAATTTATTTCATTATTTCTAATTTAATTAATTTCACTATTTCCAAGTCAAATTTCTTCACTAAATATAGGAAATTGCAATAACTGGGGATAATGTGTAAAGTATATAAAGTTTTAAAATTTAATTGTTTGAAAATTACCTCAAGATGTGAAGGGGGGAATAACAAAAACAAAAAAACACACCTCTTCCATTCTGGAATACCACAAAATGGCCAATTTTCACACACAAAATATCACACATACAAAATTTATTTTGGGACCAAGAAACCAAAACCCTAAATAATATTTTTTCCAGAAAGTTACAAGTTACTAAAAGCAGGAGTTATGCAAGCTGATCCATAACTTCAAATAGAGTGTTGCTATAATATACAGTAGCATAATACACATGTTCAATTCTCTTGTACAAGGTATCTGATTTTCAGGAAGCAAGCAATGCACAGCAATCAATGAACAGAATTAAGCTGCAAAGGAAATGGAGAATTAATGGGATGAAAGAATTCAAATTTTAGTCATTTCTCTGACTGTGGTTTGGTGACTCAGCAACTTAATTTTAAATCAATACAAGTGAACTCTTTAAAGAAGAAAAAGGGAGTCAGGGCTGTCTATACAGTGAGGTAATTCACTCTGAGAGGGTATGATCTCTAAAGTGCAATAATGTGTAACTCATCAGTAGGTCATGTAGACCCTGCTGGTGTGCACTAAAGGTTCATTACAATGCTTTAACGTACTACTTCAAACATCACATTAAAGCATACTAGCAGTATCAACATGGATCAATTCATGCACAACATGTTAGTATGCTTTAGAAATCACATTCCCATACAGCACATTACCCCATCATGTAGACAAGCCTTTAGGCACCCAACTCCCCATTGAAATTCAGTGACAGTTGGGTACCTAATTCGCTCAGGTCCCTTCGAAAATCTAAGCCTATATTTCTACTAGTTAGTGACAATACATTTCTAATGTGAAGCAAATTTCTCTTAAAATGGACGAAGTCAAAAATTAAAGCAACTCAAAATTTGGATTAATATTTATCTTTAAGATTATAATCCAGACATGGTAATTAGCATGGACTGACAGTCCTGAGTTGTACTTGCTACCCATGACTATTATACCATATACAGTATTTAATGAGTCACCTAGAACCTAGTGAAGTCCTGTATATTTCTACAATACAGGCTGAACAAACTGAAAGCAACAACAAATGAAGAATGAGTTTGAAAGTTTCTAATAGCTGGAGGAAGAGTATGCCACAGATCCAAGCACATAATCACAGAACACTAGCTTCTATCACCATGAGATTAAATTCAGGGCAAAACAAATAGGTAATTGTCCAACTATACCCAAAGAAGGCCAGGATGTGGTTTAATTAGGCTGCATCTTTATTAACAACTGTCTGAGAGTACCTGGCAGATAAAAGTGTACAGTGTAGGTAACTCCATGATCATTTCAATATCTACCCAGGGGACTTCCATCAGTCCCCTCCTTTTTTCCCCCACCCTGGTCCCCAGCCAACATGCTGCTGGGACCTTACCATTCCCGCTCCCTCAAATGAAGGATAAGGTGGGCTATAAGGGAGGAGAGAAAGGTCGTCTCCCTGCCATTGCAGTCATAGAAGCCACTAACCTGTTTCTGCTCCTTTAACAAATACTCCTTTAAATCCTTTACCAAACCATTTATTTGATCACTGTATCCCTTCTCTACTGAGCATCTGCACCGGATATCTGCCCCACATTTACAGAATGAGTTGCTACATCATAGCCTAACCCCCATTCCATAGTCGCTCCAACTAAGCCCCGCCCAAACTCCATCTGAAATACCCCCTCTCACCACCACCACCACCACACACACACGCACACTCTGCCTTGGCCAACCTGGCAGTGAGGGAAAAATTCCTTCCCAGCCCAACAAGAAAGGAGTAGGCAGCAGAGTGCCTATAGCAGATCCTGACCAAACCTGGTATTTTGCCACTTTCAAGGCTCGGAGGATGGGTGCCTCTCTGCTTGGTCCAGATGAAAAAGGGCTTCCCCTGCCCTCTTCCAGTCCAGCCAGCTGGGGGGGGGGGGGGTGATTCAGCAACCTCATGCAACATTTATAACCCCCGTCCTTAAAGAGGTATACTCCTTTCCCCAGTAAGTCAGACAACGCATACACACACAAACCCCGAAGGTGTGGTGCAGTCATTGGTCAAATTGGATCTTAAAGGCCAATTTTGAAAATAAACTGAAAAAAAAAAAAAATCAGAGCAAGGTCTGAAGGTCAACAAAACACAGAACTGGTGTTGTACTGAACTCATGATCCAAAAGTCTAATAGCAGAGGCTAAAACAAGCTATAAGGATTTCAGATCCAGTATGTCTCATTATACTAACACAAAAAGCCTTAACTATTGGCAGTGAATAAACTTCTGAACATCTTGAATGAAAGTAGTCTCCATGCTGTGATATTTGTCAAAATATTAATACAACAAGGTAGAATTCATCTGTCCACTTTCCCCTCCCCCAAGTACCTGTGACAGGTACTGGATTTTAAAAAAATTAAATAAAAAGGTTCTTAAGAGGGTTTGTTCTCTAAGAAATACAACCAAAGCTTGTTTACAATTACAAGGGATCATTCCAAAATTCTACAAGAGGCAAAAAAGAATTGTGCCAGATAGTTTGGACCCCTTAAATTTGCAAACACAATTTCCATTACAGGTTTTACAAGCACGGGTTGCAATGACTTCTTGGAACACCTGGGATAAAATCTTTAGCTCAATTTCAGTTGAACTGGTGCAGCTTACAAAAGTTTTTCACAAGCACAAAAAAGAAAGCTACAAGGACTGCAGGCGCACCACTTTTAAGTTCATTGTTTTAATTCCATCCCTCAGCACTGTGCCATGCATTTCTCAGTGAGCATTCTGTCCCCTGCATCAAGCATTCTATGGGGCCATTTTGTCAGTATTAACATGAAGTGCCTTATGAGTACATTCCTGCAGCACACAACTGTTTATCAGCATCTATCTGCTTGTGAGGAAGTCCTGTTTCTCGCATCATAGACTCATAGGTCAGAAGGGACCAATCTGATCATCTAGTCTGACCTCCTGCACAAGGCAGGCCACAGAACCCCACCCATCCAATTTTATAACAACCCCTATCCCAGGACCGAGTTATTGAAATCCTCAAAATTGGTTTGAAGACCTCAAGCTGCAGAGAAACCACCAGCAAGCGACCTGTGCCCCACGCTGCAGGGGAAGCCAAAAAACCTCCAGGGCCCCTGCCAATCCGCCCTGGAGGAAAATTCCTTCCCGACCCCAAATATGGCGATCAGCCAAACCCTGAGCATGTGGGCAAGAGTCACCAGCCAGCACCCAAGAAGGAATTCTCTGCAGTAACTCAGTTCCCATTCCATCCAACATCTCCCTGCAGACCACTGAGCAGACCTATCTGGTGGTAATCCAAGATCAATTGCCCAAATTAACGATCCTATCATAACATCCCCTCCATATACTTATCAAGCTTTGTCTTAAGCCAGGAAAGTCTTTTGCCCCCACTACTTCCCTCGGAAGGCTGTTCCAGAACTTCACTCCCCTAATGGTTAGAAACCTTCGTCTAATTTCAAGTCTAAATTTCCTAATATCCAGTTTATACCCATTCGTCCTCATGCCTACATTAGTACTAAACTTAAATAATTCCTCTCCCTCCCTAACGTTAACCCCCCTGATATATTTATATAGAGCAAGCATATCCCCCCGCAGCCTTTTTTTGGCCAGGCTAAACAAGCCAAGCTCTTTGAGTCTCCTTTCATAAGGCAGGTTTTCCATTCCTCGGATCATCCTTGTAGCCCATCTCTGAACCTGTTCCAGTTTGAATTCATCCTTCTTGAACATGGGACACCAGAACTGCACACAGTATTCCAAATGAATATATACAACGCCTTGTATAACGGTACTAACACCTCCTTATCCTTGCAGGAAATACCCCGCCTGATGCATCCCAAAATCGCATTTGCTTTTTTAACAGCCGTATCACATTGGCGACTCATAGTCATCCTGCTATCAACCAGTACCCCAAGGTCCTTCTCCTCCTTCATCGCTTCCAACTGATGCGCCCCCAACATATATCCAAAATTCTTATTATTAATTCCTAAATGCATAACCTTGCACTTTTCACTATTGTATTTCATCCTATTTCTATTACTCCAGTTTACAAGGTGGTTCAGATCTTCCTGAATAGTATCCCTGTCCTTCTCTGTGTTAGCAATACCCCCCAGCTTCGTGTCATCCGCAAACTTTATTAGCACATTCCCGCTCTTTGTGCCAAGGTCAGTAATAAAAAGGTTAAATAAGATCGGTCCCAAAACCGATCCTTGAGGGACTCCACTAGTGACCTCCTTCCAGCCTGACACTTCACCTTTCAATACGACCCTCTGGAGTCTCCCCTTTAACCAGTTCCTTATCCACCTTACAACTTTCATATTCATTCCCATCTTTTCCAATTTGACTAACAGTTCCCCGTGCGGAACCGTGTCGAACGCCTTACTGAAATCTAGGTAAATTATATCTACCGCATTTCCTTTATCTAAGTAATCCGTCATCTTCTCAAAGAAGGAGATCAGATTGGTTTGACACGATCTACCTTTACTAAATCCGTGTTGCAATTCGTCCCAATTACCATTGGCCTCTATGTCCTTAACTACTTTCTCCCTTAAAATTTTTTCCAAGACCTTGCATACTACGGACGTCAAGCTAACAGGCCTATAATTACCCGGATCACTTTTATTCCCTTTCATAAAAATAGGAACTACATTAGCAATCCTCCAGTCATACGGCACAACCCCCGAGTTTATCGATTGCTTAAAAATTCTCGCTAACGGGCTCACAATTTCACGCGCCAGTTCCTTTAATATCCTCGGATGGAGATTGTCCGGGCCTTCCAACTTCGTCCCATCGAGCTGTTCAAGTACGGCCTCTACCTCAGTTGCGGTAATATCCACTTCCATATCCACATTCCCGTTTATCATCCCTCCATCATCGCAAGGTTCCTCACTAGTCTTATTAAAAACTGAAGCAAAGTACTTGTTTAGATGTTGGGCCA
Source organism: Gopherus evgoodei (assembly GCF_007399415.2). Lineage (NCBI taxonomy): Eukaryota > Metazoa > Chordata > Testudines > Testudinidae > Gopherus > Gopherus evgoodei. Next base: position 85,461,784 of record NC_044323.1, read on the forward strand.
TGCCTAGGTTATCCTTAACCTCCATTCCATCCTCAGTGTATAGCGGCCCCACTTCTTCAGTTACAAAGATTTTTGCTTCCTACACTACTGGCTCCAATCTTAGATAACAAGCCATTTTCTCACATTACGTTACAGGTTGTAGCAAAATATCTGGAACTACATGTCGGTAGCTGTGCAATTTTACATCTCCAGCTAAAACAGAGAGAAATCTGGGAACTATCCATATAGAAATGATAGCTGAAATAATAAGAACGTATTGATTTTGCCAGATAGAAAGACTACAGAAGGAGAAGAGAAGATGATAATCTTCCTGAAGGAGAATGTTATCCAATGTTAAAGGAGGTCAAGAAGATTGTGGAATTACAGGCCAATGAGGGCAAGTGAATGGTTTGGAATCACTAATGATAGTGATTAGTTGTTAGAAATGGCCAGGTGTAAATCAAGTTGATTAAGTTTCAAATAAATACAGTACATGTTAAATAGTACACAACTCTAACTCCTCTAAGTTGTAGGGGTCAAGGTTTTGGGCATGTGATAATACAAGTCTTTTTTTACTCTGGCTCGAAGATTTAGTACTAGGACTGGGAAATATAAATAAAATTCAAGCCTTCACAGTCAATTATATTTGGAGTATCTATCCATTTTTAATGTGGATATTAGAATTCTGACAATTATAATCTGCTATCATATTTGTACGATGCTTAGCACATTACGGCTCAAGCTGGTTGCAGCCTTTAGGCACTACTGCAATATAAATGTTGCATAGCAACAACAGTAACTAACATCATGCCATCAGATCACTAATCATATCTGGGTGTGAGACCTTATCATGATCCTTGATGACCTTGCCTAACCTTTGCTCACTTAGTTAACAAAACTATACTCTGATGACACTAAAGTCAGGCTACTGTCAGCTGATGATTCAGGAAGTGAGTGGCTACTGAATGTGCCTATTGAAGTCTGTAAGTGAGGTGGACTTCAGAAATAAAGTGCAATAATACTGACTATCCCAACAGTTTCCATTAGTTGCTTTTGCATAACAGTTTTGAAAGCTAAAATGGTATAAGCAAAAATGAAAAGTGGAAAACTCAAAACTGATAAATGGACATACTTCTCACTCAAGAGGAGGTTACTTACGTGTAACTGGAGGTTCTTAGAGATGTGTGGTCCCTATCTGTATTCCACAGAGGGTTACATATGAGCACCATGCGCCCTGAATCAATTTTGAAAGTAGTGTCCATTGGTTCGCGCAGGCGCTTTGACTCCCCTTGTTTCCATCCAATGCAATAAAGGGCAGGGTGGACTTATCGTGTCTCCAGTTCCTTCTCCACTGCAAATCTGAAAGATCCAAAACAGAGGGAGAGGAGGACAGGAAGTCAAATACAGACAGGGACCACACATCTTGAAGAACCTCCAGCTACAGGGTAAGTAACCTCCTTTTCTTCTTTGAGTGATGGTCCCTACTATATTCCATGAAGGTTGACTTATAAGTAGAACCTACATTGGCAGATGGTGTGAGGATAAGAAGGAAGGGTTGTGCAGATGAACACCATGCCAGAGGAAGAATCCGCTGCCGAGTCCTACACCAGGATGTAACGTATTGAAAAGGTGTACACTGAACTCCATGTGGCTGCTTTACATATGTCTATGAGAGGCACGCCCTGGAAGGAGGCTGTAGTCATAGTTTGAGCTCTAGTGGAATGAGCCTGTATTCTGGTAGGGGGAGGCAGGCCTGACACTTGGTCGCAAAGTGTGATACAGTCAGAAATCCACTTGGAGATTCTCCAGATGGAGATGGTCTGTCCCCTGAATCTCTCGGCTATTGCAATGAACATTCTAGGGGACTTCTTGATAGGTTTTGTTCTCTGCAGGTAGAAAGCTAGAGCACATCAGACGTTGAGGGAATGGCGTGAACATTCTTCTGCAGAGGTATGTGGTTTTGGGAAGAAAACAGGTAAGTGAATCTTGGTTAATATGAAAGTGGGATATCACCTAAGGACACCTTCTCCTTGTGGAAGACTGAATGGAGGGTCTGCCATTACAGTGATAGGAACCGAAATGATAGGAACCAGGAAGGAAACTTTCACTGAAAGGAGGAACATGGAGAACGATGCCAGTGGCTCAAATTGGGGTTTCCTTAAACCTGAGGGTACCAAATTCAAGTCACATGGAGGTGCGACCATTCGAAGGGGAGGGAAGGTTTTGAGGAGGCCCTTATGAAATGTAGGGGTTAGCAGGTGTGTAAAAAGAGAGCAACCCTCCACAGGTGGATGGAATGCACTGATCGCAGACAGGTGGACTGTCAGAGTGATGAGGGTGAGACCCAGTGACTTCAGGCATAGAACTGTATTCCAGGGTCAGGGGGATTTCCACCTCTTCTGGTAGAACTCCTTTATGTTGGGCCCAACAGGAAAAACTCCTCCATTTAGCCTAGTAACTTTGTTCAGTGGAGTCCTTCCTCCTGTTATAGAGAATGTCTTGTACAGCTGAGGTGCATGCCCATTTTAGAATAAATGCCCATCCAAATACCACGCCCTGAGATAGAGTGAATGTGGATTGAGGTGCTTGATTCTGCCACCATGCTGGGCCAGGAAATTGCCTAAATTTGGGGTGGAAATCGGAGGACAGAACGACATGCAGAGGCAGCTAGGGAACCAGAATTTTCTGGGCCAGGTGGAGACAATAAGGATGACTGTTGCCCAGTCTTGTTGGATTTTGTGAAGTATTCAAGGTAGGAGTGGCAGCGGAGGAAACCTATAGCTGAGTTGGTCTGACCAGTGACCACTAGAGCAGGAGAGTGTAACCCTGGGAGCAATATCTGATGGCTTCCTTGGAGCAGAACATGGCATGGATGCTTTTGATCTGAGAAGCAAATCTACCTCTGGTTGGGGTCCCCACACTGTTTGAAGATATTGCATAGCACCATATCATGAAGCTCCCATTCATGGGAGATTGCAGAGTGTCTGCTGAGCAAGTCCACAAGCACACTCTGGATCCTGGGTAGATAGGCTGTGGATAGAGTGATTTGACATCTGATGCACTAATTCCAGAGATTGATCGCTTCTGTGCAGAGAGCCGACAATCTCTCTTCACCACGGTTTTCTATATCAGAAACAAGGGGGCTGTTGTCTGACAAGATGAGGACATGCTGAGAGTGAATGAAGGAGAGAGAGAGGATTTGCATGCCTTTCGCACTGCTCAAAGTTTCAGGATACTGATGTGCATTCTGGATTCAAAATGCATCCATGTGCCTTCCCCTGTGCAGTTGTCCATACAAGCTCCCCAGCCTACTAGGGCCATGTTGGTGATAATTCTGCTCTGAGAAAAGGAAACAAAGGGAACTCCCAGATGTATGTGATGTAAGTCTGTCCATGACAGAAGGGATGACAGTACCTTGGGCAGAAACGTCAGCCTGAGGTCCACAGAGTGACAGCTCAGTGAGTGCACAGACTGGAGCCATGTCTGAAGGCAGTGAAAATGAAGTCTAACGAAAGGGGTCACCTAGGTGCACAAAGCCGTGACAGAATTTATGGTAGCCCCGATGAAGTCTAGTGACCGTGTGGTGTTAAGGATCAATTTTTTTTATGTTGACACTGACTCCAAGTGAAGCAAGGAGGTTGAGTAGTTTGGAGGTTAATAACACGGGCTTCCTGGCATGGCTGCCAGGAACCAGTCATTAGGGAATGGAAAAAACAAGAAAATCATAACACCTGATCTGAGCTGCTACTATGGATAATTCTTTGGTGAAGACTCTGGGAGTGGTAACTATTCCAAAGGAAAGTATTGGAAATTATCAGCGTTCACCATAAATCTGAGCAAACGTCTGTGAGTGGGATGAATGTCAACATGGAAGTAAGTGTTCTTCATATTGAGAGCTGTGAATCACATGCCTTTTTCTAGGAATGGAATTATCACTGGCAACGGGAACACATGAAACTTGAGTTTGCAGATGAAGCGATTGAGGTAGCAGAGGTTGATTGATCTCCGACTGCCATTTTTCATGGTGATCAGGAAGTAAGTTGAGTAGAACCCTGTTCCTTGATATTCCAGAGGAATGTGCTGGATTGCTTCCCGATGCAATAAGGAGTTAACTTCTTGGGAGAGGATACTGACATGACAGTGGTCCCCAAAGGGGGATGAGGAGGGAGGTTTTGGAAGAGGTAGCATTACAAACTTGATTGTATAGCCATGGTGGATGACACCAAGCACCCATCTGTCCATCAGTATTGCACTCCATGAGTGATGAGTGATAAGCAACACCCAATGGGGGGTGGGTCCCCCAAAGGGAGTGGAGGGATGGCAAAGTGTTAGGTCTGTGGCTGGCAGCTCTCGAGCTCGTATCAACAATATCTCTTGGCCTCAGGCTAGATTTGAGACGAGGAAACCAGCAAGGCGGGATGACATTTTTGTGGAGGTTTGTAAGGCTTCTGGTGATAGAACTGAGGAGACCTGTACGTATGTGTGGGCAACAAGCAACGGAACTTACATTTTGGGGCAGGAGTGTATATGGTTGTAAAGATGGGATTTCTCAAAGGAGAGGTAATTGATGGTGTTCTAGACCTCCTTAGGAAAACCAGAAGCATGAAGCCAAGATTCCCTATGTATCATGACAGCTGTGGCCATGGCCCTAGAGGAGGTATCTCTATTTTGGACTGGAGGGCAGTTCTAGCTATGAGTTTCCCTTCCCTGACAAGGATTTGGAAGCAGGCATGATCTTGTTATAGTAGGGAATATTTAGCCAATAGTGCTTGATAGCTGTCCATCAAGAATTGCAAATTGGAGGAAGAGAAGATTTTCCTCCCCAGAAAATTGAGGCACTTCCATTTCTTGTTCCCACTGGACAGAGAATGTTGCTGCTTGGTCCTCCCTGAAGTAGTCTGAACGAACCATCTGCGAGTTTAGAGCAGGGTGGGAGAAGGGGAATTCTGATCTCTTGGTTGGGACATAGTAACATTTCTCAATTCCTTTAGAAGTGCCAGAACATGTGGCTAAAGTATGCCATACAGCTCTGGCTGGAACCAATATGGCATTGTTAGTTGGGAGTGCTATCCTCCCCGGTGCTGAGGTGTGTAGGATATCCAAGAGCTTACACTGCGAGTCTTGAACCTCCTCCAGTGAGATGTGTAATTCTCCCTCAACTCTCCTTAGAAGCTCCTGGAACTCTGGGAAGTCACCTAGTGGGGAGGGAGATAATGTAGTTACCGTTTCATCCAGTGAGGAGGATGGGAACCCTAGTAGGCTCCAGTAGAACCACCACGACCAGGGTGTAAAATCCTTCTTCCACTATTGGATTTATGAACCTGCTTGATGGATCCCTTTGGGGGGAAGCAAGTGGTGATTCTCTTGCAGGTCAGGCAGGTTCCGAGAGAGGATACTGTGCCCAGGGCCCCCAATATGGTCAATAAACCAGCTCCACCGGAGGTTGCAGAGGTCCCCATGGCATGGGGTAACAGTGGCTGTGATGAGGACGGGGAGTAGTAGTTCCCGTGGATGTGCATGTCTCAGTGATGGTGTATAGAAGCAGTATGGAAGAGGTTGTTGTTCTCCTTTTTCTGATTCATCAGAAGGGGAGAAGGTGGACTTCGGTTCTAGTGGCGGTACCATTGGAGCTAATGGAACCTAATATAGTACCTGTGAGGAGGGCAAGAGACCGCATACCCTAGGCCAGGGGTGGGCCCAAAGGCCACATATGTGAATAGAAATTGTATGGCGGTCCATGAATGCTCACAAAATTGGGGTTCGGGTGCAGAAGGGAGTGAGGGCTCTGGTTTGGGGTGCAGACTCCAGGATGGGGCCAGAAATGAGGAGTTCAGGGTGCAGGTGGTGGCTTCGGCTGGGGGTGCGGGCTCTGGGGTGTGGCTGGGGATGAAAGGGTTGGGATCGAGGGGTTCAAAAGGATCAGGGCTGGAGCAGGGGGCTGGGGCATGGGAGAGGCTCCAGGCGGTGCTTATCTAAAGCAGCTCCCAGAAGCAGCAGCAGCAGCATGTCCCTTTTCCGGCTCCTACCTGGAAGCACAGCCAGGCGGCTCTGCACACTGCCCAGTCTGCAGTCAATGGGAGCTGTGGGGATGGCGTTTGGGGCAGGGGCAATGTGCAGAGTGGAGCCCCCTGGCTGCCCCTACGCATAGGAGCTGGAGCGGAGCCATGACACTGCTTCCAGGAGCCGCATGGAGCGGTCCCCAACCCTGCTCTCGAGCTGGAGCCCCGGAGCGGGACAAGACCCAGACCCCACCCTCAAACAGGAGCTCACGGGATGGATTAAAATGGCTTATGGCCCGGATCTGGACCGTGAGCGTAGTTTGCCCACCCCTGTCCTAGGCACATCCCATGGAGGGGATATGATCTCCCTGGAAGAGAGGGACCCAACAAAGGACATGACACTGGGTTGGGTAAGGCAAAGACCTCTTGGGGTTCAGCCAAGAATCCGGATCTTCCCAGTGTCAGGGGCACTCTTTCCTTCCCAGACATCAGTACTGACACTGATATCTTTCCCTGGATGGGCAGTTCTCACGCTTTGTGGGGTGCCAGTGACAGCGGTACGGCGGTTCAATGCCCAGGACAGTTGGCTCCCATAGTTTCTGGGTCTTCTTCTCATGCTTGTGGCACTTAAATGAGCTCAATCCCCTTGGGCCAAGCTAGTGGAGGGAATGTCCTTTTTCTTGGACTTAGATGAAAAGACAGACCCATGCTTATGGGAGTACTTTCAAACTTCCTGATTACGCTCCGTCCCTGGAGGTGATCCTGCCAGCACTGGAATTGAATGTAGTAGCAGGAGGCAAGCTCCTCGCTGAATCAAGCCAAATTATGCGGGCGGTTCCCCAGTCTAACTCCAAGTGCAGTCTCATGACCAGCTCCGCAGAGATGAAGGGCTCAGCCTTCTTGGGTTTGTCTGGGAAAGGATTAGGAAATCCTGCACCTAGCTACGATGTGAGCTTCTCCCAGGCAGTAGAGGCAGCATTGACGGTTGTCACTGACCAAGGAGGATGGTGGGCAGGAGGCACAAAATTTCAAGCCCAGAGTCCTGGGCATAGTCCAGCACCCATCCACAGGTTCAGTGTGGGAGGAAAAAATAACCAAAGCTATTTTAAAATTAACATTAAAACTATTAACTAGGAAAGATATAAACTAGTAAAACTGCAAATAAAACTGGCAAAAATAACGAGAACTACGGTCTTTTTGAAATGCGTCACAGACATGGTCACTGAAAATTCCAACCTAGACCACGCAGCTGTGGGAAGAAACTGGGGATGCAGTCAGTCCAACCCACCCTTTATCGTGTTGGTCGGAAGCACGAGGCGAGTCAGGGAGTATGCATAGACCACTGGATATTACTTCCAAAACTCTGTGACTCTGGGCATATGGTGTGAATGCTTAACACTCAGTGGAATACAACAACGACTATCACTCAAAAAATAACATGTAAATTAGACTGTGAAACTCATTGCTACACGATGTTGGAGAGGCCAAGAATGAAACAAGATTCAAAGAGAGACTGGAGATTTATACAGTTAACAAGATTATATGGAGTTATGGTAGTTTATACTGATAAGTTTCAGAAGAAAGAAAAATTTATGCTTCAGGTTTTAAATCAGTCTCACTGCTAGAGATTAGGATGAGACCTTGATGGGGGTAGATTATCCCACATCTACTTACTCACCTTCTTGCACCTTCATCTGAAGAATCTGGTGATGTCCATTCTGGGAGACAGGATATAGGACTAGATGGACAAAGGTCTGATCCAGCCTGGTAATACCTATTTTCTGAGGGAGAAGCTTTTGTAGAGAGTGAATTGCCAAAGTCGGGAAAGCTAACAGAAGAGATGTCCTCTGCCAGTACTTTGCCACTGGAACAGCAGAGAAGAGAGGATTACTCACCTTGTATAGTAACTGAGGTTCTTCGAGATGGTTGTCCCTGTGGGTGCTCCACTTTAGGTGTCTTGATGCCCTGAGCTTGTAATTGGAGATTTGTGACAGCAATGGCCGGTTGGGCCGCACGCACGCCATAGCCATCTCACACCCCTCCAAGCAGTTACATAACAGTATGCAGCTAACCATCCCCCTTTCTTCTCTACCTCAGAGAATTGGCCTGAAAGGCCAAAGTAGAGGGCAGGAAGGTGGGTAGTGGAGCACCCACAGGGACAACCGTCTCGTAGAACCTCAGTTACTGCACAAGGTGAGTAACCCTCTCTTCTTCAAGGAGTGTCCCTGTGGGTATTCCAGTTTAGGTGACTGTTGAGCAGTGCCCCTCAGTGAAAGGAAGGGGCTTCGGAGCTGGTCTACTGATGGTGGATAACATCATAAGTCCAACATGAGTATTCAATGCGGACTGCTGCTCTAAACATAGTGTTTAGTGAAAGTATGGACTGATGTCCAGGTAGCTGCTCTGCAAATGTGAGTGATAAGGACATTTTTGAGAAAGGCCACAGATGCTGCCAGTGCTCTGGTAGAGTATGTGTGGTGGAGCTTGTAAATTGTTCTTTTGGTAGCACAGATGAATACATCCTGATATCCATTTGGATAGTCTCTGTTTTGAGATGGTTTGGTCTAGGTGATTTTCTAAATGCTTTTAATCTTTCAATGCTCTGCGAACATCTAATGTGTGGAGTGAGGCCTCCTTCCCGTCCACATGTGGCTTAGGAAAAAATACAGGTAAGTAAATGGTATAAACGAAAGGGGGAGGCAATGGTGGGTATGAATTTAGGATTACTTTATCTTTAAAGAATGTTGTATAAGGTGGGTGTGCCATTAGGGCACCTATTTCTCCCTGGTGGACATGAGGGCATTGAGGAAAGCCACCTTCATAGTCAAGTGCAATAAAAAGCAGGTTGCAAGGGGTTCAAATGGCTTTCCCATGAGTCCGCGTAGAATGAGGCTGAGGTCCCACATGGGTGTAGGGTTTCTTATTGTGGAGGAAGTGTTTTCAATGCCTTTAAAGAAGTGCTTAATCGTCAGGTGAGCAAATATAGTGACCCCGTCCACTTGTCATGGAAGGAAATAATAGCAGCCAAGTATACTGTGATGGAGCCTGTGGATAGCCCTGATTTTTTATGTCCTAATATAAAGTCCAGGATCTGAAGTTGGGGTGTGTGTGTGTTATGATTATGGCAAAATATGTTTATCTTGGCACCAAGTGCAGAAAATCATTTCCACTTACAGATATGTCTTTCTTGTACTTAGTCTCCCACTGTTCAGTAATATACTTTTACTTCCTCAAAACAGGGCTTCTCAACCCAAGCCAGACAGAGTAACCAGGCCTTCAGATGTACTGTGAGGTTGGGGTGACAGGCACACTCCGCATCTTGAGATAGATGGTGAGGTACTAAGAGAAGAGTTTGAGGTGGTTTTACTACCATGTGATGCAAGTTAGGGAACCATGGTTTGTCTGCACCATGTGGGCGCTATGAGAATGACCCTGGATTTGTCCTGCATGTATGACTCAGCTTCGGAGTGGGCTGGGAGGAAATGCATACATCAGTGACAACTCCTACTTTGGGAGGCGAGTGTCGCCTAGGGAATGGTGTTCCAACCCTGCTCTGGAGCAATATTGTGGGCAATTGGCATTCTGAGCCGTTGCAAATAGATCTATGTTGGGCAATCCCCATAGTTTGAAAATAATTTGAGAATTCTGGGATCCATCTCCCATTTGTGTGTTTCTGAGAAACCTCTGCTTAGTACATCTACTGTTGTATTCTGGCATCCCGGCAGATAGGATGCTGGTATCTCTATGTTGTTGGTGATGCTCCAATTCCAAAGGCATACTGCTTCTGTACATAGTATGATTGTGCTCCCCATTGGTAGTTTATATAAAACATGCATGCTATATTGTCCATGAGGATCTTAATGGCATTGTTCTTGATTAGAGGGAGAAAGTGCTCGCATACATTTTGAACTGCCTTTAGTCCCAGTAAGTTTACGTGCAGGTTTGACTCCGCTGGACTGTATTGTTGAGTAGATGTTCTCCCGCCCCACAATCTATTAGACATGTGCCTATCATGATTGTCATGGTTGAAGTTTTTTGTTGGAAAGGGACTCCTGAGCAGACGTTCTTTGGTTGCGTCCACCATGTTAATGAGTCTTTTACTCTGCGTGGCACTCTGAGGCATCTGTTGAGAGAGTCTGTGCGGTATATACATTGTTCAAAGCCAAGCCTGCAAGCATCTCATGTGGAATCTGGCATGCTTGACAACAAACGTAGTTGCCAACATGTGCCCCAAGAGTTGTAAACAAGCTCAGAAGGATGTTTGTGGGCTGTTCCTCACTGTTGAAATTAGGGTGACTAGGACGAGGACGTGCTGTTGGGGTAGTATTGAGACAGGCTCCTATGAATTCCAACTTTTGGACAAGAACCAATGTGGACATTTGCATGTTTATTTGCAACCCTAGGTTTGTGAAAAGGTTATCGTGCTCTGCGTGGCATTTATCACTTCTAGCCACGATTGGTGCCCATATGAGGCAGTCGGCCAAGTACGGAAATATCATTACGCCGTGTCAGTGTAGGTGAACTGTAACGACAGCAAGAACCTTGGAAAAAACCCTTGGGACAGTGGATGGGCTGAAGGGTAGGTTGCTTCCCTAGAGTGAATGTTGCTTCCCTAGGGTGAATCTCAGGAATCTTGTGTGACAGTTAGATGGTAATATGAAAATAAGAGTCCTGATGGTCGACGGCTGAGAACCAATCTCACTTCTTTAATACTGGAATTATTGTGGTTAGAGTCACCATTTTGAAACATTGTGTTCTCATGAATTTGATTTCTTAAATCCAGGATGGGTCTCCACCTGCCAGTCTTTTTCTGCGTTAGAAAACCACGTGAACTAAAAAAAACCTTCCTGATTATGTTTAATTCTCATATGAAGAAGAGTGTGGGAGCAAGAGAATGGTATAATTCTTGCACTATTTGGACAATTATAAAAACATTTCATGTATGAAAGCATCTTCTGTTGATCTGTAGAAATTACACAATTAATAACAATCCCAGTGAAGAAAAAAAATCAGTGGGTTTAATAGAAGAAATATTCTATCACGTCAACGTAACTGAGGTCTGCGGAGTCTGAACGATATGAGGAAGATGGGAATAGGAAACGTGCATGGGGAACCATGAGTAGACTGAAAACACAAAAGATTTGTCTCAATATAATCTTCCTGCATTCTCTCTGTTCTCCAGCTGCATCTTCATTATCAGTTTCTCTTTCCCCTGGATAGTTTAGTGAATATTTTTCCTACGGCATACTCCTATAGTAGTTAAATGGTTCTGCCCTGTTTTTCCTTGGTCTGGTACAAGGCACTGAATAGTGGTTACTATCCTTTTCATTTTGTGCATTGGGCATACTATTTGTCTCAGCATGGCCTACTGAAAAATCAGAACAAATATGGAGGAGGGAGTTAAAGTATGGCTTTGACTATCTACATGCCGCAGATCTGGAGTTCAATGCACATATGGATTTTTCATTCATTGATAATTACAGGCTCTGGGAAATTGCTGAAAAATACAATGTACATTTTTCCTAAACTTCACCTTGTCATGTTCATTCTTGCTTGGAGCTCTTAAGGGAGAATGACAAATTACAATACCACTGCTGTAAATACAATTTATCAAAGATTCTTAACCCAGTTCTTTGGGGCAACTTCACCTTGGCTGGTTTGTAACAGATTTGGTAAGGCACTATGGTAAATGTTTTCTCTCACCTTTCTCACACAGTACATCTTTAATAAATGTCTCCCTCTCCTCCTCGAATATTTCTTTGGCATATTCCAAACTACTCTAATAAACCTGGACTCAGATTTCACACAAAGATGAGCATGGCTGACACACGCCTCTTTCATCATACTTTAGTTGATTTTGATGGAATGCAGGAAAAATATGCTTTTCCAGACAACCAGGATGCAAATTTGAAGGAGTGGTTGCCACAGAGTAGTCACACAGACAACAGGAACTTATTGAGATTAAATCCAAGTGTCAGTAACAGGACCTGGCATGCTGAATCACATCTTCCTCCCAAACCCATCAGCACCTTACCAGTCCCACATGCTCATTAGAATTAGACACCTTCTCTTCTCCCTCGTACACATCCAAGCATCAGCATTCCATCACTTTTCCCTCTAAAACACTAGCAAAAAAGATAATCTTTCCTCTCTATTCCTATCAATGAAGTCTTTGTCCATGTCATTGCTTGAAAGTTTACCACATACCTACAACCCCAATTATTAAACCTGGTAAAGAGAGTGAAACACGTGTGCTACAATCCCAAGCAACAAAAAGTTAAACCCACTGCAATTTTATGACAAAACAGTTACGTATTGCGTTCTCCTTTCTTCATCACAATAGACAATACTATTACTTTCACTCGGGTCCAATCTGGAGGTTCCTTCACTTAGCACTTTCAAAACATACACATACACACACACATAGTCTCCAAATCCTTCCACAAAACATCTCTACAATCCTGCGTTTCCTCAGTCCCCAAAGCTAAAATTCCTCTTGCATCTTGACCAATGTGATCTCCTCCTTTCTTGCTTTGCCAAATGCAATCCAGCCGCAGCAACTCTATTCAGACCACTGCTAAGAATCTTTCTGGCTTTTTGCCCTGACAAAATATCTCAGGATAAAATCAGTTTTAATATTTACAACACTGAGCTTCCATACATCATTATTTGCTTTATTACTAAAATTACAAGATGTTTTCAACAATATCTGTGCAGACAGGCTAAACTGATCTTTCACAGCCTGAATTGATAGAATAATCTAATTATGGACCATTTCAAAGGAGAAGTTAAATAAAATCAAACTCAAGTTTGCACAAGTGCTGAAAGTGTGAACTAGCATATCAATTTATGAACAAAATAAAAACATTCCTCTAGTAACAAAATGAATGTTTTTGTTTCCCTTATTTTAAAGGGATAATATAGTGATTTTTTTTAACATACATAGCACGCTAAATAAAAAAAATGAACAATGAACAAGCTTGAAGAGTAATCTGATTGGCAGTTTGAAGCTATGCCACAATGAACAGTCATGCACATGTTAAAAATTGTTAGTCTCCTTTAATCAATGTGGCAGATAGCTGGGGAAGGAGAGATGGAAGGAAGCCAATTTATTTTTTATTTGTTTTAATTCACTTTAAATTAGGGATGGGATAAATATTTTAATTCCATATTGGAATACCAAAATATGAATATCATATAGAGGGAAGGGCGTATTGCCATGGCGTTCAAGATATATTACAATATGGCTGTACCAACAGTTATGGCCTAACTTGCCTTATACAAGCTGGTGTGAAAAGATGTATTGCACAGAGACTGTGAAATTCCAGTCCCAGCCTCAAGGACTCAAAAACTGGATAGAGAGGATGACTCATTTTAGTTGGACATCTCAAATCTTTAGAAGTATAGATCACCAGCTGACCGATCTGCACCAGAACCTCCAAGAAAAGGAATAAACTTTGGACCACCAAAAAAATAGGATAAAACAATCTGCTTCCTTCAGCATATCACTTTCCAAAAGCTGAAGACACCTGGAAGGGAGAAGACTACAGTCCTGGGCAGGGCCAGCTCTAAGCACCAGCAAACCAAGCACGTGCTTGTGGGGGCACAATTTCAGGGGTGGCATTCCGGACACTTTGGCAGTTGCTCTCCCAGAGGGTTTTTATTTTGGGGGGGGGAGGGGCACTTGGGGCGACAAAAAACCTAGAGTCGGCCCTGGTCCTGGGTGCTTACCTAGGAGTCCCCATCATGACACTAACTACCTATCTCAGACAGACACCTTTAACTGTCTCTTTCCCATCAATTCACATTACCTGCTAGCGCACAAGGAAAAGACGATAGTTGTGTCCATCTTTTACTCCACCTGTGTTTGCAGTGTCAACTCCTGCTGTGAACAACTGAGCTAAAAGCTGATGGCTGGAGAAAGATCTGGCAATAAGTAATGCAGAGACCTTTTCTTGGGTAATGACCCAAATCAGTCAACTGATTACTCTCCGAAACTGGGTACCTAACTAGTAAGGAAAAGCACGTGCTTGTGTTTTAAAGATTGTCAAAGAGTTACAATGTGTAACGTTGTTTTGTAACAGGTTCTAATCAAGATTGTAGCTTTGAAGCTGAACAGGCTATTCTTAACTAAGATTGTAGAACACTGTACATGTGTATCGTAGTTAATAATTTCAAGCTTCCTTTCAAGATCTAGGTGTATACAAATATAGGATGACAACAAGTGTGTAAGCTTTTTGAACTGCCCTCAGTTTACAGTGTGTCAAATGTAGGAGTTTGTCTCCGGTAGTTAGTGTTAATCTAATCCTGGGGCTAATAATTGGAAAAAAAGTTAAAAGGTTTGATTATTATAAATCCATCGGGAAGGAGACCTTGGTAAATTGGCACGTAAGTAATTAACCAAATTGTTTTGTGATCTGGCTTTGTTTTTCCTCTGTTGTGTTAGCAACACCAGAGATGATGATCAGTTGGCACAAGTGAGGCCCTATTCTGAGGAACTCTTGGTCAAAAATCTAAACAAAGTCACCTTTCCCAGACAGCCACTGAGTATAAGTGTTATTTTCTATTGTGGTTGTGTAATTTAATTCTGAAAACCTGAATGGTTAATATGATCAATCTTCTGCTTTTCTGTTTACTGAATCATAGATCAATACTATTTTTGTCTTCTTATATATTCCATACTATTAACTCTGTTAAGGATAAAACTTCACCTTTGTGAACATAAAACTCTAGAACTAAATTCAATTCTAAACTCCTTTTTTTCAGTTAAGAAGTCAAAATTAAAAGACTCCTAAGAAAGGTGATATGGGTTATCAGTTAAGCAGTTGCTTAATGAAGGCTTGTTTTATACACTTTCTTACACCACTCTACATATAGAGGTTTTCAGACTAAGGCCTAATCTACACTAAAAAGTTTGGTCTTATAGGTATCTGGCAAAACCCACCAAGTGTAGGTGAAGCTGATACTGTCCCCCTTCCACAAAAAAAAAAGTTTGCCAATATAAATTATACCAGTTTGGTGAGCAAAATAAACTACACTGACTAAAGTACTTTTATACCAGTATATCTGCATCTACACTAAGGCTTTTGCCAGCATAGAAATGTTGCAAGAAACCACAAACCTCTAGCTAACATTGCTATGCCAGCAAAAGTTTCTAGTCTAAACCTGGCCTAAAGCACACCAGTACTAGTGATTCCCACTGAAAGCTGCCAAACATTTCAGGCTCTAGTTAACTATTCCCAAATCCAGTCCCTCTTCCCAAAAAGCATCAATAGGCTAACCTTCTCTGGTTTAAGAAAGGGAGAAAGAGTGATCCGAGTAACTATAGGCCTGTTAGTTTGACATCTGTAGTATGTAAGGTCTTGGAAAAAAATTTGAAGGAGAAAGTAGTTAAGGACATTGAGGTCAATGGTAATTGGGACAAATTACAACATGGTTTTACAAAAGGTAGATCATACCAAACCAACCTGATCTCCTTCTTTGACAAGGTGACAGGTTATTTAGACAAAGGAAATGCGGTAGATCTAATTTACCTCGATTTCAGTAAGGCATTTGACATGGTTCCACATGCGGAATTATTAGTCAAATTGGAAAAGATGGGGATCAATATGAAAATTGAAAGGTGGATAACGAACTGGTTAAAGGGGAGACTACAATGGGTCGTACTGAAGGGTGAACTGTCAGGCTGGAAGGAGGTTACTAGTGGAGTTCCTCAAGGATCGGTTTTGGGACCAATCTTATTTAACCTTTTTATTACTGACCTTGGCACAAAAAGTGGGAATGTGCTAATAAAGTCTGCAGATGACACAAAGCTGGGGGATATTGCTAACACGGAGAAGGACCGGGATATCATACAGGAAGATCTGGATGACCTTGTAAACTAGAGTAATAGTAATAGGATGAAATTTAATAGTGAAAAGTGCAAGGTCATGCACTTAGGGATTAATAATAAGAATTTTAGATATACATTGGGGACACATCAGTTGGAAGCAACAGAGGAGGAGAAGGACCTTGGGGTATTGGTTGATCACAGGATGACTATGAGCCGCCAATGTGATATGGCCGTTAAAAAAGCTAATGCGGTATTAGGATGCATCAGGTGAGGTATTTCCAGCAAAGATAAGGAGGTGTTAGTACCGTTATATAAGGCACTGGTGAGACCCCACCTGGAATACTGTGTGCAGTTCTGGTCTCCCATGTTTAAGAAGGATGAATTCAAACTGGAACAGGTTCAGAGATGGGCTACTAGGATGATCCGAGGAATGGAAAACCTGTCATATGAAAGGAGACTCAAAGAGCTTGGCTTGTTTAGTCTAGCCAAAAGAAGGCTGAGGGGGGATATGCTTGCTCTTTATAAATATATCAGAGGGAGTAATATTAGGGAGGGAGAGGAATTATTTAAGCTTAGTACCAATGTAGATACAAGAACAAATGGGTATAAACTGGACACTAGGAAGTTTAGACTTGAAATTAGACGAAGGTTTCTAACCATTAGAGGAGTGAAGTTCTGGAACAGCCTTCCAAGGGGAGTAGTGGGGGCAAAAGACATATCTGGCTTTAAGACTAAGCTTGATAAGTTTATGGAAGGGATGGTATGATGGGATAGCCTAATTTTGGCAATTGATCTTTGATTATCAGCAGATAAGTATACCTGTTGGTCGGTGATGGGATGTTGGATGGGATGGGATCTTGGTTACTGTAGAGAATTTTTTTCTGAGTGCTGGCTGGTGAATCTTGCCCACATGCTCAGGGTTTAGCTGATCGCCATATTTGGGGTCGGGAAGGAATTTTCATTGGCAGAGGCCCTGGAGGTTTTTCGCCTTCCTCTGCAGCATGGGGCATGGCTCACTTGCTGGTGGATTCTCTGCAGCTTGAGGTCTTCAAACCACAATTTGAAGACTTCAATAACTCAGACATAGGTTAGGGGTTTGTTATAGAAGTGGATGGGTAGGGTTCTGTGGCCTGCTTCGTGCAGGGGGTCAGACTGGATGATCACATTGGTCCCTTCTGACCCTAGAATCTATGAGTCTATAAATGAATAGAAAACATTTTTTATTGTAAAGACTGTTTGGTTAACATATTGCCATCATTTTAAAAAATGAAATCTAACAGACATAAGAAAACATGCCAATGGCCACAAAAATGCCATCATATATGTTGCAAACTTGAGACTATATAAATCATTATTGGTTCATAAATTACAACTCCTTGTTTTAGACACACACAAAGTTTTTTTTTGTTTTTGTTTAAATGTGTCTAAAGAGACTACAAGGACTTATTCTTCAAAGTAAACTATTACAGGACGGGCCATTTTTGCTGTCCCCATAGCAACTTGTATGCTATTTTGTCTGTTTGAGGGTGGTGGGGATGTTCTATAAAAGCCATACAAAATCCTATACTCAGTTCTTTAAAGCTAAAATACTTCTAGAGTGACCACGTAGTATGTTCAGAGGAGTTTATGCCTCAGACAGACAAAGCTGTAAAGAACCTTCACACCTAAACAAGGTATTTTAAATTGACCTATATTAAGGACTAAGGGGTCTTACCATCTGATTATCTGATAACTGGGACACTATATAATAATGGGGAGGCTTGTGAGCTAGATCATAAACAAACAATCAACCTTGCCTTTACACAGCAACTACAAGCTGGTCAGAAGTAAGGTCACTTGAAACAAGTATCACAGAAAATCCATGCTAGTGTGTGGATGTGGGGTCTCTCTCCATAGATTTGTGATATTTCCCATGTTTTCTTCAAAATTTAACATATGTTCCTATCCTAAAATGTTATTAAGTATCAACCGCAACTTCTTCCTCGACAGATTTGCTCCTTAGTTCTGTACAGCTAGAAAGCTATTGGAGACTGAGCTGGGCTAGACTTCTCTCATCCCAATGGGGTTCTACAAATATAACTGAGGGCAGAACATGGCTCACAGAAACACTACTGCTATAAATTATATGTGCAGCAGAAACAACAGCTGTCAACTTTCAGATCTTGTATTGAGTTTTCACTGTTAGCTGTTAAAAATAATCAGATTATATTCTGAAAACAGAGTAAATTTGATATGAAGTCACTAAAAGAAACAGGAATGCCCCAAACACCATTTTTACTGTTATTTTGCACTTATAACTTTCTAGTCATTCTAGTGGCTAAAAAGGACTATTAAACCAGATTTACATTCTGCATTGGTGAGATTGCAGGTAGACACACTAGCTCTAGGAAAAGTCTGAACTGCCCCATTTTACATAATGGGTGTTGACTTTGTTACCTCATAACCACCATTTAAAACTCAAAATAAGTTATTTCACTGCTGATAATCTTTGACAGAGGTATCTGGATGGTATGCATCAGTGGGGCTAAATTAATTGAAAAAGTTGTTTCACAGGAATAAGGTAAATTTTAAAATACAAATATAGAGAATGATGTATCACATATATGGTGTGTCATCAATCCCCTTTTCCCCCAAATATTCTTGAAAGGAGGAAGATCATCTAAGAGCACTATAAACTTGCCACGGGGAGGGGGATGGAAAGAAGTACAGGAATTACAAGGTCTCAGCAGGAAAATTTTGAGGAAGAAAACAAAAGATGTCAGGGTCAAGGTTGTTTGTTTTTAAAGAAAGAAAGTCAACACCCATTATGTAAATTTTATTTAGAAGTTATTCAAATACATAGTTTTTGAAGAAAGTGGTTTTTCATGTGCGCTTTGGAGTTAATTTGCTTTAAAAATGCTGCAGATTGCTCCCAATTTCCAGTTGCCTTAGTTTTAGATCAACCTTTACATACTGTACTAGAGAGAATAGTTAAACAAACAGATAAAGGCTTAAAACTATATTTTCTATGAACCATTTTTCTATTCCTCTCTAATATCCTCGACTATTTTCTTAATTAAAAAGTTAAGATGCAGAGCAAAACAGATTTTTTCCAAAGTTTTTGAAAATTAAAGAATTACTAGTGCTTTGAAATAAACATGGATGTTTTATGGATAGAAAGAATGCTAAATACGGTGAGGCAGAAATTAAAACTTTTCTCCCCGTATAATTTGGCCTACATTTTCAGAAGTGACTAGTACTTTTCAATGCCCAACTAGAGTCACCTTAATGTGGTCTGATTTTCAGGAGGATGAGTGTTCAGCACAATGAAAAGGCAGACTAGAAAACTGATAGCAGAAACAAGGATTTTCTAGAATATTTTAGAATCCTCCAGTTTGGTCAGGTTCCACTGTATTTAAAAAAAACACTCAGGAATAAGGTAGATACTGACTACTCTTATATTCTAGCCCCATCCTCTTCCCAACATTTTTAGAAGTGAGGTTCCTCAGCACATGCTGTTCTGTCCCACCTGCCTCTCTCTCAGCATACATATTGATAAGTATTCTTCTTGCTACACAACTTGTAAATTTACTTTCTGAATGAGATGGTTAAGGACTTGAGAATAGGGGAAAATTATCCAACAAATAAAGCCATAGAATTAACTGAGGTATCTCCCCCCTCACTTTTATACTTTTTATTTATTTAAATACAATTCCTGTGCAACTTAGTTTCCATAGATAGGAATAAGTATAATTTGTGATAAAGAATTAAGTGTTTAATTCACTCATCAATAAATCTTACATTTAAAACATTACATAAACACGCCAAAATCAATAATTTTGAATTTGTCTAATTCCACAAAGATTGTTTACACTTTTATAGTATTCTGAATATAAATTAATTTCCCTCACTGTATCATAAACCTCTTATAAAAATGTTTTAAGCCTGGAGCTGTGGGAACTTGTCAGAATACATCTCTTTCCTTTTTCTTCCAGTTACTTTGCTGCTCAGGGTGTAATTATTAATTATACATAAAAGTTAGAAAAAGGAAGAAGTTACATTCATATTAATATTTGTACCAAGATATGCTTATTTGCTCAATAATTATGCTTAGCTAAAATTTTATCTCAATAAGTCTTCATATGCCCTTTGGTCTCATTTACACCACATGTTTTTCCTTCAAGTTCTTATACTGTTGCCAGCCCCCGTGCAGCTAAATTGCTGGTAGCAATTGTAGGTGCCCTAGTATAGTCAAGGTGCCAGCAGCAGCCAGCATTCTAATCATCATGAGATTGATCCTTGTTCCATTAGAGTCAATGGGAGTTTTTCTACTAACTTGTACTTGAGCAGCATCAAACCCGATGTCATCCCGATCTGCCCTGCAGGTCTAGACATGATGGTTAAAATGCCAGTCACCATGAAGCCTTTTTACAACATTACTGTTCCCAGCATTGCTAACACTGAGGGAGCTACAGCAGTAGTAGCAATGGAAGGATATTTTAGGAAAAATACTAGTTTGTAAGCACAATTAACATGTGGGGGGGAGACCATGTTTATAAAAGAACTGAAGTGGGAATTGATTGATTTATTTCCATTTCCGCAGAGTACATTCTGGCTACCATTATCTGCAAAAAACTTTTTTTAGGAAGTGAGCTGGGGCTGGTCCTTAGCAACATAGCCGTGTCCCACAAATATATTTTAGTCCAAGCATGAAGAAGAGATTGTCACATCCATCTTTCACATAAAGTGAAATCTGTTGTGTGGGAACTGACTTCTCACAAAATGAAATAACTTCTTGGCTATGTCCATTCTTGATGTGCATTCCCACTGGATGCTTTTTAAATATCACAATAAAATCTTCACATATCTCTAAAGCTACATAAATCATTAATGTAAAATATTTACAGCCAGAAATAAAATATCATGAAACTGTATAGCATCCAAATTTTACAGGAAGCAGTAAATCAGGTTAAGGATTTACTAAAGACACTGCTGTTTAAGAAGGAATGTCAGGGAACAGTAAGATAGGAGATAACAGCACATGTGCTCTAGGATGGCTTATGTATTAATACAATAATATTTTTAAAGTAGGCAAAAGCATAAATTGTTACATATTATTACATAGAGTGGAATTTAAAGGTAAATTTCCATATTCCCCAAACCAATTGTGCATACACTTTATACTCAGAGATCAAATTCTGGCATGTGACAATTTACAAAATTTAACACTGAAGTATCCTGTAAGTATGATGGAATTCTATTAAGAAATCCCATTGATCAGCAGATACAAATGAATTAAAATATAAGGGGAAATGTGTAGCACAACAAAAGTAAAGTATAATAAAAGTACAATACAGTGGACAAGTGTGTTCTCTCACAAATCTGATTATGTTTTTAGATAGTCCTCAATGCCCTAGGTCTGTTAGTACAATACATTTGACCTATTATCTGAGGAAAATCAGAGTGGTTTTAATATGCCCCCTCTCCCTCTGCTTTCACAGATCTAGTTTTATCTATGAATGAATTTTTATCCATATCCCGATTTTTCTGTTCAAATCTGAGCAAGGCAGCCCAGTGCCTCTGAAATGACAAAAAACACCACTGAACTAATTACAGTCAACGTGTCAAAATCTTGATGAAACAACTGAATTACAAACTAGGAAGAAGGGTGTTGTATCGCCCTGAACTGATGATGTAGTACACAACAATTATATTAGCTACATTCTAAAAGCCCTAATCTGGTTACCAGCAGATAAAGACAGCTGCATTATCCTCTTCAAGGAACAGCTCACAAGAAATCCAGTGCCAAGAACAGTTCTTGACTTATTCTCCTTAGCAGCCTCAGAATCTGATTTGCAAAGCAACCAGGCATTTACAATCACCTAAATATGTGAAATGCCTTCAGAAATAAGACACAATGTTATTGTCGTGTTGGAACATATTCCATACAATGAAAACTGAAACATTTATGTTGTCTGAGATATACTATAATTTTTTTTATATTTGCATTCAAACAAAACACTGGAGAGCTTGAGACAACTGACTTGAAAGCAAATAAAAACCCCTAACTGTCCCCCACATTCATTATGGTGATTAGAACCGTAAATGTAAATAAAATTATAACTCAAAATTTAGTAACCACATATTTTAATATACCTTTGTTTGTATTCTGGAGAAAACTGCATAATTGCAAAAAACATACTACAATAAGCCAGACTGCCCACCAAAAATTCGTTTCTGAAATACCAGTATCCTCACATAGAATTTGTAAGCTAACCATCTTATCTTTACAATATCTCTATAGCTGAACTTTTATATCAGATATCACAGGGTTTGCTTTTAATCCAATTTGAAGCTGATTCAACAGTACAAATTCAGGATAGTGAATTTAATAACAGTCCTGTATAACATTTTCCAGAATTTTAACATAGGTCTTCACAAACTGCACATAAACAAAACCAATAGGCCTACTGACTTCTCTTTGTTACAAAAGAAAAAATAACAATATTCTGAAGCATGAAGATTTAAAACCAGGATTACATATAGTTTCTTAAAAAAATATTCAAAGTGTTTACTAGCCCGTAGGCATGGTTATCTAGAACACAAAACCAATATGGCAAAATCTACATTTAAATTATTAAAAAGGATCAAGTTTACTGCACAGTTACTAATGTTTTCTTTATCCTAATCATTCCACTATGCAATAACAGAAGACTGAATTCCTCATAAATGTATGAAGCAGTAGATTTAAGCAAGACAAACTGCTACATAATCATCCTACACATTGTTAATTGTATCTGACATTATTGCTCAAAGCTCCTACACAGAATGTCAGCTGTCTGCTTGAACAGTACTTTGTTCTTAGTTCTTGTGCTAATGACGAATGAATTTATACAGAGAAGAGCTCCACAACCACCCCCAACTCTGTAAACCTGAATTCATCACAGAGCTAAAAAATTCTTTAGCCTTGTTGAGGGAATATGGTTATTTGTTAACATGTTTGTGCCCTTGAACTATAAGTTTCCACAAACCATTTTTAGAACATGAATGAGAGATACTTTACATGAAAAGCAATATAATTAAAGGTACGTCACATAAAAACCTGAGTGAAACTGTTTACAATCTGTTTAGTTCCCTAAATAAATCCATGATCTTTTTCTGAGAAAAATAATGGAGCTTGCCAGTGTTACAGAAAAGTAGTAAAACGGCAGTGTTTAAAGGTCAAAAACAACTTGCACCAATGGTGGGAGGAGGGAGGAGAGGAAGTGTCCTTCATGATCAAGAAAAAAAATCTAACTCATGTAACTGGAATAGTCTCTCTTTTATGTCAATAGACAATATTTCTAGAACTGTAATACAGCAATTTTAAGGGCTATTCTGATTGCAATACTGTACAGCTACTAGCTGAAAGGATGAATATCAAAAAGCTCAAGTCTGAAAGAAAACTTTCAGGGTGACTTAGAAAATGAGAACTCTCTCAAGATTCCCATGTATACATTTTAGCAAGATTAAAGTATAAGCTTGTCTTCTAAGACGATTTTTTTAAAGTATATATATATGCATATTCACACACAGAACCACATAAAATATTTCAAGTCAGACAAGACTTTTGAAAGCCTGTCTGAACTATCAGAAGAAGGTTACCAAGGCTATCCAGTTATACAATCACCTCAGGCAAAAGTGCAAAAGTAAACAAAGCCAAGCTATGCCACATTTTTATCCACATGCACTATATCTAATCAAAGCATAAACAACTTATTTCATTTGCCTTGTAATACTGGACCATTCATATTGGTTTATGTAACAATGCTATTATAGCTGAAGAAAATACAACAACACGCCACTTATTTCTTGTATTTATATTTTAGCTCTAAAAGTAAACCTTTTATTAATACCCTAAAATATTGGCTAGGTTACGTTTTTTTTTAGTTTTTTTTTTTTGTTAACACACTACATTCAGCAGATGCTACCCAGTTCTGTTAAAATAAACACTTAGGTAATAGCATTTTTTCTATTTGTTGGACAGATGTGCCAATACAAAATGCAAATAGGAGACATTTAACCTATTTAAAATAGCTATTTCAATTACAGAAAATGCCACAAAAATCCAAAGACCTGATTTTAAAAAAAAAGTTTACCAAAATATTGTATTAAGGTTAATATTTTTAGTGTCTAAAGAAACCCTTAGGTGTTTGTATTATCCTTGCATGATGGGACTTTAGCTGATGCTAAGCACCTCAGAGAAGATGTCAACCTGAATAACTGAAGACTTTGATGCACTTAATATGGTTAAACCTTGCTTCAAAAGAATCAGCCTTTGCTCCAGAAGCTGTCTTCTCACTACAAAAGTATTTGGATATTTCCCCATCATTTACATACACATGACACATCCTCTTCAGCCACATTCCCCATGATCACCACACAAAATAATGACAGAGTTAAGTATCTGGCTTGCAAATCAAATTGCTATTCTCTATTTTATCAGTTTAAATGCACTAAAAGTGGTAAAGCAACAAAAAACAATTAGTTCACAGAAAATATGCAATAATATTTGTCCAAAATATTTTAGAGATTAAAAAATGGTTTCAGCCAACACAAACTTACACAAAAAAATGGATATGTACAAACATAAAAATCTTACTCACCATCCCCAACAGCCATTATACAATTTAGATGCTACTGGGAGCTTTCTGAATGAACCAACAGATCAAGTAACAGCCAACTATATGAGTGACTGTATGTGCCTGCGCCACCCTCAATCCAGTGCAGCATGAAGACAGAGTACTGTGTGACCCTGTCAGATCTGCAGTTCTTTGGTGCAATAGCCAACAGCTGCTACACCATTTCAAATACAGTCCTACTCTCTTGCGGAAAACTGCTTTCAATTTAGCATATCCAGTATCATTCTATCTTAAACATTAATGGTGCACATACTGGTAGATTTCGGTTCCTTTTTTTCCTCCTCTTTACAAAGGGTCTGGCCTGTTTTTTATTTAAATCAATCTCTCCTGGCCAATGAACGTTGTCCCATAGAAAGCATTTAATGCAATCATCAAAACACGAGGCATGTGTTCAGTAATCACTTTCTGCATCTACTCCCTAAAGATGCCTTTGCAAACAGTGATCATCACAGATCTGATGGATTATCTGATTTACATCTTTTAAAAGGATTCTTCCCTTTATAATTATCCTTTACTATTTACAAAGAGAAAACAAGAAGCACAGAAATAACAATATTCCAAATCTGCTCAATTAACCTCTTATTGTCCAAAAACAGTGCTGGTTGCTGTAAACAAATCACGTCAAAGGACAGTCTGTCAAAGTGCTTTTCTGTGTGCACAAGCTGTGTCACATAAGCAAGAATTGCTTCTGGTGGAGACAGAGACTGAAATTCAATTACACGTGCAGCTGCAGAGAGTCTGTATATACCTTTTGTCAAAAAGAACAAGCAGTTATTTTCCCAGTCCCCGATAAAGACAGGACAAGTGCTTTCTACAAGGAAGATCAAAAATGCATACAAATCTGCCTCCATGCAGAAGACTATAGCTATTTGTTTCCAATTTATTTACAGTATGCCACTTCATGCTATCCAACTACATACAAAGAAAAAACAAAAATCAGATTTTACATGAATTGTGCCCAAAGAAGTGATACAAGGATATTCTAATTTGATATAGAAGTCCTTTATTAAAATAGGCCATTTTTAAGAAGACAACTTGCAAACTTTCTTTAAAAAAAAAAAGGGGGAGGCTTAAGATATAGATGCACAATAATTTAATTACTTGGGGCATTCAAATTTACTTGAAAATCTTTCCCTTTCTTTTAAAATGAGACTTGCAACAGATTGCTCGCTCCCACTTAATGCATATAGACTGCGACAGTGTCACATCTACCAAAGAAGTCTGCTGGAAAACTGAGCTATTTCCATTTATTTTCCTTAGTTATTTTTTAACACTCTTACATCCATATTACATCATATAAGAATATAGGTATAAAGAGTGTAATATTGTAAAAATGTAATAAATGTGTAGGTAGTTAAAGGTACACAATCTAGATTAAAAAAAAAAAACTGACCCCAACACACACCCAATTTGTTTCCTATGGCATGGTAGACACCCCTAAAAGAAGCAGTGCTTCAAGTGCAATATGCATTTAACTATGGAATAATTTCAAATTTCTCAAATAAGAAGGGAGGGGCACTCATTTGCTGAGGACAGTTCTGGGCAATTTTTATTAAATTATATCAATGAGAGGTGAAGGTGTTCAGTAACTCTGAGAGAAAAAGAATTCAAGCCAAGGTTCTTTTTTACGTTTTTGTCATAGAGTTATAATTTCCCTGTCTCAGCTAATGTCTTGCTGATCAATAGTTTTTGATGCCTAAAACTATTAGCTAGCAAGGACAACAACAATGAAAATTAAAAAATCACATGCCTATCTCTTGGCCACTTGGATTGTGTTTGCCAGTCATAAAATGAATTTTAATAATTTATACCTCACATACAGCCATGACATTCTCAGCAAATGCCCATATTTCCAAAACCTTTATATAAATGCATTTTGAATCACATTTGGGAGCTTCGCCAATATCAATTACATCAATGCTTCCAAAGCAACTATAATTACAGGAAGACAATAGCAGAGAGAAACTTAAAGGAAAGCATTAAAAATAAAATAAGTGGCAAAACAAATATTTTTGTGATGTGTGATACTATTAAGTTTTTACTGACACTTGTTTGGAAAGACCTACATAACTCATCCATAGCCTCTCCACCCATAATATCCGTCCTAAAATTGTGATACAAAAAGCTTTAACACACTAACTCATACTATCACATTTTATTTTTATAAAATGGGCATTATGAATGGAGACATACTATTAAGTGAGATAACTGTAAAGATTGTGTCTAGACAGCCAATTCAGATTACCCTCAAATCATTTCTCCCACTGAAGAGGAAAAAAAGCCCCAACTTAATGTTCTCTATTCTAATTACTTTTACTTTAATACCCTCTTCCCAACATTTACAATCCTGTAGACTAGAAGTCTGTCAGATTCTCCAAGAAATCATATTTACAAACCTCAGCCAGCAGAACAAGCATTCTAACAGCTCTAGTGTGGCTGCCACTCCTGTTTCCATGGAAATGGTCATTTATTTGCTGAAAATGGGGAGGTGCTTTAAATTACCTTTTCCAGTTTGCAGGGATACAACATTGATTTCCATGGGAATTAAGGAGCGCAAAAGCTGGCAGTTAACCTATGAGTTGATATAACTGGCATGAATTTATACCACCACAGCATTAAGCACAAAACTGCAGTATTAATACTATAAATGTGAACAAAACCCCAAATCACAAAGGTAAAGGTTTTCATACTAGCTAATTCATCTGTGTTATACACATCGGAGAAAAGACGCCTGCTTCTATCACCTACCAAATAGCTGACTGACAGAAGATAGGAAAGAAACCACTGAGTGATTGCAGTACTACTAGAGGCATAGCCAAGAAAAGAAAAGCTCAGTTGAAGAAAGAATGAATGTACAACATCAGTTAAGGTTGGAGACACGGGATCAAAGCAAAAACACTATAGATCCCTCTCTCGCCAGTCTATGCAAAACCTTCCATTTTTCCCTTGCCTTTTGAGACTCCATTCTTTTACCCCAATTATTGCTCCTTCAGTGCCCATTTCAGTGGGTCCTCCTCAGTGCTCTCACCTCACATGAGGATTCCACAAAATTCTGTCCACGGTCCACTCCTCTTCTCCCACTACATCTGTTCCCTTAGTGATTTCACCTCTTCACATGTCTGATTGTTGTCTTTACGTCATTAAACTTGTCACCATCCTCCTATCTCTCTCTGTCCAAAATCCCTTATCTTAGCTTCTATATAATCCTTCTGAATCTTAGCATCAATTTAAAGTTGATAAAATCAGAACCATCCTAGAAGTAGAAAAGGTGTGGATTGAAATTATATAGTTATTAAGTGCAAATCTGTGTATGAACACTTATTCTGGAATCAGAACAGCTCGTATCAACACACAGACTTGTACTGAAATAACTACACAATGTCAATTCACACCTTTTGTTATTTCAATGCAAATTTATGTGTAGACTAGGCCTCAGATTACTTTTTTAGGATAGCATTTGGGTTAGAGTGGGTTGAAACTGATGCCATCAGATTTTTGCTTTGCTTTTTGTTCTGTTTTTTTGGGAAAGATGGGGAAACCACGTGACAGGGAAGGAGATGAAAGAGAGAATTCACATCCACAGCAAAATTATTTTATGTCAGCTCTAACTCTGTTTCTTCTCATTCAATGCAACAGAGATGTTATTTGGTAGAAACACAGCCCATAAGGTTTAAAAAGAGAAAAGACGAGGTTATTTATTTAGTTAGTTTATGGTTTGATAAAGGAGGCCTGTAACATTTTTGAAAAAAAGTTCAGAGGTTCTTAGAACAAATTTCATTCTACTTTGTTTTTCCCAAGAGAAGTCCACAGGCAACTAGTGTTTTGAATTAAAATTAACTGATTACCAATTAAGTCAAGTTAGCTAACACATCTGTACTTATTAGTTTAGATACTTCACAAACGTTTGCTCCAGGTACAAACATTTGTGGTTCATCTTCATGCCTAACTCAACTTAAATGGCAATTAATTAACTTGAATTAAACTGTAGTGAAGACAAACTCCAAGAGAAATAAAGTTTTAAAAAAATCAAACATGGAAATTAAATCTGCAAGTGATTTTTATTCCGATTGTTTTAACCTAATATTTTATTTTTAAAATTTTGTTCAATAGGTATTAACTGAAATACCTTAATAGTTGGCAGAAGGTTATTTGATTAAAGAATCAAAGATCCTTCCCTTCAGTTAAGTCAGGGTTTCTTAGACTTTTGTACTGGTGACCCCTTTCATACAGCAAGCCTCTGAGTTTGACCCCCCCTTATACATTAAAACACTTTTTTTATATATTTAAACACCATTATAATGCTAGAGGCAAAGTGGAGTTTGGGGTGGTGGCTGTCAGCTCGTGACCCCCCCATGTAATAACCTCATGATCCCCTGAGGGGTTCCAACTCCCAGTTTAAGAACCCCTGAGTTAAGTCAACGTTCCCAAGCCACATCTTTGGGCCCTTTAAGAGAAACCTTCAGCAAAACAGGAAAAATTACATTTATCTGTAGAAATGCTAAGTATGTAGAAGCCCTATGGGCTCCCTGCACACTCTCTCTTTTTTAAACCCCAAAAGAATAGAAACCATTTCGGATCTTTTTAAATATATCAAAGTAGGAACAAGGTACGAAACCATTTTCCCTCCATCAGTGTCACTCCAAATGCATATGGAAATTAGAATCTGGGCCTCTTAACCAGCCATGTTTGGCAAAGGTACTAAAAGGTGCTGGCAATGCTGCTACAGGAAGCAGTACAATAAATTTCAATCTGGATGCAAATATAGAAAGCATAGACTACCCTTGTCAAAATCACAATCTGCCTTCCACGAGAGATAGGGGAAGCTTTTTTATTTTACTTTTGATGTTGGCCCCCTTTTTTTTTTAAATAAATCAGTATACTGAAAACTGCTAAACTGAGAAGAAAACATTAAGGTATGACCAAAAATAAGCTGAAGCACGTATTTAATGCAAGACATTTTGCCTCCATGATGACAGAGTTGAAAGGAATATAATAATTTGCACTCATATGGCACCTGCCACCCACAGGATCTCAAAATCCTTCACCAAGGCACAAAAGCATTTAAAAAATAGCTACTTACCTTCTCATAATTGATGTTTTTTGAGATGTGTTGTTCATGTACATTTCAATTAGGTATGCACATGGTGCGTGCACAGCGGCCAGAAAGTTTCCCCCCCAGCAGTATCTGTCGGCTCAGGCACCCCCTGGGGTAGCACCTTTATGGTGCTGGATATAGGGCCCTGCCAAAGAGCCACCCCCTCTGTTCCTTCTTTTCGGCTGCTCCAACAGAGGGGTAAGGAGGATGGGTATAGGAATGGACATGAACACCACATCTTGAAGAACAACCGTTAAGAGAAGATAAGTAACTGTTTTTCTTCTTTGAGTGCTTGTTCATGTCAATTCCAATTAGGTGATTACCAAGCCCAAGTTTGGAGGCTGGGTCAGAGCTCAAAGGTTCACTGACTGTAACACTGATCTACCAAAGGCTGCATTGTCTCTGGCCTGCTGGTAATAGCATAATGTGAGGTAAAGGTATGCACTGACCACGTCGCACCTCTGCATATTTCCTGCGTCAGAACATGGGCCAGGAACACCGCTGATGATGCCTGCACCCTTGTGGAGAGCGCTGTAAGCGGAAGGGCAGGTACCTTTGCCAGATCACAGCATGCCTGGATGCAGAACATGATCCAAGAACAGATCCTTTGGAAGGAGACTGGAAACTCCTTCATTCTATCTGCCACTGAGACAAACAGCTGAATGGATTTCCAGAACAGTTTCGTTCACTCAATGTAGAAAGCTAAAGCCCAGCGAGCATCCAATGAGTGAAGTTTTTGCTCCCAGCTGCTTGAATGAAGCTTATAGATAACTGATTGAAAGACATCCTGGCTAATGTGGACCTGGGAGACGACCTTGGAGAGGAATGCCGGATGAGGTCTGAGCTGAACATTGTCCTCGGAAGCTCAGAAGTTAGTGCCTTGAGCTCCAATACTCTGCTGGCCGACGTTATTGCTACCAGGAATGCCACCTTGTATGAGAGATACAACAAGAAACATAGCGCTACGGTGAGGGTAGAGTCTGTCGAGACCCTTTAGGAAACGACTCGCCATCAGGTTAGCAAAGTCTGACAGACTCTGCATGCCTGGATGGAATTCAAAATAGCAGCCAGATGTACTTTTAATGATGACCATGATCCTGAGTTATCAAGTCCAGGAAGAACAGTAAGCTGATTGGGGCTTCCACAGACATTTCCAGGAGAGATGTGTACCAGTGCTGATGGGCCCAGTATTACCAAGGCCTCATCCCTCCGAACCTTGAGAAGCACTTTGTGAACGAGAGGTATAGGAGGAAACATGTACAAGAGGTGTCCCTTCCAGAGAAGGAGGAACGTGTCCATGATGGAGCCTGGGCTGTCATTCAGGAAGGAGCAAAACTGCAGGCACTTCCTGTTGCGTTGCGTGGCAAACCAGTCTATCTGGGGAAACCTCCACTGTTGGAAGATGGTGTTTGCGACATCTGGGTGTAGGGACCACTCGTGGCCATGAAAGAACCTGCTGAGATAGACCGCCAACTCGTTCTGTACTCCAGGTACAATGCCTCCAGGTGTATCGAGTGAGCTATGCACAAGTCCCAAAGTCTGAGGGCTTCCTGGCACAGATGAGAGAAGAATGCATCCCCATCTGTTTATATGATATACAGAGATATACCTATCTCATAGAACTGGAAGGGACCCTGAAAGGTCATCAAGTCCAGTCCCTTGCCTTCACTAGCAGGACAATGTACTGATTTTGCCCCAGATCCTTAAGTTGCCCCCTCAAGGACTGAACTCACAACCCTGAGTTTAGCAGCCCAATGCTCAAACCACTGAGCTATCCCTCCCCCTAACATTGCTGTTGTATTGTCCGTCATAACTGATACACACTTCCCTTGCAGATGAACTTGGAATGTTTTGCATGCTAGGCAGACCACTCTCAGCTCCCTGATGTTGACATGAAGGGAGAGCTCTGACTGAGACCAGCAGCCCTATGTCCTGAGGTCTCTCAAGTGCGCATCCCATTGACACATCCACCAGCAAGAGGGCTGGTTGTGGTCTGGTGAAGGGAACCCACACACACCACCTGCAGTTTGATCCACCACAAGAGGGAGTTGAGGACAGGACAAGATAGAGTGACAACCTTGTCTAGACCATCCTGAACCAGGCGATACACCGAGGCCAGCTAAGACTGAAGAGGCCAGAGTCTCAGCCTGGTATGTTGTGCTACATAGCTGCAAGCGGCCATATGACCAGAAGCTTTAGACAATTCCTTGCTGTGGTGGTAGGGAACAGCCTAAGGCTTCGAATGAGGTAGCCCAGGAACCGGAATCACGACTCCAGGAGGTATGCCCTGGCCCCCGTAGAGTCCAATATCACCCCTATAAACTCTATCCACTGCACAGACGATAGGGTTGACTTTTATACATTCAGAAGGCCCAGGTCATCTAAAGTAGCCCTTATGAAGCTGACTTGTGCCTGCACTTGCGCCCTGGAGCAGCCCTTGATTAGTCAGTCATCAAGATATGGAATATTTCCACACGACGCTTGCATAGGAACACAGCCACAACTGCCATGCATTTGATAAATACTTGAGGAGCCACCAACAGGCCGAATGGGGTGACTGTGACCTGATAATGATTGTGGTTCACCACGAACCTGAGGTACCTTCCGTGGGACAGCGTGACTGAAATATGAAAGTTAAGCACCCTTCAAGTCGAGGGCAGCATGCCAGTCCCTGGATCCAAGGAAGGGATAATGAAGACCAAAGAGACCATGCAAAACTTCAGTTTCTTTATGAACCGGTTTAGATGTTGCAAGTCTAGGACGGGCCTGAGGTCGCCTTTGGCTTTTGGTATTAAGAAATATCGGGAATAGAAGTCCTTGCCTCTCAGCTCCTGAGGAAACTCTTCCACTGCCCCCAGTATTGGGAGCGAGCGCACCTCCCATGTGAGGAGTTGCTCATGTGAAGGGTCACTGGAGAGGGACGGGGAGGCGGGGTGGAAGGGCAGAAAGGTAGAGAATTGGAGGGACTCTCCCCTTTCTACTGTGCAGAACACCCACCAATCTGTCGTAATACAGGCCCACGCATGGGTAGAAAGGGGACAGCTGGCACAAAAAGGTACGGCAGGGTGGATCCAGTGTCCAGACTGGTGCATCGCCCCCGGGCGTATCTTCAAAAGTTATGTTTCTAGCCAGAGGACTGCTTTGTCTGACCAGAGCCCTGGCCTGACAAAGGGTGAGGCCTCCTTCTATTGTTTCTATTCCACCTGTGGAAGAAGTCTTGCCTATTTTGCTGCTGGTAAAAACTAGGCAGAGACTGCAGCTTAAAGGGTTTCCTTTAATTAGCTGGAGTATGAAGGCCAAGGGACTTGATGGTGGCCCCTGAGTCCTTCAGGCTATGGAGCCTTGAGTCTGTTTTCTCTGAAAACAAGGCTGAACCCTCAAAGGGGAAGTCCTGTATCCACTGTTGGACCTCGTAAGGGAGCCCAGAGACTTGCAGCCAGAAGCTTCTTCTCATGGCTATCCCTGAGGCCACATTCTGGCCGCTGAGTCAGCCATAGCAAGGGCTGCCTGCAGCAAAGCACAGGAAACCAGTTACCCTTCCTCCATGAGCGAGGAAAACTCCACACTCGAGTCCTCTGTTAACAGCTCCACAAACTTGTCCATCGCTCCGCAGGTGCTGTAGTTGTACCTACCAAGGACAGCCTGGTGGTTAGATATACGGAGCTGGAGCTCCACAGTCAAATACATTTTCCTCCCAAAGAGGTCCAATTTTTTTCTTTCCTGATTTTTGGGGGATGGGCATTGGCGCTCCCTCTCATTTGCCACAGCCACCACTAGGGAGTTCAGCCAGCTGCGTTCCCTGTAAGCTGCACACTTGGGTGGCTGCCAAGGAGAGATTCACATGCCAGCAGCATGTGTTCGGGTGCCCCTCCCCCCACATGCTGCCCTGTCCTGCAGCTGCTCCTGGGACTTTCCTGCTGGCTGTGTACCGTGAGGGAGTGAGGGAGAAGGAGGAGGGTGCTGATGTCAGGGTGTCCTTCTCCCCCTGCCCCGTACCAAATCTCTGTAGAGCAAAGGAGAGAGGACTCAGGACTCAGAGCTGCTGCAGTGAACAGTGAGTGACTGAGCGCCTTTCTTAAAGAGACAGTGCACTGTTTCTGAGATTTCCCCACCAGCAGACGCGCACAGTCTCTGAGTCATATACGCACACAGAGTCTCCGGGTCACATGCTTACAGAGTTAAACACCGTTTCTGGGTCTCTCACACACACACACACACACACACACACACACACACACACACACACACACAGAGTCACTTTCATACTCACCTCCCAACACATACTTGTATTATTATTGTGGTTTCTTCTTGGTACTTCCTGCAA
The DNA here is from genome assembly GCF_007399415.2 of Gopherus evgoodei. Taxonomy (NCBI): domain Eukaryota; kingdom Metazoa; phylum Chordata; order Testudines; family Testudinidae; genus Gopherus; species Gopherus evgoodei. The sequence goes on from NC_044323.1 coordinate 85,495,673, forward strand.
TACACATCTATTCGCTGTAATTTTATTCTTTCAAAGTGTATTATTTAGTGTTTTGACTGGTCTATGCATTTCATAATTTTTATTTCTCTTACGCTCAAATTTAATTTTGAGCAGTGAGTTCTAAAATGCTTAACTTGTCCTGGCTGGAGTAATTATTCCTATGGTAACTTTTTTAAAATATACATTATATCTAGTTTTTTTGTTTCTACTGGTGTCGCACATCCGGCCATACGTTAGTGCACATAACATTTATTCCACACTGGGATGAAAAAAATTAGAGGGAACATTGCCAGTGGGGTGGGTGGGTATAAAGGTACTCGTAGCATCTAGAGCAGTGGTCTCCAATCTTTTCATGCCCAAAATCACTTTTTGAATTTAAGGGAAACCAAGGATCTACCCTGCCCATTCCCTAAGGCCCTGCCCCCTTACCAAAAACCCTGCCCACTCCATTATTCCCTCCTTCCATAGCTCACTCACCCCCATCCTCACTCACTTTCACCAGGATGCAGCAGCGGGTTGGGGTTCGGGAGGGGGTGTGGGCTCTGGGCTGGGGCCGAGGGCATCACAGTGTGGGAGGGGGCTCTGGGCTGAGCCTGGGGCAGGTGGTTGGAGTGTAGGAGGGGATATGGGGAGCAAACTCTGGGAGGGTGTTTAGGTGAAGGAGGGAGCTCCGGGTTGGGGCAGAGTGTTGAGGTGCATGACGGGGTGCCGGTTTGGGGGAAGGGGGGGTCAGGGATGGGGCAAAGGTACAGGAGGGTGTATATGGTCAAGGCTGGGGCAGCAAGGTCAAGGTGCAGGAGGGAGTAAGGGATGCTGGCTCCAGGAGAGGGCTCAGGGCAGGGCTGTGGCCTCCCACCAGGCAGCACTTACCTCAGGCAGTTCCCGGTCGGCAGCGCAACAAGGCTAAGGCAGGCTCCCGGCCTCACACTGCTCCCAGAAGGTGCCAAACATGGCCCTGAGGCCCCTGGGGAGGGGAGAGGGGGATACGTAGCTCTGTGCGCTGCCCCTCTCTGCAGGCACCGCCCTCAAAGCTCTCATTAGCCACAGTTCTCCATTCCTGGCCAATGGGTGCTGCAAGATTGGTACTTGCATGCAGGAGCAAAGCACAGAGACCATTGCCAAGGGGCATGCTGGCTGCTTCCGGGAGAGGCGTAGGGCCATGGCAGGCAGGGAGCCTGCCTTAGCGGCAGCCCCGCTGCACTACCATGGCCGGACATCACGATCAACTGAGAGACTCCCCATGATCAACCAGCTGATGGCGATTGACGGGTTGGTGACCACTGCTCTAGAGAGAACAAAGTACTACCACTCATTTCTCTTTGCTTTTTCTTATGAGGCACTGGTGAAAGTGAGCGATGCTGACCCTGTCCTGTCGGTGCCGAGGGTCTCTACTCAAGTCTTCTTCGGGGCCGATTTGTGTGCTGGCGGTGCCAGTGCGCTCCACACCAATGATAAGATGCTCGGGGTTGGCTCCGTCAACTCAGGGTCCAATTGCAGATGGAGAGCTGCCTCCATGATTAATAACTTGAGATGCTGATCTCTTCCCTTCTGTGTCCTTGGACAGAAACTTCTGCAAATTTTGCAGCATTCTTTTTGATGAGCTTCCCCCAAACACTTTAACCAAGAAGAACGGGGGTTGCTCTTGGGCATAAGCTTGCCAGAAGCTTCGCAGGGTTTAAAACCTGGAGACCGAGGCATGCCCACTGGGAAGAAAGTGGAGGGAAACCCCCAAATGAAACTTGTATGTAAAACTACTACTGACTATGTAAACTAACTATATAAAAGAATGAAACTTCACCTGCTAGAGACATGCTTGCCAAAGGAAGAGCGAGCATTCTGGCTAACCATCACAGGTGGTAAGAAGGAACTGAGAGAGTGGCAGGTCAGCAGGGTCCTATATCCAGCGCCCAAAAGGCGGGACCCTAGAAGGTGCCTGAACCAACCCGACATACTGCTGGGGGGAAACGCAGCACGTGCACACCTAATTGGAATTGACATGAAGCAGCACTCAAAGAACACCTGTTTTACAGATAACATAACCAAGGTTCAGAGATGTTAAGCAACGTGCTTAAAGTCAGATAAAAAGACTGAGGCAAAGCTCAGAATACAAGAGTCCAATAAGGAGTGCAGTATCATGGTACATCTACAAAGCATGCTTGCAGTGGGTTGTGTTGCATGCCCAATGTCACACTCTCCTCCCCTCCCCCACATCCACACTCAAATCCACATAAGAGGTGAGCTGAACCTGAGTTGGTGTGCTCGAGTGGGTATGGCGAAGAGTGCGTGTTGACCTATGATATGCATGTTCCCCGCTCACACCATGGACTCTCAGAAGTCGGCTTGGCTAATATACGCCCACATGCACGAGTCAGGACACAGGTGCATATTGCTGTGTAGACATACACACAAGGCAGTGGTTCTCAACCTATTTATCATTCAGGGTCACATCCAATACTACCTATATGGCTGTGAGGAAGTCACATGGACGCAGCTGTGTGCTGACTGGTCTGCAAGTGGCCCATGGGCCGCAGATTGAGAACCACTGCCCTAAGGTTATGTATACACTGCAATTTAAGCCCAGGGTTAATAGAACTCAAATTGGCAGACCATAGGTTTGTTAACCTGGGGCTTCAGCATCTACACTCATTTCTAACTCCGGGATAGGAACTGTTAAACCCTGGGTCCCAATCTGCATCTCCTGCTTCTACACTGCATTATACAGGCCCAAGTCTAACCACACATATTCCAGACTTCCTAGTGCCCTCCTAAAATGTGACCACTCTAGCCTTTTGTCTAGTGCAGTATCCACCAAATGTTACCGTTTAGAGGACAAAGAAAGTTGGTTTGTAGCGTTGGTATGGTGGGTCCCACACTTTTCTTGGTGGAGGCTAGGACACCACCCCTCGTCCCTGGTCTTCAGGTGCCGAGGGCCCCACTAGTGGTCTGGGAAGATAGTAGAGGAGGGAAGCGGTCTGGGCTTGCTCCTCACTCTGAGCCCCTAACCCTCTCAAACCCTACGGGTTTCTTACCCTCTTTCCTCTGGGGTAGGGTTATCTTTGGTCCCTGCCTGTGGGGGAGGGAGTCTCCCTGCCCTGCTGGGAAAGGGTTTCCCTTCCTCTGGTTCTCTGGTCTTTGAAGTCTCAGCAACATACCTACAAACTCCAGTCCTCTCTCCTTCCTTGTACTACCTGACTGCCTGAAGCAGGAGGGGTTTATTAGGTTCCGGGACAGGGCCGTAATTGACTACAGGTGCTCCAATTAACCTGTAGTAACCTTTCCTAGTCTATAGGGAACCACATCTTAATTAGCCTAGGGCTTATATATCTCCCCTTGACCACTATCCCACTGCTCCCTGGCCCTGCTGTATCAGTCACAATACTAATTTTTGGAAAATGCATTTATATTTAATAAAACAGGGTAACATTAACTCTAATTTCTCTACTTTTAAAAATTATAATAGAATGCACTTTTAAGGCAATCCAGATTTGTCTCAAAAAACAACGATCAGAAAAATCCTATAAATGTAAATCAGGATTTTCTTACATCTGAGACAACAAAAAAGAATGATGAAAGCTCCAAAGCAGTCTTATTGAAGTCTCTGATGCAGCACCTTTTTAGTTGCAGTATTAATTTTTATAACTGGCTTTCACTTAAAAACACAAAACTCAAAGTAATTTGTTAATTAAAATAATGAGTGATGCTTCTGTTCTTTCACTAAAACCAAATACTATACTAGAACCACAATAAGAAATTTACAACAGGAATTCAATGCCCAAGTTTGCTTCAGTGAACTGCATCAAAACTAACAGTTAAAATAATCTAGCAAAAGTAAATTTGCTAGTACAGGGAACTTGAGTAAGATCAGAGTCCTTACTTCAACACACATCAAGTTTTCTAATAGCTATAACAGTTTCAAAATGCTCTTACAATTGTTTATAGACACTTAAATATTTTTCTTTTAAAGAAAAAAAAACTGTCAATATATTTATGTTTAATTCCTGGAGAGAGACATGATCTAAGTTAAATATATGTAATGTATGAAAATGTATAAGGAATTACACACACCTATTTAGATAGCCTTTCTGAAACCTCCTCATTACCCCTTACTGAGCACAGAAGTAACTATTCTGAACATAGTTTGAGGACCTAATTGCTTCAATGGTGCTGCAAAACTAGCTGTTTTTACCACCTTTACACTGCAATAGTGCAGAGATGTAAGTAATGAAATTATAGCAATCACTGCAAGATATTTTAGTCATTCACACAGTGGGGTACAAGAGTGTTGTGCAGAAAAGGATATTAACAATGACTTCAAGAAAGACCATCAGTATGAGAAAGTAAGCATTTGTTAGAATTACCCTAATGTCTAACGTTCAGATTGTGGCTTATATGTGTATTTCTACAACAGATTAACATGAGCTTCACTTTTGTAATGCTAGTAGTTCCACAAAACAGATTACAGTGCTTAATAAAGGTTAAATGTGAGTTACGTTAACCTCCAACTTTGAATAGCAATATATAGTTGCATACTTACCACTGATGTTACTTAAAATCATATTTCCAGAGTCTCTCACTTCATCAAATTTTGCAAATATTGTTTGTAACCTGGAAATAAGGGCAAAGATCAATTTTAACGTCTGTGAATGAAGTAGGGATATTTCTCCAACCACCAAAATGAAAAATAAAAACTAAACTCCAACTCAGTTCTAGCTGTATTTTCTTCATGAGCAGATTTATAGACAAATGGTTGAAACTCAAGCTGTTTATTATTTCAACCATTAGAAATCTATGGAAACAATATCTGAAAGACTTTTCCTCTTGAATAAATTCAACATATTCTAACAACAAAATTCACTTAGCAATTAATCAAATTGTACATTACAATTAACATGACAAAAAAAATTACTACATTACATTTATATTAATGGTATACACTATGCTTTATGTGAACCTACTAGCATATTTATGTAAAGCTCTAAAAAGTAAAGTAGTGGATATATTGTAAAAATGAAGGATAAGATTGAATTTGTTTGGTGGCAATTACCAGATTTGTCAAAATCTCTGTTTTATTTTAATAAAGCTACTGTTCATAAGAGTAGTTTTGCATTTCAGTAGCAGGAAAAAAGTAGTTATATTTCACTTTCAAAACATACTAAACATTTTACTCTTATTAAAGTAAAAGGTAACAATATTTTATGTATGATTACAAAAAGAACAGAAATATGCCGAGTGCTCTAAGTGTATGTAAATAGACAATAAAAGAAACTACAGTAAAAGCTGTATTATCCGACTCTTTAGCAACGGGAAAGCTCTATACACCGGCATTTCTGATCTTCATTGAAAGCCCAGTTTATAGTCTGGTTGGCGTGGGGCCAGTAGGCTCCCTATCCAGCTCCAAGTGGTTCCCCAGAAGTGGCAACATGTCCCTGCTACTTCTAGGTGGAGGAACGGCCCCGAGGGAGGGAATGCGGGCCGTATGGTCTGGGAGGGAGTTTGGATGCAGGAGGGGGCTCAGGACAGGGGGTTGGTGCGCAGGAGAGGTTCAGGGTGCCATATCCGGAGGGTGCTCACCTTGGACAGCTCCCTGCAAGAGGCAACATGTCCCTACTATTTCTAGACAGGCACGCTGTCCCAGTCCTAAGCACTGGCTCCGCAGCTCACATTGGCCGGGAACCAAGGCCAGTGGGAGCTGCAGGGGTGGTGCTTGTGGGTGGAGGCAGCAGAGCCGCCTAGCTGCGCCTCCAACTAGGAGCAGCAGGGACATGTTGCCACTTGCAGGGACCTGTCCGAGGTGAGCGCCGCCCAGATCTGGTACCTCGCATGCCCTCTGGCGCCCCAACTGCCTGCCCTGAGCTCCCTCACACAGCTGATGCCTCACACTCCCTCCTGTGCCCCAACCCCCAGCCCTGAGCCCCCTCCTCTACCCAAATTCCCTCACACAGCTGATGCCCCACACCCCCTTCTGTGCACCAACCCTCAGCCCTGAGCCCCCTCCTGCACCCAAATTCCCTCCCTATTAATTAACTGGCATTTTTGACTTACCAGCACCTCCCATTGCCCCAACATGCCAGATAAAGCTTTTACTGTATTCATTTAATATTGTCCATATTCCTCATTTAGCCCAAACTGCTATGAGATAACATGTACTTGTATCTATGTATTATTGAAACAGACAAACTTGAAAGCAATGGATGACAATTGCAGTTTAATATAAAATAATTAAAATATTTACATTTTCCAGGCTGGGAATATATCACTATATGTCGACCTTTTACAAAAAGAATAGAATAATTAGGCTACGTCTGCACCAGTGACTGTACACTTGTCCATACACCTAGTTGTGCCATAATCCCCTTACTGTCACATCTCAACCCTAAAAGCATGTGAGTAGAAGAGAGTAAGCTAGTACACCTGTAGGGTAAGTACATGCCTCAGCTGTGGCAGTCCTGTACCTGTGCCAGTGTGAGAGAAAGAGGCATGTAGCAGATCCCGAGTATCAACAGTCCTCCACCCACACTCATACAATGCAGGGAACCCTTTCCTGCCTGACCCCTTACCCAATCTATAAAAAAGTCCCTGTCTGCCCATTGTCACCAGCAGTAGCGAACTCCACTGACCAGTTCAGAAAGGTCTTTTACTCTTTAGCTCACTAGTCTCAAAACAGGATGCATGTTCACCTGTAGTCGCCTGGTCCTTCTCCCACACCCAGGTCCTGAACTGTGTATGGTCAGAGTACACTGCCCTTCACAACTTCACCCAGAGCAACAGGAATATTTATCTGTACTGGCAAATTTCATGGAGGGTGGAGCAGGCAGGCACCTACTGTTTTCCAGCCTACTGACAAAAACACATGAAGCACCTGAGGCTTCTACACTTGAGGACAAAAGACTCAGTCCCTCCAAGAGAGATCCTCATACGTGCCCATTCTATAATGAGCTGAACTGGGTGCTCTCAAGGGCTCCCAGTACAGAGACAGAAGTGGCTCACAATCCCTTCCTTAATCCTGCTGGTTTTACTGTCTGAAAGGAAGTCCATAAGGGCTATGGTGAGGAAGCAGAAGGGTCCAAAAAAGAAGCGCCAGAAAAAGAGGAGCATGTCATTCTATACCCCACCCAAAGGAGCCAGTACAGCAAGCGCCTCCCAACACCTGGACAAACCTCAGGAGGACCCCGAGCTGCAGCAGGAGCCAGAAACCAAAGTTGGCAAGTCACAATGGAGCGCCATCCTCTCACCAATATCCCCTCTTGCTACAATGCCACACTCCTGATTTTAAGCCCAGCCCTCACTCCACTCACCCCTAAATGGTCTCCGAGCAAGATAATGCTATATAGCAATAAAACTGAGTTCCCACTATTTCACATTTGGCAGAAGCTATAGAATTTATGGAAAAATTATTTCATCTGTATCTGTGCATTTACGGGCCAGTACGCAGGCAACAAAAATTTGGGGGGCCATACATACCAAGGGAAGGGAAGAAGTGGGTTTAGAAAGGTCCTTGTTGAGTAAGGATAGTTGCTGAAAATGTATAGCTGGTTGTAGAAGCTAACAGCTCTCTCTTCTTCATGGGAAGACTACACAGTGTATGTGCTCCTCCCTTCTCTCACTGGTCTTAATGTCGCCTTACAAAAGGGAGCTGCACAGAAGTGGAAGGAGTGGTTGAGAGGGAGGAGGAGAAAGGAAACCCTTCGGATGTCCAAAGAACATCACAGCAGTCTTCCCTTCCCTGGAAAATTATAAAATTTTTTACCTTCCCTGTCCTTGGTGTCTGACCTCTCCCCACACTGAGCCATGCTGAACAAACTCGGAGAAACGGGTGGAGGAAGATCTAGTCCATCAATTGCACAAATACAAGTGCAATGTCACTTTGCTGCAAAGAGGTGAGGCTTATAGTTCTGACTTGAAACTTCAGGGAATGAAATAAAGGTGTGTTGGGTCTTATTCTTTCCCTGTTCTTTTCACTGCTGTTAGCTAGACACAAGGGCTGGAGACCACAGCGATGGCAGAGGGCTAGGGGGATCGGCGGCGTTCGTGGTTCACTTTTCCATTCCCATGGAAACTCTGTATGCTATCTTAGATTATAGTCAACTTCCAGGTGAATTGCCTCCCAGTCCCATAAGCATATTTCAGTAAGTTTCTGGTGTAGCAGTGTGACATTTTGGGGATCACTGAAATCAGTAAGGGGTTCTGTCACATTCAGCCCTATAATCTTGGGTGACTTAGTGCTACACTACTATGACTCAAAGCCCTGACACCAGTAACAAACCTACAAGTATAAAGGTATGACCCTGGCTTTCACCAGCCCAGTTACGCCTTGCAGAATGACCGCAACAACCCTTCCAGTCTGAGTCTTCCTAAATCCGTCTACCCCAAGTTCTTAACTACCAGGCACTCTGACTTTTCCTCTCTGGTTTGTCATCCCTGCCCCCAGTTATCAGTTCACTTTGGCATATATAATCCACACTGTTTGCGCAATAGAGGGCTACTTGGGGGTAAAAATAAACTAAAGGTTTTATTTAACAGAAAAATTGTATTCAAAGATGAAATAGTAATGAAAAACAAACGCATACAAGTTACATAGAAAAAAAAACAGATGCAACTTCAGGGTTTACACTTCGATATTTGCTAAATTCCCTTTTGAAATATAAAGTTATCTATTGCCTCTGAACAGTTTCCCAATGGATCTCTCTCATAAAAGGGATACAGTGTTTCACAGACAGCACCCTGTGTAAACGTTGGCCCTCTCTGTTTCTCTATGTTCTTCATTTCAAGCATCTTTTCTTTCACGGGTCTCTTTTTCCTCTCTCTCAGACTACGGCGAGTCACCATGGAAGAAATTCCCTCCTCTCCTAGTTTTCCAAGACTAGTGGTTTCTTTTTAGTTACAAACGGTTTCAACATTTTCCCAATAACTCTAAAGGTACACCGTTGTCTTTTCCTGACCGGACCATGGATAGGTACTTGATAATAGTTTTGCATAAACAACTGGTTTGGAAAGAGCCCCTCCCTGCTGTAAGATGTACTTGGAAGATGAGGTTACTTATCTGTAACTCGTGGGTCTTCGAGATGTGTGGTCCCTATTTGTATTCCAAACGTGGGTGCACATAGGCGCCATGCGCCAGACATGTAAGATTTTCGTAGCAATGGCCACTGACCCATGCATACATCTTTCATCACCTCATGTCTCCAGTGAGGTTATATTAGGCTGTGCAGGCCAACACCCCTGCATTCACCCACTTACCACCAAGCAGACGGGAACAGAGGGTAGGTATTGGAATACAAATTGGGATCCCACATCTTGAAGAACTTCCGTTACAGGTAAGTAATCACCTCTTCTTCTTAGAGTGACAGTTCCTATATGTATTCCAAACATGGGCACAGAGTACTCAGCATGGAAGTGGGTGCAAAGATGCCACGAGGAGCACAGCCTGTAGTATGGTATGGCCTACTGCAGTATCTTCCGCTGTCCTTTTGGCGACTGCATAATGCAGTGTTTTCCACCTATTTACCACTGTGGACTGCATTTGCAGCTCTCCATTGTGTTATGTGGTCAGCATCCACACAATATATATACTACCTGTATGGCCCTGAGGGTGTTACATGGCCACAGCTATGTGCTGATTGGGCCACAGGTTAAGAACTACTGATGTAATGTATGGAACACCACATTGCCACCCAACAGACAGCCTGCAAGGAGATGTCCGCAAAGAGGCAGATGTGGCTGTCTGCGCCCACATTGAGTGACCTCTGTAATTGCAGCAGGAGACCCATTTTGAGATTCGTTAGGAGGGGAGGCTTTGGCCCTTGGAGAGGTCAGCAACAGCAACAAACAGTCTGGCAGAGAAAGGCTCGACTTCCATGCAGGAAGAAAGCCCACATGTGGCAGACATCAAAGGAGTGAAGAGCCCTGTCTGCAGGGATGGTGCACAGCTTAGGATGAAAGACCAAAATGGGAACATATTGGTTGAGGTGGAACTCAGACCACCTTCAGGGGGAACTTAGGATGCAGATCAATCTTCTCCTGATGGCATCTGACTCAAATGATGAAAATGAACATACATCAGTCCACACTGCTTTGGAGCGTTATCGAGCGAATCCGTCATCAGTATGGACACATGTCCTCTGGAATAGTGGTTGAAGCATGAAGGGACATACGAATTTTTAGCACATTTGGCACGTAAATATCTTAGCACTGTTGCATAGCCAGTGTTGCATGCAAATGCCTGTTCTCACTTTCAGGTGACATTGTAAACAAGAAGCTGTCAGCATTATCTCCTGCAAATGTAAAAAAACTTGTTTGTCTGAGAGATTTGGCTGACGAAGAAGTAGGACTGAGTGGACTTGTAAGCTCTAAAGTTTTACATTGTTTTGTTTTTGAATGCAGTTTTTTGTACATAATTCTACATTTGTAAGTTCAACTTTCATGATAAAGAGATTACACTACAGTATTTGTATTAGGTGAATTGAAAAATACTATTTCTTTTGTTTTTTACAGTGCAAATATTTGTAATAAAAAATATAAAGTGAGCACTGTACACTTTCTATTGTGTTGTAATTGAAATCTATATATTTGAAAATGTAGAAAACATCAAAAAATGTTTAAATAAATGGTATTCTATTGTTGTTTAAGCAATCATATGATTAATCGTGATTAATTTTTTTAATCACTTGACAGCCGTAGTTAACAGAGGACGGTTAATGACCGTCAATTACAGAGGAACAAAACCATCACAGATATATTTAGCCCCACAACTATGTGCCAAGTAGATGCACAGTGTGCCACCTTCTGTCTCTCTGTTTTTCCAAGGTATGTGCATATATAGCATCCTGGATTTCCCTTGCATGTTGGGAACTACGACCAGCATGCATATGGGTGGAATCCAGCTGTCTATACAGATTTTGTAAACCAGATCTGTTCTGCACCCACTCTGGATGGCAATACTCTCGTTTACCCTACCAAATGTTACATAGCACACAGCATGGAACTATTACACAAACAACACTGGCCACAGTGGCATCCACATGGACACACAGGCAGCGCCAATGAGCTTTCAGCCTACCAAACATGCACTCTATGACCATTCTGCAGTTAATAGCTGAATTCCCTTGTTCCAGGGTTGCAGATGTTGGGGTGCGGTTTCATGAGCTAAGTGGGGAACCCCACATATCTGTTCCAAAAAGTAACTGCTGGCACATACATTGCAGAGAACGACATCATTTCTGAGGAATAAAGTCCTTTCTTCCCTACTCAAGTACAATCTTGATCTGAACACGCTCACATCATGGACCACGTTGATATTCATGAATCTGCCTCTGTAGTCCACCAAGCCTTGCAGAGTGAAAGAACAAAAACTTTTTCGTTCACACACTCATTCGCCCCTTTTGGTGGGCAAAGTACAGAGATATGGGTGCCATCTACAACCCCTGCAGAATTCAGAAACCCTATCCTCTCCAATTCAACTATTTGCAGAAAAAAAGAACTGTTTATTAACCTTTCGCAGCTGTTCTTTTCAGAGGTGTTTTGCACATATCCATTCCACTCCAGTGTGCATGCACCTTGCACATAGTTGCTGGAAATTTTTCCCTCTGTGCCCTATGCTGCTGCACACTATTAGAACTGTTATAAAGCACCCAGCAAACCACACGTTCCCTCAGTTCCTTCTTTTCAGAAAACTCCAATGTAGACAGTTGACAGTTTTTCCAAAGAGACATTAATAAGGGAACAAGCCCAAACTATCCCACTGTGTAAGAAAGATAGCAAGTATGGCAAGAGATAAGCCTGCTAAAAATCAAAAGAGTCCTACCAAAAGTGGAAACTAGGTCAAATTACAAAGGATGAATATAAACAAAACAAGTATGTAGAGACAAAATTAGAAAGGCCAAGGCACAAAATGAGATCCCACTAGCTAGAGACAAAGTGTAACAAGAAAACATTCTACAATTACATTAGAAGCAAGAAGACGACCAAGGACAGGGTAGGCCACTTACTCAATGGGGGGGGGGGGGGCGCAGAGAGAGAGAACAGAAAATGTGGCAATGGCAGAGATGCTTTGTGACTTTATTTCGCTTTTCACCAAGAAGGCTGGTGATGATTGGACATCTAACATAGTGAATACCAGTGAAAATGAGGCAGGAGCAGAGGCTAAAATAGGGAAAAAACAAGTTACAAATTACTTAGACAAATTAGATGTCTTCAAATCACCAGGGCCTAATTAAATGCATCTTAGTATACTCAAGGAGCCGACTGAGGAGATAGCTGAGCCATTAGCAATCATCTTTGAAAAGATTTCAGAGGACTGGAAAAGGGCAAATATAGTGCTAATCTATAAAAAAGGGGGGAAAAAGGACAACCCGGGAAATACAGACCAGTCAGCTTAACTTTTGTACCTGGAAAGATAATGGAGCAAATAATTAAGCAATCAATTTGCAAACATCTAGAAGACAATAAGGTGATACGTAACAGTCAGCATGGATTTGTCAAGAACAAATCATGTCTAACCAACTTGAGAGTTTTCTCTGACAGTAGTAAGCTTGCAGATTGGGAGGCGGGAACAGTAGATGTGGTATATCTTGACTTTAGTAAAGCTTTTGATACGATCTTGCATGATCGTCTCATAAACAAACTAGGAAAATGTAACCTAGATGGAGCTACTATAAGGTGGGAGCAAAACTGGATGGAAAACCATTCCCAGAGAGTTACCAGTCATGTTGGATGGGCATAAAGAGTGGAGTCCTCAGGGATCAGTTCTGGGTCCGATCCTGTTCAATAACTTCATCGATGATTTAGACAATGGCATGGACAGCACACTTATAAAGTTTGCGGACAACACCAAGCTGAGAGGACTTGCAAGTGTTTTGGAGGATAGGATTATAATTCAAAATGATCTGGACAAACCAGAGAAATGGTCTGAAGTAAATAGGATGAAATTCAATGAGGCCAAATGCAAAGTACTCCACTTAGGAAGAAACAATCAGTTGCATACATACAAAATGTATGGAGTCCTAGGATGGAGTCCTGCGGAAAGAAATCTGGGGGTCGTAGTAGACCACAAGCTAAATATGAGTCAACACTGTAATGCTGTTGCAAAAAAAGCAAACATCATTCTCGGATGTATCAGCAGGAGTGTTGTAAGCAAGACATGAGAAGTAATTCTTTCACTCTACTCCGCCCTGATCTGGCCACACTACTCCAGTTGAGGCCTATTCTGGGTGCGACATTTCAGGAGGGATGTGGACAAATTGGAGAGAATCCAGAGAAGAGCAACAAAAATGATTAAAGGTCTAGAAAACACGACTTATAAGGGAAGACTGAAAAAACTGGATGTGTTTCATCTGGAAAATGAAATGAACACGTGCAACACATCTCAAAGCACAACAGTTACAAAAGGTTAATAACCATTTTTTCTTCTTCCAATGATTGCATACATGCATTCCCCTCTAGGTGTCTTCCAAGCAGTTAAGTAGGCGGAAGAATCTGAGTTCATGTACACAAAGACAGCAGTACAGCTCAATCAAATCTGGTTCCATCTCCTGAATGCTGACTGATGGCATAATGGGAGCAGAATGTGTGCACCAAAGACAGGTTATTGTTTTACACATTTTGTGAATAGAGATTGGCACTAAGAATGCTTCTGAGGACGCTTGCGATCTTGTGGAATGAGCAGTCAGGTTAGTTGATAGCAAAACACCTACCTGAACATAAATACATGAAGTTATCCAGGACAAAACTGTCTGTGAAGATATTGCAAGACCTTTCATCCTGTCTTCTACAACCACGAACAGTTGGGTGGACCTCCAGAATGGTTTAGTTCTTTTTATGTAGAAAGTTAGAAAAGACGGTTACTCACCTTTGTAACTGTTGTTCTTCGAGATGTGTTGCTCATATCCATTCCAGTTAGGTGTGCGAGTGCAGCGTGCACGTTCGTCGGAAGATTTTTACCCTAGCAACACTTGGTGGGCCGGCAGGGTGCCCCCTGGAGTGGCGCTGCTATGGTGCCGGATATATACCCCTGCTGGCCCATTCACCCCTCAGTTCCTTCTTGCCGGCTACTCCGACAGTGGGGAAGGAGGGCGGGTTTGGAATGGATATGAGCAACACATCTCGAAGAACAACAGTTACAAAGGTGACCAACCTTCTTTTCTTCTTCGAGTGCTTGCTCATATCCATTCCAGTTAGGTGATTCCCAAGCCTTACCTAGGCGGTAGGGTCGGAGTGAGACGTTGCGGAATGTAAGACCACTGAGCCAAAGGCAGCAACGTTTCTGGACTGCTGGACCAATGCGTAGTGTGATACAAGGTGTGGATGGAAGACCAGGTAGCCGCGCGACATATTTCCTGGATGGGAACATGAGCCAGGAAGGTGGCAGATGAGGCTTGAGCCCAAGTAGAATGGGCGGTGAAATGGCCAGTCGGAATGTGAGCAAAGTCATAGCATGTCCAGATATAGGATGTCACCCAAGATGAAATCTGTTGGACAGAGACTGGCATGCCCTTCATGCACTCTGCGACAGCTACAAAGAGCTGAGGCGAATGTCGGAAGGGTTTGGTCCTCTCGATATAAAAGGCAAGAGCCCTGCGGACATCCAGAGTATGCAGCTGTTGTTCCCGACACGATGAGTGCGGCTTCGGGAAAAAGACTGGTAGAAAGATGTCTTGATTAACGTGGAAGGCAGAGATCATCTTAGGGAGGAATGCCGGCTGCAGTCCAAGCTGTACCTTGTCCTTGTGGAATACCGTATACGGGGGATCCACAATCAAACCTTGAAGTTCCGAGACTCACCTTGCCGAGGTGATAGCGACGAGGAAGGCTGTCTTCCAGCACAGGTACAGCAGTGAGCATGTGGCTAAAAGCTCAAAGGGGGGACCCATGAGCCTAGCTAATATGAGGTTTAGATCCCAGGTAGGGACTGGGTGCTTGATCTGAGGGTAGAGCCGCTCCAAGCCTTTGAGGAACCTGGAAATTATGGGGTGCCAGTTTCCCCAGGATGGAAGGTGGAAATAGCTGCAAGATGCACCCGTATAGAAGAGATCGCCAGGCCCTGCTCCTTGAGGGACCATAAATAGCCGAAGATAATGGGGACCGATACAGCTTCGGGGATAAAGTCATGCTGGGCGGACCAGTGGGAGAAGCGCTTCCACTTGGCGAGATATGTGGAAGGCTTTCTGCTCCCCAGCAGTATGTGTTGCACTGCGGTGGAACAACGCAACTCAGATTAGCTCAACCAGACAGCAGCCATGCTGTCAGATGAAGGGACTGCAGGTCCGGGTGGTGAAGCCTGCCGAAGTCCTGCGTTATGAGGACCGGGCAGAGTGGCAGGGGGATCGGGTTTGCCAGAGAGAGGTCGAGCAGCAGGGTGTACCAGTGCTGTCTCGGCCATGCCGGAGCGATCAGTATTAGTTGGGCTCTGTCCCTGCGGAGCTTGAGTAGAACTCTGTGGACGAGAGGAAATGGTGGGAAGGCATAAAATAGGTGACCTTTCCACGGAATTAGGAACACGTCCGAGAGGGAGCCTGGGGAGCGATCTTGTAGGGAGCAGAACACCTGGCATTTCCTGTTCTCTCGGGAGGCAAAGAGGTCTATGTGGGGAAAGCCCCACTTCCAGAATACAGAATGGAGAATGTCCGGACGGATGGATCACTCGTGAGACAGGAAGGATCTGCTCAGTTGATCTGCGAGAGTGTTCCACACTCCTGGGAGAAAGGAGGCTACCAGGTCTATTGAGTGGGCTATGCAGAAGTCCCATAGTTGAATCGCCTTCAGACAAAGGGGTTAGGATCATGTCCCTCCCTGTTTGTTTATGTAATACATGGCCGTTGTGTTGTCTCTAAACACTGCAACACAACAGCCCTGTAGATGACGCTGGAATGCTTGGCACGCCAGTCGGACTGCTCTCAGTTCTTGGACATTTATGGGTAATGCCAACTCCCAAGACAACCAAAGGCCTTGAGTGCGAAGGTGCCCGAGGTGAGCACCCCAGCCGAGAGATGACACATCTGTTGTTAGGGACGCGGAGGGCTGCAGTGGATGGAACGGCAGACCTGCACACACCAGGGATGGTGTCAGCCACCAGTCGAGGGAGCCTAGATTGTTCGGTGGAATTGTGAGCATAATGTCTATGGCATTTGTGCCCGGACGATAGGCTGAGGTCAGCCAAGTTTGAGAGGACGCATGCAAAGTCTGGTGTGCTTTGTGACGAATGAGCATGCAGCCATATGACCGAGGAGGCCAAGGCAAGTGCGGGCAGAGGTTGTCGGGAAGCTTTGAACTCTTTGTACAAGGGAGACTATAGCCTGAAAATGAGGTAGAGGCAACCTGGCCGTTGCAAGATTGGAGTCCAGCATGGCCCCGATGAACTCTATCCTCTGTGTAGGCACCAGAGTGGATTTTTCCAAATTGATTATCAGGCCTAGACGCGTGAATAGGTCCTTGATGATGCTCAGATGACTGGTGACTTGTGCCTCGGAGGTCCCTCGAATAAGCCAGTCATCGAGGTATGGGAAGACATGTATTCGACGACGACGGAGGGAAGCGGCGACTACTGCCATACACTTCGTGAATACCCGAGGGGCCGAGGAGAGGCCAAAGGGAAGGTCCGTAAACTGATAATGTTGATGATTCACCACAAAGCGTAGATACCGTCTGTGCGGAGGGTAAACTGCAATGTGGAAATATTCGTCCTTCATATCGAGAGTGGCGTACCAATCTCCGGGATGTAGAGAAGGAATGATGGTTCCCTGGGATACCATGCGGAACTTGAACTTTTTCATGAATTTTTTCAGTCCTCGCAGGTCTAGGATAGGTCGGAGGCCCCCTTTCACCTTGGGGATTAGGAAATATTGGGAATAAAACCCCTTGCCTCTTAGTTCCTCTGGTAGCTCCTCTATAGCTCCGATTGTAAAGAGCCTCCGAAACTCCTGCAGCAGGAGTTGCTCGTGAGAGGGGTCCCTGAAGAGGGACAGGGGGTGGGGGGTTGAGAGGGAGAGGGTGAAAGAAAGTGAAGATGGTATCTAAGCTCCACCGTGCGTAGGACCCAAAGATCCGAGGTTAATTGGGACCACACAGGGAGGAACGAGGAAAGGCAGTTTTAGAACTGAAAAGGATCCTGGGAGACAATTGGTACACTGCTCTCGGGCACACCCTCAAAAGTTTCATTTGGGTCCCGCTGTTGGCTTGGTGGGACCAGAATTGTGACCCCCTTGAGGTCCAGACTGACGTATGCGGTTGGTACGACCTCGTCTTCTGATAAAGTCTTGCCTTTTCCTAGGCAGGGGGTAAGGGTGCCGAGGCTGGGAGCGGAAGGATTGTCTTTGAGTCTGTGGCATATGCATTCCTAGTGAACGCATAATTACGCGATGGTCTTTTAGACTCTGTAGCCTAGGGTCCGTCTTCTGTGAGAATAGGCCCTACCCATCAAATGGTAAGTCTTGTATAGTTTGCTGAAGTTCAGGTGGCAGGCCAGACACTTGCAGCCATGATATACGTCGCATGGCGATTCCAGAGGCGACCGTTCTAGCTGCCAAATCGGCGGCATCTAGCAAGGCCTGTAGGGAGATCCACCCTACTTTCTTTCCTTCCTCCAGGAGTGCTGTAAATTCCTGGAGGAAGTCCTGCGGGACCAGCTCTGTAAACTTCCCTATCACCTCCCAGGTGTTGCAGTTGTACCTACTAAGGAGGGCTTGTTGGTTTGCTATCCTGAGTTGGAGGCCTCCCGCAGAATAGATTTTTCGTCCCAACAAATCCATTCGCCTAGCCTCCCTTGATTTAGGTGCAGGGGCTTGTTGGCCATGGCATTCCCGTTCATTGACGGATTGTACAACCAAAGAACATACAGGTACTCATACCCTTTGGAGGGCACCAGTATTTCCGTTTGACCCCTCTGGCTGTGGGTGGGATGGACACCGGGGATTGCCAGATGGTGTCTGCCCCAGCCTGGATCGAACGGATGAAAGGGAGGGCCACCCTAGTTGGTGCCTCCCCCGACAATATACTTATCACCGGGTCTTCCACCTCTGGAATTTCCTCTACTGGCAAGTTGATATTCTGTGCGACATGCCGCAGAAGGTCGATTGGAGGCAGGCCCGATGATGACGTCTCCGCTACTGCCTCATCCGGAGAAGAGGAGGATGAAAGCCCTGGGACGATTGAGTCCTGTACTGACTCCTGATCCTGGGGGACCTCTGGAGCTGGAAGATCCTTGGGCAAACCTGCTGTGAGTATCCGAATCCCCATAGGAAGCACTGTCCACGTGGGATGAGACGGATGGATGACAAAGCCACGGAGGCGCTGAGACCGTTTGAGGAGGGTCTCCGCGTCCATTCGATCCGTCTCCGTGTGGCACCAGAGAACAGTACCGGCAGTCGTACCGGTGCCGGGAGTGAGACCAGGACCTGCGACCGGCGCGGTGCCAGGAGGTCGACCGGTGCCTTGAATCCCCGTGTCGAGATCGCCTGCGAGACGTACGGTGCCGCGAGCGGTGCAGGGACCTGGATCAGTGCAGAGAGTATCGGGTCAGTGACCGGGATCTCGAACGGTGCCGCGAGTACGACCAGTACCTAGATGGAGAGCGGTACCGGGACTGCGAGTGGCGTCGAGACCGGGATCGATGACGGGACTGAAAGTGCCTGCGGGACCTGGACCGTGACCGGCGACGTTTGATGTTACCGGGCGAGGATGGTCTCATCAGGGCAGGATTGCCTAATGATTGAACAACCAGCACCGGCAGTGCCGGGGGTTGAGGCAGCTCGGGCTCCGTCAAGGCAATCAACTCCCATGCTGTGGAGAACATCTTCGGCGTGGAGGGCATGATAAGCTCAACCACAGCGTGTGCCGAGGAGCTGGTAGGCACCGGACTCGACGGCTCTTCCAAGACCGGAATCAATGGTGCAGAAGCCATCGGTGCCGCGGCAGTTGACGGTGCCGGGCAGTCCGACTTCGTAATACGCTCTGACTGCAGCATAGATACAGTAGCCACAGGAGTCTTATGCTTCTTGCTCCTTGGGGAGAGAGAGCGGTGCCGGTCAGGAGCTTGGGCCGGTGAAGGGTGGTGTCGAGGAGCCTTTATTGTAGCTGTGCGCTCCGGTGCAAAGAAGGCACTTGTCCCCGGTGCCGCAGTCGGTGCCGAAGATGGAGGAGTTAGAGCTGCCTCCATCAAGAGTTGCTTTAGACGAATGTCCTGCTCTTTTTTCGTCCGAGGCTTGAAAGCCTTGCAGATGCGGCACTTGTCTGCGAGGTGGGATTCACCCAAGCACTTGAGACAAGAGTCGTGAGGGTCTCCTGTGGGCATCGGCCTATCACAGGCCGAGCAGGGTCTGAAGCCTCGTGAACCGGGCACGGGCCCCGGTACCGGGTGAGGGGAAGGGGCTCATCCTCGATCTCCCTTAACTATATACAATAACTACTACAAAGAACTAATAAAACTAGAAAACTAACTAGAAATATAGAATATGGAAATATATACACAATAACGATTAGAAACGAGAGAAAAACTAGGGAGGTGGAGATCAGCTAAGCCGCGCTCCACTGTTCCAACGACCGACACGGGCGGTAAGAAGGAACTGATGGGCAGATGAGCCGGCAGGGGTATATATCCGGCACCATAGCGGCGCCACTCCAGGGGGCGCCCTGCCAGCCCACCAAGTGTTGCTAGAGTAAAAATCTTCCATGCACACACCTAACTGGAATGGATATGAGCAAGTACTCGAAGAAGAATCTAACATCCCATGAGTGATGATGTTATTCACTCTTAGTTGCATGAAGTTTCATGTGAAAGACAGGTAGGTAAATTGCCTGATTGCTTTGAAATTGTGAAACCATTTTCGGGAGAAAATTGGGGTGAGGACGTAAATACATCTTATCCTTAAAGAAGATTGTGTACGGAAACTCTGATGTGAGAACTCAAAGTTCTGACACTCTGCTGGCCAAAGTGACAGAAACTAAGAAAACCACTGTCTAGGAGAGGCATAATAAGCAGCACATTGCTAAAGGCTCAAACAAACAGTGGTCCCACAAGTTTTGACACAACCCAACGAGAAACCGGCTTCCTTACTTGAAGGTATAACCTTTCTGTGCCTTTGAGGAATCTGTCATTTGGAAAAACAGATTGGTTATCCATCTGAGGGTGGAAAGCTGATATTGCTGCTAGGTGTATCTTGACAAAGGAGATTGCTAAATCTTGCCGTTTCAGTGCAATATATATTTGCATATGTTTTATATGGATTAACGCATCGGCAAGACTCATCAATGGGATGCCCACACTGAGAACAGCTTTCATTTCAAGAGGTAAGCAGCTCTGGTGGAGGACTTTCTATTACCTAATAGAACCTTACAAGCTTGCTCTGAGCTAGTCTGCTCTCTGAGACTGAGCCATGAAGCTTCCAGGCCATCAGATGAAAGAAGCTCAGGTTAGAGTGGAGCAGCTGACCACAGTCCTGGGAAATCAGGTCTGGATGCAACAGAAATGGGACTGGAGCCGCCACTGAAACATCTAGTAGAGTAGCAAATCAGTGTTGGTGGGGCCGTGCTGGGGCTATCACAATACCCCAGGCCTGGTCTCGCTTAATCTTTAGCGGCGCTCTGTGCATGAGCAGGATAGGTGGAAAAGCATAACAAAATTGCCCATCCAAGGCAGCAAGAAGGCATCTGTGATGGAACACATAGTGTGGCCTTATAGAGAGCAGAACTACTGACACTTTCTGTTGTATCTGTTTGCAAATAGGTCTATTCAGGGTGTGTCCTACTGCTGGAAAAAGAGTCTCGCCACATCCGGACAACAGATCACTCATTATTACAGCAGAAATACCTGCTGAGGTGGTCTGCTAGCTCATTCTGTGCCTCCAAAAGATAAGAGGTCTCAAGATTGATTGAGTGGGCTATGCAAAATTCCCATAGCTGCACTGCTTCCTGACAAAGGAGGGAAGAGCAAGCTCCTCCTTGCCTGTTGAGATAAAACATGGCTGCAGTGTTGTCTGTGAGACAAAAGTTTCTGCCCCTAATGTGGGGCAGAAAGGCTTGACTGGCAAGGCAAACCTCTCTGAGTTCCCTGACATTTACATGAAGGGAAAGTTCTGCCAAAGACCAAAAGGCCCTGAATTCTAGCACTGAAGCATCTGAGACCAAAGTCACTGACAGTTTTGGGTGTATAAAAGGAATGCCCACACAAACAGTAAGAAGATCCAACCACCAATTTAGAGACGAGAGAACATGTGGAGGTACACAAGTACAGTGTCCAGATGGAGATGACTTGGTGAATACACTGATCTGGAGGGATCCGAGATGCAGCCTTGCGTATTGTGTACTTATGTACACAAGGCCATATGACCTAGGAGCCTCATACAATTTTGGGTTCCTGTGACTGGATGATATTTGAGAGGCATTACCAGGGACTGGATTGATTGGAATTGAACCTCTGGGAGGTAGGCCCTGGCCTGGATAGAATACAGCACAGCCCATGCGAACTCTATCCTCTGTATCGGAAAGAGGGAAGATTTGTCTTCATTTATCAGATGGCCTATTGCCTTGAATGTGAACTCGATGAGTCGAACGTTGGACGCTACCTGAGCCCTGGACCAGCCCCTGACTAGCCAATCATGTAGATAAAGGTTAGACCTGCACCCTTAAGGTCCTCAAGAAAGCTGCCACTACTGCCATGCATTTTGTGAACACCCAAGGAGCTGCAGACAGGCCAAACAGGGGTACCATGAATTGGCAGTGTTACTGGTTCACTATGAATCTGAGGAATGTTTTGTGTCCTTGGTATACTGACACATGAAAGTTAGCATCTCTTAAATCAAGGGTGGCGTACCAGTCTCCAGGAGCCCGAGCGGGCATAATGTATGCCAGGGTGACCAGCTGGAACTTTATCTTTCTGAGATAGTGGCTGAGTTGATGAAGTTATAAAATAGGGCTGAGACCTCCCCTGTCTTTCAGAATTAAGAAATAATGTGAGAAGAACCCCTTTCCTCAAATTCTGCAGAACGCCTAAAATGGCTCCTACCCAAAAGAGAGATTGAATCTCCTGGACTGAAAGTTCTTCCTGAGAGGGGTTCCTGAAGCTGAATGAGGAGGGAGAGTGGGAAGGAGGATTAGAAATAAACTGGAGAGTATATCCCACTTCTACAGTGCTTGGTATACAATCCAAGGGATTTAAGGGTTGCTCTCGAGTCTTTTAATCCATGAAGCTTCATGTCGGTCTGCTCAGAAAAGTGCAAAGCTCCTTCAAAAGACAGGTCCTGAATAGTCTTGTTGGACCTCCTGCGAGGCCGTCGCCGCTGATTTTCCCTCGTCCACTAGTGAGAACTCTTGCCTGGTCTCTTGTGGAAGCAAGTCTGAAGTTTTGCATGGAGTCCCACATGTAAAAATCATATCTCCCCAGCAGCGTCTGCTGGTTTGTAATTTTGTATTATAACCCCATGATAGAATAAACTTTCCTATTGAACTCAAAATTTCTTTGAGGTCCTTTGATTTTGGGGTTGTACCCTGATGACCCTGTTTTTCTCCTCATTGACAGCAGATACCAACAAGGATCCCAAACGGGGAGGGAGCAAACGAACTCAACCCGTGGGTGGGAACATAGTATTTTGTCAGCCCTTTTGAAGCAGGGGGAAAAGATGCGATGGTCTGCCATAGAGACTTAACTGAGTCCATAATGCCCTCACTTTTGAAGGGCCCACAGTGGCAAACATGTCAACCAGGCTGCAGGAAGACACTTTCACTACCTCCATCTGTATGCCCAGCTCTAAGGCCACTCTCTTCTAAAGACCTTTTCCATAACTGGTGTTCTTTGAGATGTGTTGCTCACGTCCATTCCACAATAGGTGTGTGTGCTCGTCATGTGTACCGGTATCAGAAGTTTTTCCCTAGTAGTATCCTTAGGAGAGTGCCCCTAGCGACCCCTGGAATGGAGCCTCTATGGCATAGTATAAGGGGCATTGTGTGCTCCCTCCACCCTCAGTTCCTTCTTGCCAGACAACTCCAACAGAGGAGAAGGTGGGTGGGATATAGACTGGATATGAGCAACACATCTCAAAGAACACCAGTTATGGAAAAGGTAACTGTCTTTTCTTCTTCGAGTTATTGCTCATGTGCATTCCACAATAGGAGATTCCAAGCTGTATCTGTTGGAGGTGGATAGGAGTTCACAGACTCTCAAGACGGAGTACAGCCCTGCCGAACCCGCGTCCTCCCTGGTTTGGGAGACAATTGCATAATGTGAGGTGAACGTGTGAACCGAAGACCATGTGGCAGCCCTACAAATGGGGACATGGGCCAAAAAGGCAGCTGATGAGGCTTGCGCCCTAGTCGTGTGTGACCTCAGGATCGGCGGCGGAGGTACAGATACATAAGGTGATCAAGTTGGAAAGCCGCTGAATGGAGATCAGCCAAACTCTCATGCATTTGGCAGAGGCAATGAACAACTGAAAAGATTTCCTGAACGGCTTCGTACATTCCAGGTAAAAGCCAAAGCCCATCTCACATCCAGTACGTGGAGGTGGAGCTCCTCACTGGACGCATAGAGCTTGGGACAGAGCACCGGCAGGAAGATGTCCTGACCCATGTGGTAGGTGGAGACCACCTTGGGGAGGAATGAAGAATGCGGTCAGAACTGGACCTTATCCTTGTGGAACACCGCATACAGGGGATCGGATGTCAGGGCCCTGAGCTCTGAGACCTGTTGAGCTGATGTGATCACCATCCATACATGGTGTTCCACAAGGATAAGGTCCAGCTCCCACAGCCCGAGGGCTTCCTGGCATAGGGCAGAGGAGTTGGCCCTACCTTGCCTGTTCATGTAAAACAGTGAGGCCGTATTGTCCGTGAGAACCCTGACCACTCTGCCCTCCAGGTGCAAGCAGAAGGCCACATATGTCAGACAGACCACCCGGAGCTCCTTGACATTTATATGCAGAGCAAGGTCCTGTGCAGACAACAGACCTTGAGTCTGAATGTTCCCCCACATGGGGGCTCCCCACCCTAGGTCAGACGCATCAGACACCAGCTCCATTGATGGGGGTCTGCCCCTGAACAGGACCCCATGGAGCATGTTCTCCAGGGAGGGAGGACCACCATTTTAGGGAGGCAATCACTGGTTCAGGCACAGTGAGGACTTTGTCCATCCTGTCTCTGGACTGGGAGAACACAGAGGCCAACCAGAGCTGGAGGAGCCTCATCCTGAGTCTGGCATGGCGAACTACATATGTGCACGCCAACATGTGACCCAGAAGCTGGACACACGCTCTGGCTGTGGTCGCAGGGAACCTTGTGACTGTGTCCATGAGCCATTTTAGTGTGTCAAATCCGTCCATTGGGAGGGAGGCCCTGGCCGATGTCGTGTCCAGGACTGCCCCAATACACTCAATGTGCTGCACCAGGACTAACATGGACCTGGTGTCGTTTACCATCAGGCCCAGAGCGGCGGACATGGACAGGAGGAGCGCAATGTGATCCCGCATCTGAGCCCTGGAGCTGTCCTTGACCAGCTAATTATCAAGATAGGGAAGATCTGAATCCCACGACATCTGACGTAGGCTGCTACCACAGACATGCACTTCGTGAATACCCTGGAAGCAGTGGACAGGCCAAAAGGGAGGACCGTAAATTGGTAGTGTTCCTGCCCAACCGTGAAACCGAGGAAACTTCTGTGCCCTTCAAATATATGAATGTGGAAGTATGTGTCCTGCAGATCGAGGGCGGCGTACCAGTCCCTGAGATCCAGGGAGGAGGTGACAGAGGCCAGACAGAACATGCAAAACTTGAGTCTATCTATAATGGTTCAGGCCTCGCAGTTCCAGGATAGGCCTGAACCCCCTTTTGGCCTTCAGGGTAAGGAAGTAGCGGAAGTAGAAACCCTAGTGTCTGAACTCTGCTGTCACTATTTCCACCGCTCCTAAGCCAAGGAGCCACTCCACCTCCTGCTTGAGCAGGACCTTGTGAGTGGGGTCCCCCAGGAGGGACGGGGACAGAGGGTGGTTGGATGGGGTAGAGGTAAACTGAGGGTGTAGCCCTAAGAGACAGTGTTGAGGACCCACTGGTTCAAGATCAGCCGCGACCACTCCAGGAGAAAAGCGCACAACCGGCTGGAGAAGGAGAAGCTTTATTGTGGGTTGATCCCCTGGCGTCCCATTAAAATTGACCTTTTCCTGCCTGTTTACCCTTGGAAGGCCCAGGTTGGAGGGCAGACCAGGACTGCCTCTGTGGGCATTTCTTATAGTCCCTTGACTTTTTATAAGGGGGCTCATGTTTAGAATGGGTGGTCTGGGTGGAAGCCTGCTGAGGCTTAAACTTGGTCCTGGCCGGAGCCCGGACATAAAGGCTCAGGGTCGTAAGCGTTGTGCGGGAATCTTTCAGGCCGTGCAATTTCACGTCCATCTATTCCGCAAACAGGGCCTTGCAATCAAACAGAAGGTCCTGCAAGGAGTTCTGCACCTTGCTGGACAGCCCAGACAGCAAAAGCCACGATGCCCTCCTTATGGACACTGAGGAGGTCATAGACCTTGCAGCCATATCAGTGGCATCCGACGCTGCCTGAAGGGTCACCTTTAAAGTAGTACTGAGTGTCAGTGAATGCAATGAGTAATAATAAATGAGCAGTATAGTAATAATAACTTCACTGATATTTTGTTTAAGAGAATCCACCCTCAACATACAGGATTCTGAAGACTATCCACCTTCACGATCACCATCATTTTCTATACAAACTGTTAAAAAAAATTCGAATGTCTACTATGCAGCCTGGTCACAGACAATGCTGCAAGTGTATCCTAAATAATTTCTTCTCATCTTTGAGAGCGAAGGGAGTTCCAAGCTAATAATATACGGTTGCAGTGC
Source organism: Gopherus evgoodei (assembly GCF_007399415.2). Lineage (NCBI taxonomy): Eukaryota > Metazoa > Chordata > Testudines > Testudinidae > Gopherus > Gopherus evgoodei. The sequence goes on from NC_044323.1 coordinate 85,521,491, forward strand.
TTACTTGATGCACCTCCCAGCCAAAGACTTCAGTGTTCTAGAAATAAAGGCTAATGTTGTGGAAATTGAAAAAAATACTTCCATAATGACCACTTTGCAGCAGCTGCTCTGAAAAAAGTGGGAGGACTCAAGCTAACTCTCCCACAAGAGGTACGATGGAACTCAGTAGTGGACTGTTTTGAGCACTATATCAAGAACTGGCCTAATCTGATGACAGTTTGTGAACAAAATCGTGAAAAAAATAGGTGGCACTGTCACAGCCAAAGTTCTCAACATTGGGAGTAAAGAGAAATGTTGAAAACATGCTGAGTACCCTGAAGTCTATTTCTGTAGCTTTGAACAAAATGCAGGGAAACTGTTTTATTGCTGACTGACTATGTCGAAATTTGGAAGGAACTGAGTGAGATCTTAAAAAGAGAAAAATGCAATGACAGAGTTAAATTACAAGCAGTAAAAAAAAATAATAATAATAATGGGACAAGCACTGTCTCCAGCTCATTTTCTTGCAAATATTCTCAATACTCGGTACCAGGGTCAAACGTTAACTGCTGAAGAAAAGGAGTTGGCTATGACATGGACCTCCAGCAATCATCCCTCCATAATACCAACTATAATAAACTTCAAAGCTAAGGTGAACCATTCAAGAAATATATGTTTGCTGATGTTTTAAGTCACTTAAGCACTTGGACTCAGAGATTGTTGAAGTGACAATCTCACTTCTAACAGCAGTAGCTTCTTCTACTGGTATAGAAAGAATATTTCCTTTCTCTGGACTAATTCATTCCAAACTGAGAAATCACTGGGAACCTGAAAAGGCAAGAAATCTTATTTTTCTTTTCCAGATTCTGAACAAACAGGAAAATGAAGGTGTAGATGACCGAGTTAGCTGCAGAAACCAATATTTTAAGTTTCTGATGTTGACCTGGCTGACATAGTCAATTTCATTTTCGTTTTTTAAAATAATTTCATCTAACTATTTTAGTTAAACAAAAACAAACCTGATTTAAAAAAAACTTGAATGTTTAATTAAATTAAAAAAATTCATATGCTTGTTTGTTAAAAATAATATATTTTTGCTGTTTAAGAAAAAAATCCAGAACACATAAAACGTTGTTGTTTTAGTTAAATAAAACAATTTAAAATGTCTGTCTGGTGATGTTCTCCTCCTAATACAGCATGGCAAGAAAATCCTCCAAATGTTAATGATTAACCTGTTGAATTGGAGATAGTTCACCTCCCTTGACTTCATAAATATCTGCTTCAATTACCTTTGGTAAATGAAGTAACTAAACAATCATTCATTTTCTGATATAGCTATAAAACTAATCTGAAAAGTTTTCAAAATAGTCTTCCTGACTAGTGATTTAAATCATGATTTAAATCAAATCCACCCTGACCCAGTCTATACATGAACAGGACACTGTGTATTCCACAGTTAAGCATGTTCCACAATCTACAGTCTTAATTTTAAAAAAGTGGCTCTCTTGCATTCATGGGTGAGAAGATAACAATCAATGCAAACTTATACTGTGTTGTCTTCACACATCTACAAATCACCTGAAACAAAGAGCTTGGAAAGGTTTAAGATGGGTCATTTATTTCAGTGGGGTAATCTCTGAAGCCTGAATGGTGGAAATCTAAAAACAAAATTATTTCAGCAAAAGTATCCAACCTATGTGTTTACCCCATAACTGACACCACTCAAGCTTTTTCTTGTGTCAAAAGCCCCAATAATGTCCTCAACACATCTGTCAAATTTCCCAGCTTCCTTTCAATTTCTTGGAGACAATTATAAATTGCCAATACAAAAACCTGTGCCACCCAGAAATCTGTGGTGGATTAGCAAAATAAACTGCATTTCATATTACAACACAAGAAAGTGTACTGTAATGACTATATTGGTCTTCAGGTTTAATTCAATAAAAATCTCCATTACTTCATTTCAATAAAAGATTGCAGATTTTCCAATCTGCCTTAGAAACCAGGGTCTTAACACAGAATTTAGACCCAGAGTCGCAGAAGGTGCAAAGGGCCTAGTATACAAATTATCCTGAAACAACTGAGAGCTGTACTTTGCGTGAAATTGTTTAAGTTTTTATAAAGCTCCTACATATTTAAAGCAAAAATGAAACACCAAAAAAGCATAAAACAAAAAAACCCCAAACACAGATCAATGGACCTTTTAAATCTAGTGGAATCTTAATTACGTGTGATATGCCTCAGATATGAATGAAGTTACACAAAATTTCTTACAAACTGCACTTAATTAACTTTCCTGCTTTCCTCAATTTAGGACACAAGCATGCTTTGCCAGTACTTTACAGCAGAGTGCATTGAAGCGTCATCTGTAAGATCTTACATGAATAATTATTTTATGCAAACTAAGCAGGTACACACACAATGAAACAATACGGACACTCTAAACCATACTTGTGTACAAATACTAAAGGGAAACATGTTCAGTTACATATTAACTTTACAACTTCATGATCCACTTTATAAGTCACTGTCATAACAGAATCGTTGAGAAGCTCTGAGTCAATTTGAAGTAGTTGTATTCAAACTGTAGACCAACTACAGTACTTTAAAATAATCAAAGTTACTCAACCATAGAGCAGTAAAAATAAGTTTCTATAAGAGTAATGATCAGCTGTCAGACTCTCAATATGGTAAAGATTGGCCTTCACCATCTACAAACAGAAACGAGAACCATGACAGTCTAAACCAGTATAGAGCTACTAGGAACATTTAACATTTATCTTTCCTGAGCTTTGCTACAGGAGTAGACAGGCCACACCGAGTTTGTGGCTTTTTTGTCAGTACCATTGCAGAAGATGATAGCTTCATGTTTGAGGAGAAGTGATTTCCATCCTAGTCTTATGACCGGAGACTCAAAGAGCGTTGGCTTGTTTAGCCTAACCAAAAGAAGGTTATGGGGGGGGATATGATTGCTCTTTATAAATATATTAGAGAGAGAAATATTGGGGAGGGAGAGGAATTATTTAAGCTTAGTACCAATGTGGACACAAGAACAAATGAATATGAACTGGAAACTAGGAAGTTTAGACTTGAAATTAGCGAAGGTTTCTAACCATTAGAGGAATGAAGTTCTGGGAACAGCCTTCCAAGGGGAGTAGTGGGGCAAAAGGCATATCTGGCTTTAAGACTAAGCTTGATAAGTTTATGGCGAGGATGGTATGACTGGGATAGCCTTAATTTTGGCGCAATTCATTGGGCAATTGATCTTTGATTATCAGGGCATGTGAGCGATGTCCCATTTGGTCTGTGGAGGGGATGTAAATGGGATGGGATTTTTGAGTTTTTGCTACAGAGAATTTCTTGTGTCCTGGTATGTCTTGGGTGGTGAGGTCTTTGTCTCAGTAGTTGCTCAGGGGTTTAGTGTTGTCACACCTATGTGGTTGGGGGTCGGGGAAGGAAGGTAGTTTTCTCCGCAGGGGGGAGGATTGGTCAGAGCCCTGGAGGTTTTATCGCCTTCACTCGCTGCAGCCATGGGGCACGGGGTTCATTGGCTGTGTGGATCTCTGGCGAACTTGAGTATGCTTCTAAACGCACAATTGGAGGAGTGCGCAGTAACTTCAGAGCTATTAGGTAGGGGTTTGTGTTTAGTAGAAGTGGGGATGGGTGATGGATTCGCATGCGCGATTGTGGCAGTGGGGGTGCAGACTAGACGATCATTAATGGTTGCCGGTGTTTGTAGCCTTAAATGGTTTGTGAATGTCTATCTTTCATGACTTTGATCCAGTAGGGACCACGTGCAATGAGCTTTTATTTCCAAGGATAACACTCAGTCTATTACTGTATTCTCCTTGCAAGACAGGTACAGAATGGTTGTAAAATGTTTTGTGGGACAGAACCAACTTCCCTCCCCTCAAGGGCTTCATAACAAGCACCAGTACATCTCTGCTTGTTTCTGCAAAACATGATGGTCCGACTGCCTGTTTGAACCAGGAAAACCTTTTGAGAAAACAGGAAGCTGTTGGTCCTACATGCATCCACCCATCTCAGGTACATTTACAGTCAGATGCTGCTCCTGGAGAACCCAAGTTCCTTAAGAGTGGAATATTCGTGTGTGGTTTACGCATTTCAGAATGGACACAACCATTGTCACTACGATTTACATGGCAGAAATTTAGGAATACATGCGTAACTGCAGTTTGTCCCTGGACTGTCATCAGGATAGAGAGACCAAAAGATAACATTTTATCTGGATAATAAATTAAGTCCCTTTGATGTTTGCTTTCACTTGGACCTTAAGGTCCACTGAGGTTGCCTCACATGAAGATGTGGAGGAGATGCGTACTAGGAATATAGTTGCAGTAATCAGATCCACCATTTGCAGCATGGTCTTAACTGTCACCTATTAACTTATGCTTTCTATCAGAATGGGGATGCCTTGAATCCTGTCTTGACACAGGAAGGGGTTTAGTTGAGCCATGTCTTGCGCCTACCTACTCCAATTATCTAGTGTAGACAAGCTGAGACTTTGGATAGTTTAATATCAACTCTTGAATTGTTTGGGAATATGAATTAAGCAACTCTTTCAAATCTCTCTAGCTTTTGTACTCTTGATCCCTAAGAAAGAAATCCTTCTACTAATAATATTAGAATTAGAGCAGGTTAAATAACATTTGCAGAATAGGCTACTAGATGATTTCCAAATATTTTCCAATAAATAATTTCTCTCTCACACACACCCCTACCTATTCACACAAATGTACAGTTGGACACAATATATTTGAATAATTTGTTCAAAGTTAATTACTTTTTTTATTATTATTACATTACAGGATTTTTTCCCCGTTATTTGCCCAGGTCTACTTTAAAAAAAAAAATCTCATTTGATTCTTGGAGGTAAAGCTGCATATAGCCCATGCATCTTCCAGCAGAAAAGATGAAGTAAGGAGTTTTCAATTCTGGTTATATATAATTTGTTACATAACAAGCAGAATTAGAAACAGCAATGAAGTTATAATATAAACAAAAGGAATTGACAGATGGTATAAAAATGGCATTGCATATTTAACAGTAGCAGGATTTTAATGCATTCTAGGCACTGATCAAAATAATTAAGTGGTAAAATTAAATAATGACTTACCTTGCAGAGGGAATTCCCCTCTTATTAAGGTCAGCTCTTACTTTCTCTCCTACATGTCTATAAATCTCCACAATTGCCAATAATGCAGCATCTCTCACCTGTGAATGCATATTTAATTAAGAGTTTTTGTTAAATTACAAAAGATTATATTTGACATAACACAATGAATAACCAATCTTCTAGTGCCCCTACGACAACCCAACATGCAGGTTTACCTCACAAATAGTTGGAAGAAAGGATGGAAGAGGTGGGTAACAAAAAGTTATTTCAAGGACCTTTCTAGCCATTCCCCATTCAATTAGCCTACCACACCTGGGATGCAGTCTGGGGTTAATTAGTAGAACCAACTGAGAATGAAGAAGTTGATTCTCCTATAAAGAGCAGCAGTAAACAGCAAAGAAGGGGGAATGCTTAGAAAGCTGTAGAAAGACTATAAAAAGAGTGAGAAAGGCTCCTGAGAAAAGCTCTTGAGACTAGGGAAGTTGCTTCAGTTATTTGCGGGGCTGTTGCGGCTGGAATTAGCCTGCTAAGGAAGGAAGGACCCTGAGAACCCGGGGAGTTTGAGGCTGTGGCCAGCTTAAAGCTGGGGGAAGGCTTCTGTGTTCAGTTTTGAACTCTAAGTTAATAAACCAGACCCTAAGCAGGATTGTTTCACTGGTCTCTCAAAAGCCAAGAACTCCCTTGAAAGGGAGAAGGTAAAGCAGGAGACTGAGGCAGGTCCACCTGCTGAATGATCTCTAGCAAAGAGCGGGCACTGGGGAGGTGGCCATCTCAGCGACACTACAAACTGAAACATGGAGGGGATGACACAGATCAAACCAGGGGTGGGGGCAGGTTGTTAATTTTTTCAGAGTCCTACTATACTAGATCAACAATCTCAAACATTATTCCATATATTCTGATCAAATAGTGCTGGTTCCTCTGGTTCCACTGCTTCTAATCCAGTTGTGCTTTTCACTGTAAAAAGAACCCAGCTGCCTGAAAAAGCAGACAGAAACAAGCAAGAGCACTACTACAAAGAATCACAGGTAGGGAAAGAATAAGGGGACCAGCCAGTAGAGAAATATATGCAGAAAAGGAGTGGGGGAAGAGAAAGAAGAAAGAGTATCTCCAAAAACTACATCATACCTATCATATTAAAGACAGCTAAATCAGAATTCCTTAATATTACTATTCCATGTAAAGTATTAATGTACTTGGTTCAGGAAAGCTATTGATCTGTGAACAGAGAAGCAGGTGGTCCACAACATACTCACTTTATTAAGATATGTCCCATACCATGACTTGTTTTAAAAAAAAAAAAAAAAAAAACGAACGAAAAAAGTGAGCCACAAAATGTCAGAGCTTCTTTCAGACTTGAAAACAATTCCCTATGCTATTAAGGACAGGGATCTAGCCTAATTGAAAGCAGAAGCATATAAATTAAATGGAAGACCTGTTATCTAGTCCATATCCCAAAAAAATCTTTTTTCCCCCCTTACTGTATTTTCTAGTGCTCTGTCAAGTCCAATTTTAAACAAACCACAAGTGGGGCTCCAACCACTTCCTTCTGAAGGCTATTCGACAGTGCAGATGTCATCACTCAGAAATTTTCTCCTCACTTTCATTTTAGCAATCTCTTTGCTTAACTTCATCTCATTACTAGCTATAGTTAAGGCTATGTTTATGTCATGGAGGTTGTGGAATCTGCGACTTCAGAGATCTCGACAACAATCTCTGCTTCAGCCCCAGGGGCTGAAGGATTCTGGAGCTGGCCGTGAGCTGGGCCCTGGCAAGGTTCCAGTGACAGGCGAGGGCAATGACAGGCAACAGGGGGCCCCCTACAAGGTTCCAGCGGCAGGTGGCATACTCCTGAGGGGGCCCTTTCTCAAGGTTCCAGCGATGAACTACAGCCTCGCAAAGGGAGGGGGATGCCTCAGGAGAGCGGCTGGAGGTGTCCCGTTTTCTCTTTGGGAAATATGGTCACCCTGCAGTTCCCAGCTGCTGTGGGTGGAGGGGGGCCTCCCTGCAACTTCCAGGTGGGGAAAACATGGAGCCTCAGCAGCAAAAGTCCCAGACAGGTCTCAGCTTCTGTGAATTTTTGTTCATTACCCGTGACATGTCCATGACTTTTACTAAAAATAACCATGACAAAACCTTAGCCTTACCTATAGTCCTTGTACATCCCTAAATATCTCGCCTCACCTGTCTGCATCCTGCAAGATGGGATCATTTTGTACTTGCTATGCTTCCTTAGTCAATTGGTCAAGCTATACAAATGTCATTTTAATCTTCTGTCTGAGGTTAATCCTTCCTGTCATTCAACTATTTTTGTTGCTTTTCTCTGAATATGTTCCAAAGAAAATGACTATCAGACAGTGATTTGACTTAAGCTGCTGGAGACAGGAAACAAATGAGATGAGAGAGCAAACAGGCCCCACTCAGGCAGACACACTATAACTGTTTCCCCACAACACTGTGTCCATCTGGCAACAGATAAGGCTCAGGGAGAAAAAACCAACAGGTAAGGCTTGAATAGGTGGAATTAAAAGACAGCATAAAAGAGATTTATGAAGGTTTTTCTTTAAGGACATAACATCAATTCACAATTTTTTAAATATCAAAATGAACACTGTACAAGTAATATATAGCAATAAAACACTTACCTGACTATTGGAGTCTCCAGATAAGATACATAAGTGTGGTACCAACTTGCTGAGGATTAATGGTTGTGCACCATAACTAAAAACAAAATAAAATCAATCAAGAGAAAAACACTTTTTCCACACTAAAACAGAAGTTTTATTTTGTAGCTTAGCATCGCTAAAGTAAACATTTTCATGGATCCCCAACTCTTGGCACACTGGTTACACACATGAAAGTGTGTGTGTGTGTACACACACGTGCGTGCCAAAAGAACATTCTTTCAGCTAACTCCAGAAAGCCTGGACGAGTCAATTTAGTAAGAGCATTTTTTAAATGCATCAAGCATCTTAAAATATTAAATTCAGATGGAAAAGTCATTCAGAAATAAGCAGGATAGAGTACTAATTATAATATTTTATGTCTCCATAAAAACAAGATGCTCACATATTTAAGGTTGCAACGAGACACAAACACACTCCTTCTCGGGATCGGTAGTTCTTATGTTTAAAGCCAACAGCAAGACGGTCCCAAATACACTATTAAAACAAAAACAATTGCTTTGAATTACTCATAGCACAACGCAATTCTGTTCACCTTCTATAATGAAATCAAAACTTCAGAATATTTTTATATCAATAGTTTCTGTTGAAGTTTTGTTTTGTAAAATGGAGGAATGTTTTGAACAAAAATGGGGGGGGGGTAAAACAGGCTTTACAGCATGGAACACTAACCAACTCCGCCCACTTCTCCCCATCATTGGATTATTTACATTAAGCAACAGAAAATATCTCACACTAGAAACATTTCTAAAACAGTTTATCTTTATACACTCCCAATATTTCATTCTCCTAATTCTATATATTTTGAAACATTTTTCCTTTTGTAATTCAACTGCAAAACCAAAGCAAAACTTTAAAATTTACTATTATGACTTAAAGGTTTTTCTTTATTCATTTTGTCCAATAGTTTACTTATTTCCCTATCAAAATCTCCTTCTATTCCCAGTTTTTAGTCTCTTCCAGTACTCAGGGCTTGGCTACACTGGAGAGTTGCAGCGCTGGTAGGGGGTTACAGCGCTGCAACTCAGGATGTGGCCACACTTGCAAAGCACAGCCAGCGCTGCAACTCCCTGGTTGCAGCGCTGGCTGTACACCTGGTCTGCCTCGGGTATAGCGATCCCAGTGCTGGTGATGCAGCGCTGGTCATCAGGTGTGGACACCAACAGCGCTTTTATTGGCCTCCGGGGTATAAGGAGGTATCCCAGCATATCTTTTCAGCCACTCTGGTAATCGTTTCACACTCCACTGGCCTGGGCTCAGCTGATCGGCTACCAGAAAAACCTCGAAGCAGTTGATAAGCCTCCTGGCTCGCCAAACTGACTCTTTCCAGTCTCTCGTAGCCATGCAGGCAGATCTGTACCATGGTAACCCAAACCCCTCCCAAAGCTCTCTTTCTTGTTCCCCAGTATTTGCACAAAACACCCTTTTCCAGCAGCCTGTTTCTTACTACCCCCAGTTGCCCCCAAAACCTGTACGATCACCTACCAGCCCTGATAACTACAATCCTTACCCTGTGCACTCCACCTCCATGACGCTGCAGCATATTAATCCTGAAGTACAGTAGACATTGAAGAGCAATCCAAACAGGACATATTCAAACCTCTGAATGTACAGTCCACCACCCTATCCCCCTGCCCTTTTATGTACTGTATTTTGAATAAAGGATTTCATGGCTTTTACAATAGTTTTTATTATTGCAGAAAGTGGTAAATACTGTACCCCAAGGAAAAAACGAGACAGCAAAGGCACCAAACATTACTGTTGGCTCTCAGCATCAAATTGCTCCCTTAAGGCATCCCTAATCCTTGAAGCCCTTTGCTGGGCCTCTCTAGTAGCCCTGCTCTCTGGCTGTGCAAATTCAGCCTGTAGGCGTCGAACTTCGGAGGTCCATTCCTCACTGAATCTTTCACCCTTCCCTTCACAAATATTATGGAGGGTACAGCACGCGGATATAACAGCGGAGATGCTGCTTTCCCCCAAATCTAGCTTCCCATAAAGACAATGCCAGTGGGCTTTCAAACGGCCAAAAGCACACTCCACAGTCATTCTGCACCGGCTCAGCCTGTAGTTGAACCGGTCCTTGCTCCTGTCAAGCTTCCCTGTATACGGTTTCATGAGCCATGGCATTAAGGGGTAAGCGGGGTCTCCAAGGATCACAGTGGGCATTTCGACGTCCCCTACTGTGATCTTGTGGTCTGGGAAAAAAGTCCCAGCCATCAGCTTCCTGAACAGGGCACTGTTCCGAAAGATGCGTGCATCATGCACCTTTCCAGGCCATCCTGAGTAAATGTCAGTGAAACGCCCACGGTGATCCACAAGCGCTCGGAGAACCACGGAGAAATACCCCTTGCGATTAATGTACTCTGATGCCAGGTGGGGTGATGCCAGAATAGGAATATGCATCCCATCTATTGCCCCTCCACAGTTAGGGAAACCCATTTGTGCAAAGCCATCCACAATGTCCTGCACGTTCCCCAGAGTCACAGTTCCTCTTAGCAGGGTGCGATTAATGGCTGCACAAACTTGCATCAGCACTATTCCAACGGTGGACTTTCCCACTCCAAATTGGTTCGCCACCGATCGGTAGCTGTCTGGAGTTGCCAGCTTCCAGATTGCAATAGCCACCCGCTTCTCCACTGGCAGGGCAGCTCTCAATCTCGTGTCCCTGCACCGCAGGGTAGGGGCGAGCTCAGCACACAGTCCCATGAAAGTGGCTTTTCTCATCCAAAAGTTCTGCAGCCACTGCTCGTCATCCCAGGCTTGCAGGACGATGTGATCCCACCACTCAGTGCTCGTTTCCCGAGCCCAAAGGTGCCGTTCCACGGTGCTGAGCACGTCTGTTACTGCCACAAGCAATTTACTGTCTTCAGCGTCAAGCGAATCAATATCATCGTCTGACTCCTCACTGTCACTTTGCAGCTGAAGGAATAGCTCCACTGCTATGCGTGATGTGCTGGCAACATTCGTCAGCAAGGTCCTCAGCAGCTGGGGCTCCATTTGTAACAGAAATCACGCTGCAGACTCACAATGCTGCCAAACTGCTTGGAATGTGTAGCAAAGCACCACGGGGCGTTGGAACAGGAAGCGGAAAGACCCGCACCCTTCCGTCCCCTTCCCACAAGCCACAGCGCCAAAATGGGACGAGGTGCTCTGTGGGATAGCTGCCCACAATGCACCACGCCCAACAGCGCTGCAAGTGCTGCAAATGTGGCCACACTGCAGCGCTGGTAGCTGTCAGTGTGGCCACACTGCAGCGCTGGCCCTACACAGCTGTACGAACACAGCTGTAACTACCAGAGCTGCAGAACTGTAAGTGTAGCCATGGCCTCAGGGTTTAGCTATACTTGCAGCTGTACAGCACTGGGAGTTAGGGTATGTCTACATCTACAATTTTGCAGCGCTGGTTGTCACAGCTGTATTAGTACAGCTGTATAGGGCCAGCGCTGGAGAGTGGCCACACTTACAGCAACCAGCGCTGCAAGTGGTGTTAGATGTGGCCACACTGCAGCGCTGTTGGGCGGCTTCAAGGGGGGTTCGGGGAACGCGAGAGCAAACCGGGGAAGGAGACCAGCTTCCCCGCGGTTTGCTCTCGCGTTCCCGGAGCCACCCAGCAAACCGCAGGGAAGGAGACCTGCTTGCACGGGGGTTCGGGGAACGCGAGAGCAAACCGCAGGGAAGGAGACCTGCTTGCTCGGGGGTTCGGGGAACGCGAGAGCAAACCGCAGGGAAGGAGACTTGCTTGCACGGGGGTCCGGGGAACGCAAGAGCAAACCGGGGAAGGAGACCAGCTTCCCCGCGGTTTGCTCTCGCGTTCCCTGAACCCCCCTGCAAACCGCAGGGAAGGAGACCTGCTTGCTCGGGGGTTCGGGGAACGTGAGAGCAAACCAGGGAAGGAGACCTGCTTGATTACCAGAGAGGCTTCCTCAGGTATGCTGGGATACCTGCTTATTCCACGGAGGTCAAGAAAAGCGCTGGTAAGTGTCTACACTTGATTACCAGCGCTGGATCACCAGCGCTGGATCCTCTACACCCAAGACAAAACGGGAGTACGGCCAGCGCTGCAAACAGGGAGTTGCAGCGCTGGTGATGCCCTGCAGATGTGTACACCTCCAAGTTGCAGCGCTGTAACCCCCTCACCAGCGCTGCAACTTTGTGATGTAGACAAGCCCTTAAAGCTGTTTTCATACAGCTGTGTAGAGAAAGCGCTGCAGTGTGGCCACACTGACAGCTAGCAGCACTGCAGCTTGGCCACATTTGCAGCGGTGTTGTGAGTGGTACATTATGGGCAGCTATCCCAGCGTTCAAGTGGCTGCAACATGCTTTTCAAAAGAGGGGGGTGGGGTGGAATGTGACAGGGAGCCTGAGGGAGACAGAGAGAGTGGATTTTTGGAGCTGACACTGTGTCAGCACCCTGCCTTGCAAGTTCTAAGGACCTGAAGATACACAGCACCAACCTTCAATCATTTTAAAAGTTTCGACCCCTTCCCCTACCCCTCTCTCATTCACTAAATGCAAATAGCCTTCAGACCAGATAAGCAGCTACTCCAAAATGGACGCCCCTCTCCCCCTCTCCGGGTTGCTTCTCTCCTCAAGCAAACACTAGCTGTGGACATTCCAAAGGAATCCCCCTGCCTGCCTCTGCTGGAGCAAACAGTAGATGTGTTCGTCTTTTAGATAAGCAGCTCCGGGAGCCCTGAGTTCACAACAAAACAAAGGGCGTTATCTTTACTTAAAAAGCATTATGGGAATGTTCCAGAGGTCAGTACGGCATTGTAAGATTAATCACTGTTTACACTGGAACCCCAGCGCTGCAAGAGCAGCGCTACAGTCATTATTCCCCAGGCCAAGGTGGAGTACAGCCAGCGCTGTAGCCAGGGAGATACAGCACTGTATGAGCCTTACCAGTGTGGACGGGGAGTAAGTTACAGCGCTGTAAAGCCACCACCAGCACTGTAACTCTCCAGTGTAGCCAAGCCCTCATACTTCTACTCCTGCATTAAATTTCTTCTGTATTCTTTCATTTTATATTTTAATTTTTTTCCCATTCATTTATCCTGGTTCTATTTGCACTCCAATTTCATTGGTTTCTGCTTCTCAGTATGCTTCTGTGTTGATCTCTTGCCATTTCTTTTATTTCTTACACTAAACAATCCCTCATTTGCTTTCCTGCATGTCATTTTTCAGTGTCTTGTCTGTTTTTATTCATCCCCTTCTCGTTTTATCTTTTTTAATTCTCTGTTTCCCAGTACTTCTGGAGCTCTGTATCACACAGTTAATGCTGCAACTTGGAGCTTACAAAACTCTGGAATTCCAGTGATATTTAAAAGCAAGTACATGGACTCAAACTGCAAGCCCCTTCAGCTGCAATGCTGCTATCATTGAGCACGCATCTGAGAATAATGTAACCTAGCAACAGCTGCACACTGCCTGAGGAATAGCATATTTTTTAGTGTATGCAGCATTCTATAATTTAGCCTCTCCAAGTACCGCAGTTCTGATGTAGCATAGTTACACCAAACAGTACACTATAGTATACGTATGTAAACTATTAAAATTGTATTGTCTTACTGAAAAAGACTGAAAGCAACAATGCTAATCAAAAAGACGTAGGGTAAGAAGTACTAAATACTAGATAACATCCTTGTTCATAATTATGTAGCACATTTTAGAGTAGTTTTAAAAAGATTATAGTAATCAAAAATTTTAAATCAATTTTTGCTTGAAAAATCTTACATTTTACAATGTATAAATTGTAAAGAGAACAAACTAGAGAAGACAAGCAGTATTGCTTGCAAAAACAGCACAGATGAACAATAAAGCATAGGCTGGCAAGAAAGAAAACATGCATCTCCAATTAGCCCATCTTGTGAGGTAAAAAAGAGAAAATAAGGAACTCATCTTGCCAGACAGAGAGACAAGAAATAGGCACAGAAGTAACAAGAGATTGTGGGTAGTAAAACAAACATCTTCAAACAGAAATTTAGGATTACTTAAACTACCCCCTTTCCCCCCCACTACCACCCATCCCTTCAAAAAGAGACAATCACATGGGTCTCTGAGAAATCTGCTCTAGCAATAGTTAGCATCTGGTTCTCATATTTGGCTTGCCACATCCATGCATTTACTTGCTGTATTTTTATAATTATGCTACTATATCTTTCTCATGTTTTGTTCTCTATTTTATTGCCTTTGGGTTTTGTGTATTTTATTTACTTTTCAGAAACAAGCATCCTCAACATCTCAGTGTAAGAAAAGGGAGTTTACCAGCAAGCAATTCAACTGTTCCCTAGGAATAGGCTATTACAGAAGCAATAAAATGCTCAGTAAGAAACCCATGCGACCAAATCCTTTTTGGTTGAGGACAGGGGACGGAAGGAGTTCAGGAGAGATAACTGTGTATTTTTAGGGTTGCTTAAATCACATTAGAATACTTTTTGTAACACAAACAATTTTTCAAAAGTTCTTTCTAGCTGTGGACGAAGTTTATAGATTCAAGCTCCCTGCACATTCATTCCCACATCTCTGAACAAACATACACAGGTTTTAGCGGTTTAAAGTACCTTGCTCTGGTTTACAAAACTAAAAGTCTCCCTATTATTTTCCATATCTAAACTTAGAAAGAGGGCTTCCTTGCGAGGGAATTAGTAATAGCTGAGTAACAATAGCATTACTATTCATCACAGAATCATAAACTATCAGGGTTGGAAGGGACCTCAGGAGGTCACCTAGTCCAACCCCCTGCTCAAAGCAGGACCAATCCCCAGACAGATTTGTACCTCAGTTCTCTAAATACCTCCCTCAAGGATTGAACTCACAACCCTGGGTTTAGCAGGCCAATGCTCAAACCACTGAGCTCTCTCTCCCTGTTCCAAGACGCCTCAATTATACTGCTTAAGCAACAGATCCAATTAGGCAATCTTCCATTTTTCAGACTTACATTAATAGGAGTCTTACAGAACCACCTAGAAGACCCAACCATAAACAGAGTCCCGTTGTGCTAGGCACTGCACAAACACATAATAAGAGACAGTCTAAGGCTATGTCTACACTACACTTCCGTCTGTAGCCCTTTTGTCGCTCAGGGGTGTGAAAAAAACCACACACACATCCCGACCAACAAAAGTTTGACTGATGAAAAGCACGTGTGTAGACAGTGCTCTGTCAGTGGGTGATGCTCTCCCACCAACAAAACTACCGCCCCTTGTTGGGGGCCATTTTATTTTATCAACGGAGAGAGAGAGCTCTCCTGCCGACAAAGAGCGGCTACACTGTGTACCTTACAATGACATGGCTGTAGCGACATAGCCGTGCCACTGTAAGGTGCGCATTGTAGACATAGCTTAACAACAAGACAGACAAAAGATGGAAAGTATTTTTAACTCATTTTATACTGGGGAACTGAAGCTCAGGGAGATTAACTGCTTTGCCCAAGGTCAGGCAGGAATTATGTGACAGATCCAGTAACCCAGATTTTCTGAGCTGTGATCCAGTGTCAACCACAAGATTATCATTATGTGGATGTGGATGTATTATTCACCCTAGGTTTTTAATTAATTTGATTTTGGGAAAGTTGAGGGTCAAGCTTATTTCCATTGTATTAATTAAAATTCAAGCCCATCTGGAATTTCAACCATGTTTAATTTAAATACTTCTGCCATCTTGACATGAAAAGATCCGCTTTTGATTTATACATAATACATATATAATGTAAAAACAGTATGCTTAGTGTCAGAGTTATATCTTCAGCTAAAGCAAAACAGTCCAATATAGATTACATATTAAAACAATGATCCAACTAAAACTTGCACACACACTTAACAACTGACTTCACTGGAATGACTTGTGTTTCAAGTTAAGATCACATGTAAATGTTTGTAAGATCAGAGCCTAACTTTGAATTTCCAGAAGTGGTCATACCATTGGTGGTGAAACCTGGTCCATTAATTTCAATATAAGAGTCTGGGCTTGCTCTCGAACTTGGTCTTTGGCATCTCCCATTCGATCAATCAATGCTAGAAGAACTACAGGACAAAAAATATATATATATATTAATCAATTTAAGACTAACATTTATTAGAAACGTTTCTTAAAGCAGAATTAAGATTTCTCGACTTCAAAAATCAAGACATGACTGAACACAAGTCCAAAATATTTTAAAGAAAGATTTTTCAAAAATAATTATTTTAAATGAGTTGCTAATCGGTTTTCTGTCACACATGTTTAAGAACAATCTGTTGGACTGGAATTAAGAAGCAGAATGCTACAGATATTTCCCTTCTTGCCAACCATATACATTACTTCAGTTTGATCTTCAAAAAGAATGTCAGACAAAGGCTTCTCAGCCTATATTATTGAGGCAGGATGTGTAAGGATAAGGCCTTTGTCTGCAGCCATACTGTAAAGCCTAGAGCCTAAGGCCTTTGTCTGCAGCCAGATTAAAAGAGCAGCCAAGCAGCAGCCATTAGCTGAGAAGCAGGAAGTCTCATCCTCACATTTTATCTAAATTACATTAAAACAATGTATTATCACGCTGTGAAGGAGGAGACCCTGTCCTAATAGTACCCACTATCACCAGACTAAGGGTATGGCTACATTTGGAATTTCGGAGCGCTGCCACGGCAGCGCTTTGAAGTGTGAGTGTAGTCAGAGCGGCAGCGCTGGGAGAGAGCTCTCCCAGCACTGCATGTAAACCACATCCCTTACGGGTGTAGCGTGCAGCGCTGGGAGCCGCGCTCCCAGCGCTGCTGCCCTGATTACACTGACGCTTTACAGCGCTGTATCTTGCAGCGCTCAGGGGGGGTGTTTTTTCACACCCCAGTTGCAGCGCTGTAAAGTGTGAATGTAGCCAAGCCCAAAGAAACAGATCTTAAGATGGTTTAAAGGAAAATTAGTTTGATAGCATCCTGTCTGTCAAAGAAATCACGGCAACGGTTGTGAAATCCTCATTTCTTTATTGTTTTGTCATTAGGGTCCTCACTTCCCTATTGTTCATCTGTATGGTCTCTGCCTGGTTCTTTAATTGTTTGTCTGTTACATAATTAATTTTGCTAGGCATAAATTAATTAAGGTGGTGGGGTAGGATTGGTTAGAGAATTTTGTTACACTATGTTAGGATTGGTTAGTAAAATTTTAGTATAATGATTGGTTACGGTAGAGCTAAACAGGACTCAAATTTCACTATATAAACTGAGGTCCAAAAGGAAGTTCTTTGGGAACCAACTCCAGGATACAGCCCCAAAGATCAGAGCTGTCAGACTTCATCATTCTGCCAATGATACTGTGCAGAAACTGGAGTCCCCCAGATGGACCTGATCCTGACTGCCCATCAAGAAAAGTTCATCTGTCTTATTGGGAGTGGGAGGCACTGTATGTGTAGCGTGTGCCGTCTGTTTTCGTGACAGTTAATAAATAGAGGTTATGTAAAAGGTCCTGCACACCTGCAGAAGCAGTATACACCTGGAGCCCTATGTATTGGGAAAGGGTGTGGATACTTAAATTGACCAAGATAGTTGCACCCTGGGCCATACGAATTGGGTAAGGACAGATGCTTTTCACCTGAAGCCCTACGATTTGGGAAAAAAGATGGGGGCTCCTAAATTAACTGGGTTATGCCTGGAGCCCTACGGACTGGGAAAAGGTTGGGAGCCCTAATGTGTGCAGGTAACACTTCAGAAATAGAACATTTTACCCCAGCTCAAAAAGCTAGCCTGGAAATGGTTTTTAGATGAAGTTTTCTTCTAATTATGCATGCCCTTTTTAGTAGTTCCCTCAACTTTATATTTCCAGGCATAACAATTATTGAAATCTGTACAGAATCACAAAACATATTATTAAATTAAGGTTGTATCATCCACAAGAATCCGGGTACAAGAAGGCACAATATTAAGCACAAGCACCCTTAATACTATTTAATAAAATCAATATGACTATCTTCAAGTGCTGAATTCAAAAAGCTGTAATGGAAATCAATATCAGACCTGTAAAAACTTTGATTAGCTGTGTTTCCAAATTGCAACTTAAATTTGATTAAAAGGCAGCATCACAACAGGGTTTTAAGGTTATGCAGCAACCTCCTGGATGAACTGCTAGACCAAAACTATGCAAGTTATCTTTGTTAGTATATAGATATTCAGGCCTGTCTGCAAAGACCTATACTTTAAGAATTTAGGTGTATTCTTATCACTTAGCTAGTTATAGAGGTATAAAAGAAAGAATCAAAGATCATTGTCTGTGGAATGGCCGTCTCTTACTGTGACAGGCTAAGGCCTTCAGCTAAGATGTAGTTAGGCAGCCATAAGCTGGGAAGTGTATGGTCACCTCCTCACATTCCAAACTAGTCACATTGAAATAAGGTGCTATTGGGCTATTAGGAATACAATCCTGTCCTGATATTCCTATCACCTCCAGAGAAAGGGAAGAGCCTAGAAGATGTAAAAGGAAACTTAGTTTGATCACATCCTGTCTGGCTAGAACTCACTTACCAATAGACACAGCTGAAAAACCCTTACTTATGTCTGTATAGACGTAGTTGTAAAATACTCACTTCTGTATTGTTTTGTATGTTTATTTGCATGGTCCCTGTCTGGTTCTGTGATTGTTTCTGTCTGCTGTATAATTAATTTTGTTGGGTGTAAACCAATGAAGGTAATGAAATATAATTGGTTAAATAACCATGTTACAGTATGTTAGGATTGGTTAGTTAAATTTCAGTAAAATGATTGGTTAAGAAATAGCTAAGCAAAATGTAGGTTTTACTATATAGTCTGCAGTCAATCAGAAAGCAGGGGGGAATGGGAACAGGGACTGGGGATGGGGGAATTGGGATCATGTTTTGCTAAAGGGGGAATGGAAATAGGGGATGGCAACAGGAACACGGACATAGGCACGGCTCTATGGTGTCAGAGCTGGGAAGGAGGACACCAAGGAAGGAAACTGGAATCATGCTTGCTGGAAGTTCACCCCAATAAACATCCAATTGTTTGTGCCTTTGGACTTCGGGTATTGTTGCTCTCTGTTCATGCAAGAAGGACCAAGGAAGTAGGAGAGTGAAGGAATAAGCCCCCTAACAATCTTGCTAGGCTGATTCCCAGTACTGTGTTCATAACCTAAATGTGTTCCGTAGCAGACTCCTCCTCTCCTATCCAATGGTCTCAGACAACCTCTTCAAAGTCAAAGGAGCTAACATATAGAAGGCTCTGCCAGCAGCTCTCTGTCAAGAGTCTGTTGATCACAGTTTGGCAGTATGATTGAGATACTTGCTGTCTCTCAATTAAGCAGTTACCAAGTCATCTAGCGCTTTTTTGTTCACATCCAACTCCTGGAACTCCACCCGGAAGTCATCAGATACCCATAGTAGATTTTAGATCACAGTGAGTTACACTGCTACTTCTGTGCCAACTTCAGTTTCTGAGCTAAAAAAAAGATAAGGCTAAAAGAGATTATGATCTAGCCTTACCTTCTGCATAATTCAGGCCACAGAACCGCACCCAGCATTTCTGCACCAAGCTCAAAATTTTGTTTGATCTAGAGTGTATCTTTTAGCAAGACATCTGGCTTAATTTAAAGACTGAAATGATGCAGAATTCATGGCATCCTTAAGTAACTCGTTCCAATGGCTAAACAGCTTTTTATCCAAATTTCCTTAGTTTTTTATACAAACCATTTTATATTGCTATTTAAATAATAAAGCACCTACACATCTGTCGTCTTCAATTTATCATTGTTATCTTTATCTTTGTGAAGCTCCACATTTCGCCAATCAGTGCCATGCCAACCCATATTGAAAATAAACTGTACTCAAACACCTGTTTTTTTAATACAACTGTAGTTTTACTGTAATTTTGAAATGATATTTTTAAACTGCGTGAAAGAAAACTGATTAGTGACTCAAATCTATGATTTCCCACTTTTTAAAAAAGGTATATATTCAGAAAGCAATACCTCTTAAATTGAAAGCAACATCTAAACACTATACATTACAAGGAGCTGGAATTTTTCATCTTATATTCAGGTAACCCTTTCTGAGGAAAGCAAACAATGTAACATACACTAATACAAACCCAGAGGAGCACAGCAGGAACTTAACAAAACTCAGGCCCTGGCTACACTGGCACTTTACAGCGCTGCAACTTTCGCACTCAGGGGTGTGAAAAAACACCCCCCTGAGCGCTGCAAGATACAGCACTGTAAAGCCTCAGTGTAATCAGTGCTGCAGAGCTGGGAACGCGACTCCCAGCGCTGCAAGCTACACCCGTAAGGGATGTGGTTTACGTGCAGCGTCAGTCTCTACTTTCATTCCCATTCCTCCTGAGACCAGGGAGCACCAAATGTTCACTGCGTAGAAAAAAAGGCTTTTCTAGTGCTCCTGTTTTCCCAAGTTTTCTAAAAATGTAACATGCAAACACACAATAGTGAGCACTTCACACATACATTCATTAAGGTGAAACACTGAGTTATAGACCCTGTAAAACATAAGTCTGACACAACCTTAACTATAGTCTCCCTACTGCAAGACCAGAACACTCAAACCTTAAAAGTTTCTCTTCTGGCTCTTCTCTCTAATCTAGTTAACTCTAGCCTTTTTAAACGTCCATTGTGTGTAAACCCAGTTTTTGTTGCCCTTCTCTGGATATTTTCATTCTATGCTCTATCCTGATACGCAATGACAAAGGCTTAAAATAAAAAAAAAAAAACCTACTCACTGAAAGCAACTTGTAATCTTTCCCAACTGAGTGCTATCAACATCTATAAACTCTGTGTTGCAATTCTCCCTCTTGAAAGATGATGGTGTAGGTGCCAAAGCAGTTCAGTGACCATGTGTCACATTGCAGAATTGCAAGTGGCTAAAAAGTCAAATTATTTAGCAAAGGTCCTTGCCACAAACAGGGCAGGTGCAGAGCCAGAAGATGAAGCCAGCGCACTACTAGTGCTTGAGGCCTGCTTCACTTTCTTCTTCACTTTCTTTGTTTTCCTCTCTCAACCAACTCTTTTCAGTCTCTGACTCCCTGACATAGCACAGCCTCCCAGTGTGGCCTGTTGCTAGCTGCATCTTCCCAACTTGACATGTCACTGTTGAACGTTTTCAAGTCCCTCTGGCAAACATCTGAACCTGAACCTAGGTCAGCCCAGTGGCATTAGAGCACCTGCAAGTTCTCCATACAGGAGATCCTTTGGAATGCGTCCATATTCCACCCAGTGCAGATGACTATGCTAATGGAGTAAAGAGTAATCTAAAGAGCTAATGACTTGACAGGTTTTTTTCCCTCAACTATTTTGATTTCAGGAACCTGGGTTTCCCACTTCACAGTTAGAACATGGTGAAGACAGTAGATGTAGAAGATGTTTAGCCTTCTCTCATGACTGCTCTAGGAAACCCAGGTCTTGCAATCACACAGCAGCGTGCTCAAAACGCACATCTGGTAAACCCTTATCTTTTGGTGTTCGGTGTTAGGTTTTTTTTTTGTTATCTCACAATTCTTGGTCAGTTGGCCAAATGGTGATAGTTGCCTTCCCAATGCAAGAATTAAACTCTCCATCTAGAGATAAGTTAACCAAAACACTTAATCCTAAATAGGAGAACTTGCATACAACTTCTAGCATGATGTTAGCAATTGAAACTTCTGATGCAGTCAACACATCTTGTACCAGAATCACTCTCATCTTAAAACTAATGGCTAAAGGCTACGAGTCAGTCCCGGAGGTCACAGATTCTTTGATTTTACGTGACCTCTGTGACTTCAGCCCCACTACCCCCCTGGGGCTCAGGCTTAACAACATAGGAACGGCCGTACCAGGTCAGACCAAAAGGTCCATCTAGCCCTGTATCTGTCTACCGACAGTGGCCAAAGCCAGGTGCCCTAGAGGGAGTGAACCTAACAGGCAATGATCAAGTGATCACTCTCCTGCCATCCATCTCCATCCTCTGACAAACAGAGGCTAGGGGCACCATTCCTTACCCATCCTGGCTAATAGCCATTTTTGAACTTAACCACCCTGAATTTACCCAGTTCTCTTTTAAACGTTGTTATAGTCCTAGCCTTCACAACCTCCTCAGGTAAGGAGTTCCACAAGTTGACTGTGCGCTGCATGAAGAACTTCCTTTTATTTGTTTTAAACCTGCTGTCTATTCCTTTTGTTTTAAACCTGCTGGCTTCTGTGATTTATTGTTTATTGCCCATGTTCTGTCCATGATTTTTACTAAAAATACCCAAGACAAAAATCTTAGCCTTACCAATAGCTATTCCAAACACAGAACAAGCTAGCACAAAACTATTGCAAAGTTTTTGAAGCTCCTGTTTGCTGTGTTCGATGAGCACTCTATCATCCACAAAAAGTTCTCTTATAGCAGGTGTTTTACTTTGAGTTTTCTCTTAGACATGCAATGTAGAGTTTTCCATCTCATTTTGTACACCTCACTACTAAATTAGAAAGCACAGCAAAGCAGCAGAGAGAAGACTATATGGAACAGCACTGGTTCCAAAATACCAAAACATCCCATTTCAGACTACTCTGGATTTTAAAGCAGTCAGACTGATCACCATCATACTAGACCGCAGCCTTCATGCCAGAATGAGAAGGACTGGGGCGCAACCAATTCTCTATAGCAACTGAAAAAGGCCATTTCTCCAGACCAGGTCAAAAGCCTTTAAGATATATGAAGGCCACGTAAAGAGGTTTTCTTTGTTCTTGATGCTTTTCTTGCAGTTGCCTTAGTGTGAAGGCCACATCTAGAGTAGATCTACTGACATGTAAGCCACACTGACTCTCTGGAGATATGCATTTGGCAAGAACTTGCCTTCTTTTGCAAATGACCCAGGAGAATGTCTTGCCAGTAACACTAAGGAAGAGAACTTCCTCTGTAGTTGTTGCAATTACTTCAACTACCTTTGTTTTTAAACAACATTATGATGTTGGCATTCTTCATGTTCCATGGTACCACTTCTTCTCTCCAGCAGGCAAGCAAGACATTGTGCACATAGCGCTGCTTCTGAAGCAGCGGTTTCCTGTAAATAAAGTTTGTGATATTATTCTATCCAGAGTTCCATCTCCTTGCTCCTGTCAGTGATGAGGTCTGCATTAAGAGATTCCAATGAAGCAGTCTTCTTGTTTTCTTGATTCCATCATATATACTTCTTAGATCTCCATTCTCAAAGAACATTTGTATCTTCTCGCACAGATCAAGCCAGTCTGAGTGAGAACATTGCCTTTGCTGTTTGTTGCAATGCGCTCTTGGCCATTCCGAGGTTAGCGCGTCTCAGGAGAGGGGTTCATGTTGTGGTGGAGATATGCTGCAAGCTTTGCTTTAATAACTGGAAGCATTTCTCCAGAATATGCACAAACCAGACTTTATCTGCAGTACAGTCCTTTCCAAAAGCTAAGGTTGCAGATACATAGATTTTTTAAATTCAGTGTTCCATGCTGCATCTGCATTCAGGGAAATACAATCAATTACATAGTTTCCTTGAAAAGTAAAGTAAATTGGAGACACGACCTTCGGTCTTTTGTGTATTGATGTTAATGCAAGGGCAACAGCTTTGTCTGGTACAATGGAGTTTCCTTAATGAAAATTTTATTTACAGAATACAAGCACACTGTCTGTGTCACAGTCTGCACTATGAAAACTGCAAGCATGGAGAACATCCAGCTGTTTTCGGCGGGTGGCAATTAAATCCAATTGGTGCTAGTGTCCAGATGTGGAATATCTCAACAAGACCTTCCAGTAGTGAACACTTTGGAAATAGGTGTTGGTAATAAACAGTCCTCAAAGGCTAAAGAGCTCCAGTAGTCTTTGCGCACTTTTGTTCAGTTTTGCCCCCTCTATGGTGACCAAGACATAGCAGGCACATCTCGTGATCTGAGCCTTCTCTAGCGCTGAAGTCTCCCAGTAGATAGTGTCATTCACCTGTGGTAGCTTGCTGATGATACTGTTGAGTTACTGATAAACCAAATCCTTTAATTCAGACATGGATGAAAGTGCTGGACCACATGGGCTAATGATGTTGTCTCTCTTTGAAAAGGACTCCCTAGCCTTTTTATACATGTGAGGAAAACTCTTCAAACACAAACTGAAGTTAAATCTCTGCAGTCATGTCTTCCTATTTCTGTAGAGACTGTGCCAAAGCTATTGCTGCTGCTACTAGCCATGGTGGGCGAGGCAATATCTTTTATTAGACCCACAGCTGCTGGGGAAATTGACAAGCTTTCCAGCTTACACAGTTCTTCTTCAGTTTCTCCTTCAGCCCAGACCTGAAGGAGAGCTCTGTGCAAGCTCAAGTTTATCTCTCTGACCAACCGAAGCTGGTCGAATAAAAGGTACCCGCCTTGTCTCTCTAACATCCTGGGACCAAGACGGTTACAACAATGCTGCATACAACAGTGGTGGATGACTGTTACTACTAGAAAGAGGGGAGATTGCCAGCTGCCTCTTCAGTTTGAGCAGCTACTGCACTTTTGAGTAAGATGCATGGGAAGAGGAGATGCTCATACAGGGCTCTACATTGCAAAGATCCCATTACCCCAATGCATAAATTCATTTTTGGGGAGGGCACTGCCTAGCATTATTTGGGGTGGGAAGGGAGGATTAATGTATTTAGTAATGGATGTGGGCCTTTGGGAAGACACAAGGTTAGCCAGCATAAGAGGAAGGTCTTCAACCATAAAGTTGATGAGGATGTATCTTACCAGCAGAAGACCAGAAAAAAGAAGGGGCACAGCACAGGGCACAAGTAAATGTCAGTTTTTTGACTAGACGTAGGGCGTTTCTACACTGCCCGCCGATACAGCGGGCAGTGATTGAACCAGCGGGGGTCGATTTAGTGCATCTAAGATAGACACGATAAATCAAACAAGCGCTCTTCTGTCAACTCCGGTACTCCACCAGAACAAGAAGCGCAAGTGGAGTCGACGGGAAAGTGTCAGCTGTCAACTTACCGCAGTAAGTAGATCTAAGTACGTTGACTTCAGCTGAAGTTGCGTATCTTAGATCAGGGGTCGGCAACCTTTCAGAAGTGGTGTGCCAAGTCTTCATTTATTCACTAAAGTTTCACATGCCGGTAATACATTAATGTTTTTAGACAGTCTCTTTCTATAAGTCTATATTTTATAACTCAACTATTGTATGTAAAAGTAAACAACGTTTTCAAAATGTTTAAGAAGTGTCATTTAAAATTAAATTAAAATACTGATCTTACGTCGCCAGCCTGCTCAGCTCGCTGCCAGCCTGGGGCTCTGTTCACCAAGGCCGGCAGTGGGGGTGAGCATGGCCTGCCACCAGGACCCCAGACAGGAGTGGGTTCAGGGGTCAGGGCAGAGGGGTTTCAGGGCAGAAGGCTGGGGTGTAGGGCAGAAGGCTGGGTGGGGGGGGATCAAGGGTCAGGGCAGAGGGTTCAGGGCAGAGGGCTGGGGCTCTGGGGATGCAGGGCAGAAGGCTGGGTGTGTGTTGGGGTGGGAGGGTTCAGGGCATGCAGGGCAGAGGGCTGAGTGTGTGGGTGGGGTCAAGGCAGAGGAATGGGGCTGTGGGGGTGCAGGGCAAAGGTCTGGGTGTGTGTTGGAGTGGGAGGGTTCAGGGCAGAAGGCTGGAGGATGTGGGGGGGTTTCAAGGGTCAGGGCAGAGGGCTGGGGGTATGGGGGCTGCAGGGCAAAAGGCTGGAGGGTGTGCAGGGTTCAAGGGTTAGAGCAGAGGGCTGGAGGTATGGGGGCTGCAGGGCAGAAGGCTGAGTGTGTGTGGGGGGGTGCAGGGCAGAGGGTTGGGGTGCTCGTCCCATAGGGGTGCTCCCAGCCCCTTGCCCTGAGCGGCTCAGGGCAGGGGGCTGGAAGGGATATGCCCTGTTCCACCCCCTTCCCCAAGGCCCCGTCCCTACCTCTCTCTGTCTCCTATACAGAGCTGTGTGCACGCTGCCATGCTTCCCCCTCCCCCTCGCTAGGGCCATCAGCTGATTGGCATAAGGACAGAGAGCGGGAGGGCAGGAAAGCACCACACGGGGGGGGAAGAAGCGGGGGAGGGGGAAGTTTGGCTGCCGCAGAACCAAGCTTCTGCCTTCTGCCCCTGCAGGGGAGAGCGATGGGCAGTGGGACTGGGGGCCAGGACCGTGCAGGCAGCTGAGTGCCGCTAAAAATCGGCTTGCATGCCGTAGGTTGCCAACCCCGTCTTAGATCAACCCTGTGCAGTAGTGTAGACAAGCCCTTAAACTATTGCAGAAATATATATTTCAAGCAATGGTGGTGGCTGGAATCAAAAAAAAAAATCTAGAGAAATTCAGTAACTTTACTCATAGACTTTAAGGTCAGAAGGGACCATTATGATCATCTAGTCTGACCTCCTCCTCTCACCCATCCATTTCTATAACAAACCCCTAACCTATGTCTGAGTTACTGAAGTCCTCACATTGTGGTTTGAAGACCTCAAGCTGCAGAGAATCCTCCAGCAAGTGACCCATGCCCCATGCTGCAGAGGAAGGCGAAAAACCCCCAGGGCCTCTGCCAATCTGCCCTGGAGAAAAATTCCTTCCCGACACCAAATATGGCGATCACCTAAACCCCAAGCATATGAGCAAGACTCACTAGCCAGCACTCAGGAAAGAATTCTCTGTAGAAACTCAGATCCCATCCCATTTAACATCCCATCACAGACCACTGGGAATTCTTACCTGCTGATAATCAAAGATCAATTGCCAAATGAATTGCCAAAATTAGGCTATCCCATCATACCATCCCTTCCATAAACTTATCAAGTTTAGGCCACGTCCACACTACAGAGTAAAATCGAAATTAATAAAATCGATTTTATAAAACAGGTTTTATAAAATCGATTTTACGCGTCCACACTAGGGCACAATACTTCAGTGGTGTGCGTCCATGGTCCCAGGTTACCATCGATTTCCGGAGCAGTGCATTCTGGGTAGCTCAGTAAAAGAATGGGACCAATGACTTCGATTTCCGTCCACACTAACCCTAAATCGATATAGTAATATCGATTTTAGGGTTACTCCTCTCGTTGAGCAGGAGTACAGAAATCGATTTTAAGACCCCTGAAGATCGATTTTAAGTGCCTTGTAGTGTGGATGGGTACAGCGTTAAATCGATTTAACGCTGTTTAAATCGATTTAACGCTGTAGTGTGGACCAGGCCTTAGTCTTAAAGCTAGATATGTCTTTCGCCCCCACTATTTCCCTTGGAAGGCTGTTCCATAACTTCACTCCTTTAATGGTTAGAAACCTTCGTCTAATTTCAAGTCTAAACTTCCTAGTTTCCAGTTTATATCCATTTGTTCTTGTGTCCAAATTGGTACTAAGCTTAAATAATTCTTCTCCCTCCCTAATATTTATCCCTCCAATATATTTATAAAGAGCAGCCTTCTTTTGGTTAGGCTAAACAAGCCAAGCTCTTTGAGTCTCTTTTCATAAGACAGGTTTTCCACTCCTCGGATCATCCTAGTAGCCCGTCTCTGAACCTGTACCAGTTTGAATTCATCCTTCTTAAACATGGGAGACCAGAACTGCAGACAGTATTCCAGATGAGGTCTCACCAGTGCCTTTTATAACAGTACTAACACCTCCTTATCTTTGCTGGAAATACCTCGCCTGATGCATCCTAAAACTGCATTAGCTTTTTTAACAGCCATATCACATTGGCGACTCATAGTCATCCTGTGACCAACCAATACTCCGAGGTCTTTCTCCTCCTCCGTTATTCCAGCTGATGTGTCCCCAATTTACAACTAAAATTCTTGTTATTAATCCCTAAATGCATGACCTTGCACTTTTCACTATTAAATTTCATCCTATTACTATTATTCCAGTTTACAAGGTCATCCAGATCTTCCTGAAGGATATCCCGGTCCTGCTCTGTGTTAGCAATACCTCCCAGCTTTGTGTGATCCACAAACTTTATTAGCACATTCCCACTTTTTGTGCCAAGGTCAGGAATAAAAAGATTAAATAAGATTGGTCTCAAAACTGATCCCTGAGGAACTCCACTAGTAACCTCCTTCCAGCTTGTGTGAAAGTAGAATGAATTAAATTGTAAAAATAAGAATGGATTAAAGAAATGTTGTATGTACCTTTAAGCAGAAATAAGTAATGTTGAAATACAGGTGCCAGGAAAAGAAACATTAGGCATAAACAAGGGTGCTAATGGCGAAACATAACAGAGGATCGGTAATAGTTAGTAAGGAAATAAGATATGCATGCCTAGCCCAGGTAAACTTATCAGATTCTGCTTCCTTTGTTATCTTGTTACGTGCTTGCCCTTTTATCTGTATAAATAAGATAGTTTGTGCCTTGCATAGTGCTCACATTATCTGGGGCCATGTCTACATCTAAAATTTTGCAGCGCTGGTTGTTACAGCTGTATTAGTACAGCTGTATAGGGCCAGCGCTGCAGAGTGGCCACACTTACAGCAACCAGCGCTGCAAGTGGCGTTAGATGTGGCCACACTGCAGCGCTGTTGGGCGGCTTCAAGGGGGGTTCCGGGAACGCGAGAGCAAACCGGGAAAGGAGACCAGCTTCGCCGCGGTTTGCTCTCGCATTCCCGGAGCCACCCAGCAAACCGCAGGGAAGGAGACTGCTTGCTCGGGGTTCCGGGAACGAGAGAGCAACACCGGGAAAGGAGACCAGCTTCGCCGCGGTTGCTCTCGCGTTCCCGAACCACCCTGCAAACCGCAGGGAAGGAGACCTGCTGCTCGGGTTCCGGGAGAGCAAACGGGAAGGAGACCAGCTTCGCCGCGGTTTGCTCGTCGCGTTCCCGGAGCCACCCAGCAAAACCGCAGGGAAGGAGACCTGCTTGCTCGGGTTTCCGGAACGAGAAAGCAAACCGGAAAGAGACCAGCTTCGCCGCGGTTTGCTCCGCGTTCCCCGAACACCCTGCAAACCGCAGGGAAGGAGACCTGCTTGCTCGGGTTCCGGGAACGTAGAGAGCAAACCGGGAAAGGAGACCAGCTTCGCCGCGGTTTGCTCTCGCGTGTCCCGGAGCCACCCAGCAAACCGCAGGAAGGAGACCTGCTTGCTCGGGGTTCCGGGAACGCGAGAGCAAACCGGGAAAGGAGACCAGCTTCGCCGCGGTTTGCTCTCGCGTTCCCGGAGCCACCCAGCAAACCGCAGGGAGGAGACCTGCTTGCCTCGGGTTCCGGGAACGCGAGAGGCAACCGTGAAAGAGACCAGCTTCGCCGCGGTTGCTCTCGGGTTCCCCGAACCACCCTGCAAACCGCAGGGAAGGAGACCTGCCTTGCTCGGGTTCCAGGAACGAGAGAGCAAACCGGGAAAGGAGACCAGCTTGATTACCAGAGGCTTCCTCCTTCCACGGAGGTCAAGAAAGCGCTGGTAAGTGGTCTACATTGGATTACCAGCGCTGGATCACCAGCGCTGGATCCTCTACACCCGAGACAAACGGGAGTATGGCCAGCGCTGCAAACAGGGAGTTGCAGCGCTGGTGATGCCCTGCAGATGTGTACACCTTCAAAGTTGCAGCGCTGTAAACTCCTCACCAGCGCTGCAACTTTCTGATGTAGACAAGCCCTGGGTGTTATTAGCAGAGCTGCTGTGCTAATAAAACAGAGTGGTCTGACAAAACTGTGAGTCCTGAGTCTAACTTTGACACTTGACAGTTCACCTTTCAGTACGACCCCTTGTAGTCTCCCCTTAACCAGTTCCTTATCCCCTTTCAATTTTCATATTGATCCCCATCTTTTCCAATTTAACTAATAATTCCCCTGTGGAACCATATCAAATGCTGTACTGAATCAAGGTAAATTAGATCCACTGCGTTTCCTTTGTCTAAAAAAAATCTGTTACCTTCTCAAAGACGGAGAATCAGTTGGTTTGGCATGATCTACCTTTTGTAAAACGATGCTGTATTGTGTCCAAATTACCACTGACTCAATGTCCTTAACTACTTTCTCTTTCAAAAAATTTTTCCAAGACCTTATATACTTTATTTGATGTCAAGTCCCGCCCAATGCCAGCACCACCAGGCACAGCTGCCAGTGAGCCTGCTGCCTGGCCCAGTGAGTGGGCTGGGGGCAGCATGGTCATGTCAGAGGAGCTGCCGGCTTGGGCACTGGCTCCAGGCAGTGGTAGCCTGATAGGCTGCTGCTTTTGCCACTGTGATTCCCAGTAAAGCCCTGTAGCTCCACACATAACAATTTGCATCTATCTATCCTGTGCAGGACCTATCCTCCATGAAGTTCCCTAATTTTTTTTTTTAATTTTATTACAGTTTTGGCCTTCATAACACCCCTGGCAACACGTTTCACAGGTTGACTGTATGTTGTGTGAAATACTTACTTGTGTGTGTTTTAAACCTGCTGCCTATTAATTTCATTGAGTGATCCCTAGTGTTGTGTGTTATTTGAAGGAGTAAATATTTCTTTATTCACTTTCTCTGCACCAGTCAAAAATTTATAGGCCTCTATCATATCATTGTTCTTCTATGCTGCACTATTCACAGCCAAAGATCAGATAAGAGTCCCAATATCTGTGAAGTGCTGAGATTCTTCACAATGATGGTGGTTAGAGGAAAGGGTAGGAATTAATTTGAGGAATGAGGTTAACTGTCTTGCCTCCGTTTGGGAAAAAAAGAGGTAGCTCTGGTGAATGAGGACTTGTACAGAGTTTCAAAGCACTATTTTTGTGCCATTTCTCCATACATTTATTCTTTTATTTTTCGTCCTCTTATGTACCACTCCTTTAAAAATACTTCAAATCATTTTTGCAAGCCATGGAATGTGGTAGAAAAAACAGAAATGCATGTTTACGTAATCGCTAGATTTTGTTTTAAATCACATCTTCATGAAGTTTGTGTTAAATTACACCAGAGCCCTACACTGTTTCAAAGACAGACACTTCTTTAAAAAAATGCTGCTTAATTTGCTTAATTTCTCCAGAAGGTACCTCTCTGTTCTTATGAATTACCAGGTATCCTTAGACTTCTACAATAATCTCTTTGGTTGTGAAAACAGTTCAATCACCTTCAATTAAGGTATTTAAAAAAAATAATAATTTCAGCATTTCACTTCTCTCAGAACTCCCAGAAATATCAACAGTGATGATAGCTGCAAGATGTGGAATATGGTTAATCTGAAAAGAAAGGGTCATCACCTTGTAAAACGCACTCACTACAATGCAACACTGTTGCCTAGGAAATTGAATTAGTTACCTTTTACCCTATGGTATATACCTCCATACAAAGATTACTAATGGGCAATTCAGGTCATATTAAAATGCCTGTGTTGTAACTACTGTACTTACTGACCTTGGCTAAACCTAATTTTTGGGATATAGGTAGCTCATAAAGCTATATAGGTAACCATGCTTTTGTTTTGCTTTCACTCCTCAACAAAACCCTTGTTTATTCTTAAATGAGCAAATGCCTTAGATGACAGTTATTCCCCTTACCCCACCTTTAAAGAGCTACATTCCAATGTAACTGCACATGCCCGTGTTCTGACATGTTATGCTTAGGTAATGTGTTAGCTCGGTTATTACTGGGAGTGTAAGTATCATGCACAGGAACATTCCAATCTTTCAAAAAGACAAGACATGAAGTGAGAAAATGCAGGATTTTTTTTTTTTTTGGCATGTGACAACCCTTCAATTTCTTATTTCATTGAAGAAAATAATATATACCAAAAGAGCAGATAAATGTCCAGCTGGGGTAACATGGATTTAAAAAATACTCAACATCATTATATAAAAGTTGTAGCAATTTAATCTCAGAATAATGGGACAGAATGGTGCTTAATATAATAAGTGATCATCCTTGAATACATTCAAATTTTGACACTTTTTCGAGTAAGAATATCAAACCACAAAGACTACTTACTGGAGTATATAAATGAAGAAAAAGGAGAGGGGGAAGTTAATGGTTTGCATCAGCATTTTTAATTTTCAAAGTAATATTTAAGAGCTGATTGGGAAAACGCTCTCCATTTCTAATCTGGATGTATGAAGAGATCCAGCAAAGTCAGATTGAAAGAGGCATATTAGAGAATATATACATTTGCTAAGAAAAAGATTCAGCCATCTTGTCTTCTATTTGGAGATCTTATGCTCCCATCTCTCCCTTAATATTCTCCTGTCTAGTAATAGGAGCCCTCCCTCACCCCCCATATCACACTACTAGTCTGAAGTGTAAATCTGCAATACATAACTGGCCACCAGCCCACATCATTAACTATGACCATAATAGACAGTGCCATATCTGTTAAAATGTTACAGCTTTAGTTTGCAAAGAATCATAATTTTGATTCTTTCCCACTGCTTGACCATGGGAGCTTTGGGTTCAGCACAAAGTTTATAGGATGATTTATAGTCTTACAGCCTCTCAAGTCAGCAGTACTGCTATTCATAGAGCCAAGATATGGATTGGAAATATTTTCTTCTAGAACCCAGACTGTTTAAACACAGTATGGTCACACCCAAGAGAGCGTTATTTGACTAGTTCAGGCTTAGTTATGCACGAGTGTGCAAGAGGCTTTTCACACTGAATATACAGTGCAACAACATTGCAGTGTTTTATAGAGAGATGGCTGAAAAGAGAAACTACTAGGGTAATGTAATCCATATCTCTTTCCTTCTACATTAACAACCATAGAAGTGATTCTGCGCATTGATGGACTGGAGAAAAACTGGCTCTTAGTTAAACTTATTTCTCATCAACGTGGCATATAAACAGTGAATACACATAAAAAGGAGAAGTTCCATCCTCCCCTGGCATTCCCATGGTTCCCCCAGAGCAGATCTCACATGGCAATTTAAGGCCTGGCCTACACAAAGTAGAAGCAGTTTAACTGAAGCTGCCATTTTAAGTGGAATTAAACTGGTGAAAGTTGAGTTTAGACAAGCTCTCAAGCTCACCTTGGATAAAATGCATCACAGATGGGCTGGGAAAACTTGCTGGTTTATCAGCATCTACTTATTTAGTTTGCATGGAGCAAATATGCAGTGTCCACAGCTCAGGGTAGAATGGCATTATTTTTATTTCAACACCAACATGGTAAAATATTTAAATTGTAAGCTTTGAGCAAAGACTTGATACCAAAAGTACTATCTATCTATATCTATATATAAAAATCACATTAAAGCCCAGGCTTAATCCTGAGATGATGGAAAGCAAGGCCTTCTCCATGAAGATTTATTGCAGAACTCCAGAACACTCCCTACACATAAGACAAATATATCTGACATCTTCAGGACAAGATAAAAGACTTAGTATTTTCTTACACTAAGCATGTTTCTTAAATATAAAGTATAGTGGGTGTTGTCTTATTGTGTGATGGAAAGTGTTTGTGCTCTAGGATTTAGAAACTTGCCTTATTTTTATCACATTTTCAATTACATTTAATTATATTTTAAAGCTCCCAGAAGTCTGTACTTATAGGCATATACAAATTAATATTTATACTATTTACTGCTCTGCATTGTCAAAATCGGCAACGAGCTCAAAGTCTTAGTGTGACACTTGAGCTCCTCACCTTCCGGTCCAGAGGTGAGAGCTACCAAGTAAGCTAAACTGACATACAATGTAAAGCAGGGTTTAAAAAAGGATTAAAGTTCTGGCAAGAACCTTATGGAGTAATATGCTGCTCACTGCCATTGATTTTGCTTGAAAAGCAATTTAATAAAAAAAACCATTTTCTGCACAGATGGAAATAATACATGGTAAGTAATTTCTGAAACAAGGTAACCAACAAATTTGTAATTTTATGAACTCTCCATGAAATTATCTTCCTTCACTATGTTTCTGCTAAAATGACCAGTAGAGAAATGGTTCTGATATTTAAATAAAGTATCAACATTAAGTTTCAAAGTCAGCATCCCAATGAGTCAAATAGGGTACTTAGTTCAGACCTCTCAGAATTTTGCACTTAGGCAGATGTCACTGCACCCATCTGCAATCAATAAACATTTGGATTTTTGTTCAGGGTTTTTTTTTTTTTGTTTGGTTGGTTGGTTGGTTTTTTTTTTAAGAAACTTTAAATCCTACAGCACAATTCTACAGCAGGAGATGAATTCTGTAGCAAATAGTGGCCGCAGAATCATGTTATATATACATGGAAACCTGATTTAGACATTGTACAAACAGAAACTGCAATTTATTAATACAATTTTAAAGTAATACAATCAAGTTCTCACAATTTTAGATAATGGACAACAGTAAGCAACTGTGTGGCAAGAAATCAATGATAGAAAAAATTCTTCACGATACAGCTGACTTAAAACATTAAGGTAAAGTACATACATAACATCGACAAGTTAATATAGGTATCTGTAAGTCAAACCCTAATGGGGCATATAGGCCCTCATCCTGCAGATACACTTGCACTAAAAAGCATGTGTGTTTACCTGATTAGGGTCATAGTTGCTATCAAAAGTTCTCAGCCATTTGTCAGATATAGTTACTAAAATAAGAATGTTTACTAAGAAAACAGCTCTTTTTTCCTATATTTTTCTCTGAAGGAAAAGGAGAATTAACTAGTACTTCACTCACCAGTTGGTACATAGGATTTAAAGTGTCCTGATAGTCTGTCAACAAAGGCACCTAGGACATCTAATCCAACTAACGCCACCTGTAGAAATAAAATAAACTATTAGATGTATATAGTGCATCACAAGACAGCTCTTTAAAATATGTTATAATCTGTCTATAAACACCTGGACTAGCTACTGCTGTAATCACCCATACTGAACCATCAGATCAATATTCGAATTAGAGAGCTGACAATTATTTTCTAAGGGTTTTATATAAAGTGAATAATTATACAATATTTAGGTTTCATCTAGTCTGTTTACATAATGTGATGCACTTTGGATTTTTCAGTACCTTTTGCAGTCTTCAGTCAAAAGGGAGCAATTTTTAGGAATGCAACATTTTCATATTCTCATCTATAATGGATTTAAACTCAAATGATTTGTCTAATTTTTGCATTTGTAATTGACAATGATTTACTTAAAATTCATTTGCTAAAGGAACAACAGATACATCAACTATGTTTCCACGTCTGCTTACTGACTGTAAGGTTCCTAGCCCCTATGATCAATCTAGGTCATGTGACCGCTAGACTAAGGAGGTTATTTTTAAAGGCATTCTGGCCAGCTGTCTAGGTATTTAACTAGGCAGTTGAAAGCACATGTGGACATCCTATCTTTAACCATGAAGATCACTTAGTACTATCTTATTGTACTTGCCAGAATTTTCAAATACTTTTAAGCTTATTTCTATTCCTGTTTTCCAAACCTAAAATTAATCATGCAATTAAAAAAAATCATGTGATGAAAAAAATTTTAGCAAACACTCAGGTATGCCAGGAATAAGGTAAAACATTAAAATTATAAAATAATTATCTCACCATCACTTTGCTTCAGCTTCACTGAAGGGATTAGGATCAAAACTAATTATCCCTCACAATGTCTGATGGAATTCAGTGGTTAACTGTTTTGAGTTATTTATTAGTTACTTACCTATCCTGATGACAATTTGTGAAGAAATTCTCTATAAAGTAGATGGAAGTTTCAGAGTGTGACACACTACCCCAAAGCAACACCCTGGCATCACTATATTCACCACTGTAATGTTTTGTATAAAGTATACCTTGTGAGGTATCATTTTAAAAGTCTTGATCTGCTGAACATGAATATTCTATTGGATTATATGTGCCATCACTGTATGTGAAGTTATGAAGCTTTGCTGTGTGTATCTTACTGAAATATGTTATAACATTGGAAAACACCCACAACCAGGCTTTCAAGTACAACAATGGAGAAGCCAGACAGCACTGATGGCCAGTTAGGGGGATTCCACCCTTCCACTACCAAGAACTATCTGAGGACCTGTATACAATGAAGACTTCTCAGAGGGAACACAGACAATGGACACTGCTTGACTCACATCACAATAAAAGATTTTTCCAGAAAGCTCGAAGAACCTATAAAGAAGGAGAAGCGATATCATCATTTGGCCTCTCTCCTCCCACAACTCCACACCTGGAAGCACATCTGGTGGACAAAGATTTGGAATGGCAGAGGTGGTCCCAGACTAGAAAGGAGAATCCTAGCTTGTATTAAGGCTCTATACGATCAGAGTGAGATGTTCCTTGATTCAAATCCTGTCTAGTTTATAGAACTCAGATTGCAATCTTACTTTTATTTCTTAGGTAACCAACTGATCTTTCTGTAGTTAATAAATCTGTTTTATATTTTACCTAAAACAATGTGTTTTGGTTGAAGTGCTTGGAAAATCTGTGTAGCGTACAAAAGCTGGTGCATGTCCTCTCCACATTGAGGGATGGGCAGATTAGGTTATAAACTTACACTGGTCAGGCTTCTGACCAAGGCAAGATGATCCTGGGCTGGGGAGCTGTGGGAATTCACTGGAGTCTCTCTCTTGTTAGTTCATGAGTGGGTGGGTAGGAGAAGCATTCATGTAACTCAGCTGGGTGTATCCCTGCCTGTGGATGGCTGTGTAAGTGCAGTAGCTGGAGAGGTTTGCAGCTTGTCACAGCATCACGGTGTGAGAGAGAGCCCAGGTTGGTACACCAGAGGGCTCAGCAGTACTCCAGTTTCAGATTGCACCCTGGAGAACCCATCACACACAGCAAAAAGTAGTCAACACTGGACTTAAATGAAACGTAAAAGATAAGTTAAATATACTAAAAGCTGTTTGCAAAGCTTTGGACAATCTGTAGAAATATAGCTGCTCTATTACTGATGCTGTTGAAATTTGGAAAGAATTTTAAGCAACACTGAAAGAAGAAACACCCAATGAAGTTAAATTGCAGGCAGTGAAGAAACAAATGGAGCAAGCACTTATCCACCTCATTTTCTTGCCAATATCCACAACATAAATTACCAGGATAGAGGCCTAATTGCTGAAGAGGAAGATGCTATTATAATATGGACATCTACAATCATCCATCAATCACATCAACCACAATCACTTTCAAGGTTGGAGTTGAACCATTCAAGAGGTTTATGTTTGCTGCTGAAGTTTTAAGAAGTCATGGCACTGAACTGGTGTAAGTAATTTGTTAAGCACCTGGAACCAGATTTTACTGAAGCACTAAACAAGCCCTTGACAGCAGTAGTCTCTTCCGCAGGTGCAAAGAAAACACCATCCTGGACATGTAACAGTCAAGATGTAAGGGATGTGGTTTTATTAGGTTGCATCTTTATTAATTTAACTATTCTGGGAACTATCCAGCAATAATTCATATGGTGTGGGTCACGATTCCTTTCTAATTGTTTCCAGCTGGTGAAGAGCTGCTGTCAGCCCTCGCACACACAAAAACTGGTCCCAAACCTACTGTTTGGACCCCAAACACCCTCCTCTAATATGATGGTTAAGAGGCAAGAGAAAGGGAGTTGTCTCTTTCGAGTACCAGATGTTAGGAGCCCTAAACCCATTACACAGCCTCTTTGCAGGATGCCTTCCACTACAGTCAACTTCCAGTTTATCAAGGAACCAGACCCTGCCATGAAATCATTACCTGAACTGGACATCTCACATGTGCTAAACTATGACAACACTACCATTACCTCCTGACGTACATCACAGGGTCACTGAGCTCCTGCGAGGAAGGTGAAAACCAGCCATCCAAGCTAATCTGGCAGTGAGAAAAACTTCTCGCCAATCCAAAAAAGGAAACTAGCACAATGTTCACACCAGACCAAAAAAACAGGGATGGGATGGTGGGTGCTGCTAATTTAGCTATAACATTGGTTCAAGGTGGAGGAACAGAGTTTATGCACCTTCCCCATGCAGGAAGGCTTACATGGGTCCCACCAGCCTACCTACCCAGTCAGATTATTACTTCCTACCCTAATCATCCCTAGTCTGCAGCCACACCCAAGAGGGTGACCCCTTAAAGGGGCCACTATATTTCTTTCCCACCAGCTAAGACTTTTCTGCTTTGGAGCAAAATGTTCTGACCTCCAGCTCAACAGCTTCTTGTGGTGGACATCATCCAGTTACCATGCTGGATATCCAACTTGACCTGAACATTGTTCTGAAAGACACCAGGAGGGTGGATAAGATGAAGAGGGGCTGTATTGAAATGATCATCAGATCTGAATACCAGAGCTACTTAGCCTATGTTAGGGCTATCACCACAATCATCAGTCCTGTGCTTTGTAATACTTCCTCAGAACCCTCGGGATCATGGGGATTGGTGGAAAGGCAGACAATAAGGCCATGGCTACACTGGCACTTTGCAGCGCTGCAACTTTCGCGCTCAGGGGTGTGAAAAAACACCCCCCCTGAGCACTGCAAGATACAACGCTGTAAAGCCTCAGTGTAATCAGTGCTGCAGCGCTGGGAGCATGGCTCCCAGCGCTGCAAGCTACACCCGTAAGGGATGTGGTTTATGTGCAGCGCTGGGAGAGCTCTCTCCCAGCGCTGGCGCTCCAACTACACTCACACTTCAAAGCGCTGCTGAGGCAGCGCTTTGAAATTTCAAGTGTAGCCATATCCTAAGCTTAGATGTCTGAGGGAAGAGAAGATGTCTGTCAGGGAGCCTGAACTTGCACACCTTCTGAAATAAAATGTTACACTTGTCTGGTCTGCAGGGCAAAGAGGTCTATTGATATACAACCTCACTTACGAAACACGTTCTGTAGGACTGTCTTTGAGGGCCACTCATGGTCAGTAGAGGATTTGCCACGGAGCCACTGGCACCATGGAGCTGGGCCAACACTCTAAGGGGGACCCGGCCAAGGCCACTCTTCTCCGGCCCCCCCCACTCTCTTCTGGGGGGGGGGGCAGAAGCTTGGTGCTCCTGGCACTGAGGAGGCTCCTGCTGCAGTAGGGCAGCCAAACGCCCCTCCCCTGCCTCCTCTCACAGCCTGCTCCATTCCCACCCTCCCCCTTCCTGCCCCCGATCAGCTGTTTCGATCAGCTGTTTGCCAGCAGGAGGGTGGTGGCAGAGAGGAGGCAGAGAAGAGGCGAGGTGGGGTCTTGGGGAAGGAGAGTGGCATGAGCAGACCTACTCTGGCTGTAGAGCTGCACAGCCCAGCTGAAAAAAGAAGGTGCTGCTCAGATCCTGAGACTTTGCAGCTGGACACCACCTTCTGCATCCCAGTGCTGGCTGAGCTCCCTTCTGTGTGCTGGGAGCCATCCTCCATCTTGAACAACAGTGAGTGCCCGTGGTAGGGCAGGCAGGGCAAGGGGACAGAGGCAGTGGGGAAGGAAGGGGGTGAGATAGGGAGGGGATAGAGTGGTGGGGAAAGGGCATGGGATGGGGAAGAGAAGGGGATAGGGCAGAGATCTGCAACCTTCGGCCCACAGCCCGCCAGGGTAAGCCCCCTGGTGGGCCAGGTCAGTTTGTTTGTTTACCTGCTGCGTCCGCAGGTTCGGCCAATCGTGGCTCCCACTGACCACGGTTCGCCACTCCTGGCCAATGGGGGGCTGCAGGATGAGGGACGTGCTAGCCACGGCTTCTCGTAGTCCCACTGGCCTGGAGCTGCAAATCACGGCCAGTGGGAGCCACAATCGGTCGAACCTGCGGATGCGGCATGTTAACAAACTGGCCCAGCCCGCCAGAGAGCTTACCCTGGTGGGCCGCGTGCCGAAGGTTGCTGATCCCTGGGATAAGGGAAACGGGGGCCCAGCATTCGGATCCCCTTGGCAGTAGCTGGGGCTCCCCTGTTAAACAGGCCCATCACACCCTCACCCTGACAAGCCCCACCTTCCCTACATCTGTACCACCCTGATGAGCCCCCCCAATACCCTCTCTACTGAGCCCCAACCACCTACACCCCCACCCAAATGAACCCTGTAGATAAATCTCTGTATTAAGCATCTTCACATAACTTTCATATGACTTTGTATTATGCCTCTCTATATAACCTTGTATTAAGCCTATCCATATATAACCTCTAACTTTCATATGACTTTGTATTATGCCTCTTCATGTAACCCTGTATTAAGCTATTTTCATACAACTTTGTATCAAGTCCTTCGATATAGGAACTTTGTATCAGAACCCTATGTAGAAAAACTTACAGAAAACTATACCAAGGCTTAACGCACAATGTTATAGTTAAAGTAGAAGAAAAGTGCCTTTTTGCTAGGAGTAGAATAAGATCTCTCCCCCCTCCCATCCCCCGCCTTTAATCAATTGCTGTGTTGAATGAGGTGTGAATGAGCAAGGCGTGGAAGGCAGGCACCTCCAGAGAGTTAGTTGGAGAGGGGATGGAAGCCAGACCCAACAATAAAACTTGTCAAGTGGGCTCACTGAAGAAGAGCTGACATATTGACAGCCTTGGGGGGGGGGGGGCGCGTTTTTAGAAACAAGCACCTTCTTTTAGAAACACCCTCTTTGAACAGCAACGGGACAACACCCAGAAGGAAGCAGCACAAAGGACATAGACACCGATTTTGAATCTAGTACTGATTTGCATGAGAGGGAAGCTGCTATAAATGTGAAGTGTCTTGCAGAGGACCCCGGGTCTCATCTTGTCAATATGAGAGCATCGATTCGGATTGGCAGAAGCCTGGCTCCACCCCTCCCCCCTCCCATCTAACTCACCTGGCCAGTGAAGTTAAGGGGAGCAACTAGTTGGTAACAACAAGACGGAGTGTGCTTGTGTGCGTGTGTATGTGAGTGCATGAGTGTAATACAGATCATATGAATATGATAGTGTTGATTGATGCATGTATTACCAATGAATGTGGTGTTTGTCTTATTGCCCCTGAAAAGATCCTGTGCAGTACTTTAAGTACAAACAACCCCACCTCCCCTGCACCCAGATTCCCCACTGCCGCTGAGCTCCAACCACTTTCACTTGATCCCCCCTGCAGACTCCCATTGCCCCTGCACCTGGCACCTCCCTGTGCATCCAGATCCCCCACTGAGCTGCCTGCATCCAGACTGCCACCCTCCAAACCCTCTTACCCCCCCAAACCCTCTCACCCCATCTGGATACCCCCACACTAAGTCCTCCTGCACTTGGATCTGCTGCCAGGCTGAGCTTCCCCGCCCACATCTAGTGTGCCTGGCGCTAAAGGGGCAGGGCCCTAGGGTGTTTCTGTGGCAGGCCTGGCCCTTGTCCTGTGTCAGCGTCAGGTTCAGTCTCACTGCCAAGTCTCTGTTCCAGAGCGGCAGGGGAGGCTGCAGGGTATTCTCCCACCTCCATGCAGCCTGTGGCCTGTGCTCCCGACTGCCGTGGTGGAGCTTCCACATTTATTATTAAATAAATTCAGAATTTTAAAATATTATGCACAGAATTTGATGCAGAATTCCCTCAGGAATATGGGGCACTATACAGTTGGGATGGTGGGACTGTGAAGGGGGTGCTGGGCAGGGGATATAGTGTGCAGGGTGCTGTGCAGTTGTGGTGGGAGGTCAGCAGGAGGGGTCTCTAGGCAGGTGTGCTGGGCATAGGGATCTGTGGGGAAGTCTCTGGGTGAGGGAGCACTGGCATAAGGGCAGGGCACTGGACAGGGGGGCAGTGTGGAAGGGGCACGCTGGCAGCACAGGGCTGGGTATGCCAGTGTGTGTCTAGGAGTTGTGGGTTTGTAACTAGCGGCGTTGTGCTGAGCTGAGTGGGGCCACTCCCACTGTGCCTCATTGTCCCCAAGCGGCCCTTCACTCTGCGGACCGCCTCCCCCATCACATGCCCTATTTCCCCACTGGGGCCCACAAATATGTTTGGCATCGGGCCCACAAAAAGTTAATCCAGTCCTGCTCATGGTTGCCTGAGAACTGCCTGCTGTGCTGATCTGCCAACATATTCTGAAGACTGGGAAGGTGCAGAGCCACTGGTGTGATCTAATTCAGAATGCACCAACCCCGAAGTCAAAATGGCCTCCTAAGAGAGCAGAGACAATCTTGCTGCCTTATCTTTTGGCAAAATGCCTAGCTGTGGTGATGTTACATGGATCTGTGGAATTCAGATAGGAATGCTTTGTATGCCAGGTGGATCATAAGGAGAGAGGACCTATGGTTACCTTATGAATCTTGAGTTTGAAGGTGATCTAGATGAAATCTCTATTCCCAAATGGAAGCATGTGTCACCAACATCTTCGTAAGCACAGGTACTCCATTCCACACCTAAAGAGGGTCTTTCCACCAGTTTTATGAGGAGTTCTTCATGGTCTGTGAATATCATTGTCCATGTGATGCCTGCTGGACAGACACACTGATTTCAACTGCTCCTGCATGGAACATAGGTGAGGTCTGGCAAATCTCATCACATAGGTGTATGAGATCATGCATCCCAAGAGTTTGAGGCATGTTTGCACTAGTGTCTTGGGGTAATCTAAGTTGGTTGATGAAGCTCACTATCATTTGGAATCTTTCTTAAGGTAAACTCACTGATCTGGAATCTAACACTGCTCCAATGAACTATGCTTTGAATCAGAGTAAGCATGAACGTCTCTGATTTTAAAGCCCAGGGCAGTGAGGAGTTTTAATTGTTCTTGGATCAAGTTGGTGTAGATGAATCTCTGCATTAAGCATCTTCACATAACTTTCATATGACTTTGTATGAGATCCTTATATAGAAAACATTGTATTGAGCCTTGGTATAATGTTAAAAAAGATGTCTTTTTGCTAGTAGAATAAGATCTCTTCCCCCTCCCTCCCCGCTTTAT
The DNA here is from genome assembly GCF_007399415.2 of Gopherus evgoodei. Classification (NCBI taxonomy): domain Eukaryota; kingdom Metazoa; phylum Chordata; order Testudines; family Testudinidae; genus Gopherus; species Gopherus evgoodei. The sequence goes on from NC_044323.1 coordinate 85,563,873, forward strand.
TCAATTGCCCTGTTGAATGAATGAGGTGTGAATGAGCAAGGCATGGAAGGCAAGCACCTCCAGACAGCTGCAGTTGGAGAGGGGATGGAAGCCAGACCCAAGAACAATAAGGCTTGTCAAGCGGACTCACTAAAGAACAGCACTGGGCAGTTGGCTTTAGGGACCATCTGAGTAGCCTTGGAAGTTAGAAGCAAGCACCTTCTTTTGAAAATACCCTCTCTGAACAGCATTGAAACAACACCCAGAAAGAAGCTGCACAGAAGACATGGAGATGAGGCAGAACCAAAGGTTCTATTTTATCAGAGATCTGTAGAGTTTAAGACAAGAAAAGACAATTAAATCATCTAGTCTGATCTCCTAAATATCTCACAGTCCATTACATTTCACCCAGTTACTCCTGTATTGGAGTCCAAAAACTTGTGTTTGGCCAAAGTATATTTTCCAGAGAGGCATGCAGTCTTTATATGACATCAAAAGATCCTTGATAGACTGGTCCAATGATGAATTACCACAATTGCTACAGAACTGTGCCTTATTTTCAGTTAGAATATGTGACTATAGCTTCCAGACATCGGTTCTTGTTGTCTTTCTCTGCTAGATTAAGAGAGTCCTTTGGTGCGATATTTTCTCCCCATGAAGGTACTTACACACTAATCAAGTAACTAAGGAATTTTTTTCAGCCCTAAAATCTTTTGTGGCTCTTTTCTGCACCCTCTACAAATTTGTCAACAGGCTTTTTAAAACATGGATACCAGAACTCTCTCACCAATGCCATACATAAAGACAATCTTCTCCCTAATCCTGTTCGCTACACCCGTTATACATCCAAATGTAGCATTAGCTTTTTTTGCCATAGAATCAGAGTGGGAACTTGCATTCAGTTGCTTGTTCATTTATGATTCCTAAATCCTTTTCATAGTTCTTACTTTCCAGGATATATTACCCCATTTTGTAGGTATGGCCTGCATTTCTTATTCCTAAATGTTTAACTTTACATTCAGATGGATTAAAATGCATTTTGTCTGAATGGGTCCAACTCATCAAGCAATCCATATCGCTCTGTGTGACTGTCTGTCATCATTTACCATTCTGCCAATGCTAAATAATCTGCAAATTTTATCTTTGCTAACGTTATAGTTACTTCAGATCACAGATGTAGATGATGAATAGCTTCAGATCCTTGTGGATGCCCACTAGAAACACCCTCATTCAATGATATTTCCCCTTTCACAACTACTTTGAGATGCCAGTTAGCCAGTTATTTATCTAATTAACTTGTGCTCTATTGATATTGTGTTAACATTTTAATCAGAATATTGTGTGATACTAAGTCAAATGAATTACAAAAGCATAAGTATATTATGTCCATGCAGCTACCTTTCTCAACTAAATTTGTAATCTTGAAATCAAGTTTGACAACACCTAATTTTCCATAGAACTATGTTGACTGGCATTAACTATATTCCTACCCTTGAATACTTTATCAGTTGAATCCCTTATCAGCTTTTCCATCATTTTGCCCAGGATTCATGTCAAGATAACTAGCCTATAGTTACCTGGGTCATCCCACTTGCCCTTCTTGAATACTGGCACAACATTTACCATTCTTCCTGTCTTCTGAAATTTCCCCCATATTCCAAAATTTATTTAAAATTATCATCAGACCAAAGACCGCAGTCAATTCTTAGGATTCTTTGGTGCAAGTTATCTGGCCCTGCTGATTTAAAAATGTTTATCTCTATTAGATGTTAACTAACATTCTCAATTACTAATGGACTGGAAAGCACTTCATCAAATGATAAGAATACTTCATCCTGCTTCTTTCCACATACAAGACAAATATTTACTGAACACTTCTGCCTTTTCTGCATCATCACTAGGGCTCTGTGACTTCTGCAGCAGCCACCCCGGCCACTGCTAGAGCAGTTCTGCAGCCAGCTGGGCTCTGGGGACCATCTGAGCAGCAGCCGATGCAGCTGACCCTGGGGTTGGCAGGAGAAGCCGCAGCTCCCGGCAGCGGTCCAGGGGCAGCCATAGCAACCATGGGCTTCCCTCCGCCCCAAGATTCAATCAGGGGTACAGTAACTCCTTGCTTAATGTTGTAGTTATGTTCCTGAAAAATGCTACTTTAAGCAAAACTATGTTAAGCGAATCCAATTTCCCCCCAAAAATTAACATAAATAAGGGTTTTTTCAACCACACTGAAACTGTGTATCTATGGTATCATGAATCCAATACCTGAACAGTTTACATTCAGTTCACAGATCAAAGGTCATGAAGGGCACACTTTAAAAAATCTTAATCCTTCAGTACAGAATTATTTAAATGCATTCAACATTGAAAGAAAGAATCAAGTTGACAGTCCCTTGGAAAATGAATAAAATCATTTTCTCACACAATTAACCTGTGGAATTCATTAACAAAGGACTATCATTCAAGTCAAGAGTCTATTATGATTAAAATAAACTTAAGACAATTACATGGATAACTTCTACTGCTGCAGCTGTAAAACAAAGCATAGAAGACACAAACTCCTCAAGCGCAAGGAGAAGATTCTTAATCTTCCTTTAAAGTGGTGACTACTATCATAGACAGGCTACTGGATTAACTGAGCAATTGGAGGAGTCCAATATTGCAATTCCTACTACCCTTGTATTGATGTAACATCCTTGTTTTATTGTTTTTGAAGGGGGCGGGGGGAGATCCTGCTCTTTGTGTGTATAAAATTCAATGCCAGAAAGGAGTTATATGCACTTAAGGAATGCAAAGCTGAATCCTAATTAGCCTGCAAGCCTTTTACATTATTAAAGTCTATTAAGCTCTGTAAGAGCCTTATTTGTACAGTACAGTGTTTGATAATTCATAATTACATATTTCTTGCCTTTCCACCAGTCTTAAAGAACAAGGCACCCACTCATCTTTACATCTAAAGCAAACTGAACATTCTGATGTGAGAGAAAGAAGTTACACTTTGAAAAGAGCATGATTTATCTGTAGCTAATGGTATCTTTTGTGAACTTTTACACAGAACACACAGAAGTGATGCTTGTCTTTGTTGCCTATCTTAAGTGAGCACTTTTTTTAAATTAACATCCTGCTGAGAAAAACATAATCAGTTGCTCATCATCTAAACTAAAAGCATTAACTCTTTCAAACCTACCCAATTTTGCTATGTGCCTATATGAAATATCTCTACTCCAAATTCAGCAATTTAAGACCAAGGACACACAATTGTGCTAAATATTCAATAAGGAGCCATCTCTACACTAACATGACCTGTAATAATTTATGCGCTTGTGAAAATAGCTGAAATTGACAGTTTTCAGAGCTCAATCCTAAAATCAGGTGTAAATGTTATAAAATAATTCACAGATCTGTAACATCTATAAATGCTTAAAAAAAGTTTAATTACTGTGCCACCATTAGAAATGTACTACTATACTATACAAATTGTTCCGATGCTTGCCTGTTGAGCTGTAATCTTCAGAGAACTATTGACTCAATAGAATTAATTTGAGAGGTACTTCAAAATGCCTGGTAAATCAAGTAGTCATAAGTACATAACAATCAATTTTGTATATGGAACTAGCCCTGCAAACAAAAAAAACCCTTATGCTCACTTAAGGGACTTGAGTCCAGCACTATGGAGCAACACTGCCATCAGCTGACTGAAGTGCAAAGCAACTGCACTTAAATAGTTACCCAAGTGGACAATATGACCACGTTCCCAATGTTTCTCCTGGGTATCCAAAGACAAGAGAATTGCCCACATTCACTCCATGAACCCAGAATTAGCAGTTTCTTGTATATATCCGCTAAAAATGCATGAAGAACAATTTGAAAGATGAGTCACCACAGACCTCCAGAAAGATAACACAACACTACTCATGCTGGGAAACTATACAAAAGATAGCATGGATAAACTCAAATTTACACTTGGACCCTGAAACAGCAATCACTAGTTAACCCCTATGAAACAGAAGAGATGATACAATGCACATATAGTGAAATATCACTTGTATAGCCTACAGAAAATAAAGGCAACTCCATAAAATTCGTACCTGAGTGAATATAGGGTGCATGGAATGGGAGGGGTCAAAAATCAGGATGACATACAATGTGAGAAAACAGGGATATTTGCTTTTAGCTGCCCATAATCAAGAGCCACACACACAAAAGATGCACCAAAACATCTCTCCATAAATTACTTTTCTTAATGCAATATTTTAAATGACCAATGCTAGTATTATTTTTATTCAACATGAAAGCAGAAAATATGAACTCCTCTTACAGGCCAGAAATACGCTGTAAAACAATCTTTCCAGCCAACAAAATCCACTTTTCTGAAAAACCTCTCTTTGTGGAAGGAAGGAAGGAAGAAACAGGATATGATAGGCAAGAGAAATTGCCGTCCTGTTGTGCTCATTTATGATTTAAGGATAATTAAGAGCACCATCCCTTTTTAACACGAAAAATCCTGTTACACACAACCTCTGCACAACATTCTTACCTTAAAATTACTAGAGTTAACCCATCCTGTTAATTCGTCAATCACTTTATCGAGGCGCTGTTGATCCTGCTCGAGGTCAGTGGATCTACTTGGATCAGCCAGATACTCCAGCAACTCTTGGCCGATTTGCATTCTGCGACTCACATCTTTCTGCTGCACCTGATCACAGAAATAGTCCATATTGCCAGGCTCCATTGTGGATTTGAACGAAAAAGTTTATTAGGCAAAGAATCAAACTGCTTCAATATCAAAAACAAAACACACACATACAAAGTCAGGGGTAGCGTGGGGAGAAGTGCCCAGCTGGAGAAGTAGCCACCAACGTTTCACCTCCAAGCCCTACCCAGCAGAAAGGAGATGTTTTTCCCCTCCGTTCTTCTCCCCCAACAAACTCCGCAAGGTGAAATACAAGGCCTTTAACCAAGAAACACACTAACAAAAATCCTTTCAAATGCATTAAAAAATTAAATCTCCAGTGATTCCCTTGTGAGGCTGCTGGTGACGCGGTCGGGGAAGGGGTGTTTGCAGGATCCACTGATTTCGGGGAGCTTTTTTTTTTATTCCAGTTTTCAGTGTTTTTCACGATTTTCAAGTTTCGTTTCTCGCGAACTTCCAACAGCGGTGGAGCTGCTGGCGTCTCTCCCCAGCCCGCAGGCCCGGCACGGACCCACCGCAGCCGCTTCTCAGCGCAGTGGGCAGTGGCGCCTTGTCGCCAAACGCAGCCGGAAGCAGCGGCGAGGCCGGAGCGGAACTTTCATGCTCCCTGGCCCGGGGGATGGATGCGGCTCCACGTCCCCGCCCCGCGGCAGGTCTAAACTTCAGCCGCTCCGGACTCGCTCCGCAGCGGCCCCGGCGCCTCCTCCGCCCGGTCTTCCCTGAAGAGGTCGGGGCGGCAGCCGCGGGACCCCGCGGGCTCGCTCAGTCGCGTCTCCTGGCTGAAGCGGCTCCTCAGTCCCGTGGAAGTTGCGTGCCCAGCTCCAGCCCGGCTCAGCCGGCGCCCGCCTCGGGGTGTCACTCACTCTCCGGGCCCCGCCTCGCTCCTCCCCGCGCCGCCACCGCCGCCGTCTCCTCCGCGCTGCCGGGCGGCTCTCAGGGCGCGCGACACTCCCGCGCGCTCCCCTGCGACTGCGGCGGCTCCCAACACCGAACCCTGCTCGCTCCCCGCGCCGCCGGCCGCCCGCCCGCGTGTCCGCTGTCGGCACAAGTCCAACTCACACACACCTCCGTGCGCGTGCGCACGCGATACAACTCTCCTTTCCTGACCTCCACCTCTTTTCCCGCCCCACGCTGCAGCGTGCCCGCGCGCTCCGTCCTCTCCCCTACTCTCGCTGCAGGGCGCGCGCTTGGTCTTGCGGCTCCATCTTTACAGGCGTCAGCAGGCGCATGCGCTTGTCGGCTGCGGTTGCTGTGCTTGCGACTGTTCGGCCACCACCTCCCCAGTATAGCGGGTAGAGTCCTTCTCTGTCTTTAGGTGCCTGCGCACGGCCTGTGTACAGCGCTTTGCCTAAATGATCAGTGGACGGGGAGGGGGCAGGCTGAGTCGGGGAAGAGAGAAATAGCAGAGGGTAAAGCATGCTGGAACCAGTAGAAACGCTCTGAAAGCGGCCGTGGCTCTCAGGCAGTGCAGGAGTCACCCCTAAGGAGGGGTCCTGCTGATGCTGCTTTGAAAGCCCCCGCGCGCAGCTAGCCTACATGCAGCAGCGGTGTTATTGTTGCTGCAGTCCGCTGTGGCCGGGCGGAGGCGTGTAGAGGGAGCGGCGCATGCGAGTGAAAGCGGGGCGGAGACAGACGCCTGTGAGCCAGCGGGGGACCCAGGGATAACAGTTTGCATGAGCAGAGGATCCCTCGAGACGCGGGTTGAGTGAGCTGCGGTGGGAGCGCTCGGGCACGTTCTACATCTGCAAAGCCAAAGTCATGTGGTGCGGGGGATCAAATGGGGTCCAGGCAGTTCCCTGGGCGCAGAACTGAGAGACTCGCCGCATCACCGCCACCCTGGTTACTAGCAGCATTGCTGGCTTGGCGGGGAAGAAACTACAAGGAAGAATCTGGGTCAGCCCTGGTGCAGGAGCAGTTCAAGCAGGGAGGTGATACTATTTTGTGTATGCAGTGCAGTTGTAGCCCTGGCAGTCCCCAGGATATTAGAGAGACTAGCTGGGTGAGGTAATATTAGTCTAAGAAAAGCTATTCCCTCATCCTGTGTCACTGATGTTCTATATCAAACAGATTGCAGGGCTCGCTGCATTTTTCACAGTAACTCTCTCCCAGGTGCTGATTGGCTGTTTGCGCTCATCCCCTCCATGTCGTTCTTTCCTTCCAGCCATTCTCAAACCTCCTTGCGCTGCTACCCCGTCTGACAACAAAAATTACTGCATGACCCCAAGAGGGGAGACCAGATGCTGCAGGCAGCATGTCGAAGCCCAAGGGCTTGCCTTCAGCTGCGGGGGGGGTGGATGGGTAACCTGACCCCTGCTACCTAGGTGTGAAGCCCTTGGGCTTTGGCTTCAGCCCTGGGCAGTGGGGCTCAGACTTCTGCTTCAGAGCTGGGTGGGTCCCAGAAAGTCTAATGCCACCCCTGGTGACCCATTAAAATAGGGTCTCAACTCACAGTTTTGAGAACTGATAGCTAATTCCTTCCCAGTAGAACCTCACTGAAAGGGGTATGGACAATTTTTTATTGGGCAGAAGGGGTTAGCATTAAAAGGAAAGAAAATAAGAGCGATTGCATATTGTCTGAATGAGTAGGTTTGTACCATGACTAACTTGTCCACTTTTTAAAAGTGAGATAAATGAGCTTCCATTCCAAACTCAGTGTTTTCTTTATTTATTAATGCAAACCATAGACATCCCCAACTTCTAGGTGTCTACACCAATAAGAATTGAATGACACTCCCCGCCCCCCAAAAAAGTAGGAATTAACATGACATTTTCTGTCACCACATAGTTCATGGTGGTTATGGGTTCATTCCTATCCCCTCTCCTTTTTCTACTTGTCTTGTCTACTTCTATTGTATATTCTTTGGGGCAGAGGCTGCCTCTTAGTTTATTTTTGTACAATGCCTAGCACAATGGGTCCTCTGTTCTTGGTTGATTGCTAAGCACTAGCACGGGTGAGCAAACTTTTTGGCCCGAGGGCCACATTGGGGTTGTGAAACTGTATGCAGGGCCAGGTAGGGAAGGCTGTACCTCCCCAAACAGCCTGGCTCCTGCCCCCTATCTGCCCTCTCCCACTTCCTGCCCCCTCACTACCGCTGACCCATCCAACCCCTCCTGTTCCTTGTCCTCTGACTGCCCCCTCCCAGGACCCCAACCTCTATCCAACCCCCTCTGCTCCCTGTCCCCAACTGCCCCAATGCCTATCCACACCCTGACAGGCCCCCTTGGAATCTCAAGCCTGTCCAACACACCACCCACCCATGTTCCCCATCCCCAGACTACCCTCTACTCCCACCCACCCCCTTGGAACTCCGCCCCTTATCCAACCCCCCTGCTCCCTGTCCCCAACTGCCCTGTCCCTATCCACACCCCCACCCCCTGAGGTGCCCCCTGGGACTCCGATGTCTATCCAACCCCCCTCACCCCCTGTTATCATGTAGGAGCAGGATTTTATAATTGTACTATGAGAATTAATGTATGATTTGATTTTATCCTGTCAGCTACCCTTTTTGAATATCAGAAAGGAATGACAGACCAGAACAATCCTTCTGACAGATTATGGTCAACCTTTTGTTTTAGGATAAGTTATAATGTCTACTGTGGTTTTCTATATGTATTACAAATTAGGCACTCTAGTTAAATATACATTTCTTTGTTTTAAGGTTTTAGTAAGTAAGAGACAGGATCTTGTATTGTATCTATGTTAAGGAGATTAGAGGAATGTTGAGGGCCTGAAGCCCCAGTGTGAATTGTTTTAGTTCTAAGATTTAGCAAGGCTTGATTTACAATGTATTCTGCTGAATATACAATACTGCTATCTCTATACCTTTGAAGGATTCTGTAAGAGATTGTTTGTGTGAAAGAGAAATGCATGCATTGGGAAAAGATAAGGTGTGAAAGCCATCACAAATGTCCAGATGGTCAAGGAGAAGTGGGAGACTTGGAAAGACCAGGAGACAATCCAAAAATGTCCATTGTATCCGATGCTAAACATGTTAGCAGCATTGATGACCTCAGAGGTAAGGCAGGCATTCGCAAAGGCAAGACAACAAATAGGAGATAACGATCGGAAGCCCAACAATAACCATCAAATGATGATAGCAGAGAACCCCAAGATTAACAACATTTAAGGACTAATGATTACAGGATGACATTGCAAAATGCATGGACTCAAATGGGAATTTACAACTATAAAGCAGCGGTGTTTTGCCATTGAACTCTGGGCTCAGTCCTGCAAAGCATCAGATTGCGACCGACAGAGCCCAGCTCCATATTCGTGCTCAATCTAACTGGCCATTATTGACTCGAGCTACAATAGACTGGTAATAATAAACCTCACCTGGCAGGAGTATATGTGCGTGTGTGTGAGACTGAAATGCATATGTTAACTGTTATATTTTCAATAAATGTGGCGTATTTGCCTTTTCCCTCTAAAAAGATCCCGTGTATTTTGTATAGCATAACACCCTGACTGCCCCCCGGAACCCCTTGCCCCTTATCCAACCCCCCACCCCTGCCTCCTTACCATGCTGTTCAGAGTAGCAAGAGCTCACAACCCCACTGCTCTGCTGGAGCCAGCCACGCAGCCCAGCAGGAGCAGCAGGCCAGAGCGCTGGCTGTGCACTGAGGCTGTGGGGGAGTGGGGACAGCAGGGGAGAAACCAGGTGCTAGCCTCTCCATCCGGGAGCTCCAGGGCCGGGCCGGCAGGCAGGACAGTCCCATTTGCTGGATGTGGCCTGTGAGCCATAGTTTACCCACCTCTGCGCTAGCATCATAAACACAAATATACAAATGAACTTACTCTATTTTTAAAGCTGATTGTAATTTTAAATTTGAAAAGACTGTGATCCCCCCATCATGATAGCTTTGCAGATTCATGTTCCCATATCCACATAGGTTTTAAATAGCGCCTAATTTGGGTGTTTGCTATCCTAGCTGTGGAGTTTATATTAGCTAAGATTAAGTAGGTTATAAAAACTTTTAGTGCAGTTTTTAAATTGCTTTTATTATAAATGGGCCTTGAGAGACTAATTGATAAGTGCATCTCATCAGTGGATAAAATAAATACACACACACAAGGAAAAGAAAAACAGCTCTTGAGCTAGGATATTCCTCAGTGTAAGACTTTGGAGTTCTGAAGTTCCATAATGCTACAAGAAATAAAGTAAGTAAAACTAGTACATTCCTTATTTTTTTCCAGATGTATTAAAAGATTAGCTGACTAGATTTTGCTTCATTTTCCAAAAATGCACTGCTGGGCTACCAGTACTTGTAGAATGTTTCAGTCCATCAGACAAATTTTTTGGAAAAAGCAGAGTTTGAAACTCAACTTCCATTATATTCTTACAGGAGCCAAGTGGTTTTCATGGCTGAAAGTATTAGCTTGCCTCCCAAGAGAAGCCTTCTATGTTCAGTGTGTTGAGTTCAAGGATTGTCATCTTTGAACTGGAATCTGCCTTTTGATATGCAAACATGCAGGGTAGCTTTTTTAGAAAACACTTGTCCCAAGCACCTGGGTTCAAGATCAAATTCTCAGTCAGTCTTTCTTTTGGACTGAAGGTATGGGTAAAGTACATTATTACAACACCAGGAGTTAAAAATCATTAGATAAACCACACTAACCCTACGAGGTGGATTTCCAACCTGAACTGCACACCAAACCTGTTCGTACTGCACACATTCCCATCCCATACAAGTGGGTTACAGAACCATAGCATGTAGTATCATGTCTTAAATGTGATTAATTTGAGCAAGAAGTGTTGTCAAGCTTAAAATGAACAACAGAATTGCCAGTATTAGGCCTAAAACTTCAGGAAGCTTTATAGAACGAGCTTTGTAAAATTAAGCTGCAACTTGTGGTCAAAAGACATCTACAACCAGACAACATTTTATGCTGACTTCTATATGGTATAATAGGACATGCCCCCACGTACGGCTTATTGAAATCACCTTTGAAACTTGTAGTTAAGAGACACTGCAGCCAAAAAACTGATTCCTACGTGGGTTTGATGGGCTAGACCTTTAGGCATAGGTCATCAAGATAACCCAAGAGCTTGGCTACACTGGAGAGTTGCAGCGCTGGTGATGGGTTTACAGCACTGCAACTTAGTAACTGTCCACACCTGCAAGGCATATCCAGCGCTGCAACTCCCTGGCTGCAGCGCTGGCTGTACACCTGGTCTGCTTGGGGTGTAACGATTCCAGTGCTGGTGATGCAGCGCTGCTCATCAAGTGTGGCCAGCAAAAGCGCTTTTATTGGCCTCCAGGGTATTAGGAGGTATCCCAGAATACCTTTTCAGTCACTCTGTTCATTGTTTCTCACTCCATTGCCCTGGGCTCAGGTGACCGGCCCTTTAAATGCCCCGAGAATTTTAAAAATCCCCTTCCTGTTTGATCAGCCAGGTGTGGAGTGCAATCAATCAATCAATCAATCAGTGACCATGCCTCCACGAGCCAAACGAGCTCCAGCATGGAGCACTGGCGAGCTGCTGGACCTCATCAGTGTTTTTGGTGAGGAAGCTGTACAGTCACAGCTGCACTTCAGCCGTAGGAATTACGATATCTATGGGCAGATATCAAAGTCCATGGTGGAAAGAGGCCATGAATGGGACGTGGTGCAGTGCAGGGTTAAAGAAAAGAAGCTGCGGAGCGCCTATTGCAAAGCCCGTGAGGGAAACCACCGCTCAGGTGCTGCCTCCACAACCTGCCGTTTTTACAAGGAGCTGGATGCGATACTTGGGGGTGACCCCACTGCCAATCCGAGGACCACGATGGACAGTTCAGAGCGGGGAGAGGAGGGGGAGGGAGAGTGGGGGGAGGAAACCGAGAATGAGGGTACTGGGGTGGGGGGGAGACACCCCGGAGTCCCAGGAGGCATGCAGCCAGGAGCTCTTCTCAAGCCAGGAGGAAGCTAGTCAGTCGCAGCAGCTGGAACTTGTTGGTGAAGAAGAAGCAGAGGAGCGGGTTCCCGGTAAGCAGCTTTTATTTTCAGGATGGAAATGTGTTGGGAGAGGAGGGGGAGGGGTTATGCCTAGATGTGGAATAGCCCATTGATATGGTCTATCACGTCTCGGTAATCGGCCTCTGTAATCTCTTCAAAAGTTTCAGCCAGAGCGTGGGCAATGCGCTTGCGCAAGTTTATAGGGAGAGCCACTGTGGTCCTTGTCCCAGTCAGGCTAACGTGTCTGGGCCACTGTGCCATGAGGGGTGGGGGGGACCATTGCATAGGGGCCAGGGCGGAATCCGCATTGCTGGAGAAGACCCTCCCGCTCTTCCCAGGTAACCCGCAGCAGCGAGATATCTGGCAGGATAAAATCCTGTGGAAAAGGTAGGGATAGTGTTCAGTGCAGGTCCCCCCCCGCAGCTCTCTGATTTCCCCAATGCACAGAAACCCCGGTGCAGCCCTGACCCAAGCAGTTGCCCTTCCGGGTGAGCCGCAGCAGCGAGATGGCTTCCAGGTGTAACGCCTGTGGCAAATGTAGGGGTAATGTTCAGTGCAGTTTCCCCCCAGCTGCTCTCTGCTTTCCCTAATGCACAGAAACCCCAGTGCAGCCCTGACTCAAGCAGTTGCCCTTCCCAGGTGAGCCGTGGCAGCGAGATGGCTTCCAGGAGTAACTTCTGTGGCAAATGTAGGGGTAGTGTTCACTGCAGTTTTCCCCCAGCTGCTCTCTGCCTTCCGCAATGCACAGAAACCACGGTGCAGCCCTGACCCAAGCAGTTGCTCTTCCCAGGTGAGCCGCGGCAGTGAGATAGCTTCATTAATCACTCATTCCCCATTACTCACCATGTCTTCGCTGCTGTGGCCTCTCTGTGCTATGTTTGCTATGTGTAAAGGATGCTACAAATGAGACTAAAAACTCCTTCACTGTGATTATAAACAATGCAGCCTCTGTAATAAATGTTTCTATTTCTGTTTTTTTTCTAAGTCTCCTTGAATAGTACCAGTAATCCACCATCCCTATCACAGACTGCTGAAAAGCTACAGAACCTGAGGAGGAAACCAAGAAAAGGCAAAGAAGATTTGGTGAAAGCAGTTATGAATCAGTCTGCCAGAGAGAGTAAGAGGCTGCAGGACTGAGCAGTGGAGGGAAACAGAAAGCAGGAGAAAGGAATTGGCTAAGAAGAAAAGCACAAAGCAGCTGATAAGCCTCCTGGCATGCCAAACGGAGTGTATGCAGTCACCCATAGCCATGCATGCTGCCCACCCCCATCCCAAAGCTCTCTCCCTTGTGCCCCAATGTCAGCTCAAAACCCCCTTCTCCAGCATCCAGGTTCTTACCACCACCAGCTACCCCCAACACCTGTATGTTCATCTACCAGCCCTGAGAACTATGACCCTTACCCTCTGCACTCAACCCCCATCACCATGCAGCATTTTCATCCTGAAGTGCAGCAGGCATTGCACAGCACTCCAGGCAGGACATATTCAAACCTCTGACTATACAGTTCACCACCCTACCCCCCTGTCCTTTTACTTACTGTCTTTTCAATAAATGATTTCTTGGCTTTTAAAACAGTTTTTATTATTTCAGAAAGTGAAAGATACTGTACCCCAAGGAAAAAACAGGCACTGCAAATCATTGTAACCACTGCTCTTCACTCCTGTGCAAGGCACCAAACATTACTGTTGGCTTTGAGCCTCAAATTGCTCCCTTAAGGCATCCCTAATCCTTGTAGCCCTGCTCTCTGGCTGTGCAAGTTCAGCATCCAGGCGTTGAACCTCGGAGGTCCATTCCTGACTGAATGTTTCACCCTTCCCTTCACAAATATTATGGAGGGTACAGCACGCGGATATAACCGCAGGGATGCTGCTTTCCCCCAAGTCTAGCTTCCCATAAAGACATCTCCAGCGTCCTTTTAAATGGCCGAAAGCACACTCCACAGTCATTCTGCACCGGCTCAGCCTGTAGTTGAACCGGTCCTTGCTCCTGTCAAGCTTCCCTATATACGGTTTCATGAGCCAAGGCATTAACGGGTAAGCGGGGTCTCCAAGGATCACAAAGGGCATTTCGATGTCCCCTACTGTGATCTTGCGGTCTGGGAAAAAAGCCCCGGCCTGCAGCTTCCTGAATAGGCCACTGTTCCGAAAGATGCGTGCATCATGCACCTTTCTGGGCCAGCCTGTGTAAATGTCAATGAAACGCCCCCGGTGATCCACAAGCGCCTGGAGAACCATAGAGAAATACCCCTTCCGATTAACATACTCGGATGCCAGGTGGGGTGGTGCCAGAATAGGAATATGTGTCCCATCTATCGTCCCTCCACAGTTAGGGAAACGCATTTGTGCAAAGCCATCCAGAATGTCCTGCATGTTTCCCAGAGTCACGGTTCTTCTTAGCAGGATGCAGTTAATGGCCCTGCAAACTTGCCTCAATACTATTCCAACAGTCGACTTTCCCACTCCAAACTGGTTCGCCACCGATCAGTAGCTGTCTGGAGTTGCCAACTTCCAGATTGCAATAGCCACCCACTGCTCCACTGACAGGGCAGCTCTCAGTCTCGTGTCCTAGGGCCGCAGGGTGGGGGCGAGCTCAGCACACAGTCCCATGAAAGTGGCTTTTCTCATCCTAAAGTTCTGCAGCCACTGCTCGTCATCCCAGACTTGCAGGAAGATGTGATCCCACCACTCAGTGCTTGTTTCCCGAGTCCAAAGGCGGCGTTCCACAGTGCTGAGCATGTCCGTTACTGCCACAAGCAATTTATTGTCATGCACGTCAGGTGAATCAATATCATCCTCACTGTCACTTTGGAGCTGAAGGAACAGCTCAACTGCCAAACGTGATGTGCTGGCGACATTCATCAGCAAAGTCCTCAGCAGCTCGGGCTATTTCCCACAGAAATCGCACTGCAGACTCACAATGGCGCCAAACTGCTGGGATGTGAAGCGATGCACCACAGGGCGTTGGGACAGGAAGTGGAATGACCCGCACCCTTCTGTCCCCTTCCCACAACCCACGGCGCCAAAATGGGACGAGGTGCTCTGTGGGATAGCCGCCCACAATGCACCACTCCCAACAGCGCTGCAAATGCTGCAAATGTGGCCACACTGCAGCGCTGGTAGCTGTCAGTGTGGCCACACTGCAGCACTGTCCCTACACAGGTGTACGAAGACAGCTGTAACTCCCAGCGCTGCACATCTCCAAGTGTAGCCATACCCTTACCCACAATCAAGCCAATAGCCCATTTAGAGGTAAGTTGTCTAGAAAACTAAGGAAAAACACAGTCGAGACAGTGGGCTATATAGAAGTAAGCTATCTCCTTGAGCATAATTTATAAACTAAAACAATAATTGGCTACACGAAAATAAGTAAGCATGAATTATATAGCCAAAGCGACGTCACTAAATTTGGCCTAACCTGATTGGTTCACCTGCTTCAAAACACATCGGGCAGATGAGATTAAATGTGTAGAACCTCAGGGGTGTATGTGTGTGTGTGTCTTGGTCTAAGAAGTTATTCTCTTTGATTGGTCTGACCCGCACTCCCTGAACCAAAGAAACCTGAACTGCACCGATTATCTGCACCTGGCCAATGCAAAGATCAGTCGACTAGAAGATAACATATTCTCAGTAGGGTAAGGTTTTAAAAGAAAAAGTCTGGTTGCATGCAAAATAAGGTAATGGAGTAAAGAAGTCTGAGTTGTTCGAGCTGTTTTGATCTCAAGTTGTACTGACACTATAGTATTAAAAAATGATAGTGTCGGGATAATTAAATCTCAGATTATATTAGTGCTGCAGTATTACAAATAGTAGTAGAAGTTTAATACTAGTGTTACATTGTTTAGAAATAGTAGAAAGTTGTTAATCAATTTATAGTATCTTTGTACTTATAATTATTAAGGGCAGGAATAAAACTAGTAAGGTTAATAGTTAATAAGTAATAATAGCTTTGCATGTACTCGTGCCTGTCATCAGTAAAAAACTGGCAATGTTAAAAACATGCTTTTATAGTGATAAGTAGCTAATGCATAACATTACCTGTACTTGTGCTTGTTTGCAATATAATTTGTCACTTATATTAATCCTTATTCAATGCTGGTCTTTAATTTTTCTTTTCCTATTCTGTCTGTGTTGCATTTATAGCTGCAAGTAATTAAAGGCCTATCTTGAGGAATAATCAGTAGTTTTAATTTCTTTATATGGACACCACTTAACCTCATTACATCTGTGTTGGGTGGTGGGAAATAGCAATCACCCAGAGCCCCATTTGGGCCTTGATGTGTGTCCCCCTCTTCCTATATCTCCACACTAAAAAAGGCAGAAAACATAGAAATAATGTACCTGCGCAGCTAAGGAGTGGTGTGTGACTTGCAGCTTCCCTGTCAGAAAGTCATTTTTCTGCAGGGAAGCAAGTAAATCTGTGGGGGACATGAATTCTGCACACGTGCAGAATTCCCCCAGGACTAAACACCCCAACATCTCCAAGCTCATCATCAGAAGCAAGCTCCCCCCAGAACAGGACATACTGACTCAGAATGGCACCAGCCCTGTCAGAGAAACAGATGCGAAATTGTAGATGCATCTCCAATACTACGATGATTAGGGCTAAGATTTTGTCAGATATTTTTAGTTAAAGTTGTGGACAGGTCAAAGGCAATAAACAAAAATTCACAGAACCCCATGACCTGTCCTTGACTTTTACTGAAAATATCCCTGGCAAAATGGGGAGAGACGAGGGACCCACCCTCGCCTGTGGCGGCGGGGCAGCTGCTAGGGTCCTCCTGCTGCCCAGTGGCTGTGAACTGTGCGGGGGCTGACAGCTCCCGTCCCACTGCCCCAGGGCTGAAGTGAAAAATGTCAGAGGTCTCTGGAAGTCATGGATTCCATGACTTCCATGACTATCATAGCCTTAATGATGATCAATACCTCCCACAATATATTTTTCAGGATCCATGGATCCTACACGTGCCTGTCACAACATGAAGTGTACCTCAGTTGAGGCATTTTATGCCCCAATAATAACTATGTGAAACAAGGCAATCACTATGCTTTCAAATGTACTCATACCTAATAATGATAAGACAAAAATACCATATCACCTGTGATGAATACTTATCACAAAAGGGGCACTTCATATCTGACTTCTCAGTCCTCATCTTCAAAGAAAGCCTGAACAACACCTTAAAAAGATGAGACTGGGAGATTAAATTCATAACTTTGCTAGACATTACAAAATCATGGACTCAATAAAGACACTGAATGTATGGGTTATTACAACAACCTGTAACCTACTAACCCTCCTTTGTCCTAGAACTGCAGAGGTGTTAACTGCTCACTTCCCCATGAATGGTCTCTTGCAACATGAGTTAACTCCTTATGCTAAACAATCTGTTCCACCTTGTATTTAGCTATGACACTCTGGGCTTGGCTACACTCACACTTTACAGCGCTGCAACTGGGGTGTGAAAAAACACCCCCCTGAGCACTGCAAGATACAGCGCTGTAAAGCGTCAGTGTAATCAGGGCAGCAGCGCTGGGAGCGCGGCTCCCAGTGCTGCACGCTACACCCATAAGGGATGTGGTTTACATGCAGCGCTGGGAGAGCTCTCTCCCAGCACTGCCGCTCTGACTACACTCACACTTCAAAGCGCTGCCGCGGCAGCGCTTTGAAATTCCAAATGTAGCCATACCCTCTGAGTGCCTTTCCTAGATCTGAAGAGCTCTGTGTAATGGTGAAAAAGACAAGCTTTCAACAAAATAAATTGGTCCAATAAAAGATTTTACCTCACTCACCTTGTCTCTTGAACTGAAACTCATATTACAGATGTTTTGACATTTTTTAACATGAATTCTTGCTTGTGAAATGGTCAAAAATTGAAACTTGTAGTCTGATATTTTTCCTCTGCTGCATTAATTAAATACATTTAATTTAAATATTTGGGGACAGATTAATATCTGGTATAACTCCCCTGTTTTCAGTGGATTACTTCATGCATGAATTTGGCCCTTGGTGTCAAACATTTTCAGACATGTACACAATTATAATGATACAAACTTGGTTTTGAGGTACCTTTAATGATTTGCTTTTCTGATTTTTCATATACACATGAGAGATTCTTTTTACAGTGGTTCAGGAAACAAAATTCTGGGTAAAGAAATCAATATACATTTGCTACAGACAAGTACATAGAACAAAAAGAAAACAATGTCAAATGTCTACTTGTTTATAAATACACTTTGTTCTATCATGTCAATATTTACATATTCATTGTTCAATGTAAATATTGCTGTGCCTCACTTTGTTTACTGTGAGAAAAAGGTTTGCAGAGTTTGTCAAGACCATGATTATTTCTGGCCTGTACATATGCACACTGTTTTAGACACTGATTCATTATGAATTGCTATTCTTAAGTTTTATAACCAATCCAAAAATATTTCCTTTACAAAAATGGGATGTCTTTGCTTCCTGTGCAACTCTTCCATAATGCTGGGTGGAAATGCGTATTGTCAGCAACAAAATATTGCTACTGAATTTTCAAACATTAAACTTAAATCCTCTAAACTTTTTATTACAACATTTTTATTGAGTTCTACAAACTTTTTAAATATAGGTACTATATTTAAATTACTATAATTAGTAATTACACTTTATAGTCTAATGCCTCTATTCCAACAGATCTAAGCCCTGCAAAAAGATCCAAAATTCTACAGACAGCTTGTTATGCTTATAAGAAGCACACAGGATCTTTTTCAGGGGAAGATACAACAGTTAGCATATGCATTCACACACACGCACACACCAATCTCATAGTTAACCAATCCAGAATCTGGATCAATCTAGTGGCCAGCTAGGTTGATCACAGGTATGGCGGAGCCGTGTTCTCTTGGTCGTGACATGATGCTCCAGGGAAGTCTTAGCAGGATGAACCCAAAGTTTCATGGCAAGACACCCAGTTTATATAGTGATTTTCCTTCACTGGGATCAATGAGTTTTGCACCGTCGTGCTGTAATCAATTGTTGTTTGATGAATGCTTGTTTTCTTGAATTATTTTTCTCATCCTTTATCATCCTTTATCTTGTTCTTTCATCAAGTCTCATACTGTTTTGATCACAGCTATCTTGTCCCCATTGATAGATGCCTGTCTCATCTTTAGAGTCGTCAATCTGTCCTCCTCTGACATTTCAATAGGGGGGTGTTGCAGCCTCCTGGTGCCTCCCCACTCCATACTTCAAGCCGGCTCTGTGTCCTGCAGCCAGTTCGCTTCTGGACCGCACCCAGGGACCAACTGTACACGCTTGCTGTCAAAAGATGGGGTACCAGCATGAATTCCTCTAAGCTTAATTACCAGCTTAGAACCTGTAGCGCTGCCACCAACCAGAAATTACAGTGCCTGGTACACTCTGGTCCTCCCAAAACCTTGTCCGGGGACCCCCAAGACCCAGTCCCTCTGGATCTTAACAAAAGGAAAGTAAAGCCTTTCCCTCACCGTTGCCTCTCCCAGACTTCCCCTCCCTGGGTTACCCTGGAAGATCACTGTGATTCAAACTCCTTGAATCTTAAAACAGAGAGGAAAATTCACCTTCCCGCCTCCTTCTCTCTCCCCCTCCCAGACTCTCCCTGAGAGAGAAAGTAATCCTAACACAGAGAGAAAATTAATCTCTCTCTCCCCCTTCCCTCCTTTCTCCCCACCAATCCCTGGTGGATCCAGACCCCGTCCTCTGGGGTCTCACCAGAATAAAAAAAACAATCAGGTTCTTAAACAAGAAAAGCTTTTAATTAAAGAGGAAAAAACAGTAAAAATTATCTTTATAAATTTAAGATGGAATATGTTACAGGGTCTTTCAGCTATAGACACTGGGAATACCCTCCCAGCCTAAGTATACAAGTATAAATTAAATCCTTTCAGCAAATACAAATTGAACTCTTTCCAGCCAAATACACATTTGAACTCCTCTCAGCCAAGTACACATTTGCAAATAAAGAAAACAAACATAGGCTTAACTCGCTTTATCTACCTAGTACTCACTATTCTGAACTTATAAAAGCCTGTATCGGAGAGATTGGAGAGAAACCCGGTTGCACGTCTGGTCCCTCTGAGCCCCCAGAGTGAACAACAACCAAAAACTAACAGCACACACAAAAACTTCCCTCCCTCAAGATTTGAAAGTATCCTGTCCCCTGATTGGTCCTCTGGTCAGGTGACAGCCAGGCTCACTGAACTTAACCCTTTACAGGCAAAAGAGACATGAAGTACTCCTGTTCTATTAACCCTTGACGATCTGTTTATGACACTTGTGCTCCACATGTTGCATTTCCTCACCCTCGTGTCCTGTCCCAACACCAAATGGCAGGACTATTTACCGCCTGGTTCAGTGATGGCCTTCACACTTATCTCTTAACACCCATTCCTCATTCACACACAAAACAGAATTAATTTACACAGAACATCAAATTCCAATGCAGAAGCCTTCATTCTAAATTATACAACATACAAACATAAAATACTACTACTACAATCTGAGGGATGGAAGGCAGGAGCCAGTCAGTAGTCACTATGAAGCATAGCATTAGGGGAAGTTAAAAATGTCACCAAGGACTCCAGCAAAACCCCTATGCTTGCAAAAAGTATCATGGAATCTTAAACATCTATATCAGTGGTTCTCAAACTTTTTTCCTCCACGGACTGCTTGAAAATTGCTGAGGGTGTCTGCAGACCACTTAATGATCTTTCCAAATGTTGTTTGTACCATTAGCTAACTACTGTAAAGCACTTTGGAGCCGGGAAAAGTTGCCTCTTTCTCTGGCTGCTGTAGCCATGCACATTCCAAATTCCCCCCACCCCCTCTTCTCACCCCACTGCCCCCTCCTACCTACCCTCTAGTCCTCTCCAAGGTCACCACCTCACCTTACATGTGCATCTTCTCCAAGGTCCAGGCACCTAATTAGTGGAGCTACTCCTACGCAGCTCCATTAATTAGGTGGGTGGTCCTTCATTGTCTTGTGTGCGGCCACCCAGGCGCACACCTTAGAGAGAACTATTTGCGGATCACCTGAATGGAGCTTGTGGACCACCCACAGTTTGAAAACCTCTGATGTATACAAAACATTCAGGATGTTAGTTTTTAAAGTCTTGCATATCTCATTTACATGTGATGACTTACAAAGTGATATGGGATTATATATTCTTAATTATGTATCTGCTGTTTTCTGAAACCAGTCAGTGTGCATTGGCATGCATGATACTGATACTTATGCAGTTTTTGAAATGGTGTAGAGAGATTTATCCAACACGACCAAGTCTCCCCATTGCTGAGAAATAAGAGTGGCAGGGGAAGAGAGTGTGTAATTAGTTTTGTGGGCCAATACCATCGCTTTACTTGCAAATCAAACATTGTACAGGGGCCAGTTTCTGCAACCCTTGCTCACCTGAGCAATCTTTATTGTTTGAAAAAGGATTACTCAGGTGAGCATGGGTTGCAGGATCAGTCCCAAATAGAGGAAAAAAGGTTTTTGCTCTAATTCTATTGTTGAAGCAATATATATAATAAATTTAACATGATTTTGCTTTAAGCTTCGTGTGCATTAACATCTTGCAATGACTTTAAGGTGACAGTGAATTCTTTGGGACTTAGATAACTTTACTATTCTTTTCCTTGGCACTTTCAACCAAGGAAGCCGCTCAGACAACAGGTACTGAGCCCTTCTTTAATTTATCTGACTGCATGAGAGCTCCCTCTACTGGCTACTGTGACTGTACAACTTTACAGTCTGTACAGCAAAATGGGGGCAGAATTATTACTGGTGTTGATGTTGTAGGAACAGGATTTTATAATGTCCCATAAGAATTAATGTATGATTTGATTTCATCCTGTCAGCCACTCTTTTTAAATAGCAGAAAGGAATAACAGACCAGAACATCCTTCTGACTGATTGTGGTCACCCTTTACTTTTAGGATAAGTTATAATGTCTATTATGGTTTCCTATAAGTATTACAAATTAGGCACGCTAGTTAAATATACATTTCTTTGTTTTAAGGTTTTAGTAAGTAAGAGACAGGATCTTGTATTATATCTATGTTAAGGTTAGAAGAATGTTGAGGTCCTGAAGCCCCAATGTGAATTGTTTTAGTTATAAGATTTAGCAAGGCTTGATTTACAAAGTATTCTGCTGAATATACAATACTGCTATCTCTGTACCTTTGAAGGTTTCTGTAAGAGACTGTTTGTGAGAATGAGGAATGCATGCATTGAGAAAAGATAAGGTGTGAAAGCCATCACAAATGTCCAGATGGTCAAGAAAAAGTGAGACACTTGGAAAAACCAGGAGATAATCCGAAAATATCCATTGTATCCAATGCTTAACATGTTAGCAGCATTGATGACCTCAGAGGTGAGGCAGGCACCCATGAAGGCGAGACAACAAATAGAAGATAACGATGGGAAGCCTGTCAATAACCATCAAATGATAACACCATTTAAGGACTAATGATTACAGGATGACATTGCAAAATGCATGGACTCAAATGGGAATTTACAATTATAAAACTGGGGTGTTTTGCCATGGAACTGTGGGTTCAGTCCTGCAAAGCCTCAGAGCATTGGATCGCGACCTACAAGAGCCCAGCTCCATACTCGTGCTCGATCTAACTGGCCATTAGATTGATTCGGGCTACAACAGACTGGTACCTATAAACATCAACTGTCAGGTCTGTGTGTGTGTGTGTGTGTAACTAAAAAGCATATGCTAACTGTTGTATTTTCAATAAATGCTGCATATTTGCCCTTTCCTATAAAAGATCCCATGTGCTTTGTATATCATAACAATGTGGGAGAATGAATGAACCCAGTCAGAGTTTACAGGGTTGGCATTTAAAAGAAAAATAAACTTTTTGCTCGTAAATGCCTCATTTGACATGGAAACAGCCAATAAATATGGAATCCACATTTAATGAGGTTTCACAAAAGTGCAGTTAATTAGTCTCGTAACTGGAATTTAGTCAACAACCCTGTGCACACGGTTGTATTATTTAATACAAATATTGCATTAGTCTCTAGAGGTCAACTAGATCATGGACCCATTTTACTAGGTGCACCACAAACATAGTAAATGAAACATCTCTTCCCTAAAGAGCTTAAGCAGCAAAGAATCATGTGGCACCTTATAGACTAACAGACATCTTGGAGCGTGAGCTTTTGTGGGTGAATACCCACTTCGTCGAATCTAGTATCCAGCTCATACTTTCAGCTAGGTTGGCTCTGCAGAACAAATAAGAGCTAATTGCAGTAAAAACCTATTTTGTCATGGACATGTGATAGGGCCTTCGGTGGCCAGGCAGCCTAGCGGCTAGATCATTGGTTAGGGACTGGAGGTGGGGGGGGAGGACCTGCGCTCCTTTTCCTCATAGTTCTGGGCCACTCACACCCTTAGAGAGGGGAGATGGATCTTGCTCCCAACTGTGAGGGAGGGAGGGGGCCCGGCTCAGAATCTGTTGTCTGAACTGCTCCCTATGTAAGTCCTTTAGTTTGGGGCATGGTCCTTCTAGTCCAGTTTCCCCACAGTTGGGGCTTGGCAGGGGAAAACGCTTGCTTGCTTGCTTGCTTCCAGTGACTGCATTGGCAGAAGGTTGCATCTGTGCCTTCAGATAGCCACACAGAGAGCTCCTACGTCTTCACCAGTCAGCCCCTGACTGAGCTAGGCTCTTTTCTTTTCTCCTCCTTCCAGGCCTGGCATTGGCTGCAGGTGGGGCAGGGCTAGCTGAACCCACAGATTTTCTTTAACCTCTACTGTGCCTGTCAGCCATCTCTCTGTTCCCTCACACATAAGCAGGTACAACAGAATACAGACAAGGGACAGATCTGCAGAGTAAGAAGGTGCTAATTTTAGTCACTTTTCAGAAGAAAACTGCACTTTAAAATTCAGTTACATTAAACTTGAGTGAAACTGACTTCACCCATGCAACCTCACTTTGAGTGGGAGAAGTGTAGATTGGATGGGGAAGTGAGACTCACTCCCACATCCTGGCCAGCAGTGTGATGCCACAGTGCCAGTGGACTGATGTAGCAACTATAACTCTTGGGAGCCCTTTGTGGAATACAGTGGGGCCATTAGGATTTACCTGAATACAAATCCCATGGCTCACCGCTGGCCAACACATATTGCTATACTTCCCTCTACTTGATGTCAGGTAGTGCAGAGACAGTTTTTGCAGCTGGAGGAGAAGCACAGGCTCTTAGCCCTCAGGTTCAATCCACAAAGGTAGTTAGGCACATATGTCCCGTTTTTAAGCATCACTGCAATCCACAAAACTGCTTGGCAGCTACCTAAACCTGTAAGCACTTAAACTCACTCAGTGCCTAAGTTTTACTGCCTCCTCTGGGCATGCACACTACTGCCTCCC
Organism: Gopherus evgoodei; assembly: GCF_007399415.2. Classification (NCBI taxonomy): domain Eukaryota; kingdom Metazoa; phylum Chordata; order Testudines; family Testudinidae; genus Gopherus; species Gopherus evgoodei. The sequence goes on from NC_044323.1 coordinate 85,587,873, forward strand.
TCCTGCCTAAGCCCAAGAGCAATTTGAAACCAAGGAAGACAGGTGTTTGGACACCTAAGTCATGTGAGGGGCCTGATCTGGTAGGTAGCAGGTCAGGCGCCTTGGGCAAGTTCACACAAAACAGCCTGGGGCAAGGGACCCTTACTTATAACCTTTAGCCAATGGATAGGGTACTCACCAAGCATGTGGGAGACCCTCAGTTCAAGTTCTCCCTTCTCTTAAGGGGAACAAGGGATTTGAAGAGAGAATAGCTACCCCACATGTGAATGCACTAACTCAGGGGTAAGCAACTTATGGCATGGGTGCGGAAGGTGGCACATGAACTGATTTTCAGTGGCACTCACGCTGCCCGGGTGCTGGCCACTAGTCAGGGGGCGCTCTGCATTTTAATTTAGTTTTAAATGAAGCTTCTTAAACATTTAAAAAACCTTATTTACTTTACATACAAAAATAGTTTAGTTATATATTATAGACTTATAGAAAGAGACCTTCTAAAAATGTTTAAATGTATTACTGGCACACGAAACCTTAAATTAGAGTGAATAAATGAAGACTTGGCATACCACTTCCAAAAGGTTGCCAACCCCTGCACTAACTACTAAGCTATAGAGTCATTCTAATTCTTTCTCTGGCCCATTTAATATTTAATTATTAAATTAAAGTGAAACAAGTTCAACAGGAGACATTGAGGGAGATTGATATCAGTCTAGTGATCAGGGCACTGCCTGAATGGTGACAAAGCTTTTGCCCTCTTAGGACAAGCAAGTACTATATCCTTTAGGCTAGATGTTACAAAGGAGGACCTCCCTCCCTCCATATTGGGCTATTTTGTTTCAGGTCCTGCCCACAACTTAGGCAGCCAAATGCATATCTTCCCCCAGTTAATGGATTGCAAACAGAAATAAGAGCTTCCCTCCAGCCAGACTTAGGGACCTATCTCTAAGAGAGGGGCGTGGCTTAGCACCCCCCCCCTCAGGGCAGCATCGCCTATTGGCTAGTTTAGGCAGCCCCCTGCCTAGTATGTTGGCTTTGTGGATATTAGATAGACAAGGTAGGTGAGGTAATATCTTTTATTGGACCAACTTCTGTTGATGAGAGAGATAGTTTCAAATTTTGTGGGTCACAATCTAAGATGCATATATTTCCCCACTCAGTGTATAGAAGCCTAGGCATCTAACTCAAGTTTTGTGGATCAGAGTGTTGTTCTTGTGATCTTCTAGGTCAGGGATGGGCAAACTTTGTGGCCTATGGGCCACATCTGTGTATGAAAATTGTATGGTGCGCCATGAATACTTATGAAATTGGGGTTGGGGTGAGAAATTAGAAGTTCAAGGTGCAGGAGGAGGATCAGGGCTGGGGAAGGGGGTTGAGGCGCTGGGGAGAGGGGATGAGGGCTCCAGCTGTGGGTGCGGGCTGTGGGGTGGGGCCAGGAATGAGGAGTTTGGGATGCAGGAGGGTGCTCTGGGCTGGGATTGAGGGGTTCAGAGGGCAGGAAGGGGATCAGGGTTGGGGTACGAAGGGGAAGAACTCTGGCTGGGGGGTGCAGACTCTAGGGTGGGGCCAGGAATGGGGAGTTTGGAGTGCAGGAGGAGGATCAGTGCTGGAGCAGGGGGTTGGGGCCTAGGAGGGGCTCAGGGGTGCAGGGTCTGGGCGGCGCTTACTTCAAGCAGCTCCGGGTAGCAGCGACAAGTCCCTTCTTCAGCTCCTATGTGAAGGCGCAGACAAGTGGTTCTGCACACTGCCCTGACCTCAGGCTCTGCCCTACGGCTCCCATTGGCTGCGGTTTCTAGCCAATGGGAGCTTCAGGGGCAGCCCTTGGGGCAAGGGACCAGCACATGGAGCTCCCTGGCTGCCTCTATGCGTGGGAGTGGGAGGAGGGACATGCCACTGCTACTGGGAGCTGTGCAGAGCCATAGCACGTGCAGAGCAGGGCAAGCCCCCGACCCTGCATCCCAGCTGAAGCGCCAGAGCGGGGCAAGTCCCAGACCCTGCTCCTGGGTGGGAGCTCAAGGGCCAGATTAAAACAGCTGATGGGTCGGACGCAGCCCACTGACCGTAATTTGCCCACCCCTGTTCTAGGTCACTAAGAGTTAAAGACTCAAATGCTCAGTGTCACACTGCCTAAGTCCCTTTGTGGGTCAGGGCCCAAGGAGTTAAATTTAAGTGATTGTACAGCGTCTATGCTGAGTCTCTGCTACAAGGTGAATTTTAAACATTAGGAATAAAAGTTAAAACATAAGATATTGTGTATTGCTGTAAATGCTAAATAAATAAATAAAGACCCCAAAGTTTAGTGTAACATTCAGGGCCATTCCTCCTCACTTCTCTCCCCTCTCCCTCAGCGCCTCCTGACGCCACGAAATATCTGATCTGCGGCAGGCAGTAGGTGCTGAGAGGGAATGGGAGGTGCTGATCAGTGGGGCCCTCTGGCAGGCAGGAGGCACTGAGGAGTGGGGGAGGTTCTAATAGGGGGGCGCCTCCTCGCCCCCGCACCCGCCTGCTGCTTGCCTCCCTGTTTTCCTCCTCATCCGCTCGCCTGCCTGCCTCCCGCCTCACCACCCTGCCTGCCTCCTTACGATTTAATTGCGGCACAGGGGGCCCCCAAAGCATGAGGCCCAGGACTGTCGCCCCGATTCGCCATGCTCAAGGGACAGCTCTGGTAACATTAATAACACAGTTAACATTTTAAGATCAGGAAAAGGTTATAATGGAAGACCATGGGATTGCTGTTTGCATGTATTTTGTTGGTTCCAAGATTTTTTTTTTTGTAAATTATATGTACTTCAATGTATGGTGTTTGTTTTAGGCTTTATATTGGCTGGTTTTTTAATAGTAAAATTTTTAAATAGTTAGTCAAATAGAATCATTTGAATCAACCACAATGGGCCCATATCTAAGGCTACGATTATGTCACGGAGGTCACGGAATCCGTGACTTCCATTGACTTCCATGACATTTTCTGCCCTGGGGGCTGGAGCTCCCTGCCAGCCACCCCCCACCAGCTCACAGCTCCCACCCTGGTGGAGGGACAGCAGCTGCCCAGCCAAGGGGGACAGCAGGGGTACCCCCACAGCTGCCCAGCTGCAGTAGGGGGACTCCCTGCAGCTGCCCAGCCGTGGCAGGCGGAGGGGGGAACCCTGCAGCTCCCAGCCATGGCGAGTGGCGAGGCACCCCCCTCAGTGCCCAGCCACCCTGGGTGTGAGGGGACCCCACAGCAACCGAGCCCTGATGGGCAGGGAGATCCCAGAGCTGCAACTTACCGCAGTGGTGGGGGACCCAGGAGCCCCAACAGCAGTGAGTGATGAATGCACCTTCACATTTTGTCAGGGATATTTTTAGTGAAAGTCAGGGAAAAGGTCATGAGCTTCCATGAATTATTGTTTATTGCCCATGACCTGTCCATGACTTTTACTAAAAATATACGTGACAAAAACTTAGCCCATACCTAATCCCTGAATCCAAGCAACTCAAATTCTGTGCTTTCTTATAATTAGGTCTAGATCCAAATTTTCTGGGCTTAAATTTCAATATGCTATGCTGCATTTTTTTTTAAAGAAAACTCAGAAGAGGTAGGCAAAGATGTTGATGTGGAATATTTTTGGCTACAGATGTGCAAACCTGATATTTCTCAAATTAAGGACTAATTAAGATACTTGAAGCTTAAGTATATATATATACTTTATGGATGCAGCTAGAGATCCATTTTGATAGTCTGTGTGTGGATATAGCGGAGCCTTTGAAAAGTTAGGTTGTGGAAATGAAAAGCCTTGAGGATTTTCAGAAAGGCTTAGATCTGTCCAGATGGAATGTTATTGTGCATCTGACATCTAGAGTATGTAGAACAGTCTCTTCTGTGTTCCTGTGAGGTTTTGGATAAAATGTAAAAAGGTGGGTCAGTTGATTTAGATGAAAGGAAGATGATATTTTGGGTAGGAATTTTGGGTACAGTCTCAAGGTGACCTTGTCCCTAAAAAATACGGTGTATGGGGAATGAGCCTTGACAACCCCTATCTCTCTTACTTACCGGGCGGAAGTGATTGCAACTTCATTGATAGATGAAGTAGGGAACCGGGTTTGGATAGCCAACTGGTAAGGCATTTGAGCACCAGATTTAGGTCCCATGTCGGGGAAGGATGGCATAATTCCAGATAAACATTCTATATACTGGAGAGAAAGTTTTTGGTGGTTGGATATATGAATACTATTACTCCATTGATCGTATGATGGAAGGCGGTAATGGCCGCGAGGTGTACTTTAATGGAACTTGTTGACAGTCCCAAGTTCTTTAACTCCAGTATGTATTCCAACACTAACGGGAGTGCTGCCGAAACTGTGGCCATTGGTTTGCTCTGACACCATAAGAAGAACCTTTTCCATTTTTGGAGGTAAATCTTACATGCGGTTGATCACCTGCTGTTTAGTAGCATGTGTTTAACCTATTCCGAGCAAGCTAACTTGTCATGATGGAACCAGGTAGGAGCCATGCCTTCAGGTGAAGTTTCTCCAGATTCACGTAGAGAATCTGACTTTCGGCCTGTGAGAGAAGATCCGTCCAAAGCGGGAGAGTTTGTGGAGGCCATACAGCAATGTGTATCAGGTAAGGGTACCAGGTCTATCTGGGGCACATCGGAGCTATCAGTATGAACTTGGCTTTGTCAACACATATCTTGTGTATCACCCATGAGAGCAGCAGTATTGGTTGGAATGTATAAGAGTGATGTATCTCATGTGATTAGGAAGGCATCCCCCAGTGATCAAGGTCTCAGTCCTGCTCTTGAGCAAAAAAGTAGGCATTTGTGATTTCATGATGTCGCAAATAAGTTGATGGGAGAAAATCCCCATTGTTGGAATATGGATTGTAAGACTCTGCTGTTCAGTTCCCATTCATGGCCCTGTGAAAATTGTCTGCTCAGTGTGCCCACCATCGTGTTCTGGCAACAGGGGAGGTAAGAACCTGAGACATTTATATTGTGGTTTATGCAGCAGTTCCACAGCCTCATGGCCTTGATGCATAAGGAGTGAGAGTGGGCTTCTCCACGTCGATGTATACAGAACATGCAGGCGATGTTGTTGGTCATCACATGTACGGTTTCATTCTTTATCAGTGGGAGGAAGTGAAGACAGGTCTTGCGAATTGCACATAATTCTAGGAGGTTGATGTGTAATTGAGTCTCTGTAGAAGACCATCTCCCTTGGATCATATACTGATTCAGGTGGGTGCCCCAGCCACTCAACGAGGCATCTATTGTGATCATTATGGATGGTGGGTCCTGGTGAAAACGGACCCCCATGCATACATTCTCCCATGGGCGGTGGGTGAAGCTTTCCCTTTACCCTGCCTCTTCTGGCTGAGGCCCCACCTCTTCCAGCCAAAGCCCTACCCCTTCATGGCCTCCAGCCATGATGGTCTGCGTATTACTATGGCTGTCGCTGTTTTTCTAGCCACCATGTCTGCCACATCAAGGCTCACTTGTAGTGCCATTTTGGCGACCAGCTGTCCTTCAGATTATATGACTTTGCACTGTGCACTCCTCTCCTCTGAAGGTCATTAATACATTAATTCAGTTTGCCATAATTATCATAGTCATATTTGGCTAGAATCGCGCTGTAGTTTGGAACTCAGAATTATAGGCTCACGAAAGAACAGACCTTTCATCTGAAGAGGTTGAGTCTTTTACACTCTTTGTCCTGTGGAGTGGATCTATACTGTGGTTGTTTGCTGCATATGTTTATAGCCTCTACTACTAGGGAGTTGGGTGGGGAGTGAGAAAAAAGGAAGACCATACCTTTGGTGGGCATGTAATAGTTCTTGTCTGCCTTCTTACATGTTGGTGGGGTAGTAGCTGGTGTTTGCCAAGCAGTCTCTGCTGGATCCATGATGGCATTATTTTTGGGCAGCCCTATTTTAGAAGTTGATGATGTTTGGAGAATGTGGAGGAGTTTGTGCAGGGTTTCATGCATCTCCTTGAGTGGAATATCCTGACCCTGTGCTATCCTTTTAAACAGTTGTCCGTGGTGGGAGGTGGGGGAATTATGGCTTCATCCAGAGACGATGAAGACTTATGTGCAAGTGATGTTATGTCCTGTTTGGTGCCCTCTTCCCTCTCATTCCCTGTTTCCCCCTGGGCTTCAGAGGTCTCCAGTATGGAGGATGGTGGTAGTGATTTCATCTCTGGGTGGGGTTGAAGGTCTATTGTAATGAGCCCTTTATGCTGCCCATAGGTCCAGGATGGCCACTGCATGGGAAAGGCCATGGGTGGGCCCATCCATGGTTGCCCATACCAAAGTTGCATGTCTTGTCCATAGGGAGTCTTTGATCTTCTGGGTCCCCAGGGTAGTCTGCATTCAGTGGGTGAAGAGTGGTGTGAAGAGAAGGCACCCTCTTTCTGTTTGTCATCCTTGTTGCTAGAGAACAGTGAGGCGGTGGGTGAGGCTGGTTGAGCTGGTGTTGTATGCTCAAGGGAGCCACCAGTGCAGAAGAGTACTGAAGATACCATGATGTCTTTTTGTTGTAGGAATTGGTGTGGTGCCATTGGTTTTGGTGCTGTCATTGTTTTAGATGGGACCGTTGATGGTGCCAATGACTTGTGGTCCGACCTGTTCAATGCGAATGGTGCCATCTTGCCTCTGTCTGTCGGTATCATTAGTGTCGTCATCACCGGTGGTGGAGGCATAGCTACTGCTGAGGGCTTTGGTGCAGCGTCTCTCACTGATGTGGTTGGTGCCATAGAGGAGGAGGCAGTCTTAGTTATGTGCCTCGACTCCTTGACCTTCCTATGGGACTAAGCTGAGATCCTGGTGCAGACAGCGCCAGAGGTGACCAGTGCCTCAAAAGTGCTCACCCATGGAGTGGACGGCACTGAGGACAGCAACCTAGCAGGAGACTGCTTCTTTTTATTTGGCTCTCTCTGCTGTGAGGTTGTAGCTCTTTTCCTCAACCTTTTAGAGGAATGAGCACTGTCTTTAGTTGAAGGCGATGTACCCAACGAGCTCCCGGTGCAAGGAGTCTGTTGCCCTGGATCAGGGGCCGGTCGGAGAGGTTTTTCCATCAGAATAAATTTTAGACAGAGGTCTTGATCATGTCTGGCCCTTGCCTTCAAATTGCTGCAGTGAGTGCACTTCTGGGGAATGTGCGACTCACTGAGGCAGCGAACACAGAGAGAATGACTGTCTGAGATGGGCATAGCATCGTGGCACAAGCCACGTCTTTTAAAACCTGGGGAACCAGGCATTGTTGAGTGGGGTTTAGTGGTCCCTGCTCTGAGGAAAGTTTTTTATTTATTTATTTATTTATTGTAACTGACTAAGACTAACCAAACCAACACTAATTATACTAGGAAAAAAATTAAACTATTTCTAACTATGTTTCCCTAGGTTTGTGAGAGACATTGGGACATCACCACAGAGCTCCATCTCAGGCCGAGGATGGTTGAGAAAGAACTGAGGGAGTCGGGTCATTTTCACACTTGATGAGACGTCCATGGCGCCACGAGATGACTACTGCCCATGCATGACCCAGACAGACACTGCTACTGGGATGCACTGACTCCTGAAGTGGAGCACCCACAGGGACAGCATTCGTAGAAGTTACAGTTATGTTTACTGAAACCATTTTCAAAGTCTTCTATATGCACTCTAACAAATATTGCAGTCAATAATTTATTTAATATTTGCACAAATCCTTTTGTTATTTAACCACAAGGAAGTTGACATGTTTATTTTGCCCTAATCAGTAAAGCTGAATTAATCTTAGGGATTTCATAAAACAGATGTCAATTTAGCCTCATCTTTTATAGTAATTATTTTCTAAGAACTACCTGCTGCTATATTCCAGAATGTAAATGGTTAGATAAGAGAACTTCAGAGAGTTTTAACATAGTCACGTTGAACAGAGGAGATTGTTTTAGAGCTAGGTTGTGAATAGGGCTTTTGTTCCTCTTTCAGAGCTGCAGTTTCTACTAAAAGAAATAGCTCATCCAATTGGCACCTCTTGGTGAAAAAAGTCATTATATACAGATGAAAGGGGTGGGAAAATCACATTTTAATAAAGGCAAGCATATCATTCTATTATTCTCAACAAAAATGTTGAGGAACAATATGCAAATTATTGGAAGCAGAAGTGGGCACTTTTTAATGTACTTTTAACTGAATAATGGAAGTCTCTGTAATCCTACAGTGATAAACTTGATTTTTAAAAAAAATTAGTATGACTCGTTATAGAAACATTGTTATATTCATTGCAATACTTCAGTACAACAACGAGCCTATTTTAAAATAAATTTTCATTGAAATAGAAAAATCTCTGTGTGGGAATATTTTTCATACCACTTGCCTCTCCACTTTTATGAATTTTCCAGAAAAGTTTAAATGGATATATACCCACTATATCAGTGCTCAAATTAACAACAGAAACAAAAGCACAGTAGGCAGCATGTTCTAGATCCCTCTTTGCATGCAATTAAGATCTATATTTTCTGTCACTCTAGGCACTGGTAGGAAGAAATTATTCCACACTTCATTAAAAAAAAAAAGCAGTGATATGCCAAATATTGCCTATTTGGGACTAGTCTAAAAGCTCATTCAATCCATACTCCTGATGAAGTCAAAAACTCGTTTTACATGCTCTGGGTTGCTTTAAAGTGATTTAAAATGCCAGTGATGGGCGTGATCCTTGTCCACCTAAATCATGAGTTTTAGGTGGGCAAGGAATGTAGTATCAAGGGCAAAGATTACAAATTCAGAGACCAGTAGAGTGTTTTGTTTAATAAAACTAAGCATTTTTCATATTTAGGCCTAGATTGAGCCAATCTTATCCAGGCTGAAACACTTACTCTTACAAGTAGACCTATTAATGTCACTGAGACTACTTCATGTAAGTGCTCACAAAAGTGAGGAATGGTTGCACAATCAGGCCCTTATGAAATAGTGAGGAGTTTGTGTTATACTTTAGAGTACACTGAAAATTGTCAGTAGTAATTAACATAAACTGGTCTCTAGCCCCCAATACATATATCATTATTTTTCATGAACTACAAAAACTTGTGCATTTGACATAAATAAATGACATTCACATAATAGGTAACAGAGTGTTCTTTTAATCAGGGAGCCTCTTCCATTTACTGGATGCACTTAAAGTACCCATTGCTAAAAATGGAGAATCTGTATCACAGATCTCATTACAGGGCATTGTGATAAAGCAGGAGTAAGAGCTGCAGAGCTAGTCCAATCAGACTCTCTAAATTTGAGATAGGCCTGAGCTGCAAAACTGAGGTGTGAATCTAGAGTTTGAACTCTAGCCAAAAATTAGGGCTGCTCACATTTGTGGTTTTGATTTGGCCCTTTATAGAGATAGGGACTAGGATGCAAGATCTGGGTTCAGATTCAGAAATTCACAAAAATCTATAGTATTGAGATCTGATACAGTCCTTGCTCAAGCAAGACTCCCACTGAATTTAATAGCAGCAAAGAGTCCTGTGGTACCTGATAGACTAACAGATGTATTGGAGCATGAGCTTTCATGGGTGAATACCGACTTCATCGGATGCCCACGAAAGCTCATGCTCCAGTACATCTGTTAGTCTATAAGGTGCCACAGGACTCTTTGCTGCTTTTACAGATCCAGACTAACACAGCTACCCCTCTGATACTGAATTTAATGGGAGTGTGCCGAGTAAGAGCTGCAGGGGTATGCCTCCATATAGGAATAAAGAACTTTTTTGGCAGTATTTACAAATGCACTTAAATATGCAAACAATCCTGAAGCATAACATGTTCAAAACAGTCATCTAGAGTATTCATGTACTGTTAAAAAAAAGAGATGTGTACCTCACCAGGCTACAGTAATATACAACTCTCCCAGCTTGTGATGAAAATACCCATTAATTAAATATATATAAGGGAAAGGAGCTGTGGATTGATCATCTACTTCATTTCTGCAAGCAGAGGAGGTAGACTTTGGCATTTCTGCAAGTAGAAGAGATAGATGAATCAATTAGACTTTGCCATCTAGGAAGAGTGAGTTACTGAAGACCCTCTTGGATAGTTAGGAAGCTCATCCATAGAGACTGGGCTCTGTGCGGTTTCAAGGAGCAAGACAGTTAGGAGCCAATGTTAGTAACATTCTCTGCAATATAGGCACATACCTTAATGTTGCTTGATGAAGTAGACTGGGTTTGTGCAGGCATGAGGTACACAATCAGAGACCACTTATTTTCAACATCTAAATATCAGAATATTATAATTGGTTTCAGTGTTTACCAGTCCATGGTATTCTGCACTTTAGATGCCAAAAATATATATGGTCATGAACTGTCATGGGAGTGGCATTTACATACATGTATAAAAAATTAGAAAATGAACATGCAATATAAGTGAAAAGCACAGGGTACAAACGTTTTCCCCAACATCTTAAAATGAACATACAGTTAATTGAATGTTCTGCCACAAAGAGGCAGCCTCCACCAGAGAATAATGCATACAAGCTTCCTGAGACTGGGAAACGATTGGGGACCTTTGTCTGAATGAAGACTAGCACTCACCCATCATAAAATAGGTTTCTGCAGTCTCTTGTTAACAATGTGTTGATTTCAATGCGATTTTTGTCTGAATAAGAAGTACAGGTCTGGGTCCTACGTATGTTCAAGTGCAAATAATCCAACCATGACCTATGATGTGATTAAATAACTGTAATTTTTCTGTATCTAAAAGATTTTTCCAGCTTTAATTAAGATCAACTGCATGTCAGGGTTTTTTCCCCACTTTGAACTTCAGAGTTCAAGAAGTGGGGACCTGCATGAACACTCCTAAGCTTAATTATTAGCTTAGGTCTGGTACGCTGCCACCAGCCAGAAGTTAGTGTCTGGCACACTTTCTGTTCCCCCAAAACCTTCCCTGGGGAACCCAAGACCCAAACTCCTTGGGTCTTAATACAAGGAGAAATTAACCATCCCCCTCCTTTTCCCCTCAGACTTTCCCCTCCCTGGGTTGCCTTGAGAAGCTTACACAGATCCAAACTCCTTGGATCTTAAAACAAAGAGGAATTAACCATCCCCCTCCTTTTCCCCCTCACCAATCCCTGGTGAGTTCAGACTCAGTCCCTTGGATTTTAAAATAAGGAAAAATCAATCAGGTTCTTAAAAAGAAAGGTTTTAATTAAAGAAAGAAAAAGTAAAAATTATCTCTGTAAAATCAGGATGGAAAATGCTTTACAGGGTACTCAGATTCATATAGACTAGAGGGAACCGCCCCCCAGCCTTAGATTCAAAGTTACAGCAAACAGAGGTAAAAATACTTCCAGCAAAAAGACACATTTACAAGTTGAGAAAACAAACATAAGACTAATCCGTCTTGCCTGGCTATTACTTACTATTTTGAAACATGAAAGACTGATTCAGAAAGATTGGGAAAGCCTGGAATGATGTCCCGTCCCTCTCAGTCCCGAGAGCGAACAACGAACCAAACAAAAAGCACAAACAAAGACTTCCCTCCACCAAGATTTGAAAGTATCTTGTCCCCCTGTTGGTCCTCTGGTTAGGTGTCAGCCAGGTTTACTGAGCTTCTTAACCCTTTACAGGTAAAAGAGACATTAACCCTTAACCATCTGTTTATGACACTGCAGTTATCCCTTTAACGCACATCCACAACAGTTTTAACTGCAGTTTAATTGCCTTCCCCATCATTAACTAATAGTTGATTTTATTTGAATCCCCCTTCCTCCCTAAATCCTGTCAACCCCAAAACTAACAAACAAAAACTATACTATTAAATCTGACAATTTAAAGTATTCCACAGTTATTGTTTCTTTTAGGTGTTACTTGTCATTAGGGAGAAAGCCAAGGTCCTAATAAAAAGAAAGACCAATATTACATTATTAGGTAATAACACTGTACAGTTTAATCTTTTCACACTGGGAGCTGAATTTTGCCATCACAGCATCCATAACTGGCAATGGATGCACCAAATCTACCAGCCCTACTGAGAACTAAAACAAAGGCACAGCATGAAGTATATTAGTTTTAGCTTTATCCTGTAGCTAAAAAATGAAGTTCCTGGCACTTCTACCAGTTCCTCGTTTAATTGTTGGTGGAGGGTGAGTGAGTCATTGACTCCTGAGAACCATCACATACAGTAATGGTCGATTTCTCTGCTGCTGTTTCCATAACATATTGTGTTTTTTACGGGACAGGATTGTTAGCCCTGTGCCTAACCCCCAACCTGGAGGACCACGGTGTCTGTTTTGTTTGGCCTCTCCTCCATAGACCAATTTGGCATGGATGAACCTGCCAGGAGCAAAAAGCCCCTACCAACACAGCTTCTGGAGATTGTTAGAGCATGGAAGATGTTCCGCCATGACAAGACATGGACACCAGAGGACAGAGGACTGAAAATCAACTACAATAAGACAGATATCATGACCTTTAATATTGCCCCACCATCAGCAGTATTGATAGAGGATTATATTCTCACCAATATAGAAACATCCATATACTTGGGCAGCACCAGCAGCCAGGATGGTGGATCAAGCCAAGACATCCGGAGCAGAATCAATAAAGCCAGAAACACCTTCAGAAGCATAAATACAGTGTGGAAATCATCAAAATACAACAAAATCAAACTAAAGACTTATCAGAGCTGTGTACCTTCAACACTACTTTATAGTGCAGAAGGCTGGGAAATGAGAAAGTATGACATGTCCAAACTGTCTTCGTTCCATACAACCTGCCTCAGAAAAATCCTCCGTATCTTTTGGCTCAGAACAATCTCAAACCAAGATCTGTTCACACAGTGCAGCCAAGAAGATATGAGCACCATTGTTGCCAGGAGGTGCTGGAGATGTATTGGCCAGGTGTTTCGAATGGACATTGATTCCATCAGCAGAATAGCAATAAGACGGACACCTGAAGGTAAGTGAAAACGAAGCCGCCCCAAAAAATATGGCGAAGAGCTGTGGAAGTCGAGCTGAAAAACCTGGGGCACTGCTGGGGAACCATTGAAAGACTTTCCAGAAATAGACAGGAGTGGAGGAGCTTCGTTGCTACCCTAAATGCCAGAGGTGTAATGAGAACATGATGATGGTGGGGGGCGGGGAGCAAAGGAAGCACAATTTGCATAATAATGAATCATTATTTAAAAGACTTTAGGTTTTCAACAGTAAAAGCAAGACCTAGTAATAAATCTCTTCTTAAAGAGATGATCAATTTATTAAAGTTTTCAAAAACTATGAAAAGTCAATAAAATTATTATATTAATTATAAGGTTATCATAAGCTTCTGTGTCTATTTAGTCAATGCTTCTAAGGAAATTCAAAAGGAAGATGATTGTGAAGAAGTATGTTGTGACACCTCTATAACCTTCACCCTTGTAAAATTCTACTCACTTGGAGGGAGTAAGTTTATTTATTTAATTTTGTACTAAGTTTATATATAGGTAAATCATGGTAAATGATGTGGGAGTAAAATTTTGTGCCTAGGCTGGTAAATTTTCATGACAATTTTGGAAGATTGACATGAGACATTGCGTAATGTTAAAAGTATTTCTGTGTTGTAATCTAATCTAATCTAACCCTATACACACACATCACTTATATCAAATAAAATATATATTCATTATGGAAGAACCTGCAACATATCACTGCTTAGGAGTCACCTTGGTCAAGGTTGAAATATGCCTTCCATACAGAGCCTAGCTTTTGACACCTTTTAATTTTTTTATGGGAGTGTAGTCAAGTAGTTAGAATATGAAACTGTGCAGGCCAGATTCATTCCTGTATCAATGCAATCTGTCACAAGGAACAAAGGGAAGAAACATGTGCCCTCTTTCCACATCCCAGGGCTGCCAGAGGCCAGCTTGATCCCTGGCACAGGTTACAGCCACTCTGATGGCTGCCCTAACTTGTACCACTATTCCCATGGTCCACTGTAATACTGCACCAGCACAGAATAGCTGATGAATAAGAACAATGTGGCCATACCTCCACCTTTTCCCACTCCACTTCTTTCCTACAGAATCCTTCAGGAGTTGGGACTCAGAGCTACAGAGCCAGCTCTACATATGCCAGGAAAACCTTTCAGCTAAGGCATAGTCTTAGGGATGGGTAAGGAAGTCAAAAAGGGAGGGAACAACTTCTGGCTATAGAACACTGGAGAATGCCACAAAAGTAGAACTCTGGGGTTCCTGACCTAACTCGGCCATTGACTGTGTGACCTCGGCAACTTCTCTGCTATTTTTAATAAGGGTGTGTTAATATATAACCGCCTTAGAGGGTTATTGTGAAGCTCAATTAACATTTGCAAAGTGCTTTGAAGTCTTTGGGAAAAGGCACTTGTAAATGCAGTGACTCAGTAGATTCTATACAAACAAAAAAACAACACTCCCAACCTTCCTCCTCCAAAATGTAAACATTTAAAATATATTAAGCTCCCTTCCTCATTTCACTAAGAGGGAAATATTTACAACAAACTGGTTTTATATTATCAGAAAACTAATTCTGAACCATCACTTCAGCTTGTAACTGGTTGCAGTGTCTTCTTTACTCTACAGCATTCCCTATCTCCATCTCCTAACTAGCCACCATTATAAATTTCTGCCTTCCTGCTTTTGAACCTGATGATCATGCAGTTTCTGGCCCTGACTTATTAACCTGCACAGAGTACCTGTGAAATGGGAGGGGGAAACTGAGCTGGAATTAACTCTGTTTGCCAGTGACCAACATTTTCACTGCACCCTGTCACAGCACTATAACAGTATAAATTATTATATAGTATTATGACTATTTAAAATAAACTCTTTTTGACCTAAAGTTTATCATCTGTAGCCAAAAAAAAAATCCCACCTCTCTACTCTTTCTGAAAGACATATCACATGCATAATCTCAAACTCCACATTCAAAAAAAATTTCTCATCTCCCACTGACTTGGTTGTCCTTCATAAGATGTCTGAAGTTAGATTTCATATGTCTCATATAAATGGTAATGCTTACAGTTGATTTACTGCATAAATTACTGGACAATAAGAACAGGAACATTTAAGTAATCAGTGTGTAAACAGTGGAGAATTAATATGATATCATCCAGACAATGAAGTAGGGAAAAATGTTTTTCAGTCACTTCCTCACTAAAAATAGATGTTTCATGAATCATAAATATACTAACATGTCAAGCAGATAACATTAGTGAGGTCAAGTGGAAAAATGACACTCATTACAAGGAACAAAACATATGATAAGAGAAAGAATTGATCCATTATAATGAGTCATGTCTATCTAACTACTATGACTCATGCCCTTTATGGACCGTGAAAGGTGGAGCAAAAAGAGACTAGAAATAAATGCACCCAGAGAGGCATAGAGAGAAAGCATAAAAGCACAGCAGAAAACCAGACACAGACATTATGTAAAAACAACGAGGAGCGCTTGCGGCACCTTAGAGACTAACAAATTTATTTGGGCATAAGCTTTTGTGGGCTAAAAGCCACTTCATCAGATGCATAGTGTGGAAAATACAGAGGCAGGTATAAATATACAGCACACAAAGCTTATGCCCAAATAAATTTGTTAGTCTCTAAGGTGCCACAAAGACTTTGTTGTTTTTGCTGATACAGACTAACACGGCTACCACTCTGAAACCTGATATATTATGTAAAGGCAATAGAAATTGGATGATACTCAAGGTAAAAAAGTGGGTTTAGCCTACCCTGTTCTGAATGGACAGTATGAGCATTACAAACTAACCTATAGAGGCTTTGAGCACCATTTTAATATCAGTTTTACCTACTCACCTTCAGATATCATCAACTTTCATTAGGAATATACATAGGAATGACCTTACTGAATCAAGACCGTGGTCTATCTAGAGTAGTATCTTGTCTCTGACAGTGGTTGGCAGAAGATACTTCAGAGGAAGGTGCAAGAAATTCCTCATTAGGCAGATATGGAATAATCTGCCACACATTAAAGTCCCATTCTGATCCCTAATAGCTAAAGATTAATTTAAGCCTTGAATAATGTGATTTTATAACCCTTCCAAAACTCTTTAGTTGCTACAGAAAAACAGAGTGAAAAAACAAATCTATGTCCCGTTAGCCCTGATCCAGCAGACTTGAACACCTGCTTATCTTTATGCAGGTGAGTAGTCTCAAGCATAAGTGCTTGCAGAATGGGGACATAGATAGTATCCAAGAATTCACTGGAAATAATATTTTAGACAATGATATATTATCCTGTGTTCTTTGATGGATCTTATTTCTTTTTGTCTAGGAGGAGAGAAATAGAGTGTTAAACTAAAGTCATGTCTACACTACAAACTACTCTGAAACTACAAACTTTGGTTCATGTAAGTTACATCAGCATAAAGTTTCTGCAATTAGTATATCACTTGTGCACATGCACACTTGGCTCCTTGCACACTCACCAGGAGTGCTTATGTCGATGCACAGCGTGGTGCATCATGGTTAGGTATCCCAGTATTGAACCCACCAGTGTCCAGCACTCTTTCGGGAAGTTTTGGCAATGAATGGTGGGGCAGAAATGAGTCGTGCAGGCGTGATTGGGAGCAAGGGGTCAACTTTCCAGCACACAACTCCCATAATGTCATCTATATCCCATCATTTCTGAGTCTTTTTTAAAAATCCCATGAAACAGCAAATCCCTCCTCGCTGTCCACCATCTCTGACAGAAGCATGGAGCCTGCACAGCTCTGCACTATTGTCATAAGCGTTGCAAGCACAAGATGCACAATCGTCTCATATTTGCAGAGCCATAAGAAAAACCGAATCAGTATGGAACATGACAGTTTGTCCTGCCACAGAGGAAAAAGAAGGCTGCTACTCCTAGACACCTTTGGGAGAGGATTGCAGAGTACCTCCATGACAGTTTCATCAAGATCTCTTAGGAGGATTCCAGGGACATTGCTGTATACATAAACAAACTGTTCTGCATGCCCCCCTCCTGCCTAACTCTACAGGGGAATGAAAAGCAGGTAACAAGCTACCCCTCTTTGTACTGCTACTTCTTCAAGAACAAGTAAATTAATGAAAAGTCGACAGCTGTGTCCTGTTAAACTGGGGGTCCATTGGTACATCATTGTCACAGGAAATACAATTACATACTTAGTCGAGATTCCTTCCACTGCATCCAGCTAACTCATGCTTGAATGCTGGGACTGAATGCACTGTGGTGGAGTCTCAAAGAGGCCCTGGTTTGCAGCATAGCTAGACCTCCTGATTGCATGTCCCCCAACCTTCTCCTCCTCACTTTTCACACCAGAGGCCTGTGATTTGGACTCCTCAGAGATATCCACGGTGGTCTGAGGGGTGATGGTGGGGTCTCTGCCAAGTATGACATGCAGCTCCTTGTAGCAGCAACAGGCCTGTGGCTCAGCATGGTTGGCTTCCCTGGTTCTGATATGCCTGATGCAGTTCATTCGCTTTCATGCAGCACTACTGCTGGTCCCCTTCTCCTGCGTCTCCCTAGCAATCTGTTAGTAGATGTCTACAGTTCTGTTACTGGTCCGTAACTATGTTTGCACAGCCTCTTTTCCCCACAGGCCCAGGAGATCCAATATCTTCTGTCTATGCCAGGCCAGAGCACGTGCAGAGTGTGTAGCCAGCATGGTCAGCTGGGCAGCTGCTAGGTGTGCTTGCCAAGCTGGACAACTAGAAAAAGGCATTTAAAAAATTCAAGGGGCTTTAAAGGGGAAGGGGGCCTTCCATTCTCTGTGACCCCTAGGCAGTGGAGTTCACAATTGTGACCAGAGTGGTCAGTATCAGGCATTGTGGGACAGCTGTTGGAGGACTGTTAGGGTTGACTGAAGTAATATAGCATCTACATTCACGCTGCATTGACCTCAGTACATTGACCATGGCTCAACACCGCTCAGAGAAGTGGTATTAGTGAGTTGCTGTAATATGGCACTTACATCAGTAAGGGACAAATTTAAGAGTAGACACATGCACAACTAGATTGATGCAAGATAGCTTATGTTGATCTAACTTTGTAGTGCAGACCAAGCCTAAGCGCTTGATGAGTGTGACAGTTGAATAAGAATTGCTAGTTCCATATTAAAGGGAGTGCCATATTGGAGCTTTGTATGTTACTCACTGGAAGCAAAAGAAGTCTTTGTATACACAAATCATGCAGTTCCTTTAGGTTCAGGAGAGGCTTATATCTCAGATAAGAAAATTGAAATATTTTCCTTTAAAGGTTACTCATTTAAGCAATCTCAGGACACCATGTAGCAGAGTAAAAGTTCATCTTAAAGCAAAACAAAACCAGGGCAGGTCAGACTGCTGTGAGTACATGCAGTAGGTGCAGGCATAGCCTTCCAAGCTCATAAAACAATGTGCATACTAGCTTCCTTGCACTAACATTGCTAATATTAGCCAAGCCCTATTGAGATGTTTCATATGATGTTTATAGTCCAGGACCATAGAATCATAGAAATGTAGGACTGGAAGGGATTTCAATAGGTCATTTGGTCCAGCCCCGACCCCCTACACACTGAGGAAGGACCTAGTATACCTAAATCATCCCTGACAGCTGTTTGTCTAACTTATTCTTAAAAAACCCCGAAAACAGGGATTCCACAATCTCCCTTGGAAGCCTATTCCAGAGTTTAACAATCCTCGTAGTTTAAGAAGTTTTTCCTAACACCTAACCTAAATCTCCCTTGTTGCAGATTAAGCCCACTACTTCTTGTCCGATCTTCAGAAAACATGGAGAACAATTGATCATTCTCCTCTTTATATCAGCCTTTAACATATGTAAAGACTGTTATCAGGTCCCACCCCTCAGCCTTCTTTTCTCATGATTAAATATACCCAATTATTTTAACCTTTTCTGACAGATCAAGTTTTCTAAACCTTTTATCATTTTTGTAACTCTCCTCTGGAGTCTCTCTAATTTGTCCACATTTTTCCTAAAGTTTGGCATCCAGAACTGGAAACAGTATTCCAGCTGAGGCCTCACCAGTGCTGAGTGGAGTGGGACAACTAAATCCTGTGTCTTGCATATGACACTCCTGTTAATACATACCGGAATGATAGTAGCCTTTTTTGCAACTGCATCGCATGGATGAGTCATGTATGAACAATAATAAGCCAAATTCTGTCCTGATATATCTTGTGAAGTCATAAACTACAGTGAAATGTCACAGCATGACATGGCTCATATAGTTACTCTTTAACTTGCCCCAATTAATGGCTGAGTCATGGTGTTTTTCTTGCTTCCTAAAATGTGTTTAAAATGTTTGCTAAACAACAGATCAAGTCCAACCTGTTATACCTGTAGAGAAAAACAGCAAATGCTACATGCAGGGAAGCATCTATAAATGCTTATTAATTTTACTTCAAAGATTTTACATTTAAAGAATTACTTGTAATGACAACTTGCTTTCTCCTTTTCTCTTTTTTCATTGAGACGGGGGTTGCCAAGTTATGAACCTAAGTTATCAATGAACATAAAGCAAATCTTGCACAGATGAGGCTATTGGTCGGTGGACCCACAGGGACTGGGCTCCAAGGATAATTGTTTGTGTGGCTTTGAAAATACCCCCTCTGTACAAGCACGCTACCTTTACGTTACAGAGTGCCTTACTAAATAGACAAACTACAGTGTCTTTCACTGTTTATCATGATTGAGTGACAGGCAACTAGCAACAGCCAAGATGTAGAGTGTGTGTTTGACCAAACAAAGATATTGGCAAACTCTTGGAGACTCATGCTCCCACTGCACGACAGATGCTTCTTGGCTTGTGTACATAAACAACATGCTGATTTCAGTCAGGGCAAATGTGTGCAGTCCACAGGAAGACCATTGTTTATTACTGTGCTCTCCAAACACAAGACTGCTTCATGCAGTGAAGGGGCAGGCAATGGATATTTGGAGCTGGGGTTTACTTCAGGTAGGGTGACCAGATGTCCCAATTTTTGGGTCTTTTTCTTATATAGGCTCCTATTATCACCCATCCCCGTTCCGGTTTTTCACACTTGCTGTCTGGTCACCTTAACTTCAGGCCCATCTCTATTTAAAACGCTGAAAATGAAAGAGTTCACTACCAATGGTCAGACTGCTTAGTTGCCCAAAACTCTGATTTTCAATACAGATTCCTTAGAACTGTAGACTGAATCTCACGCAGTGTTAGATTGATCCTTCTGAGTTCCATATAATTTAATGTGTGAAGGTCCTTTTGATGGGACCTCCTGTTTGCATCATGTACCACTTTTCAGAAGAGTCCTTAGCCAAGATTCCTCCTCCCCAACCACTGAGTGAGTAGTGTACTATGTAAGGGCTGATTGCCAGTCACTGATCCCCATACCAGATGTATTTTAGTGTGGGTGAAGTGATTCCTATATGTATACCTTGCAAATTAGTTTGGGATGAAAAGTACTGTATGTATAAATGTAAAATATTTACACTGGAACTTATTAGGAAGTCATCCTGGTATATGGCAAGGGCCTGGTCTACACTTAAAATTTAGGTTGACATAGCTACAGTGTGGAAAAATCCACAACCTTGAGCATCATAGCTCGGCCAACCTAATCCCTGATGTAGACCTGGCTAGGCCAGTCGAATAACCCTGCTATTACTTGGGGAGTTTGTTTCTCTCAAGTGATGGAAAAAATGCTTCCATTATTGTAGGTTCAGACTACACTATGGGGTTATGCCAGCAGGCAATCTATACTGCAGTTGTTACAGGTGTATAACTCCACATGTGGATGCTCTCTTTTGGAATAAAAGTGGTCTTTTTACATTAATTAACTTGGAGTTATACCTCCTGCAGTATAGATTCACACCTTGCTTTATGCTAGTATAACTTCCTGATAATTCCCCATGTAGACAAGTCCTTCACTGACTCCATTTAAGTTGGATATGTGTATCAGAGGGAAGAATGTGATCCTTCACTAGTATGGAGCAAATATCAGATCAGATCAATACAACTAATTACAAATAGGTTTATCCAAATCCTTTAAGAAACAGATTTGCATTTTATATGGATATTTTCAAAAAACTATGCTGTGTTTGACAGTATCTTCCTGAATTATTTCTAACTGAGCTGAAAGCTGTCACTGTCCTCCACCAGGTTTTTGGTTTGTAAATTTTGTATGAACATATGGAGACGTACAAACAATATATATGAAATACTGTATCAGAACAGTAAAGAGTACTTACTTTGTGGCTGTCTAAGGGTATGCAAAACAAAACAAAAACAAACAAAAAAACTGAGTTTGACACTGTTCACAACAAATCTTTTGAATGGCTTGTTCTTTTTAAAGTATTTTAAAAATAAATTCGATTTTATTAGTTTACAGAGACCCAAGATTACAGCTGGCATTGTGGTTTACTGAAGAGCTACTTCTCCTGTAGCTTTGAATCCACAGTACATAGTGAATTTGAATAACAAATGCAGGCATTGTAGTAACCTAATCAGTAATACTGCCTGTCTCTGGAGGCTACTGACACCTCATAGAAAACTTTGAGCAGCATTCTGTTTAGAAACAATTCTGCTTATAGCTAATATTTTTGAACTATTTAATGTAAATATCATTATCAATGTATGGACTCTTTGACTTATGCTACACTCCATCCAAAATGCAGCAGATAAAATTATTTTCCTAACTCATCCAAGATCATCCTTGTTTTTTTAATTATTCCAGTAGCTCCATTGTATCAAATATAAACATCTTATGCTGACTTTCAAGGTGCTGTATAACTCCACCTCTTCCTCCCCACCTGATCTAGTTTTTTATTGCTTCATTCTCCAGTACACTTTGCTCCCCTTCATTTATATCTCCAACAAGCATCTCTGCACCTTTTTTTCATGTCATGTCCTATATCTGCAATGCTCTTTGTATTCTGGTCCACAGAGTCAGCAGCCTCTCCTCATTTAAATCTATCCTGAAAATTTGCTTTTTCTGTGATGCTCACAATAAACATGTCAAGAATATTTATTATCTTTTTAGTTTTGATTCATATAAAAAAGAAAAACGTATCTGAACTACCATGAGGTACTGTATATGTGCTTAACCTAAGTCACCATGTGATCATACTGCTGTGATCCCAGGCTGCAGAGCTGTTTAACTGTGGTATAGATGTTTGGGCTCAGGCTGCAGTTTGGGCTTGGAACCCTCCCTCTTTGCAGGGTTCCAGAGCTCAGTCTCCACTCCAGCCTGAGCCTGTGTGTCTGCACGGGCCAGCAATGGATGTTTAATTGCAGTGTAGATATATCTATTGTGCTAGGTTCTATACAAACACAGGTAGGCATGGTCCCTGCCTTGAAGCGCTTGCAATGTTATTGTCTTCTGTTAAGTGCCGAGCATACCTCTGAGTACTATAACACAATAAAAAATATCAATTAAATATGCAGTAAAATGGATTTATAATTCCTTAGGAGTAAATCTTGTGTTCTGTGAAAATCATAAGTAAATGGGCTTTGTGCAAGAAGAGATGATAGACTCTTCCTCTGGGCTACGTCCCTCATGCTACAAGATAGTAACTGCCTGGGGTTAGAAATAAATTGCGCTCATACACCATGAGAATTTTACACCCTCCTCTGAAACTTCTGGAGTAGATGGGGTGTTGCAATTCCTATATTCTTATGCTTCTGTAGCTTCAGACACAACCCCCACACCCATCTTCCACAAACATTTTGGTCAATAGATCTTCATCATTACAGTTCCACCAGTCACATCCCCTCCCCCTATCCACCTTGCTCCTTCAAAGACCAGTTGTATGGTAGTATAGAAGGGGGGAACAAGGTCCCTATGTAATGTATAGATGCCATTTTAGGATTGTCAGGAACAGGTTTAAAAATTCTTTCACTCTGAGTAGAAGGAAGAGAGATATGTGCTCTAAATGCAGGAACTGTCAGTATAGTAGGGCTGGGCTGGCTATCATAATTATTGAATAATGTGCAGCAGAAAACATATGCTCTCTGCTGGGAGAAAGCAAGAAAATATCAGGAAGAATCTTATGTAAAAAGCACCCTACCCTATTTTTATTTATTTTCATAGCCTTTTCGAATACTCAGTGTAGAGTCTGATTATGGGTAGTTCATTTTGGTTATTGTGACCAAGCTCCCAAAGGCTTGATGCACCCATTAATTATGGGATACTGTAATGAATCTGAATCTAGCATGGCAGACTCGTCACAGTCCCCCAATCTGTCCTGTCTGCAGCTAGGACTCCCTTGTATGGTGGAAATGTGCCAGTCCTGATGCCTTATTTGTCTTGTTACAGCTGCAGGATATGGCCCTAAGATCCTGGGTCAGATTCCCCAGTGTAAAGAGCTATCCTTGGTGCAGGACCAGAGGAGGACGGGGAAAGGTGGCTTTAAATTACCATGACATTCCACCAATCCTGGATCTGACTGCAGTTGGTCTGGTCCCTCGCATAAATTGGAGCAATCTAAAGGCAATTCTAATTTACTGGTCTCCCATGTTATCAAGGGTCCATTCCACAAATGAGGATTAGCTGAGCATGGGGATGCCACAGTCACATGGGTAGGAGTGGTGATAGTCAGTGCTATGGCATCCCTATGTTGCTAGATAATTCCCCAGTGATGAGAGACTGACGCAGTGCAATCTAACAGATTTAAGTCAGCTTTTTTCAGGGGACCAGAACAAAGTAGACTTAATAGACCCAGGAATTAGGTCCCTTATCTGCAGTCCTGCTGCTTGTTTTTCATCTGTTTGTGATATCAGGACCAGTTGCTGCTGGAATGTCTGTGAAGTTACAGAGGATTATCATTTCAGGGACAGAGCAACAAGGCCAGAAAAACTAAAACTAAAACTAAATAAACATCCTGCATTAATGCAAATGTCCTTAGTCAACAGAATTAATGAAAAAGAACACAAAACAAATACAAAAATCTCACATTTTTCCTCAATTTCAGAAAATCTCACATACAGAAAAAGTATTGTAGCACATTGAAAAAAGACTGGTGAAATGAAAACAAAATCTGACTTTCAAAAAGGCCAGAACACTTGAGACCACTTTGGTCTGTGGTCTCTTTATACATAATTTATGTTGGGGGAGGAAGACAGGAGATCTGGGCACAGCTAATAATTTATCTACACTAAAATTCACTGTATCCATGGCTCTGGTATAATGCTAAAAACATGTTTAAATCCTGTTTGTGCTGCAAAAAAACAACAAACCTTTTAATTATTTTAGGGAAAGACTGTGTTGTAATCAGGTCACATGATAAATTTGCATTTAATTCTAGTACATATCTTTAAAAAAAAGGAAATAAGGTTTATTGTTTAAAGCATAAGACTCTGAGTCACAAGATTTGAATTCTGTTCATAAGTGTGTGGCTTTGGGAAAGTTCTTAATCTCTCAGGGTATGTCTACCCAGCAACTTGGGTAGACATATACACACTAGTTCTGCTTTAGCTAGCGCCTAAAAATAGCAGCACAGAGTATGTATCTAGGGTCTCAGACAGGATGTACTTGAGTGGCTACACTGAGTTGCTGCCTGTACTTCCATGGTGAAGTTACTTATTTTAGTGTGCTAACTGAAGCAGAGCTTGCATGTGGATGTCTGCCTGAGCTGGGAATTACACCTCCCAGCTGCTGTGTAGATGTACCCCGTGTCTTGCTTAACCATCTGTAAATTGGGAATAACACTTACAGTCTCAGAGGTGTTAGAAGGCAATTGGCAAATCATCAATGTTTGTAGAATTCTTTGAGATTCTTTGAGAAAGAATGCAGTACAGAAGTGTAAAGAAGTATTAATAAATCCATGGCAAGGGACTAAATGATGTGTCGGTATATCGGTTTGTCTGAAGCTCTAATGATTTATACTATCATCTAGTATAACCTATGTGGTGCTGTCCGGAGGAATTTAGGAATACTAACAACCACTGAATGGATTAGTCAAGCAATGTCCAACAAAAGGTCACTAGGGCTCGAAAACAATGCATGATCTCATTGCTGTAGTTGTTGAAAGGGAGTGGAAGGCGAAGGGCAAAATTTATTTTTCTTCATCATGACATATCCTAGTTTAAGTCCCAGTCCTGAAAACACTTACTACTAAGTGTAGAGAGCTATATTACCTTGAGTAGTCCCACTGATTCCAGTAAAGCTACTGTCAGTAATAAAGCACATAATGAGAATTTGCAGGACTGGGGACTTAGATAGTAAAATCTTTGAGGCAGGGACATTTGGCTTAATCTTATTCCTACTGAAGTCAGTTGCCATGCTGTCGGGAGTGGCTCATGACTGTGAATGCAATCCCCAGGGACCCTGCCAAAAAGCAAGGCAGAAACTTCAAACTGGTTGTCTGTTCTTTCTATGATTAGACTTCACCAACCCAGTAACAGTCTTACCATGGAGTCTTGGACAGTGCCCTTGGGCTTTCCAGTCTATCTTGCCATCCAGGCAAGCCGGACTGTGTGACAGACAGTTACTTTACATCACAAATCAAAACAATATTCAGGTTACTCCCAGTCCCAAAGGACTAGTCACTTTCTCCAGGTCAATTGTACTCAGATCTCAAACCAAAGACAATGCCTGGAGTCAATCCTGTAATAAACTAACTAAAAATGTATTAACAATAAGAAAATAAATAAGGAAATTATTTACAAGGTTAACACAGGAAACATACACACACAAACGAGTAGTCTTAGATTTAAAAATGTAATATAAGCTTTTATAATAAGCAGCTCTGTGTGTCCTTTAGGGCTGACCCATGCAGCATGGGGCTCTCTCGCTTATGTTTAAGAATCTTTGGCCCCAGAGTCCAGACACTATAAAGATCTCAGTTTCTCCTTGTCAGAGATTTTTATCCCCTTTAACCCAGAATCTAAGCTGATGGGATGGGTTCATGTGCAGGTCTCCCCTTCCTAGAGGGAGTTGGGAATACAGTCAACAAGGTCTCTGTCCTTTAGTTCTACCCAATGCCTCATTTGCCTTCTGTGGTCCATCTTGTGTGCAGAAACAGGACTTTACCTTAATTATTGTTGTTTTTCCTGTTTGGTGAGTTACACAATTATAGAGGTTTATAATGCAAAAACTCAATATAACTTTATACCATGAGCAGGGCCGGCTCCAGGCCCCAGCACGCCAAGTGCGTGCTTGGGGAGGTATGCCGCGGGGGGCACTCTGCCGTTTGCCGGGAGGGCAGCAGGCGGCTCCGGTGGACCTCCCGCAGGCGTGCCTGCAGAGGGACCAGCGGACCCTCCGCAGGGACGCCTCTGGGAGGTCCACCGGAGCCGCGGGACCGGCGAGCGACAGAGCGTCCCCTGCGGCGTGCCGCAGTGCTTGGGGCGGCGAAATGGCTAGAGCCAGCCCTGACCATGAGATACAGATATTATAAGTTGGATTATTACATGCAGCACCCTACAAGCATTCCATAAAGTCTAAACTCAAAACAGATTTTTATAACACGAATATCTATTTTAACTATACTAACTAGGGCTGTCGATTAATTGCAGTTAACTCACATGATTAACTCAAAAAAATAACTGCAATAAAAAAAATCAATCATGATTAATCACATTGTTAAATAGTATACCAACTGAAATGTATTAAATATTTTTGGATGTTTTTCTATATTTTCAAATATATTGATTTCTATTACAACACATAATACAAAGTGTACAGTGCTCGCTTTATATTATTTTTTATTGTAAATATTTGCACTATAAAAATGATAAAAGAAAGTATTTTTCAATTCACATTATACAAGTACTGTCGTGCAATTATCGTGAAAGTGTAACTTACAAATGTATATATTTTTTTGTTACATAACTACACTCAAAAACAAAACAGTGTAAAACTTTAGAGCCTACAAATCCACTCAGTCCTACTTCTTGTTCAGCCAATCCCTAAGACAAACAAGTTTGTTTACATTTACAGGAGATACTACTGCCTGCTTCTTATTTACAATGTCACCTGAAAGTGAGAACAGGCGTTCGTTCGCATGACACTTTTGTAGCCGGCATTGCAAAGTATTTTTGTGCCAGATATGCTAAACATTCATATGGCCCTTCATGCTTCAGTCACCATTCCTGAGGATGCCTGGACCTTGGCATGAACTAGTCTGCCAGCATCACATTGATATCACAGCTCACACTAAATTCAGTAGATGCAGGATTGGGCCCATTATCTTTTTTACTTGTCTGTAAAGAAAGCATCATGCCCACTTATGGTGCTGGATAAATAAATAACAATTGCATACAAAACAAATGCTAAAATAAAGTTATTTAGGTTGTAAAGTCTAGTGATCTTAAGTTAGGAAATGCCAGATTTCTGATTGCTTGTGCATACTTAATTCTGCCTCATCATAGTCCAACCTTTGCACTGAATTAGGCAAGAGACTTGTGAAAAAAATTGCATGTGATCATGTAGTTAAAGATTGCATAATAGTGCATATGCACAAGAAGAGCAAATTAAAGTTGCATGAGGTGTTTCCTATCTTTTGAGTGCTTGACTTTGCAGCTTTAAATAACTTTCTTTTAATTTTGCATGCAATTTTATAGTTTTTATAAAAGGGGAAAATATAACAACAAATTAGGTTACATACTACTGTAACAATCTCCACCCTTCCCCTATCAGCAGCATTTGAACCATGAACCTTGAGCACAGACAGCTACTACTCAAGCTACAGGTCTGTTAGTTGGCAGCAGAAAAAGACTACCATCCCAGTGGGGGGCTGGGGGTGAACCACTGGTGTCATATACTCCATTCAGTGGGTGGTCAAGAGAAGCCCAACCCAGCCAAGTATTTCCCTTCCCTTCAACGTGATTATAGGAGACATCCTGATCCATGTGGTGTTCCCTGAATGGAGATGAGCTGGTGGGATCATATGCTAAGTCCTGGGGGTTACATGAGGGGAGCCTGGTCCAGCTGTCTCTCCTGATGGGAGCTGGAGGACATTCATGTGGTGCCTCAAGTGGAGGGGATGGAATATGATGGGATGCTGGAATCATAGGCTTGGGTTGGATTTTGAGAGCCCATTCTCCCCCCGGTTGCTGCTTCAGCAGCTTCCAGGTGTTCACAGTGTAGTGTACTGTGTAGACAGGGTAAAATATTTATTTTAATATGCTGACAAAATGTTCTGAAACACACAAGTGACAGAAGTGAAATGACAGGTTTCAGAGCAGCAGTCCTGTTAGTCTGAAGTGAACTGTAGCTCACGAAAGTTCATGCTGAAATAAATTTGTTAGTCTCTAAGGTGCCAGAAGTGAAATGGTGATTTTCAAAAGTTTATAACTCAGCCAAACCTAAATGAAATTTCAAAGGGAAGGGAAAAGTGGGAGGGCACTTTTCTAGCTTGAGGCTTTGTTTCCCTGCTGAATTTTGCAGCCAACTGCAAACAATGGAGGTTGTTAGATTGTCTCAAAAAAAGACTGCAAGAATATTTTTATTGAAAAGTGTGAGGCAATCTAAATATAACAGTGATTAACTGCTCCTTCTATAATATAGTAAATATCAATGTAGAAAAACAAATTTTAAAGTAAAAATACCTTCAGTTTTATTTGCATTACACTAGCACTCAGTAGTCTTAGCAGACCAAGGCCCATCTAGTGAACACTCAGCTTGCAATCTTATTTAAGAAACTTAAAAGTAGATGAAACAAACAACATGGAGGCGTGGGGAGGGCACGAGAACAACCGTGTAAGAATAATACCAGGGACCAGCTTTCGTTTGGCTCACAAGAAAGCTACACGGCCTCCGTCGCTCTGCTCAGCTCTGCCCGCCCTTGGTTACTGAGAACAGGTAAGCAGAAGGGAAGCACCACGGCTCAGGCACCTAACGCGGAACTACCATTGAGGGGTGGGGGCGGGGTTATGGAGGGAGGGGGACGGATTTGAGACGCGGGGCTGGGCCAGGGAGGAGAGAAAGTGCGCGGGGCTATGAAAGGCAGATCGTGGATGACGTGGAGGGGCGGGGCTAAGGGAACAGGGCGGAGTTAGGGAGGGGGAAGGCACCTGACTGACGTGCTGGGGTCTGAGTTTGCGCAGATCCGGAAGTGCGGCGGGTGGGCGCGGGCAGTTCTCAGTACTCGGGCGGGCGGGCCCACCAAGCGCAGGCAGCGGGAGGGAAACATGGCGACTTTTATTTCGGTGCAGTCGAAGAAGGCCTCCGAGGTGGACTTGGCCAAGCCGCTCTGCAAGTTCATCCAGCAGACGTACCCGGCCGGGGAGGCGCAGAACGATCACTGCCGCGCGGCCGAGGAGCTCAACAAGCTGCGCAAGAGCGCGGTCGGCCGGCCGCTCGACAAGCACGAGAGCTCGCTCGAGACGCTGATGAGGTGCGGGGGGGGGGCACGCGCGGGCTCCACGGTATGGGGGTCGGGGAGGAGAGCGACGCCAGGCCTGTGCGCCAGCCGGTGCCGAGCAGACACCCACGGCGGCCTCTGGCGGCCGTTGGGCGCGCGGGCAGGAACTCCAAGGGACTGGGGGGCGCGGGGAGGGGCACGCGGTAGTGTTACTTGTAGAGCGGACCCGGTGTTTCCCAGCGAGGCCTGGGCTGGGGGCTGCAGTGCCCCTCGCGTCGCCCCCCCCCCAGGGTAACAGGGTTTCTGTCCCCCGGCTGTGTTCACACAGCGGCGGTTTCTTACCTGGGATGTGCTCGCGCCGCCTTGGCGTCTCCTGCGTGACGTCAGGGATCCGTTCAACTTGCCGGGACACCTGTGCCGTGAGGCGAGGCTGCGTCACGTCACGTCGCGCTGACGGCCGGGCCCACGCGAGCCCAGTGGCCTGAGCTAGGCCGCGGGTCGGAGCAGCGAGGTGCCGCCCGGGGGCCTCTCTCCGCCCGCTGTCTCCGGCCCGTTGCCGTGGGTGGTAGTTCCGGACCTTATCGCCCCTTTTCTATGGCTTGCAGCTCTCCCCCCCCCCCCCCGCCTCGTGTGCCGTGAGCTGAGCTGCCTTCACGTCGCCGCCTCCCTCTTCCTTCTCCTCGCTTCTGTCACATTTGTTGCTGCTTAACTTCTTGTTGTCCTCTTGTGTTTGAGCCCCTTCCCGGCTTCCCAAGCAGCGCATCTGCTTGGTATGAGCGAGTCTGCCCGTGGCTCTCCTGTGCCAGGCCAGACTCTTGCACTCTAGGTGATTGGCACAAGAGAAAAAAGAACCATAGGCAACTGTGGTGCTGCTTCTAACTTGCAACGCTGTACACCCGAGCTGTGTCTGTGTCCAGCTGTTGGGGATGCTGTGCGGCCCACCTGCGCCTTTACCCATGGAAGTGCTCCATCTTTTCATTCCCACTGGATTAGGCACAGTTTGCTTGGGAAACACTGATCTTGGGGTTGATTACAGGTTTCAGCCTGCCAAGTAACTTCTTCTAATTTCCAAATGATAGGATGCATGCTGGGACTTGTAGTTTATGACACGTATTGTTAAATTGAAGGAATGGCTGCAATCTGTTACATTGTATGTGAATGATGTGAAGCCCTTTGGCAAATTGTGGGTGCTGCCTTAATGGGGCAAAATCCTTGTTAAGATCTTGGAAATTATTCCAAATAGTAAGCTTCTTTGACAGCTAGGAGAGCAAGTTATACTGTCCAGTTACACAGGCAAAAGATACTGTAAAAGGGTCCATATGAGCAACAGACCTCTGAAAAGCAAGTTAGACCAACCTAAGGCTTACACTACAAAATAGTAAAAGAGAAATCGGTACTTCAGAGTGTTTTTGTGTACTTTGTGTTCTGAAAGTACACAGTGGAAGCTTAAAGGGAGGGAAGTAAATGAAAGAACCATAATACACACATGATCAGAATTTGAATGAAGGCACTCATTTTTTAGGCTTTGTATACACTTAAGAATTTTGTTGACAAAAGTTATGCTGCTTTAATTAAACCACTGTGCATGTCCACACTTTGCTCCTTGTGTCTGCGGAGTGCATCCCCACTAGCAACTCTTGCATCGACACAGAGAGCAGTGCACTGTAGGTAGCTATCCTATTGTGCAAGGGGCTGCAGGGTGCTTTGGGAGAGGTGTGCCTTGCCTCCTGGGGCAGGTACAGCATCACATGATGAAGGTTTCTCAATCCCATCCTTCCAGGAGCATCCTAGTAGGTTGCCAGCTACTTTTCAACTGAAGTAAGTGTGTGTGGAGAGTGTGACAAGGATTAATGTGTGTGGGGAGAGACCAGAAACAGTGTTTAGACCCCCCCCCCCCAATCCTGCTTTGCCTGCCTATGGTTCTGTGGTTCCCTCTGAGTCCTCCCACAGTCTCCTCAGCTCCTCAAAACAATGGCCTCAGCAGCTGTGAGAAATGTCAAAGCTTCCTGAAGCTTTGAAAAGGGAGGGGCACATGTATACATAGCTAGATGGAGTGCAGCTGGGTTCATGAGTCCCCGCCTTCCTCATTGGTTCTGCACAGCAGTTCTGTCCCGTTTCCTCTCCCACTCCCACCCCCACCAGGAACGTGCCTGGTGCTGTGTTCCTAGTGAGGGAGAGCAGGAGAATTCCATGATGATGATTTGCTCTTTGGTGCCTGAATGGTATGCTCAGCTGTTGGGACTTCCTGGAATTTTTGCAAGAGTTGGCGCCAGGCCTGCTGACAGCAATTTTGGGGCCCAGAGCAGAATGGTCTCCCTCATATTTGGGTGGTGCCGCTTCCTGTTCTGGCTAGTGCCTAGTGAGCTGGTGCCCCTGCCTGTGCTGACTAGTGCCCAGTGAGCTCTTCCAGCACAGTCAGGGCTTCCACATGTGCGCTCGGCTGCCAGTACCATCCTGCGTGTGTCTAGGAGTCCTGTGGGCTGCCTGGGCAATTTTAAAGGGCTTGCCACTGCTACTGTAGCAGTGTCTGGGGGCCCGTCTGGCCCTTTTAAATTTCCTGGGCCCCTGGGCAATTGCCCCCTATGCCCCTCTCGTACCCCCCCCCATCATGGGCCTGGGAGGGGCGCATGCCCGTTGGACAGTTGAGTTCAAAACAGTGAGCAGAGTGGTTACAGTGGACATTGTGGGATACTAGGGGAGACATTGTCTACAGTGATGCTTTAACGTTGCCACAAAAAACAACCCAATAGCTTCCCAACTCATGCAGAAGAATTTTTGATAAGTTGAGATAGTGATATACTGTAGCAGTATTCCTGTGGCATCAGTTAATACAGACCTGCATATTACAGGGTAGTACATTTGTTTTAATCTCCATAGAAAAGGCAGTTCTTTATATATAAATTGTCTCATCCCCTATGGCACCGTTCTTACATACCCTTTGAGCCAGAACTTTGTCCAGAAAACCTAAGTGACTCCATAAAAATCACACCAAGAGAAGCTTTCTCTACAAGGGCTATGAACAGTGTATTGTCAGCAGTTACAGCTTACCACAAGCTCTCTAAGAAAGCACATTTATTCTTCAGGTAAAAGCATTACAGAGAAAACATAACAACAAAAGTTCCTATTTACATGCTAAAAGCTTTCCAGAGATTGCACATCAGTCTTATGGGGCCTTTGTAGGCCAAAGTTTTTCCAGACCCTCTACAATTCACCCTTTTTATCCTCAGTCCTTTCATTGTGTTTGTCTCTGGAAAACTGAGTTCGAACCAGTGTATGTAAGCTTCCCTAAGGGCTGACATCTCTCTGGAGTTAATTACAATCAGAATGATTCTCCTTAATCCCCTGCTGTTTTTTGTTCTTGTGGCAGCTGTGATAACCTGATCCCCTGGAGTTGCATTGAGTCTTTGGCCCACAGTAATGAACACACTTGATACATTATGGTCTCCAAAGTTACTGCATGGCATTTCAATATGTGTCTCACGCACCATCCTGCCGCTCAGCCCTGATGGCTTTTTAACAGGCTCAGGTGTTCTATTAACTGCCTAGATAGGCTCCTTCCCCTTAAATTGGCTTTTTAAGGGTAGCCCGGCCTAGACTCGTCTTAAAGGCGCCAGCAACTCTGTAGCAGGGACACAAGAAGTTGAGGTTCTCATTTGTCTGAAAATTTTGTGCCTACAATGGTAACACCTACGATTATTACAACTTAAGAATCTAGTAAGGGAGGGAAATCTTTCTTTTTCGGTTGACTTTGTGTATGTTTACAGTCATAGTGTTTTCACTGCATAGAATACACTTGCTCGAAAAGATGTTTATAAATGTCAACATGGAAGCAGAATAATTCTTTCAATAAGGCTTTTTAAAAAGGACGTGCCTATTTATATCAAACTGGAATTTCTTTGTTAATTTAATAAAAGCTGACTATCTCTTTTTAATATAAGAATTTATTTTTGTATTGTATTTATCAACATTTTGTAGGGAAATAAAGCAGGCTATCAGGCAGAAGCTACATTAAATACATTCACATCCCACTCCACTCTGTAGTTGACTAGATTTAGGCTTTAGAAGCCCATAAAAAGGGGTATATGTGTGGAATTCCAAAGGGAGTGTAAGGGTCATAAAGCAAGAGCTCTACTACAGCCATTCCCAGAGTATTTGACTCTAAGATGGTGAGAGTTGGCCAGCTGATTTTAGTTGCCAGGTTGTAGACCATTTAGGGACTTAAGGGTATCTAAGTGATATATCTACCCTACAGTGAAACAGCTACAGTGCTGCAACTGTGCCACTGTAGTGTAGCTGCTTCCTACGTTGATGGATGGAAAAACTCCTTCCATGTAGGTAATCTACCTCTCTGAGAAGTGGTAGATCGGACTAGGGAAGAATTTTTCTGACAGCGAAGTTGCGTCTGCAGTGGGCTTAGGTTGACCTAACTGCTCCACAGAAGGTGCAAACTTTTTCACAGCCCTGGGCAATGTAGCTAAGTCAATGTAATTTTTATGTGTAGACTAGGCCTGTATTTTTTAAGGATGTAAAGTAAGTTAATTATTAATGCTTTGAATTGCACCTAGATGTGAACAGGAAGTAAGTACAAATACTTCAGCAGGCTGTGAGACTTTTGGAACTTTAAAATCACTTATGTCATCACCAGCTCATCTTCCCCCTCTCTCTCCGTGCCATATATTCAGTAACTACTTTGACTTAAAGATGTTTTTAGTAGCTGCTATCTTGAAATGCTAGAAATAAACTGCTTTGTCATCTGCAATCCACTTGGAAGTCCAGTTTGCAAATGGTATACAGCATTAATCTCTAACTAGCACTTTTAGAGAGCCTGTTACATTCCTATCAGAATGGAGGTCTTATAGAGGAAAAGAAGGATGCCATTGTTCTGAGTGACTTGATTTTAAGTTTTGTCACCTGCCAAGAGTGAAATATAGAGAAAAATGTTAACTTCTACCCTTTCCACCTGTCTAAGGTATGTTTGTAGAATTCATGGATCATGAAATATAGTCTCTTAAATTTATTGGTCCTTCATTTTAGAATGGTCTTCCTTGGTATATTTAGTACTGAACTAAAGCAAGTCCCCACTACAAGACAGGCCCAACAAAGAAAGTAACAGACAGCCAGTAGCCATCACCTACAGCCCCCAACTAAAACCTCTGTAGATCAAGGATCTACAACCTATCCTGAAGGATAATCCCTCACTCTCACAAACCTTGGGATACAGGCCAGTCCTCACCTACAGACAGCCCCCCAACCTGAAGCAAATACTCACCAGCAACTGCACACCACGTAACAAAAACACCAATCCAGGAACCAAACCCTGAGACAAACCTTGGTGCCAACTCTACCCCCATATCTATTCAAGGGATACCATTGTAGGACCTAACCACATCAGCCACACCATCCGCAGCTCATTCACGTGCACATCTACCAATGTGATATATGCCATCATGTGCCAGCAGTGCCCCTCTGCCATGTACATTGGCCAAACTGGACAGTCTCTATGCAAAAGAATAAATGGGCACAAATCTGACATCAGGAATCATAACATTCAAAAACCAGTAGGCGAACACTTCAGTCTCTCTGGTCACTCAATGACAGATCTAAAAGGGGTAATTCTTCAACAGCAAAACTTCAAAAACATACTTCATCATGAAGCTGCAGAACTGGAAATAATTTGCTAACTGGATACGATCAGATTAGGCCTGAATAAAGACTGGGAGTGGTTGGGTCATTACACAACCTAAATTTAATTTCCCCAATACTAGTTTCTCCCTGCTGTTACTCACACCTTGTCAACTGTCTGTAATGAGCCACTCTCTTGCCACTTCAGAAGTTATTTTCCCTCCCTTGGTGTCCTGCTGTTAATTGATTTATCTCGTTAGACTGACCTCACACTTGGTAAAGAAACCCCCATCTTTTCATGTATTTATACCTGCTCCTGTATTTTTCACTTCATGCATCTGATGAAGTGGGTTCTAGCCCACAAATGTTTGTGCTCAAATAAATGTGTTACTCTCTAAGGTGCCACAAAGACGCCTCATTGTTTTTGCTGATACTGGCTACCACGGCTACCACTCTGAAACAAGTCCCATATTGTGGTCCGGTATTTATTGGCTAAGTGAGCCCCTACTCAAAATTGATGACATTTCTCTTTGTTGGATGTAATGTAACTTTTGGACACTCTATCAAACTGGTTCCTTGAGGGAGTGTTCTAGGCATCAGTGGGCAGAACCCTATAGATTTTGATGAAAATTGGGTAAACCAGAAAAGAGGCTTGCACAACTGTGGGTTAGATGCTTAACTGCAGGAGTGGAGAATAAAAGCGGCTTTATTTCTTCTTTTTTTAATGCCCTGCCTCACCAAACCCTGCTTGGTTGGGTTGGGGTGGAGGGGTGAGAAGGAGAGGGCACTTTCCTTCCAGTTCAAGGGAAAGATGGGTATGTTAGAAGGGAAGAAAAAGGGTGGAGGGGGAGAGAGAGAGAGGCCTTGGCATGAGGAATGGGCAGGTGGAGGGTTTTTCAAGGAATCCCTGAAGTAGAGGAGAATGGGAGTGTGGTGCAGAGGGAGCTTGTGGGGGTGACTGGAAGAAAACAAGGAGCCCTGGGTGTGTGCCTTGAGCTCCGCTATGGAAATGTGCAACACTCTAGTTTATTTTTGTTAGAATAGGTCTGGGAGGCCAGCAGAGAATGGGGCCTGATTGTGCTAGGCAAAAATAGTGACCAAAGAGTTTGCAATCAAAATAGACAAATGGTTGGGGGTAGAGAGAGAACATAGAAGTTGAATCAGCATAGTGATGGTTAGCAAATGTTATGTTAGTGTCATGATTTTTTTAAAATTTTGATTTAATTCTCTAACATGATCATGATGTCAAGGGCAAATTTGTTTCCTTGTCTGTCATGAGTTCGTACGGTGGACCCTTTGCATAAGAATCTATTTCCTCCTCCTACTACATGTGGGAAGTGTGATGGAAGAGACACATTGTCCTCAGTATCCCTTGCCTTCCATCCACCTCCCCTCCTAGATCCGCAGTGATTGCTGCCACAGTGGAGGCACATTGAATGTTCTAGTTATTTCTCCCAAAATGTTGCAGAATTAGTGGGTGAATTCCATGACTTACGTATGGAGGGCAACCCTCCCTCTTCCTCAATGTAAACAAGACCACTACAACTCTTAATCTGGTATTTACCTCCGCTCTTTTGTCTGTTGCTCTAGATACTACGATCAGCTGTGTTCCATAGAGCCAAAATTTCCATTTTCTGAAAATCAGGTAAGGTGTAAAAGACTTGCATTGGCTTCACATGTACTATATTGGGACAATAGTTCATGGAAACCAGGATGTCCTTTTTTTTTTTTTTTTTTTTTAATTGTTTCTTCTTCTTCTACTTGGCCTATGTCTAAGACAGTGCTTCTCCCAGGAAAGACACTAATCTCTCTTAGCTTCATTTCCTAATCTCTCTCTCTTTACATGTGGCTGTGGATGTGTTTAATCCTGATACTTTGAGTTTTCACCTGTGGTAACTATCATTGCTCTCATTTTACAGATGCCAAAATGCAGGCTCAGAAAAAATGTGTATTTTTTGTTTTGTTTTGTGTTTTGTTTTGTTTTGTTTTGTTTCCTGGAGGCCACTGTGATCTGGTCCATCAGTAACAGTGGCACTTATTCAGCTGTAGGGTTCATTTGCAATCACCTCATTTGCTAGTGTACACTATTTTAAATTTTGTATTTAAACCTGATTTATTTTTAATAAGGGTTGCAAATTCTTTCTTTGTGAGCAAAGAGGTAATGTACATCTCTTAGCTGTTCTATATTAGTCTTTGAGGTATAAGAAGACATCAGTCATTCATTTCGAGTTGGCTGCGCCAGTGTCTATAGGGCAGAAGTTACCATTTCTGTTCTTTGAAAGGAGTACGCCTTAAGACGATGTCTTTGGCAGAAAGACTGACACACTTCTTACAAAGAGATTTGTATGACAGCAGCTTAGTCCTTCTTTCAAACATGTTAAGTTCTGCAAGGTTTATTCAAAGAGAGCTTCTACTGAAGTCTGTAAAAGGTGCTCCAAGTTAAGATGGCTCAGTAAAGTGGAAATAATTGGAAGTGATGGTAAAGAGACCCGAGAGGTGACTGTATGTTTGTATATAGTTGCAGAAATTGTTGCATGGGACTTCCTCCTGTGATAGATTCTCTTGTGGTGATCTTCACACTTTGCCATGCTGAAGAATTGAAGAACTTATCTGAGTTTCTCAAAACTTCTTCTCTTCAAGAAGTAAGGTCTACAGATCCCATCCATCCTGGCGATAAAATATGGCAGGCACCCTTTTCTG
This sequence comes from Gopherus evgoodei, assembly GCF_007399415.2. Classification (NCBI taxonomy): domain Eukaryota; kingdom Metazoa; phylum Chordata; order Testudines; family Testudinidae; genus Gopherus; species Gopherus evgoodei. Next base: position 85,625,413 of record NC_044323.1, read on the forward strand.
CTAGCAGTACTTGCTCAGAGTGGAAAATTCTCAGAGATCTTGTACTAGTAATTCTTGTCATGGTTACAAAGCTAGCTACACCTCTGACCCTTTCTCCGGTCTCCCTGAGTGCACCTCCATTAGGACTAAAGCTTCCTACTTTGCCTTTCCTGGGATGGAATACCATGGTTCTTCCTCTTTTAGACTGGGTCCTAGGATATAGGGCCTATGTACTGACTATGCTTTCTTGGCAGGTACAACTGGATTCGGCGTTGCCAAGCCTCCAGGATTGGCCTGGAGTCTCCTAGAATTGGCATTGAGCTCCTAGTGGCTATTGAAAGCAATCCAGGAGATTTTAATAAGATATTTTAAGAAAATGACATTACGTCATGTTGGTAGGTGGAAAATCTCCGAGAATAGCTTGTCAGCTGGTAGCCCTCGGTACCAGTGGTGGTTCTCTGTAGAGTCTGTGACCAGCTGTGAATAGAGATTCAAACAGCCTTCCTATAACAAAGTATTTTTTGTTCTTAACAATAGGAACAAAATATTAACATAAGAAAAAAGGATTAAAGGATTAAAACAACAAAAGGTCGACATAAGTCTCTTTCATTCAGGCCATGTCTAGACTACCCACCGTATCGGCGGGTTAAAATCGATTGCTCGGGGATCGATATATCGCGTCTAATCTAGACACGATATATCGATCCCCGAGCGCGCTTATATCGATTTCGGAACTCCATCAACCCCAACGGAGTTCCGGAATCGACACGGAGAGCCGCGAACATCGATCCCGCGCCGTCTGGACGGGTGAGTAATCCGATCTTAGATATTTGACTTCAGCTACGTTATTCACATAGCTGAAGTTGTGTATCTAAGATCGATTCCCGCCCCCCCCCCCCAGTCTGGACCAGCCCTCAGACTCCTAGACAGACCTGTTTGCCCCAGACCCCTAACCTCTGGGTGTGTGCATCTCAGTCTCCTACCTCTCTCTCTCCCCCCCCCCCGCCCCCGCCCCCGCTGTTGAGGGAGTGTCCTTTTAAAATTCAGATAGGCTTTTTATTCTCTTTTCCTTGAGCTTGGATCTGCTTCGCAAAACCAGTTTAAGTGCAGCAGAATTTCAGAAGTGGAAATTCAAAGTGAATGGCTCTTGTGTTTCTGAGGTTTTTGCTAGGAAGTGTGTATCAGGATCCACAAACATACGTTCCTTCCTGGGTGCATTTCTGAACAATCCTGCTGTTGAATTAAATCAGTATATGCATGCAGGAAGTAGCACAATCATCCAAGCAAGAGATGATATTCATAAATTATTGCAAAGCATTTTCTAATCCATCACAGTTCTTCAAAAAAAAACAACGTGTACTTTACTTTGGAGAATGATTGGGTTTCTTTGTAGCTTTGGCACTCTCTTCAGGGGAAGGAGGTTCTGCCCTGTCATTCACAGGTACAATTCTGCTTCCAAAATGTGAGCATTGAAGACTCGTTGTGAGAATCTGAACTTTGCTTATTGAAGAAATTTTGTGTAAGCTCAGATAGAAAGTTGAGTAGGAAAATTTATATGTGAAACTAAAGACTGTCTTAAAGTTCATAGGATTTTTGTAACATTACTTACACATTGCTAAGCATTATAATGCTTTAATTAGAATAAAACAGATAAAACTGTGTACTGGATGTCATTTTAAAATAAGTCTTTCTAAAATGAAATGCAGTGCATTCTCCTTCCCTTTTTTCAGATCTGTGTGACCTTTACATGGAAAGATGCCTTTGATAAAGGGTCGCTTTTTGGAGGATCTGTCAAACTTGGTATGTAATTCTAATGAAAATAAAATGCAAGTAATACTTCTAACAAAGAATTTTGAAAATATTTGTATTTTGATGGTGGCCTGTTTTTCAATATCACTGTTTCTCACTATGGCTGTTTCAGTGAGTCCAGGTACTAGAACTCCTCTTGGAGATTTGTCCCTTTGGAACTATGCAATCAGCAGGTGTTTGCAGCGACGCAGGACAGCCTTTTCAAAACAAGGCAGCTTTTATTAGCCAATTGGAATACAGTATTTTTGGGGTCCCTTTTTTTGGAATGAAAAAGCTAAGCTTGTACATGTTACCATGTTGGCAGCACTACCTTCCTCTCTGTCCCCTGCTATCCAGGATTGTGTGTCTGCAGTGGTCAGCAGACTACTTACTACCGCTCCTGAAACATCAGTTCTTTGTTTTAAGCTCTACTCATGCTGTTTTCCTGTGCTCTGCTGGCCAAGGGAGGTAGTCCGTGAAAGTTATGTGGTGGTTAGTCCTCCATTTTTTTTCTTCGAGGTAATTCAATGTGTTGAGGGTTCTTGGGGGTCCATACTTACCAACTCAGATATATGCCCATGACCAACACCCATCTCTTATTCCCCTGTCCTAGCAAAGAATTTAACCCCCTCAGTCCTAGAAGGTCATAATACAAAAGTGAGTGGGAGGACCAAGTCTCACACTTTTTTCATAAAATACAAAAATTTCCCCCATTCCACTTGGCAGTATGTGCAATCACAGTGTTCAGCTGGATAAGTAAGACTGACTTCCTCTCTTCCTCAATACATTGCTTTTGGTTTCTTACTGAAGCCCTGCAGATGCATTTATTACAGTACTGCTCACTGTTGAGGGGTGTCCTGTTAGGCCATACTTCACCAGTTCATGGAGAGAAAACATTAAAATCCCTGTGTCACTACTTGAAGGGAGGGGAAGAAAGGAACAGTTTACTCCCTCCTGCAGCTGCTTTGTTCTAACCTTATCACTTTGGACCTCTCTCCTTTTTCTCCTCCCTCCTGCCCCAGTTTGTTTCCTGCAAAATGCTCTACTGTGTGGGGAAGGAAAAGTCTTGTTCAGAGCAGATAAGGGTGCAGTGCAAGTGGGTGGGAGAAAGGGTAAACTCACTGCTGCTGGACCTGCTATCTCATGTCTTGGAAGCTGCGTATGACTAATAACTTCTCCAAGGCTATTAATGGGCTTGGCTGCTTGATATTCAGAGCCAAGTGTTTTCCAGTGTGTGGGTTAGGTACATCCTCTTGGGCTGTGAAGAACTGCTGGTGGTTGGACAGGTCTCTCAGTTCTCCAGAGTGAATGCTTAGTTTAAATAAGGATGTGTCTACCCTGCAGCTGGGAGGTGCAATACCCAACTCCAATGACAACTCATGAGAGTGACCATGCTGAGTCAGATGAATGGTCTGCATCCAGTCTAGCATCTTGCCTCTGACAGTGGCCAGTGCCAGATATTTCAGAGGAAATTAATAGAACAAGGCTTTTTGGAGTGATTGTCCTGTCATCCAGTCCCAGCCACTGACGGTTGGAGATTAGGAACGCCTGGGGCATAGTGTCCCTCAGCTAGTTTTGCACAAGATAATGCACTAAAAAAAGGCAGCGTAGATATTGCGGCACGGGCAGCATCTCAAGGTAGCTGCCCAAGTACAAATCCACCAACCCTCTGGGTCCGAGCTCAGGTGGCCAGCCCGAGCCTCTGCCTGTGCTGCAGTATCCACGCTGCCTTTTTTATCATTCTAGCTCAAGCAAAGCTAGCCCGAGTAAGTCTGTCTGTGTGCTGAGAATCATACCTCTCAGCTGCAGTGTAGGCATACCCAAAGTCTCTAGCTGTTATGGGTGCAGAGAGAATCTTGACAGCATGAATCTAGCATAACTAAAGCAGAGATCTGCCAGAATTTGCAGAGATCATGAAACAATAGCTCTCAGGTCTGAAATGCTCCATTCATTTCAGTAGATGCTAACTTAAATGTCAGTGGTGATAGTTTAAATGTTAATTGACTGTTTCACTGATTGTGTAGCTGTGCATGATACTTCCTCTTTGATGCGTTAAACAATCTACTCTTAAGTGACTGCTCACTTTGAGCAGGACTTCAACAATAATACATGCTGGAACTGAAGATTTGTGACTTCATTTTCCTAATGTGGGACTTATCTTTCAAAAGTTTGGGAAATGCTGTGCTAGATGTAAGATTCAGCTTTCTCTAGATAAACAAGGATTTTTCTTTCTTTGTATAGTTCTCTTTAACATGCAGGATCAGAGTGATTTGGGTGTTAAAAGTTCCATACAGTTGCTTCCTTAGCTTCCTGTTTGAAACTACTGGTGGCCTCCAAATTCGGAAGGTACTTATTTTCCTGTAAGTGCTGGCCTTCTTGTCTTTAAAGGGCAAAATGCTGAAGCATTATTTTCCTCACGGAATGCTCACTCTAGCTTTTTTGGTTTCAGCTCTGGCAAGTTTGGGATATGAGAAAACCTGCGTTTTGTTCAACTGTGGAGCATTAGCTAGTCAGATTGCATCAGAGCAGAATCTGGAGAATGATGAAGGATTGAAAACTGCTGCTAAACATTATCAGGTGTGGAAGTCTTTCTGTACTGACAAACATTGAAACTATTAATTCTTAAAATTAAAAATTTCCAATTTAGAAAAAACTGTCTTAACCTCCTGATACTGAAAAACTTGAAACTGTTGACCTCTGATTGAACACCAGAACTCTAATAGGCCACACTCAGAACACCCCAAATAAACATCTGTTTTAACCTGTAAATGTGACTCTTCCCCACCTCCCATCCCTGCCTTTCGTTAAGTGGTCTGCTGAGCAGCTGTTCTTTACTGATATTTAATCTTTTTTTAAAGTATGATATAATACTATGTATGTTTGCAAGTTCCTTGAGAATCATAAATAGATGGAGAATTATCTTTGTGTTTGCTGAAGCCTTTGAACTCTATTGGTTATGTCCTTGGTAATAAGTTCTTCAGAACCTTTAAGTTGAGTTTGTCACATCTCCCCTCTCCAAAACTAGGAGTCCAAAGAAATCCGGGCATTGCAACAATGTTTAATTCCCTACCGCATCCCAAACTTTGAATCTGCTGTAGTATTTTTGAGCATTTGCTTTTACTGTTATGAAAATATACGCACCATCTCAAATGTTCTTTCAAAATACTGAGTTTTCTGGCTGTGGTAAGAGAGTTCCTTATTGGACACTCTGCCTGCTTTTGGGTCAAACAAGGAAGTTTGGGATATTGAAGGATATCTTCAGCAAAAATACAGTGTTGCTTCTAGCTTGGCTTAGCTTTGGAATGTTTTGTAACACAGTAAGGAACTGTAGGTGGTTAATTATGATAGAAAGCTGAGGTGGGGCATAAAAATCATATCTGTGGGAAGCAAGGGCTATGAAAAATGTAGTTTTGTGTTCTCCAACATCTTATTTACTGCCCATTTTAAAAAAAACAAATTCTCCCAAAAGTATAATAGCTGTGAAAAACATTAGATTTTTCATAACTTGTTTCTTCAGTTATGCAGTATTCTTAGTTCGAACAGCCCCTTTTTGGGAAGTATGGAGTGATAAGAGTATGGTCCATCAGTATTTCAAAGGCGTGCAACTATGATTTTGAAGTTTATTTGTAGTACCATTGCTGAGGTTTCAGCCAGATATCGGAGCCCCATTTGTGCAGACAGTTCCTATTCCAAAGAGCTTGTTCTCTAAGAAGATAAAACAGATCTAAGGATGGTAGAAGGAAGAGATGTAGAGAGATGAAGACATGATTTGTCCAAAGTCGCTCAGCAGGTCCCTGGCCAATTTGGGGATAGAACCCCAATATCTGGAATTCCACACTGCCTCCTCTAGAATGAGAAGTGCCTTCTCTAACGTTAACTACTCAGTACTCCTATCTTCCATAGCTGTATCGTCAATACAGAAAAAATTGTGTAATATCACTTAAATTATATTTCTAAATTTTGTACTTCTCAAGATCTTTATCATAATGTGGAAAGCATAGGTAACTTTTCTAAGATTCATGTAAAAGGTATAAAACTTTCTCTAGATGTGAATGTATTGTGGATTATGTACACATTAGACAAAAGATATACAATTGTTTTGTCAACCTATACTTAAAAGACAATGAACTTGTACTGAAATTGATATATACATGTTTAGTAGTTTGCAAATAGTTAACCTGGCAATTGAATCACCTCAGCAACAACAAAAAAAACCAAAACTACAGCAACTTCAATTTGTCTACCGTGATTATGGATAGCCTACATCTTCTTGGTCTTAAACTGCCTTATTCATAGAATCATTTTAAGAGACAAAAGATTCAGAAAAGTCTGTTTAGGTTACCCGGTTTTAACTTTATTTGTATTTTGCAACTCTTCTCCCCAGACTGTTGATACTTCTAACAGAACTAATCCATTAATTTCCATGCTCCCTTCCCTGCCTCCTCAGTATTTACATGCATCTGTCTCTTATTGTACCACCTCATTTCCTTTCTGGTGGTACCCCTCTAGATATTTTTCAATCATGGTTTGTTATACCATGCTGCTGTAATGTGAACTCAATTGTGCATAACCATGAGGACCCTTCCTTTTTACTGCTTATTTCATATATCTTGAGCATTGCTGTAAGGCCATCTTAATTCCATGTCAGTAGTTTCATTTAGAAATGTTGATGTTGCAGTGTCAGAACAGACCAATAGTCCACTTACACCAGTATCTTATTTGATCATGACTAGATGCTTCAGAGGAAGTCATTAATGATCACAGAATGCCCATAACTATGGAATACAATACCATGACAACAAACTTTTATCTTTTAACCTGCACTTGGAGTTTTAATAGCCCTTGTTTTAGCCTGTATCTCAGTGCTCTTAATATAATTCGTATTAATCCCAACTTTCCACTTCATTTGCCTTAAGCCTGGTCTACACTATAGTGTTTGGTCAACATAAGGCATCTTACATTGGCCTAATTATGGAAGTGTACACACTACTGTAAGTGCCCTACTACACCGACATAATAACTTCTCTTCCATGAGAGGCATAGGGGTTATGTCTGTGTAGTTAAGGTGATGCAGTGTTCATTTAGACATTGCATTACTTACATGTATTGGCTGTCATTCTTGTCAATTTCACGGCTGTTGCCCAGGCTCTTGGCTCCCTGGTCCGTGCTGGGAGCCACCTGTGTTCCGGATGAGAAGTGTACCTGGGCTCCTGGCAGGGAGATCGGCACCTGGTGTCCAGCCAGCTGCCCCATTTCTAGTGAGGAGCCAAGAAGCCTGTTGCATCTGCTCTGTTGCTTTCAGTGAGGAGCTGCCCGTGGAGCTGAGAGCCCAGTCTCTCAGCCCCCCAGACTGCCCCCCTTAAGTCAGTGGAAGCATTCCTGGTGGGGATGCACACCATTGACAGAAGAAGGGGGCAGTATGAACATGAACCACTGCAATAATTACAGCGGTGACGGTAAGTCAACCTAATATAGGTCGATTTTAAGTTTATAATGTAGACACACAATGCACTCAGTTGAGGGTATCATCCATATTTATATACTATTCTACTTTATAGCTTTGGGTAATAGCTTCTCAGTCAGCCTTGTTCAGCTGTCTTAGAACAGGTGGGATATCAAGAGTTACAAAGCCCACATTCTAGATTTTGTCCTTTCTGGTCTCTGCATTGTTGTTAACTATAAAAGTAAGTTTGTTTCTCAGACATCTGTTTGTGCTGTACCTTTTTTATTAGCAAAAGTTTGTTTGAAATACAGGAAGAAATAATGTATTCATTTTTGCTTTGGTTCAGTTTGCTAGTGGTGCCTTCCAACACATTAAAGACACAGTCTTGTCTGCATTGAATAGAGAGCCTACAGTGGACATCTCTCCAGATACAGTTGGAACCCTTAGTCTTATTATGTTGGCTCAAGCTCAAGAGGTGTTTTTCTTAAAAGCGACAAGAGGTATAACTTTACATTTTACAAATGTACTTAAGTGTTCTTCACAACTTCCACAAATGTTTTGATTTTGACTTATTAATTTGAGAAATGAAGTTTAGTATCACGTGGGCCTTTCAGAACTGCCTAATTCGTCCCTCAACTATTCTTTTCACCATAATGGAAGTACTGACTGTGTGAAAACTTAACATTTCTCCTTGTCATAGTGAATATCAGCTGTCAGGTTGTGACTTGATTTTGAGAAGTGAGATGTACCATTTCATCATCCCGTCTTTCTCTTCCCAAGTCTTACCAGGACTGAGCATGCTGCCTGAAAAGTGACCATGTTCATGTTGGCAATCTATCCCAGGTCTTGCATGTGGCACAGAGTGCTATTTACTAGACTACTGGATGACTTGAATTCTGTTTTTCAATTTAATATTCCTTGATAAAATGCTTCAATGTCATTCCTATAGATTCATGGCATTGGACAACCTTTTTTTGATATTGCAGAGGGGCAGAGTTGAAGGAAAACAACTAACAACATCTTATGAGAGATTGAAAATAATTAAGTATCAACTAGTAAATTGCACAACTGAGTTTTTTATAACCTCTGTCAGGAACGTCTAAATAAAGAATTTACAGTGTTAAAATATTTTACTAGAGCAGACCTTGCTCATGTTAGATCTGCAGCACCTCCTTGCAGTGAGGAGCAGAGTGACCAGAATGAAGCTTCCCAAAAATAAGTAGGGATGCCTCTCATTCTTGCTATATTCATGGCTGCTGACAGTATTACATAAGGGGACCACTGTCTTGGGGTGCATTGTGTAGAACGATGCTTCTCAAAAAGGTTGTCCGGTCCGTGAGCCATCAGCTGCCAGTCTGCGGCGAGTTTCCTCATAAGAGCATTGAATAGGATAATAACATGGCACCGGTCCCTGACACCTTGGGGAAAAACAATTGCTGGTCCCCCACATCAGATAGCTTGAGAAGCACTGATGTAGAATACACCCCAAAACTTACCAGTACATTCTTTGCTAATGGTGAACAAATAGTTTTTTTTTTTTTTCAGTGTAGGGGCTGAAATGGGGAAAGAGAATAATTGGTCTGAACCAAAACTGATTTTTTGGGGGTTTTCCTCTTGCTGAAACAAAAACCAAGCTTCGAGTCAAACAAAACATTTGGAAACAAAAAAATCTTTTTAGTTTTGGGTCGTCGTCAGGTGTTAAATCTTTTTTTGGTGTGCTAAATTTCAAAGCAAAATGCATTTCAGAAGTAAAAGTTGAAATCAAATGCTGTTGCAGAATGGTCTCTTTGCCAAATACAGCCTATGAAAACATGCATATTTTTGTGCAGTTTAATATCTCAGAAAAATTTGGCCCACTTATATTTCTGGCCCACTTTTGAACCAAAATGTTCATGTAAAATCTTCCTCCTGATCACAGGCAGCGACAAGTCACATTATGATTTGTAGGTCTTGGTGAGACTTTCCTTCTTCCTGAGATATCTGGTTTACAGGCATGGATTCCTTTCCGACCTCTGTACAAGAAAGATATTGTCTTTCATGGTAGTTACAGCATTTATGTATGAGGTTACCAACAAAGGAGATTTTGACAAAACTGTCTGAAAAATATCCCAGATGCATCATTGTAGCTTAAGCAGTCATTCTTTCTGTTATGTGCTTTAGCTCAAGGTGGGTGAGGTAGCAGCTTTTTATTGGACCCTCTTCTGTTGGTGAGAGAGACAAGTTGGTCCAGTAAAAGATATTACCTCACCGGCCTTGTCTCTCTAATATTCTGGGACTGATAAAGCTATAACTGCATTGCATACAACATTGGTTCAAATAGACATTCTAGCTAAATAATCTCATTAGAAGACCTCTGTGTGACATTTCATTCCAACACAGCATTAAATGGAATTTAAACTAGCAATGTAGCAATTTTCAATTGAGATTTTAAACTTTTATTTGAATATTCTGAATTTGAAAACTTGGTCCAGAGCATGTCGTCTTAATCGTGTTCATAACAGGGCCCATTCTGTCTGCAGTGGACACTGCTATGAAGCATTTTATTGTCAGAGCTATACTGCCTCCACATCTTGTGTGTGAATGTGCAGAATCCCTCCTGAGCTCATTACAAGTGAGTAACCTTTTCATGAAAACATTTGTATTAATGTTTTTTGTGTTGTCTTTTTGTTGTTTTTAATTCCAGATAAAATGAAAGATGCTATCATAGCTAAACTGGCTAACCAAGCTGCAGATTATTATGGTGATGCTTTCAAACAGTGTCAGTATAAGGACACTTTGCCCAAGGTTAGTAATGCTAATAAAAAAAAATACAAAATATACTAACGTAACTCTAGTTGAGTATTACATTCTATAAATTTATCTCTGAGATGGTTTCTCAAGCATTTTTATGATCAGACTTTTGTAGCAATGGAGGTGGCGGGGGGGGGAGAAACCCTGGGAATTCTTGAGTAACTTTAAGAATCCAGAAAAATCCTCCAATTCAAGTATTGTCAGTTGTCAGAAGCACACTTCAGTTTTCTTTGAAAGCTAATCACTTTTTAGTATTATAATAATATTTTGAAATACATGAAATACTGTTTTATTAAAACTGTTACTTTGGGTAAACTTGTGACAGTGTATTTAGGGATGGCTTATTTAACTCCTTAATTTGTTTTTCAAACTAACACATTCTAATGGGGTTTATATAATTTTTATTTTGTTGGTATGACAGTAAAATTATTTTTGTAGGTCTACTGATAATTATTTAAGTATTCTTGGTTCACTGTAAATGAAAACTTATTGCAATGGTTTCTGCTGGATAATGGTTTTATTATCCTTTTAATGGTTATGTGGGGAAAAAAGTAGATGTAGAACTATCATGTCAGCCTCTAAAGTATGATGACTTGATTAACGAAGAGGGCTAAATATTCTTTCATACTTTTTGAAAGTACTTTGTCTTGGGATCTTTGATGTCCTTTCTACTATTCTTACTAATGCATGTTTGAACTTCTAATCTTTGTAAAGTAAAGGTTGTGACTTCATGGCTTTAATTAAATGAAGTGCAATCCCCAAATCAACATAAAACTATTGAAATAATTTTACCAGACCAATATTTTTATTTTGACTGAATTCAATCCATGCAGTCACACATCTCTAACATTTACTTCTAATGTTTTAACCTATCTAAACCATTAATTGGGTGACTCTGACTTCCTTTTCTTCTTCCTTTTTCTTCCTGCATCCCATGTTGTCTGTGGTGGTTTATGTGGTTGGACTTTCCCCTGGTCAGTATTTTTATTTCCAGGAGGTGTTTCCTGTTCTGGCTGCGAAGCACTGTATTATGCAGGCCAATGCAGAGTATCACCAGTCTATCCTGGCAAAGCAGCAGAAGAAATTTGGTGAAGAAATCGGTAGACTACAGGTGGGTTGGGACAGAACTCTTAAGAAATGTAGGAAGACCTTTTTAATGACTACCTATGACAAATCTTATATACTTTGAGTTGCAAAACTCCGATAGTTAAGATTGACAAGTTTCCTAAAAAAATAAAATGAAATCCCCCCCCCCCCATACTGTTGATCAGAAAAATTGAATGCCTTTTTTGGGATCTGAAACTTTATTTTCATAGTCCTCTTTCATGGACTCCTTAAACATAATCAACAGACCCCTAGCAGTTCTCGGGCTGCAGGTTGAAAGCCATTGTTTTAAAGAGAGGTTCGAAAAGATGTTTAATGATGTTTGCAGTGGTACTAAACAGACTGAGGTCTCTATGTGCCAAACCTCAAACCTTGTTTAAAACTGTTCAAAGTTGGATAGTGACTAAGTTATGTTAATGCTTTGGCACATTATATATATATAAAATACACATTTTATATATATAATATATATATATTAAAAAAAAATACACCACCACCCACTGTTTCAGGCCTGCTTCAAATAGTTCAGTTTAAAAATCACAGGACATGGCTTAAGAAGCACACTTCTCATTTATAAATGGTCTATTTTATAAATTGTAAATGTGCCCTTAAGGTAAAATATTTGTTAAATGGTTGATTAATGTTATAAGTATGTTAGATATAAGTAGAAAGGATTTTATAAATAACCTTGTTTGGTTGGACAGCTCTCTGGCCTCTGGCTGTGGGATATTTGGTTGTTCAAATAGGGAAATGATTTTCTTTGGTTGTTGAAATGGGGGGAGGTCTGTGCTACTAGAGGCAGGTTCAGGTGGGAGAATGAGTCTCCTGTGGCTGGTGGTGGTGGGGTGGAAGCAGGGGAAATAGATATCCTTTTGGTTAGTAATGGGAATGAAGGGTGTTTTCTCTGAGTGTGGGTGTCAGGTCTGGGTGGAGGAGGGTTCCAGGTTCCTTAGTATCAACTTTTCAGAGTCTGAGTTGGGGCTTAGTAAGCAGACAGTGGTAGCAGGGAGATGGCTGTAGAATTCCAACCTAGGTGTGCAACTGTATCTTAACCTTTCTTTATTGCACATTGTTCGAGAAACAGGCAAGAACTGGAGAACAGGGGTGGAAGTACATGATGTCTCCCATGAACCTTTAGCAGCACATGGGAAGGGGACACAAAAGAAATGTAGCATCTGCCACAAGGCTCCTTGAACTAGGAACAATCAACTCAGTCCTAGTCCTTGGAGCTGAGATAGTGTTAGCTATTTTGAGTGGTCTTGTGAAATAATTTTACCCTATGTTCTACTTCCCAAATTATAACTGAATTCTGTGGATTTTTGAGACTATTGGTGAGATTACTTAGGGTGTGTCTTCACTAGCAGTGTTAAAATGCTGCCACAGCAGTGCTTTAATGTGTCTGTGTAGTTGCGGCACCAGCGCTGTGGGAGAGCTCTCCCAGTGCTCTTAAAAAAAAAAACAAAAAAAAACCACCTCCACAAGTGCAGCACTCACACACCCCGAGTGAGAAAGTTGCAGCGCTGTAAAGTGGTAGTGTAGACAGGGTCTTAGTATGAACTGCAGAGGACTCGTGATCCCATTAACAACAGAACTGTATATAAAGTCAGTGTATTGCAGGAAGTAATTTTTCTAATTCTTCTCAAAATCGTTAGACATTTCCTTAGTAGGCAGGGAGCAGCTAATGCTGAATCTTATGCCTTTTCAATATTTGTAGTTGGCTAACTAAGATGATCAGCTGTTTTACTATACATTGTTTGTGTTAAAGAGATGGAATACTGCTAGGAAGAGGACTGGATGGAGAGACTATCTGAATTGTAATTATGTGTATTTTGATTTTTAGCATGCATCAGACTTGATAAAAACAGTGGCATCTCGTTATGATGAATACGTAAATGTAAAAGATTTGTCTGACAAAATCAACCGCGCCCTTACAGCTGCCAAGAAGGACAATGACTTCATTTATCATGACCGGGTTCCTGACTTGAAAGATCTAGATCCCATTGGCAAAGCCAGTCTTGTGAAATCTACCTCAGTTGTTGTCCCTATCAGCCAGAAGTTCACTGGTAAGCAAAATATTCACAGCAGATTTAGAGGTGAAGTGTATCTTGCCTGTATATAAGATTAATATGGTCTCTAAAGTTCAACCGTAGCTCTGTGATTTAGATGTACAATGTTAAAGTTAATGTTCAATCTCCAATAACGTATTCTTCTTCAAGTGCTTGCTCATGTTGATTCCATTCTAGGTGTGTGTGCGCGCCCACGTGCACAGTTGTCAGAGATTTTTGTCTTAGCGGTAGCCATAGGGTTGGCTGTAGCGCCCTCTTGAGTGCTGCATTCGTGCGTTGGTATATTAGGCGCTGTCGACTCTGTGCCCTATCAGTTCCTTCTTACCGCCTGTGGTGATTGGTCTGAGCGCCTTGTATTGCATTGCAAGAACGTTAGGGATTCTTACAGGCCATTATTCTGTCTCCTTTGTTGTTAGTTGATAGATACTTGGAATCCCGGCTGGGACTTCACCTCAGAGCGGGGCGTGCCCAGTTTCTCAGGCTTTAAGCCATGTTTGTCATGCAGCTGGTTGATACCCATTAGTGACCCCCATGAGAGCTGTTTAAAGTGTTTGTGGGAATCCCACCGAAAGGATAAGTGCAGGGTCTGGAAAAACCTTTGCCCTTAAACTCAGAAGGAGCAAGATATCAGCTTGAGGGCACTCCTCGTGGAGGCTGTGCTTCGTCCCATCTCGGAGACCTCTCTATTGGACTCCATTGGTATGTCAGCGCTCCATGCAGCACACCACCGGCACCAGAACCCTCCCAGCACCATTCCACCTTCCCGGTGCCAAAGAAGCCATCAAAGTCAACAGGCCTTCTGGCACTGTAGAAAAAGGGTGACTCAGGCAAAGGACCTCTGTCAGGCCGCATGCCTGTTCCAGAGCTGCTCAAGCGTACCACTGCGGTCAGACCCCCCTATTCCAGCCAGTGACCCAACTCTTGGGAGCAGCAAGGTGTACCATTCCCTTGTAGGTCATCTATGCCTAAAGTGGGCCTGGCGGCCAAGCAGGCCAGCCAGCACCGCAGACACAAAGCCAAGTGACAGACCCGGCCAAAACCCCGGCATCTACAGGCAAGCCGGTTATGGGACTGCCCCTAAAACATCAGAGCGTACCTGATCCCCAGACTGCAGGCGTCAGTCCCCATCACTGCAGTCTCGGTCACCAATTAGAAGAGACAGATCCCTGACACCCAGGTCTTCACCTACAAGGCATGGGACATCCGAGTTGTGACGCTGATCCCTATACCCATGGTACCGTAGGGCCTCCCACCAGAGTTCGCCATGGCACAGATTACCACCGCTTAGATAATCTCCCAGGCATTGATTTTGCCCCGGTGCGGGATCATTCCTGGTTGCGGCACTGGTCTCTGGCTCCCTGGTACAATCTTCAGGCAGGTACCGGTCCTTTCCCTCTCCTTACTGGTTGCTGACAAGGATCAGTCAGCAGACTCGGGTATCTACGACTCGGCCCTGATCACCAGAAAGGCAGTGGTCCAAGCGTGAAGGGGATTTCAGTCCTTTGCCTATAAGGCAAATTGCCACCGGCCCATGAGACTGGCATGGCTTCTGCGGCAAGGGGTGTGGAGGCAGGGTCAGTGGCCCACTCAGTGGCAGTACTGGAACCAATGGGCTGTACCTGTTATGCCGGTCCCATACTCCCACCATTCCTCCCAGGCTGGATCGAGCAAGCTGCCCCCGGCACAGCTGGCACCTGAGTCAGAACACAGTGTCAAATCCCATGCGGGGTGACACATCAGGCCCTGATGCCCAAGGAGCCGCCCCGGACAAGAAAGGGGAAGCTGCCCCTCCCGCTGCTGTAAGTATCTTGGTTGTCTATGGACGAAGCGGTGGCAGGCCCCTCACAAACAAGCAGCTCCCCTGACGACTTCAAGGAGCGCCAGGCTCAAAAGGGTGGCTGAAACCTGAACTTGGAGGTCAAGGAGCTAGCAGATAAGTCAGATGATCTCTTTAATGTTATATCTTCCTCCACCCCAGCCCGGGTTGCACAGCCCCTCCGCTCAGGGGTCCTTAAAATTGTCAAGTCTGTGGGGCAAACCCCCTTTTCCATTGCGCCTACTCCAAGAAGGCAGAAGAGAAGTACTATGTCCCCGCAAAAGGGGTTGAATACCTGTCACCCTCCAGCGGGATTGGTGGTCGTGTCTGCCGTCAGTGAAAGGGCTAGGCAAGCAGCGCGTGGAAAAATAGACGCCAAGAGGCTGGACTTGTTTGGCAGGAAAATTTAATTGACGGACAGCCTGCAATTTTGGGTATCTAATGGTGCGGACACTCTCCAGATGGCCTTGGATGCTACGGACTCGGTGTCCAGGATAGTTGCCTCCATGGTGGTCATGAGGCGCAACTCCTGGTTACAGCCCTCTGGGATGTCCCAGGAGGTGCAGACTACCCTTCAGGACCTTCTGTTTGAGGGAGCAGGGATCTTTTTGGAGCTGACTGATGCACAGCTCCGTGGCCTTAAAGATTTCTATACCCTCCTCTATTCCTTGGGCCTTCACACACCTCTGCAGGCTAGAAACCCTTTCCATCAATGTCCATTGAGGCCCTGGGTAGTCCTCCAGTCTAGCTTCTACAGAAAGAAGACAGAGACAAAGGATTTAAACTGCGTCACCCTTTGTCTTCTCGTTCCTCTACCTAGCCTGGTTCTTCCAGAGGCCAAGGAAGCCAGAAGCAGGCATTTTGAGGATGCGCCCAAGGACGGCGCCCCAGTCACTTTCCAGGATCCACCTCCCTGTGCTTTCCTCTACCACTTGTTCCCCTTCCAGTCGGCCTGGTCGCAGCTGACCTCAAACCGTTGGGTGCTTGACATAATATCTTCAAGCTACACCCTGCAGTTAATGGCCAGCTCTCCCTTCCACTACCTGCACATCAGGGACCCCATTCTGCCATGGGACCTGAATCTTAGTGCTGTCACAGGGACACCCCCTCCCCTTTTAAACCTCAACCTTCCAGGTCTTTCCCCTGTCCTGGAAAGTCACATTCCTAGTTGCGATAATATCCGCCTGCCTAGTCTCAGAGATTAGGGCACTTACCTCGGAACCGCCCTATACAGTCTTCTACAAAGACAAGTTGATGCAATTGTTCATTGCGGTGGCTAACAGGATGAAAAGTTGTCCAGTGTCCGGTCAAAGAATTTCTTCTTGGATCACTGCCTGCATTCGCTGCTGTTACAATCAGGCAAAGATGCCACCTCTGGTGATTTGTAACTGCTCATTCAACCAGGATGCAAGCCTCCTCAGCAGCTTTCCTAGCCCAAGTGCCTATCCAGGACGTCTGTAGGGTGGCCACCTGGTCATCCATCCACACATTCACGTCCCATTTTGCGCACTTACCCAACAGGCCCGGGACGATTCTGGCTTCAGTAGAGCAGTACTGCAAGCCGGTAGACTGTGAACTCTGAGCCCACCTCCGAGGATGCTGCTTGTGAGTTTCCTAGAATGGAATCAACATGAGCAAGCACTCGAAACGGTTACCTACCTTTTTTTGTAACTGTTCAAGATTTGTTGGTCATGTCCATTCCATTACCTGTCCTCCAACCCTCTGCTGGAGTTGCTGGCAAGAAGGAACTAAGGGGGTGTAGGGTCAGCAGCGCCTAATATTCCAACACATGAGCGTGGCACTCAAAGGCGCTATATTCGACCCTATGTATACTGTTAAGGCAAAAATCTCTGACTGCATACGTGGGCGAGTGCACCTAGAATAGAACGGACATGAGCAACACATCTCTAAGAACAACAGTTAAGAAAAAGTTGTATTATGAATTAAGCCATTGGTTTTAATGTCAAAAAGATTACTGACAGGCCCCTGCAAACGGTAAATCTTCAATTTCAAGTTAGAACTAGTGCAGATTTGAATAACTATCTCAAAATGTTTGGATGAAGTACATAATCTGGTCTCCTGAAGAAGGAGTTTTGTTGAAGAGCTCTTATCCTACAGATCTAACTTGAAGACAGCCCCTACTGTTAATCTTACAGCTTGCCTAATGCAATATGTTGAAATCCTATACATATCCTCTATCATGAGTCTTTTGTGATAAATCTGAAGTTGCAAGTTTTGAGTGTTGGTACTAGGCCTAAGGAGATGTTGACTTTTCCTCGGTGGTATTTCCCACTCAGTTTAGAAACTTGGATTTGTGAAATTTCTGTATCAGTAATTGTCTAGATGAATCTCTTAAGTATATTTCAAAAGGATATAAAGAAGCTCCATGTTTTTTTGGTCACCTTTATAGTTGCATTAAAATAATTTTATATTGCCTCAATCACAGATCTGTTTGAGAAGATGGTTCCTCTGGCGGTGCAGCAGTCTCTGAGCCTCTACAACCAGAGAAAGGCAGACTTGGTAAATAGATCAATAGCCCAGATGAGAGAAGCTACCAATCTGGCAAATGGGTAAGTATTGGTTATTCAGACTTCTGATCTTTTTCAAAACATTTTTTCATTGTGTCTGTCTTTGTCCAGAATAATCAAAACTTTACTTTTATCCACTTCAGTGGAGATTTTTATTTAAATATCTTGTTCAGATTTTTTAAATCTCTGGTTTAGGCAAAAATTGGGTGATAGAGGGGAGAATATGTGAATGCTAATTTAAAAAAAAATCCCAGTCATGCAAAGTTATAAATCACTTCTAATTTCCATTTGCTCAGCACTTCTCAATAAGGGTCTTATAGGACTGGGCCAGTAAATACTGTAATAGTTAGACTTCTTCTGTTGTAGGAGGTAAACCAGGTTGCCCCTCAATAGGTTTTGGAAATTTTTACCAGATATCTAACAGAGGACTAAAATCCCATTAGCCACATATGGATGCAAAAGGTTGAGGGCTACACTGTTTAGGGGCAACAGCCAGATGTAAAGCCATTTCCTTCCCCTCCTAAGCTTCTGGGAAATGGAAGGTTACTGAGTTGTCTGCCATAGTGCTGTCCTGACAGTCTGCTTGTGAGCATCATTGATTTTGCATTTGTGTTCAGTTAGTAGGTGTCTTATAAATTGAAGTCCCCACCCACCACCTGTGGCTGTTAGGAGGAACATTCTCTCTTCTCATCCCTATCACCTCAAAGGCTCCTGTCGGCTGCCCTGTGGTATATGGCTTGGCCGAAGAGGGATATAGCAGTACGGGCACGTTAGTTTTGCTTTAGCCAGAGAATCACTTTTTCTGGTTGCTGGAAGGAAGGAGTCTCCAGTACATTATCCCTTTTTCCAAATCTGTTTGGTCAACCCCCCCATTAAATAATTCCACTGTGTGTCTGTCTGCTTCTGTTTTCCAGAACAAAGTTGAAGTGAGATGGACCTAATTCTTTTTAGTCTCCCTACTTCCTGCAGGCAACTGAATCACAGTAGTGATTGGCAAAACTATGAGAAGCATCAGAGCCATTCGTTTCTTCTCTGCAGACATAAGAAAACAACAGTTTTACATTTAACTCATGGTTTTAAAGGCTTTCCTCATGAACAAAGCATGAGGCTAGAGGTTTCATTTTTTTAAATTAAACTTACGTTCTGTAGAGGCTGATGTTGCTTGCTCAGGAAAAGTCCCTACTATTCCCCTGCATAAATGAATATTTCAAGCCGTTGATATTGTTTCAAGGCAATGAAACAAGAATTTGACTTAAGTAAATACAAGTTAAATATAAAGCCAGGGTTCTGGATGAAAGTAGATGAAGTTTGTGTTCAAAACTGTCATATATTGCTTAAAATTGTATGCAAGTCTGCTGCTATGCTTTTATAAGCACTAAAATACAAAGGAAAAATGATGGACAAGTTAAGTTACCTTTAAAAAATGTTGAAACTATTGCTTTTTTGGTTAAGTATGTCCATTAATCTTTAAACTTTTCCAGTTTTTAAATTGTTATCCAAGATTACATTATGCGCCTGTTTGTTTTCTTTTTTCCCTCTGTTCTTATGGCCTGTTTAATTTGGATATCAAAATGTTTCTTTTGATGCTGTGATTTTTGTGGTGTACTAATTGTAATGCAATACATTGACTTTCTCAGAGTACTGGCTTCTCTGAACCTGCCTGCTGCCATCGAAGATGTGTCTGGTGATAGTGTTCCTCAGTCTATTCTGCAGAAGTCTAAGTCTGTTATTGAACAGGGAGGCATCCAGACCATTGATCAACTGATCAAAGATCTACCAGAACTGCTACAGAGAAACAGAGAGATTTTAGATGAAGTAAGCTTAGAAACAACTGAAATAATCTTTAAAATGTGCAACTTTAGGAATCTAACTCAACTTATTTAAATAGTAAAGCCCGCTTGTTATAATATTTAAAAAAAAAAAGTAACTTGTGTTTGTCTAAAATAATTTTGTCACTTCAGTGACATGATAAAAGCTCTTGATTGTGTGAAGGTTTTAGCTTTTAAATGTGAAGTCCAAAGATATATGGATGGAGGTTGGTAGATACTTTATTCTGCAATTGTCCTGTGTCACATGTAGTGTTGTCTTGACAGATTTTTTTCAGTTTGAGATTTATGGTGGAGGGAAACTGGTAAAAGTAAGAACATGATTCTTATTATAGTCACTACTACTTCAAGTAGCGTCTCTGAGTGCTCCATTCTAGGTGCTCTTGCACCAGTGTGCCTCAGATCAGAGATTTTAGGTAGCCGTGTCTGTTCAACAGCACACGTGCGCCCTGGAGCCGCGCGCCCTGCACCAAGGGTATATGGAGCTGAATGGACGAACCACCCTCATTCATTCTCGGCTGCCTCAGCCTGAGACAGAGCCTCAAGCCTGGTCCACACTACGCTGTTAAACCGATTTTAACAGCGTTAAATCGATTTAACACTGCACCCGTCCACACTACACTGCTCTTTATATCGATTTAAAGGGCTCTTTAAATCG